>NC_059544.1:3127500-3752500 GCF_905220415.1 Colias croceus | reverse complement strand
ACGTACATGCATAAAAAAGGTGGAGAAAATAACAGGAGTGAACACGGCCGGTTATTAGGCGTACGGAGGGCTCGCTCACGCCGGAGCGATTTTCGTGCGAGTCAGGAACGATTTCCTTATTACAGCGCCCGGAACGGTTCCCAGAGGTTAGTAGTCGGAGAGCAGGTTGCGGGATTGGAGACGTTGTCTAATGTTTGTTTGTAGAGGCATTTATGAATTTGAGAATGGAGAGACGATGGTGCATGACAATTGTAAGTTTTGAGTGATATGTAGAGTCAATAGCAGAGCTCTCTCAAAAATGAAAGAAAAGTAAATTTCAAAGGATAATAAAATTAGTTTAGATTAATAACAACTTATATTTCATTACAGCAAAATTTTACAGCAATAAATAAAAAACATTATAATCCTACACGGATGACTTTCCTCATAAAAATATATAAACTGAATTCCTAATGTCTCAATTTTGATACTCACCATTTAGAAAAATATTACAGCATCTATTTAATATAAGAAAATATTAACAACAAATAATTCCACCTGCCTCTTAAACTACATAAAGTAGGGATCTTTGTTGCGTTCACGCAATACCAGGCTAGTTATCCTTACTTAGATGCGAGTTCAACAACACACAGAATCCTCAAAGCTTTGTGCTTGCCCTGAATTCAGCTGTAATGAGCACGAAATATCACTTTTATCTTCATACAAACGATCTTTTATCAGAACTTTATTTTGGACAATCATTTCGACTGGAGTTTTGTTGTAAAAATCCAACAGAAATATGTGTTCGTCTTTTGAAACTCAGATTAAAGATACTTAAATACAGATAATGAACACGGTTTTTGTTGAGATGTTATGCTTTTATTATAGAATAGTTAAAGATTTCAAGAACTACTTATATTTTAGTTTATTAATATTCTCAAAATATTTTTAATTTTAAAATAGACCTCGTAGATTATACTTTTATAATTTGTGATTTAACAATAACACAAGGGAACTTGTTTTCAAAGTTTCTAGTTATGAAGTTAGAAATGCAACAATATAATTACAGATACTTCGAAGCTAACTTGCTTCTGTGAAACTAGGTTTGTTAGAATGTCTAATTGTAATTTATCACAATAGGTATTGTTCATCCTACATGCATAAAGAGGAAAGTTCATGAATATAAATGTTAATTTATACAAATGATTGATAATAATTAATGTGTGTTATTTTCATTTCTACTAAAGTGTGCAATTTATTTACGATAAAAATAGTCCATGGTTACATATTTGTTGTTTCCCCTGCTGTTGTGTACTTGTGTATATAATATCTATTTCAAGTAAATATCTTAAATGTAATAAATAATAAATATTGTGACATATCATTTGTTGAATTGTAACAACATCCGATAACAATAATTCATTTCATGATTCAATGGTAACTATGATAAATTAATTCACTACTCAATCGACAGGCGCTGCAACCGTGTCTCTGACAAACTGCTTAATTATTATTTGGCGCCAGTCTTCTTTTGTGTTTAATAGTATAATGTATTAAAAATACTTTATAATTTATTAATAAAAATTGTCAACTTTCAGTCAGTTCTATTGAGAAATTGTTATAAGTATACAAGCTACAAACAAGACTCAACCACATTATGCCTTTTATAACTTCTTAACATACGAAATAGTATTAGCATTATCCAAAAGCTCCGCTCCAAAATGTACGTTAATTCATGCAATATTTGCAACTGCTCTCACTCGCTATAACAAGGCGTAATGACGTCAATTTACGCCAAACGATCACTTGCGTACGCGAGACACATTCTTCTGTAGCCTTTGCGAAAAATATACATCTCTTAAATCTATCTTATATAGTTTAAACTATCTCCCCAAACTTAGAATCTGTCTCTAAAAGCTCTGCAAAGTGAACATAAATCTGTGCAATAATTGCAACTCTTGCTTTCCATGACGAAATGTAATCACGTCAATTTACGCGACACTACTCACGAACATATTATGACATTAATATGAATACCTTATAGAATGACAATTATTACTCGCATCCATATACCTCTAAAAAAAAGACGTGTGGCACTCGGGGACTGCTGCGGTAAAGCTATTGCATAGCAAGCCTTCAAGCCACACCTCCAAGCCCGTCGTAGTGGGGAGCGTGAGGTTTTTTCGTTACGGAATTTCTCGATTCGGTCCCCACGCTCAAGGCCCGCGATAGAACCTATGCAATAGCTTAAAAATAACACTCTTAGTTCTTTTAAACTGCGCGGCGCCTCCTAACACACGAATCAGTAGCAGTCTCTAAAATCTGCAAAGTGAACACGAATTTGTGGAATAATTGCAACTCTCGCTCTCCATGACGACACGTAATAACGTCAATTTACGACTCATGGACGTGTGACATCGATGTGTCCACGTTACATTGGTTTGTACACGCCACTGTTAACGCATGCAGGAGTTCCCGCGTTCACGTAAAATCAAAGTATCGAAGTAGGTGCAATGTAGCAAACGTAGTACGTGACATGTTTGAGTTGAAATTTCACAGATGAATAGCTTGTATTTTATATGAGCATACGAAATTGAATCTATGGCGCCTTAAGCTATTTAAAACGCAAGCACTAAAGTGTACAATTAGGTTAAAATGTAGCTATAACAATGGAAACAAAATACAAATAAGTACTCTTCTTTCTATTCTTCGTATTTTATCTATATGTTATATCAGTAATAATCTACTTCTTGGGAAATCAATAAACATTATCTCACAGCAACCACTTGAGATATAATTGGAAAGATTAATTACAGTTAATCTGAAGAGGTATGTAGTTAAAATTGGTTAATCAATTATTTGAAAGTAAACATAGAGTTTTAGTGAAAGTATAGAAAGGTTTTTATCTTTATCTTCAAAAGTAATGTTATTTATCAATAGGTTTCGAGAGACAATGAGTAATTTATGACTTCTAATACCATGTTTATTTATACTGATTATTTTAAAATTCTTAACATAATTCTTAGCAAAGCAGTATAACTGTAAAAGAGAGCTTTACGTTTACGTTACATACGCTTTGACAGCGCGGAACAAATACATAAAAATCGGACATACCCAGATAACGCGATAATATTTCGAAAGGTTAATGTGCCCGAGGATATAATTAGATAATATATTACACAAGCGACACTATGGTCACATTAAGTCGGCGTCAATTGATCGTAATTGACGTCAAACTTTCAGCTGTACTGTTAAAGGTGCTTACTTAACTAAAGAATTATTTTAGACACGATTATGCCCTAATGGGCTATTGCGACAACTGAAAACTTTTAAGGCATAAACCACGGCTTAATTTGCGTATTGATTTGAATGGATTATATACCATTCTAATTTATTAAATTAGCTCACACCCAAATGTACATAGTGCTATTATAAATCTGAAAGTATACAGGTATGTTAGTACCTTACTCTAAAATTTATAAACAAACTTGTATTAAGCATGTTTACCTTGTAAAATATAATAGTGTCCAATTAGTAGTGTAATAAAACGTCTAAAAACACGTAACAATCAAAGATTACTACAACTACTACTTAATAAAATCGTTATTTATTAGCATCAGCATGTTACCAACTACACTAAAGCATGCTACGTTAAAATTATCTATAAACTGCCAACCATCAAAGTTTCCAAAGAACAGACGTTACTGTTCTGGCTAGATTAATTCGCAAACTGTCGGAGTACTCTCATGGTCTCAAATTACAAAGTTTCACCTCAACTAATGGTGTCGAAGTGGATCGGCAACGCATCCGCGATAGTTTTGCATTTAACTTCACTTGTAGATAATTACATCATGGTATCATGGTTTTCAACTGCATATAACTTGCTACCTACACCAAATGAGAATAAGAACGTAATTAATTTTTCGTTATTATAAACTAAATAATAATAAATATAATAAATAAACACTTACTAATTGTTGACAATGAATTAACTAGAAAGCTTTTTGATTATCGAAATATTATTTTTTCTTTATTATTTGAAAAACAATCTAATCTACTTTAGATTAATGAAAGGTTGCTTTATTGTAAATAATCTCAATAAAATACAGTACAATACGTGGGCATATGGGTATATATTAGTACGATAAAGAGCACATTGCAGCAAAACTACTTAGCTTACCTACGCCGGGATTAGATTAGATTATACATTGCTAACATCAATCCCGAAACTCCCTCATACTCGTATCTTGACGGGAATAAACATTGTCGATATTTAACGAAAGATCAATTCAGGGAGTTTATATTATTTAGAATAATTATTAATGCTATGTTTATAACTCATAACTAATACATAACACAGTTTATTTAACCTTAAACGTTTTTTCAGAGATAATATTACTTATAAGTTTTTTTAGAATATAATAAGCTACGTTAATTATGCTTAATGTACAAATTCAATTTAATAACAAAAAGTTGTAGGGAGCTGCGAATACGTAGTTAAAGTAAACAAAAAGTAGAAGTGCAAAAAGCTCTCTAGAGACACCTTGTTAAATTAAATTGATTATTTGATTTGTTCCTTCACCATACAACATCCTGAATCGTCATAGTCAGTGACTTTACCTTTTGACAGGCGTAATTCCACCAACACCATTGCAAGTCGAATTGTATTTAGGCGTGATAAAAAACGTAACAAAAACCAAAAAGCGCTCATGCTTTACGTTTTGGGTAACTGGCATTTTAACTAAATTAACTGGGAGACCAGTGGGATAGTAATTTACTTGTTGAGTTGCTATTTATAGTCGGTACTAATGGTACAACTAAATCGTGTTTTACAATCATTATCCATTGCTGAGAATGTGATTTTAACAGGCAAATAACATACTTATGTTGTACGTGTTTAAAACTATAAAAGAAAATAATACGGGTCAAAATAATGCACAAAATAAAATATTTTATCTAATAAGTCAGTATGTTTTCGATATCATATAAGAGAACAAAATACTACGTACGTGATGAAGTATTGCAAATTAATAATACACGAAGATTGTTCTCCATTACTTCCCTAGCTAATTCTGTAGTATTCTAAAATTTGTTTCTTTTCTCTATCCTTTTGGTCATATCAAGCTTTAGGTACCTATTACATTAAGGTACACGTTAATTATAATTGTACTTCATTATTTATACATTTTCGTGTAAAATCTCCTTTCAAAGCAACACAACTATATATGCCTAAACAAACGAACAACCATTATAAACTTATATTTACATAACGGGTGTACTGACGCCGGACCACGCCTCGATTCGCTATCTGTTTCAGACCTTTCGAACCTAAAAGGAAATGCTACCACCGATTCGAGTGTGAAATATAACAAGCCCATTACCTTACAGTTCTAGATGTTTACATTGATTGATGTGGTGTAAAGGACAAATGCTGCAGTCGTGATCTTCGAGCTTTCACTATACCACGCCTCCGACCGCGGATCGCATTGCATAATTGTTATTTTGACATACTGGGGCACATTCGAAAGCAAGAGCGGTCGATCACATTGTCATAACGTCTAAATCATTAACGCGGATAAAAAGGATAGGTGTAATAAAACAGCAAAAGGAAATAGCATTATTTTATGTACCTACGTAACCTAAAAATAAATTGAACAGTTAGGAATAAAAAAAAGTGTGCCTGTACTAGTGTACACACGTAAGAAGTGAAACTTCTTTATGACCTTATTTACATACTATATGCAACTTTACAGAAATACGTCGAATCACGCGTGGTAGGGATAAGAAAAAGATGGCGCGTAACGGAAAAATGTCACGCGTAACGAAAAAATGTTACACTAAATTTTGTTCCAACCCCGATGAAGAAGTTTCACTTGAATTTATATATTCAAGTGAAACGAGAAATAAATGAGAATATGTATTGATTTTTTATCCAATAATATATTTAACTGTTTGTTCTACGAAACTGTTTGTACCTTGTTAGTGTAAGTATAAACTTTATTATTGTTTAGAATGTAGATATGCTACTTTTAGAGTCTATTAAAAAATCTGTTGATCTACTCCTATTATCTATTTAAGCTTAACAATTATTTACATATTTTACGTCAATATCTCATGACGTAATAAAATCCTCTTAATTAAATTAACAAAAAATTATTTACAGACAAGCTTTGTAATTTAACCCCTATCGATATCGTCTTATCCTTTTTCAAATTTCTAAACAAACGGAAAATCTCTGCATTTAAAAGGTAAAAAATAATACCGATTCTCGTCAGTTTCGTTTAAAAATATCCTCATAGAATGGCTGAAAAAATACGGGAACAATACACCTTTTAAGGAATGATTTTCCGAAATTGTTATACGGAACAATAAAAATTCAAACTGTTTTGTTTGTCATACAAAAATATTTTTATTTCCTTCGATTTGTTCTATGGGTGACCCATTTCTAGCTGAAACTCGCGGCGTTGCTCGCGAATTATCCTGTAAAATGCCTATGTGCTAATGCAGACTTTAATCTATCTCCGTACCAAATTTCAAATTTCATACAGCAATTATGTTTAAGATTTAAAAACATCCCTATATTCTTACAGAGTAATAGTAAGTTTAAAACATTTTTATATTTGTTTCGAGTATAACTTTTCGTATATAAATATTTCTGGATATTTTCATCACAAATAACCTCCAAAACCACCCAACCCGACCGTGAAGCATCGCTCCGACGGCGACGTGCCAGAACTTCTCAGTAAATCACATTCCAAATTAATTTAAAGACAGTTGAATCCACGACGTAACGATGTCGTTAAAAAACAAACAGGCTTGTTAATCAACCCGCCTGGCGTTTATTAGAGCCTCACAACGATCAGCATCCGAGATTACCTCGAATTCAACAAAGTGTACCACTTGTGCTGTCGTGTGAAATGTCATTAGGAATGTAACCACCGTTCATTACGAGAACTAAAGCATTTTTAAAACAAGCCCCGGCGCAACGACATTATTTTGCTTGTAAAATTTGAAAAATTCCATTTATTTTCGTCTTCGTATCTTTGAAATGTCTTTAATAAGTCGACTTTAGTTTTTTATTTAATCAACCTCATTGCAACCATTATCTGCATTTAATTAGTTAATTATCTATAACTTAGTAGTGTTTTACATCGTTTAAACGCATGTTAAGACTATGAGAGTTAACTGGTATAAAAGCAAAAACTCGTTTGAATTATCTAAAATGCTCTGAATTGTTAACATTGAGTTCGACTATGAATTGTATTATTGTCAATACTATGAACAATTAATTGTATTGTTGAACAGTTGTCATAAATAAATAGCGTAGGCGTGGTTATTAGAAATCTCACCATGATACAAGTTACTATTACCTAATCTGTGATAACCTGTGGTGATAACTGATAATACGTTACAAAACTTTATAGTAGGTAATGTTTCTTGTAGAGTGGTTTACCTCTGACAATAAATAAGAAAGTAATTTTAAAATAATAAGCTTTACTTTAGAGGTAGAGTCTATTAGCCCTAGTGAAAAATAGAAAGTATTAGCGGTCCGCCCCGGCTTCGCCCGTGGTACATTTTTCGCAATAAAAAGTAGCCTATGTCCTTTTTGAGGTATCAAAATATCTCCATACCAAATTACATGCAAATTGGTTCAGTAGTTTAGGCGTGATTGAGTAACAGTAAGACAGACAGAGTTACTTTCGCATTTATAATATTAGTATGGATTTAAAGTTATTTAATGTTGTATTGGAACTAGCATTAGAATGAATAGAATATTGTGTTCTGAACAATAAATTACGTTGTCTCTTGGCAAAAAATGCAATAAACTCATAGGTGTATAAACAACTTTATGATTTAATGTCAAACAGTAAAAGGCAAAAAAAAGTGTAACCTATTCACAATCTAATATATATTATAAAGGCGAAAGTTTGTATGGATGTATGGATGTATGGATGTATGGATGTTTGTTACTCTTTCACGTAAAAACTACTGAACCGATTACAATGAAATTTAGCACACATATAGAGGGTAACTTGGATTAACACATAGGATAGTTTTTATCCCGGAAATCCCACGGGAACGGGAACTATGCGGGTTTTCCTTTGCAAACGTGGGCGAAGCCGCGGGCGGAAATCTAGTAATATATAAATATTAAATACTTATGGATAATCTGCGTGGGAAAGAACATGTTTTTTGGTATTAAGAAACTCTCAGATGAAAGGAAATAATAAGTTTTTTATTTACTGCCTCCAGGAGGATCAATTTCTCAAGATTCGAACTAAAATAAATTCCATTAACCCACACACCGATTTGGCCGAAAAATACGAATACAGAAATAGATTCAACTTTTATTATAATTGAAATAAGCTCATCTACTTATTGAATACGAAAGATTCACGGAATCTATACCAATATCAACTCCATGATTTATAATGATACTCCATATACATAAATCTGTTCAGGCATTGAAAATTAATAAATTAAACTATTATACTAAAGATTTGTTGTGACATTAAAATCATAAGATAATAAGATATACCTCGAAGTACAATTTGTATAAGTACGTTTAAACTCCATCGTTAAAGATACAAAACCATGCAAGCAGTTGTTTTTTACATTCATAAAGATCGCAACAAACAGAGTTGAACTATCATAAATGATTCAATATCACATAGTATTATACTAAACGTAAGTACTACGTATCAAGGTGGGTTGGTTGTTGTAGTTATCAACGCTTCCGATCCGATAATGTAGTTTTGACAGGCCCCCACAAGTTTACAGATTGCCCGTACTCTGCTTCCCTTTCAGTAGGTATATATTGCCTACGACGTCTTGAAAAGTTACTGCAATTTGTATTACCTTACTTACCATATTGTAAATGAAGACTCTTCCGATTCTCATGATGAATTTCTATTGCAGAAAAAAATTATCGTACGTCTGTTACATTCAAAATTTTTTCTCAAATATGTTTTTAATAAAAAATATTATGTCGTTAAAACTTGTGAACCCTACTAGTATTTTTTACAAAGACTACATAACTTTGTGAAATTTTATAGTAAATGTCTAAGAGCATGTTTTATTTCATTAAATTTCGTAATTTATAAATTTTGTATTCATCAGTTTAAACAAAATAAATATTTCCTTTTGAGATGTATGTGTTGGCCCCAATTCTTGAAAAATCATGTACTTGTAAGTTATTAATTTTAATTACTAACGCGGTACGTGTTTTCGTATAACGTTTATTTATTCTTAATTACTCCTAACGTAATATTTATTATAATGCGTCGCTGTAACAAAAGTTACCGTACATAAATAGACCCGACTTCATATTTTATTTTGTCTAAAGCCATATAAACATTATAAATATTATATATGAAATTCTGTCTGTTAGTTTGAAATAGGGTATGAAATTTTTGTGTTATAACCGTATGAAACCACGAAACAGAGAAAATATTGTATTAAATGAGATGAAATTTGCATTTGAAGAAGCTAATTCAAAAAAAATGTATGATACACAGAGTGCAATATATCATCATCGTGAGTTATTTACTTACATATAAAATCCAAAGTAAGTATATACCTACTAGTTATAAGGCACCAAGTGGACATACATCTTTCCCTACAAATCACCAAATTCAGTAATAAATGCTAGTTTTCAGATTGTTACGAACACAAAAAATACTATGCAATTTGAGAACTTCACTTTTTGAAACTCGGTTAAAACTATAAAAATTAAAACAGAACATGTTGCAAAATAATAATTTCATACAATTTTAATTAGTGCCATGTTATGCTTTAAGATTCAGTCGTACAAACGACATCTGTTGAATCTATGTCCCAATTATGTCTGCAATAAAAACGTACTTGTAGGTATGTAACTGAATGGCAATTAATTATTTTAGTATTAATAATTAAAGAGGACTACTAGAATTAGTTCTGTGAAGAAAAATACACGCTTCAGATATAGAAAACTATAAAATTAATTCAAAACACAATTGCAAATGTAATCATAATCATTAATCATTGAAACAGAAGTTTGTGTTTTTCAAATGTTTACTTTTAAGCATAAGAATACCATGATATCTATATTGTATTCGAGACAAAGGAAAGAAATAAAAAAGTGTATTTGCCCGTCTTTCAGTCGAAATTGATGACTACATTAAATAGGCCAGTAATATTAAACGTTTTATGCGTTGTAACATTTCATGCAAATATTTTCATCATCATGAATTCTGTTATTGAAAAACAAAAACTTTTTCATTAATATAATATTGTACATGCCTGTAAAACTGATACTTAATATGCAAAGTTAATAATTATTAAATAAATCTATAATCCATTTCATTTACAACCAGCTTGATCATCGGAAGTAAAAATAAATCATCCATTGCCATAATAGTAAGAACATCGTATAAATTATGGTACATCGTATAGCTTCCTAACATGACTTCGTTATCCTTATAAGGAAGTCTCTACGGGGGCTGTGTGTATCGATTAATGAACTAGTTATTAATAAGACGATCGATTTTAATATGAAATATGCGGTGAGGCTCTACACAACAAACCTTTACATGTAACTCAGTGTATTGACCAGTATATTAAATTATGGTTATACATAAAAATAAATTACATATTAGAATAGAGAAAGGTTGAACCCTTTCAACTAAAATATATCCCAATAAATCGATACATAATTTAAATTTTCAGAAATACATAGCATACTTATATTTTACTAAATTGGAATGGGATTAATACAAACTTTTGCATTAGCAATTTTCTTTTACTTGTTTCAAAACTTCGCTCACTACAAACTTTCTTTTTTAGAATTTCAATGTTTTATCGAAGGAGAGAATTAAAACAATGTGATTCTTGAAAAACGTGCTCTTTTAATATAGTAATAGCGTAACAAATGACTAATTTAAAAATCATAAAATAAAACATACATATTTATAGCAAATTGCAGTCCATTTATATTGAAGTATTCAAAAACGAAATAATAGCTCCTGCAAAAAGTAATTAACAGTTCCAAATAGATCAAAAAGATCTAATACAAAATGGGTGGATAAACAATTGCATAAAATAGAAATAAAAAAAGAATCTAAAATTGTCTCATGGATGATTAAATTGTTCTACGTTTCTACGTTTGCACTGAAACTTATCATCGATTGAAAAATTGTTAGATGTTATTTTGGTAGTTTTACTAATTTTTTTTAGTAATATTCGAGCTTTTATATCTCTTATTGAAAACTAAAGACCAAGAGCTTTTCCTTGATCTCTCGAAAACACCGTAAACAGTGACTCATACTATAAAATCTATTTACCACACCGATGGCCACTTATTCCATATAGCCTCAACTATGGATACAACGTACTTGCGTTATTTTCTCGTCAAAATGATTAAATAAATATCCCGGTTTAGCCCAGGTACGGAGTTATTTAGTAATTACAAAGCTTTATAGCTGAGACGAGGCGAGGGAATGTTTTGAGCGAGCGAGGGACGTGTTCAAGCAGGGCAAACATTATGTGACCTCTGTTAGCATTTTATGTGGACATTTACACATTAATGTAATTGAACTCTGCACGTTTCAGTTTTAATTTAATGCACCGTGATCTTCATAGCGACGTTGCTTTAATGGAATCACAGATTTTGCATGCATTTCGTTATATAACATGTGCTGTATGACTAATGTATTACGTATTTAGTTCTGGTAAATTACACACTTGTAGAATTCTATTGACGTTAACACAAAATATTTACTTATAAGTATTTGTTGCGTAACACTTAACTTTTGTGTACATGTACATTGTACATAGTGGAACGTATAAACAAAACAATTGAAACTCTACATTCGTAATTAGAGCAATTCGATAATTTATATAATCCACCCAGCACATTTAACGTAATTAATAGACCGGATAAATAGTAAGTCGTATTTGCTTCGCATCCCAGAAGATAGCGCTTCAAAACAAAATAACATATAGCACACAATAACACCAACAGCTAAAGTCAACAAAATGGAATAACCTGAGCTCCATACGACACAAAATCAATTTGACCTCTTAGTTGGTGGTTCGTGTTAGCTTCGCTTGCACGTTGGCGACTGGTAATGACGTAACATGCAATGACATAAACGGAGCATAGGTCGTTGGTCAGTTGACCCGAGTCCACACGATTGGTATCAGTGGTGCCGACTGGATATCTACAGATTAACATATTAGGCTTTAATTACTAGCCATTTCACGTTATGTTTCTCAATTTTGTAGGTACTTTTTGTTAAAGGATATTGCCTGGACTTAGTTGAAGACCCTTGCCGTGACGTTCGCTAGACGGTTTGAGATATATAGCGGTTTATAATTTATATTCACTTTCAATGATTGACGATTAAAAGGAAAATGTAACGGCAAAAGAAATCGTTCTAAGCAGTAATGTCATTTAATACTTTGAAATGTTGTATCCATTTTGTCAAATGTAGAAATAAATCTATAATGATGTGAACACAGGATGTGAAACTATCAATTATTATAGTTAGCTATAACTTATAAAAGTTATTATGAAAAAGTAATTACCCTACCCTACCTTTACCTAATTTAAGAGTGAGTTACTTATGTATATCATAATTTATTGCAAACATTGCTTTATAATTCGAAAATTTTACCATAGTATCACATAACACATCATACTCACGTTTTAGTGAATATGTTCATATTTTCGTCTTCAACATTTAAAAGCAATTACAGTTTACAATGCACGTAGCATCGCAATTTATAAACGCCTGTTAAAATTATGCAGCAAACTTATTAAAACGCGTTGTGGCGTTCCATTTTAAAAAGGCAATAACTTTTGTTGTTAATTGCTAAAAAGTAATGGTCTAAACAGGCAGCTAGTAAAAGTTATTTATGCAATTATGTTACGTAGATCATTTAGTTTTTTGTTTACACACTTTTATTCAGTTTAACTAGGTACTAAAGACATGGACATTGGACAATGGTTTCGCCGAGTTAGATAGGTACTCAGTTCAAAGTTTTGACAACAAAATCATATAAAAACCGCAGTAATAAAATAATAATATTTTGGACACCATTTAAATCCAGAAATAAATTGCAATATCATAAAAGAATGTTATTGTCATACGCAATTTAAACATCAATGTCCAATGAAAAGCCATTTCATTTTGAATATTGAAAATACAATGTATATTTATTTACTCCGTGGCCGAGTTATCTTTTATCAATATTGTAGGCTTTACGCATTCACAGAACACTCTTTCGGTATTAAAACAAAGATTGTCTCAATTGTAATTTTGTTGCAAAACCTTTATTTGTCGTCAGTTTTTAAGTCATAAAACACGAGTATATAGTTACAACAAAGCTACAGAATTGCTTATTATTTTGCAGAGCGCTTCTCAATTTTAAAATTCAGTCATTCGGATTTGAAACAATAATTAGAGGAGGCATTTTGCAACTCGTGCCTTTGAGATTGCATTTCATTTTTCAGCGGTGGAATTCTATTTTTGGCTTGGTATGCGAATAATTGCGTTTTATAAACGTCCATGCTGGTGTTTCAGACAAAACTTTTTTTCAACATTATTTTAATATCAAATTTCATTCTTGCACTATTGTGATCATACCTTAATGTAAAAACCTAGGGGAAAAATGTTTCATTTGTTTAATAACTTGACTGTAATTTTTGTTTCATTCCTTTTCATAAATTGTAAGTTCAAGTTATTGACGGGTTTTTTTTTAATTTATAAAATCTCATGTAGTAATTAGGTACTCTTTATTTTACTATTTAATAAATTTATCATCAAAAGGAAATATCAATATAACGCAATATTATAACAACAACTGAATTCAACCTGTCAAATCAAATTTAAAAAGCTCTCGCCAAACATACAGGAAATTTTAAACCACGAATTGGACGACCTATATTTATTTACACCGACGTTCCCAAAATATTCAGGTTCCCATATGTATATATCCATACCTAGCAGCAATATTATTTCTAACACTATGACGCGTTGTCAAACTTAGTAAGCCTTTCGAATGAGGCCCTCACGGAATGCTTTTCATTAACGTTACATACTTTTCCGGACTGCCGCTGTTATATGATTCCCTTGAAATTTAAATGAAAATATTTTCGAGGATTTATGCTAGCGTTTATTTTGTACGTGTATTTTAAGGGATGCTCTAGTCAAGTGATTCCAATTATTTAAAATACTATGGTAAAAACGATCTAGTTTCTAGCTAGTTAGGTTCTTTACACCGACGTTGGTAGGTAGATACCTATTATTTTTACCTTTTAACTTTCCTTTAAATTAGCTTATGAAACCGAATTCTAATGTGATACATTTTCCTCAATTCATATAATTCTAGTAGACTAAGATTTTAATGATCGTTTACATAAATTGAGGGAAGAAATATAGAAATACAAACCAGTTGTCAAATGTCTGGAGTAAAATTGACCTAATTTTCTGAGAGTCACGCTCCGAAAACAGCTCAACTTATTAAACGATCGGCCGTAAGAAAAATATCATTGTTGATTTCATAGAATTGTGATCTGAGCTTTGTTTACTATCAGTAAAAAATAGAAATATTGTTGTAGTAAGAAACAGCAACCACAAAATATTTTCCAGTGAAGGTATAAAATTAATTGTAATAGAGATACAAGTAGAATTGCTTCAATTTTATGATGTAAAGATGCACTATTGCATACATAGTGTAATATAATATAGTGTACCTAGTTACTGCACTGAATTATATTTGTAGAAGGATAAATCTCATTGTAATTTAAAAAATCTGAATAAAATTTAAAATGACTTATAGCAGAAAGAAATTATAGTATTACACAATGAAAACCTACACAAATATAGGCTTGAAAGGAGAATAATACCTAAATTCAGGACCTTTGAGCTTTCCAAACAAAATAGACGTAGGCTTCCAAGAAAATATTCAAGAACAAAAGCAGATAATATAAAACATGAATAGAAACGACGTTAGAAATTTAATTGTTTGGTTAAAATCTAATATTTGAAAACAATAGAGCAAGTTACCCTTACATTACAAACGAGGAAGAGGGCATCTGTGTCGCATTCAGAGTTTAATTAAATTTCCCCGACATTGCTCGACATATCTGACACTTACACTATGACCCTAAAGATAACAGCTTTTGAATCATTGTTGTAAATGTGAAATGCGATGAACAGTGATATTTATGTTTTGGAATTTCGTAAAGAGTTTTATCATGAACTAGCGGTCCGCCCCGGCTTCACCCGTGGCACAGACTGTGGTACATGTTTACGTTTTCTCTCCATAAGAACCATCCTATCCTCAAGGAATATTATAAGTACCTATTAACGAAATCGGTTCAACAGTTCTCGAATTTTGCGCTTAGCAATACATTTGGCGATTCATTTTTATTATATGTATAGACTAGCTTTTCACCTACGTATACAAAAGAAATTCCCGTGAGAAGAGATGTAACACCCCGTTGAACGCTCTCTAGCCTTCTATCGCTACTCATCTTCAAAATATGAAAATCATCCATACTAATATTATAAATGCGAAAGTAACTGTGTCTATCTGTCTGTTACTCAATCACGCCTAAACTACTGAACCAATTTTCATGAAATTTGGTATGGTGATATTTTGGTACCCGAGAAAGGACATTGGCTATCATAGACTAACGCAATCCCGGAAATCCCACGGGAACGGAAACTATGCGGATTTTTCTTTGACTGCGCGGGCGAAGCCGCGGGTGGAAACCTAGTACCAAATAATCGCTCCGTCACGCCGTGAAAGAAAAAAAGTCGACCCACAAAAACATTTTGGCATTAACGTTTATAGTTATTATGTGATGCATTCAAATTAAATGTTGTCGAACAATATAGCAAAAAGTTAAACTATTGCATCTATAAATAGTATTACCATTTTTAATTAAAATGATATAATATTATGTATTACTTCCGCGGTAACTTAGAATATCAACCATATGATATCAATCGCAAGTTCTTTGCCGATCGATTAGTTAGCTATTGTTTCGGCAAAAGTTTCACTACATTTATGAGCTACAACTATGCGAGTTATGATGGATAAAAGTTTTGCCAGAGGAAGTTCAAACACTGTTATAATCTAATCTAATATATCTAATATATAAAAATCAATGCCACTTTTCGTTGTAATTCCATAACTCGAGAACGGCTGAACCGATTTCGATAATTCTTTTTTTATTATATTCCTTGAAGTACGAGGATGGTTCTTATGGAGAGAAAACGTAAACATGTACCACGGGCGAAGCCGGGGCGGACCGCTAGTCTAATATATAAAAATCAATGCCACTTTTCGTTGTAATTCCATAACTCGAGAACGGCTGAACCGATTTCGATAATTCTTTTTTTATTATATTCCTTGAAGTACGAGGATGGTTCTTATGTAGAGAAAACGTTAATATGTACCACGGGCGAAGCCGGGGCGGACCGCTAGTATATTATAAAGGCGAAAGTTTGTAAGTATGGATGTATGGATGTATGGATGTATGGATGTTTGTTACTCTTTCACGTAAAAACTACTGAACCGATTACAATGAAATTTAGCACACATATAGAGGGTAACTTGGATTAACACATAGGATAGTTTTTATCCCGGAAATCCCACGGGAACGGGAACTATGCGGGTTTTCCTTTGCAAACGCGGGCGAAGCCGCGGGCGGAAATCTAGTTTATAATAATTATAAATGTTATAAGTATGTACGTATGATCGTATATTCGTTTTAGTTTTAGTTATTGGTTACTTGCCTCGTGGTGATCTCGCTTTAAAATAATAATATTTAATTATGTTTAACGCCTTTTGCCAAATAATTCATGATATTGCCTATCATGACAAGAAAATTCATCATAAAAAAATAATTCTCGGCTTTTACTAAGGTTTTTTTTTTCATAATACCAGTGAAAGCGACAGATGTCAACGTAAAGTTTCAGAGGGTTTTCTCTTATATTTATTTTTTATGACTTATAGCTCTAATCTGTACCGAAAATACTATCCTATCCTACTTAATATTATAAATACGAAAGTTTGTGAGGATGTGTGTGTGTTTGTTACTCTTTCACGCAAATACTACTGAACCGATTACAATGAAATTTAGCACACATATAGAGGGTAACTTGGATTAACACATAGGGTAGATTTTATCCCGGAAATTCCCCGGGAACGGGAACTATACGTGCGTGGGCGAAGCCGTGGGCGGAAGTACTATTATAGTTTAGACTTAAGAGATTACCTCACAGTATATTCTCGATCAAACCTACTCCTTCTTGTTTGTTAGAAATAAATAACCGATTTATTTTATTCAAAGGGCTATAACTTTCAAAACTTTGTCCCTAACATAAATATGAGAGTATCGGACATTTATCACAATAACTTAAAAGTAACTTTGCTCTTTAAAACTTCGCAAGCGTGTCTATCTATAAAGAGAAATAAAAAATTTAGTTTCGTATTAATAAAGAGTCACTAAACTCTATATTACTTTACATTTTTAATTTTTAATTTTTTTTAATTTAGTATCCTATTAGGATACTAAATTAAAAAAAATTAAAAATGAATTAATTAAAAATAATATTAATTATTATTGATTATTATTTTAATTAATTAAAAATTTAGTTTCGTATTAATATAGAGTCACTAAACTCTATATTATTAGGAAACTAAATTTTTTGCGAAATTTTGATAACATAAATTTATTTTAAATATTAAGTATTATTGTATTCGAATGCCTTTGCTATTCATAAAAAAAAACTCTCACTAATATCAGTAATTGTATAGGTACTACATTACAATCCTATACATATAAAAATCTATGCACTAAATGGAAACGGTTCAATTTTAAACATAAATTACACTTTGTAGTGATCCTTCTTGATGGCTCTATACTTGAGCATACAAAGCAAACCA
The DNA here is from genome assembly GCF_905220415.1 of Colias croceus. NCBI lineage: Eukaryota > Metazoa > Arthropoda > Insecta > Lepidoptera > Pieridae > Colias > Colias croceus. The sequence goes on along the minus strand of NC_059544.1, from coordinate 3,734,578 downwards.
CTTCACTTCTCTAGTTTCATATATTTTGTTCGTAATTATAATAATGTGTCTGTAAAATTAAGATACATATGTATAATGGAAAAAATATTGACAGAATTATATGAAGTAAAAATGTTTATGGTTATACATATTATATTTACAAAATACAAGAGAAAGCCTAGAAGAGATTTTTTAAACTATAAACCTTTGTTATTATTAGTTTAAATATCTTTAGATCTTTTTGTAGGATAGCACAATAAAGTAAGAAAATAAACTTATTTCAGTATTATCTCATAATGGACATTGAATGCTGTATTACGAATAATATTAAAGCAAGATTAAAGCTAAGAAAGGGCGTTAGGGTTATTTGATTTTTGTCTGAATTTGAGGACTTAAATCTGTATTCGGGTATGAATCATTTCAGGGAAATACTGGTTCAAATGGAGCTTTTTGGTTGGGTTCATGTTTATGTAAGTTGATTATTTATTTATTCCTTAAATATTTTACAAAAGGGTTGGCCCAAGTAAAAAAATGCCTTTGTTACTCGCTAAAGAAGATTTTATAATGATAAAAGAATTTTTAGATTAGTGTCTTAAAATGATCTTAAAAAAAGATTATATTAATGTGAATTTAACATTAAAACGTCCGAGAAAAATCGCATGATAAATTCTAGGTGCTTTAAATAATTATAATTCATTGGGTTGGTGATCTAGTGTCCAATCCTACGATGTACCTTATCTTACAAATCATTATTTTACAAAAATTATTTTCCATATACCTAATAGTTAATGAATCTATATCCATCCTTTAAAGTATAACCTTTTTTTTATAGTGGGGAAATCTTCCAAAGGCCCCCGGGTCCTTCCCCGGGGGCCGTGGGTTATGTCGGATTCTTACCGACTAAAACCCCACTGTGTTCTGTCGAGCCGCTTTAATGATGGGGCCGCGGGTATTGGTTAGAATTCTTCCGCGAGCTATAAAAACCTATTGAAATTCCATTGACATATTTACTAATAACTACACGTCGTACTACTATCACATACTAGGTACGATCAGTTACGTATATTGCAATATACAGAGTGTATCTTAATTCGAGATTTAGTCGTACACGTCGTGTATAAGCGTCGGGTAATTGGCGCGCTGAGGGCGATCGCGCCGGATATTGTTTTCGAATATGCGATTGCAAATTTTTCGGCCTGCATATTGCATATCGGAAACCAATTACTGATACGTGTCTATCGCAAAATGTGCGGGAAATCAAAAAGGTACTTGTTAAATGAACTTTGAAATGTTATAAAACAGTTTAGAGGTGTAGTTCATTTATAGTGAATTGGTTACGGTTAAAGAATCTTTAATAAATGCAATGAAAAAGGTGAAATAATCAATACTTCAGTAATCTTAAATTATCTAAAATTGTTTATCAATATAATCATCAAAAATCATGTAACCGCCAGACGTAGGGCGAAAGATACGGTTCTAATAAGATATCGTTCTACCCGTACGCTTTAAAAGCACAACGCAGATAAAGCTCTACTCACAAACAATGTTATTCACTACACATAATACAAAAATTTCGGCTATTATGTCAAACAGACACGGTGTTTATAAATCAAAACAGCTAAGGTTCGAAATGCGAATGCACGAGCGCGGGGCCCGGCAGTCTGCCGCCCGACGCCGGCCGGCGCGAATGTCGCAACAACTGCCTTCAAGCACAGCGCAAACTTCGCGTCTAGTGACGGATAAAAAGAACACCATGTATTGTGATTTTACACCGTTTTAAATTGGACCAATTTTTTACACGAGGTAACTTTGTATGATTATTTTTATATAGTGTTTTTTTTTATTTTAGAATGATATGTAACAAGTTTATTTTTTCCTGACACTTAATTAGGAAATATTATTATTAGATTTTACTAGTGTACTTTTAGCCTAGCACCCTTTTCATTAAAGTCCGTTTCGGAGTTAAGTAAATTAAAGCTTAAAGAAAAGACTGAAATAGAAGGTGCAAAGTACAAAAGCCTTCATTAAAATAGCAACCATTTTAAATTATTTAAATTCTTCAGTATGTTTATATTAAAATATTAGTAACTAGATATGTTAAGAAGATGAAAAAATAATATATTGATTCAAATCGGTTGAAAATTTGGTTTGATAAAAAATTTCTCGTGCTTTTTACAGACAAGTAAGTACTCTTATGTCTTCTCCAGAGTTTTTAACTCAAGCCCTTTAGTGGAAACATATTTTGCATAAATAAATTATTAGGTAGGTAGTAACAATAGTAGTAATATTATAATTTTACACAACTAATATAATATTTAAATAAATATTTGACATTTTTTTTATCATCACCAATCAATTATTAATTTAAGTACACCTTAAGGCGTAAGGTATTGACACCTTAAGCTTATAAAAGCTCATCTGAAATTAATCGAAATATAAATAGTTGGTGTGTTATTAAAAACCAGCAAAGCGAAATGAAATTGATATCTTTAATCATATTTCCCTAATAATTCTGTTACTATTCACATGTCTTATTGCGTCTTTAACAAAATGTGAAAACGAGAAGAAAAGACAGTTCATATTTATAAAAAATGCTTAGCGATTTTGTTATAATAATATACCCAATAACCATATTAAAACACATTATATAACAGAACAAATGATGCTCATGAACAGTTCAATGTATCAACGTCATTCTTATCATTAGTACTACTTGTTTCGTAATCCTGAAATATTAATATCTTACATAAACGCGTAATAACCATTTGCTCACCGGATCATGAATTTACAATGAATTAATTTAATACCTCAAACTATAGCTAAATAATCCTCTATTCGATAATTTATAATTATTTCATATTGTATTTGACCAGTTATGAATCGAAACTATTCAAAAGACATTGTATAGGTCAGATTTTCCGGGACGTCCCAAACTATTATTTTGGAAAACAATTGCTTTTTAGCTTAAGAACTTCTATTACGTACATTATAATATAGCATTCAATTTATTGATGAATGTTTCCAGAATAAATGACTTTTTATATTGCTATTTACTTTCAAAATTATTATTATAAAGTTTTAACAGATATCATAAATTGACAGTTTTAATAATATACTTATGGAAGAGATTAACTGGAACTACCTAGTAGGCAATAAAACCATTTTTATTTTCGCTTATCTATTTCACACTTCAGTCCTAAATAACATAAAACGATATATTATTTAAGTTGTAGTTTACGATAAAAAAACGCGATGCATACTTATTACTTACCAAATATGTTGTAAGATTTTTATACCTACGCAAAAAATACTTTCCGTAATTTTTACAATGCCGAGAAATAATGTTTCTTCAAGAGAGAGATTAAGTTTGTCCAATATCTGACTGCGTATAATATCCTCATGCTGAAGAGCTTTAGATAGAAATGTTCAATAACTGCCAGCATTGTTAGAAAATGCAACGATTCTAAGTGGAAATAAATGGAATATGAGTTGACGTCTTTAATGCTCATAATAATTAAATAAAAAGATAATACTTAAGGGAAAATTTAGCCTTCAGTATTTAAGCATTGACTAAAATACACATATTTGGAAAAAAAGATATTTAATCAATGACGAAATTAATTACGTAAAAACTTCTCTCTTCACTAATTAATTATTGAAACCCAATACTATACTTGAAAAGCTGAAAAAACAGTGAGGCTCTTATTTCCCTTTGAGTAGTTTGATATTATCCACACAATATGTATTATGATATTATAAACCAGTACGTATTTAAGTATACAAACATTATTTACCAAATGGCTTGCTTGTTTATCTTTAACAATTATTGAAAGCTCTATTGTAGTTTTATTTTTTTTAATCTATAAAAACTGTTTATCAAAGACAAACATTTTTGTTTATTGTGCTCTTTTTTGTATGGAAATAAGTAAAATTATTGTCTAATAAGTCAAATATTGTCTTCATTCTTTTTTTTTATATGAACGATAGAGAAGTAATGACTATGATACAATTCCTTTGTCAAACAACATTTTAAGGCAATCGTCTTAAAAAAATATAGATTTTAATTTGTTATTTCCAAGAAGGTTATTTCATTAAATTTCCGTTTAAACCATCAAAGTTTTACTTGAATAATATAACACTTAATAAGATAAAGTTTTAGAATGTAAAACTCCATGCATTCTTGACTGTTCTGTACAAATTCTTCAATAACTGCCTTCCTTCCTTGATCCCCTTAACATCCTGATAAGATAACTGTTATCCATACTAATATTATAAATGCGAAAGTAACTCTGTCTGTCTGTCTGTCTGTTACTCAATCACGCCTTAACTACTGAACCAATTTGCATGAAATTTGGTATAGAACTATTTTGATACCCGAGAAAGGACATAGGATAGGTTTTATCCCGGAAATCCTACGGGAACGGGTTTTTCTTTGAAAACGCGGGCGAAGCCGCGGGCGGAAAGCTAGTTCTAAATAAATTCGAATACATTTTTATTAGCAAACACGTGTTCTATTTTCTCACCCCGTTTATTCGATTTTTCTAGTACTTGAGCAAAATTGGAGCATGATAGGCAACAATCCCGCGACGTCTCTGCCGAGTACCTTCGCTTTCAAACCCTCGTAAATATTTTTATACCAGCAGAAATAGCGCCACTAGCACTGTTTGTTATTCAAGATAATGCCTTCATGTGTTAAAAATAGAACATTTTTATGAATATTTTTTATGAAAGTTATGTAATTGTAAGTAATTTTTTGACGTTAACATTTTTCTTAGTGTATTTCAGGTAGGTATTATTTTTAGTGTAGCAATGTTAATTTATTGAATTAAAATTAAATAATAGAGCATTGAAAACTCACGATTTAAATAAAAATTACCTAAAACTGAATTGAAAACAAACCCCGTAGTTGGATAAAAACATACATAATTCGGCAGCAAGTACAGGATTTATTGTTTACATCGCGATCGGTTTCTCCATTGTATAAACAGTACAATGCTTAAATAATTACAAATAAACACAAATCTATATATATAAAACTCAAAGGTGACTGATATAGTGATCTATCAACGCACAGCCCAAACCACTGAACGTATCGGGCTGAAATTTGGCATGCAGGTAGATGTCATAACGTAAGCGTCCCCTAAGAAAGGATTTTAGAAAATTCATCTCCTAAAGGGGTAAAATAGGGGATGAAAACTTATACCATGAAAATTTATCTTTTCCACGCAAGCGAAGCTGCGGGCAACAGCTAGTATAATATAAATGTAGAAATTTAATATAGGTACATAACGATTTCATTTAAATTGAATTTATTTAAGTGATGTGTGATTGAAATTACGCAAGTACGAAGATTTTCATAAAAAATAGTGAATTAAAGATAGAGTTATAAGAACAGTAAAATTGTTTAATTATAAACTATTTTGGCAGAAAAATGTAATGGTTTTAGAAGTCATAAATGTATAATTAATTAGGTATATAAATCAAATTTTTACACAAAAACTATAATAGTAAAATAGCTATATCAAATCTGAAATTATTGCTGGTATTAGATTGCTAAGTTACGAGATAGTTGCTAAGATCGTGCAATTTGTTACACGAGAACAATAATTAATGATACACTGTTTGACAGTTTTTGTAGGGTATGTTTTAAATTATTGTTCTATGTAAAATTGAAATTAAAATGAAGTTTTTCGAAACGATGAAAAATTGTTTTTCATGTACATTTTTCTGAACTTATACAAACACAAAAATATTATGTCCTAAAACCCTTTTTAATATTTAAACAAAATTTCACGGATTACAATATTTCTCTAAAAGATGAAAAAATCGCTGACGCCATAATTAATCAATTTAGTACCGCATGCTGCTGATGTTGCTATTTTCCATCAATCATTGGCGGTAGCAATTTTTAATTTCTTCCTCCCATAACTAAGAGGGCCATGAAAATAATGAATTTATAAATTTATAATTAAGGTTTTATTGTGTTTTAGATCTTATTATCATGATATCCTGGAATAAAAGAGAATAGTTGTATATTTTAACGTGTTAAATGATGTTATATTTGTATTAAATAATTAAATTGTATCGAATAATTTGATATTAATAATGAGCACACCGCTCGATTACATTTAACCCTTAAATTGTCACCCCTAGATAACTTGAGTTTATAATGTCCAAATTTGGAGGACGTATTGGAATTAGGATAGAAAAGAGGAAAATGAAAAAAAAAATTAAAAATTTTAATTTTTTCTATTGTTTTCACTATGTCACATAAAACGGACATTGCCAATTATAAGTATGTACATGTTCGAACCGTCACATATAACGGACATTGTACATTATTCCTGCAACCGTGGTACATGACTACAATGCACATTTTCAACTCTGTAATTCAAAATTATTATCAAATTATAATTATGGAGGATCTAGAATAAGCTTTTCAAACGTATGTCTTAAAATGTTGGTTAAAACTTTAACGATATCGTTAAAAATAATGGATTTTAAAAAACGACAGTACTAAAAATCACAGCCTAAGAATATGCTAAGAATTGGAATAGAAATAGTATTACATAGCCTGAGAACTTATCTAATACACCAAGAAAGTCCTCTTCCCATTCACTAAATTGTACAGTTTGAAATGTGTTTGCTTCATCGTATGCAAAGAAGTCGTATACCATGCCTGAAGTACCAAAACGAACAGGAAATTTAAATCGCTTTTTTTGGGTTCTTTGGCATATATTATATCCATTGTCTGCCTGTTTTTTAATTTGTAAGGTATTATATTATTTAAATTTTCAAACATTGGGTGGTATTTCTGGTAAGTAACATGATGCTATGGCTGAATAACTACTGAGAAGTAGGGAAGATTCATCTCACACCTCATGTAATGGCTGTAATTCTGCAGCAATAATATTTTGTTGATGGTAAAAATTCTGACTTTTTGAATCTTCATTGTGTCTCAAATCAATATGTCGTATAATTCCGAAGGTATGGTGCTGGGGGTAAATGATTGACACTGTTATCATAGTGAAATCACTCCTGTAGGTCTACATTTCCTTCGAAATCGACATCTCAACTCAACGCCAGACTCTTCAGCTTCCGCCAGAGGTAGTGAGGTAATTTTTTATTGATTGCCAAGTCATGCTCCTGTAAAATATAATAAAAATAGAGAAAAATATATCAAAAGTATTCCGTTGAAAATGGAGGGCCTTATTGGCAACGTCCGTTACATAGGACAAGTGAAGAATACCCTAGTATATACTCCAAGTTGTCAACGTCCGTTTTATGGGACATCGTATATAAACGAATATTTGTATACCAAATATTGTAAAATATGTCAAAATTATGTCAAAATACTATACTTACAATCGTATTCTAACTAATAATATAACATTATAAGCAAAATAGCCAAAATACTTACAGATATTATCAATTTTATCAAAAGAGTCAAGAGATCCGTTTTTTGCAATTTTCAAATGGTCACCATTCGCGACTGTACATGGCTTTGGTAAAAAAACATGCATGTACGCGAAGGACATAGCTAGTCTCTTCCCAATATACCGATTAGCGAAGCTTAGGTCTGCCATAACAGCGCCAGCATGTGTGTAAATACTATGTCCTTTAACGGCCGAGCCCAATATTCTATCTGATATCTTAAGATTGACCCGATCTTAGATTAATTTCTATCTGTGGATCGATCTTTGATCTTCGTCCCCATATCGAAACCTTTGATCTCTATCTTTAGTTACACCACGGATAGCAGTTAATCTACTCCCTCACATACGTTCCATTCCATTCATACTTACAAAAAGAGTATTCGTTTAATTTAAAAGCGTTAAGTGTTATTAAAAACGTCTATTAAAATTTCAAAGGTACGAGTACATTAAAAAATATAGATAACATATTTATTTTGATATAAATACATGTGAACGTCTGCAAAGAGAAATAACAAAACAAATTTTCTACGAATTGAAACGTTATTTTTAAAGGAACGAAACGCACTTCTGTAATCTGTTGTCTGTCAAATGTCAACCTCTTGTAAATCACAAATCACAATTATTCACAAGTTACAACCTTTGCATTGCGAACTTTTGGTTTGAGTATTCTCAGTATTTTAAGTAGGTACTTATTACTCGTTGTTATTAATTATTACCTAGTTGTTAAACTACGGACAGAGGGACATATTGGGTGCTCTGTTTCTTCATAAAGAAACACAAATAGTTATGGATACTGAACATGTAAGTACTACACTGCAAATTAGAAGCAAAAAATAACGTTTCGCAAATATTCAATATTTAACTGTTTATTTTTTTTTTAATCCTTATTCCAGAATAAAGCCAAAGCACTTAGTAAGGATGAAACAAAGGCGTTGCTTTCTTTGATCGAAGGAAGTGCCATAATAACAAATAAAGCGACTAACGCCACCAACAATAAGTTGAAAATGGAAGAATGGGTTAGAATAACGACATCATTCAACGCCAGTTTTGGGACTTGTCGCCGTACACCGCAACAACTCCGGTTAAAGTGGGAGAATTTGAAAAAAAACTCACGCAAACGCAATACTCAGATACGGATGAATCGCATCAAGGTAACATAAATTGAGCTATAAAGTTGTTCTGTATAGTAATTATTAAATAAATTCTAAAAGTAATTTTCATTTTTGTTACTAGACTGGAGGTGGAGCGCCACCTTATATACCACCAGATGAAATACTGGACAGAGTCGCCTCACTGTTAGGCAGTACAGTGGATGGCTTTACAGTGGAGTTTGGTGGCGACTCAGAACAAGTGGTAGATTATGGTGATGGTGACTGCAGTGATGGTGCAATTATTAATGAAGTGGAAAAAGAATTACCACTAGACAATGGTGATGGGCAGGAGGTGCCATTTCTAGTCGTTAACACTCCAGCAGCTGTTGGACCTGCATTACCTAAGAGGCTTTTTTTGGGTACTCCCCGAGCCAGTGGTAATTTTAATTATATTATATACTTCTTTATTCTTTATTATTGATAGACTTCATTTTAATTTTTAATTAAATAAATATTACAGGTTCTAAGAAAAGGCCAAAACCTGATGAGGGGCGCATAAGGAGAAACCTCGCAATAGCGGAGTATTATGAAAAAAAGAAAATGGTTCTAGATTGTACATATGAGAAAATCAAATTAGAAAATGAAAAACTAAAATTAGAAATAAGCAAATTAAAAGAAAATAAGGAATAAAAAATAAAGTTTTTACTGATTATAAAGTTTTTATTGGTTAAAAATAATGTCTGATGAGTTCTGTTCTATTCTCAACATCATTTAACTCCATGTTAGGGAGCTGATCTGGATCTTCAGCAGCATCACACGGCACATTGACTTCAGGAGGCACTTCTTCAATATTATAAGTTCTACAAATGTTATGTAAAACTGCTGTAGCGATTATAACTTTTTGTATGTTAGGCAATGATAGTCGCATTGTCAAAGAAATTACTGGGAATCGGCGTTTCCATATTCCAAAGGTTCTGCAAATGCATACTTAAATATAAAAAAAATATTTAAAAACATGGCAGAAAGATCTAGGAAAATAATTGTAGATTTATGGTACCTTTCGATGGTATTCCTGGTTTTTATATGTGCCTCATTGTACCTGATTTCTTGGGGAGTTGCAGTATTTAGCAATGGTGTTAAAAGATAAGGCCTATTTGGATAGGCACTGTCTCCAAGTAACCATTGATTACCCAAAGCACCAGTCTCACATGAAGCTGTAATAGAAATAACAAAATAAGTTATAAATTCTAATTTATTAAACTAAAATTAAAGTATGCAGATGTAGTACCTTACCTCTTAATATTGAATTGTTAAAAATAGTGGCATCATGTGTTGATCCAGGCCACCGGGCAACAACATTCATTAGTTTGAGATCGCCATCACAAACAGCTTGAACATTAATTGAGAAGATCCCCTTTCGGTTACGAAACTCTTCACCTATTTCTGAACCTAAAATAAATCAAGTATTCATGTATTGGATAATATTCTCTTATTTAATCTAAAATCAAGTAACTACATGTTCATTTTAATGCCTATTAATAATAAAACATACATACATGGAGATTGGATATGGACATGAGTACCATCAATGGCACCACTTACTCGAGGAAACTGGGCTATATTAAAGAATTTTTCTGCACTCCTTACATGTAAATAAATATATTTATCATACAATCTAGCTATTGCTGCAGATATGTCGGCTACTATTCGACTTGCAGATGATTTTGAAACCCCAACAAAATCAGCAACTGATATTAGCATGGTGCCCAATGCATAAAACCGCAATGCTAGCAGCAGTTGGTGCAAAGGAGATACACCATTGTTTCTGAAAATATACAAGTACATTAGTGATAGTAGTCACAGTATAAAATTATAAAAACAATATAAATAAGTTTCAGTAATGTACTAACCGTTTTGAGGTAACTCTGATGTATGGCATTATTTCAGTCAGGAGAAATTCAACTGCAACTTTGTTTAACCTAAACCTAAACGTAAACTCGGCGTCGTTGAGAGTAACCAAAACATTTACTCGTTGATATTGCCTACGGCGTGGATGGTCACCAGGTTCTAGTTCGTTATCAGTATCATCCCAATCCGATAATTGAGTAAGCATTTCAAGATCACTGTCATCGGTATCACTTGAAAACATTTTAAGCTATAGATCAAACACAAAATCCTACGAATTCGGACGATTACAAACCAAGATTGATTTTGATCTAAAAATTAACTGTCAAAATGAAAGATAGTATATTGAAACAGCTAAAATGTCACTTTCATAGAGAGGCCTATCCGAAAACGTCAATCCGTCCTCTCAAGGATGGATTGATGCAAAAGATTGACATTTCCATAGATCGATTGATTATTGAGACGCTTTTTTGAAAAATGGATAGGAATTTCAATCTCCAGTAGCAGATTTTCGATTAGGATCGATTATTGGGCTCGGCCGTAAAACGGACGAAATCAATTTAAGGGTTAATGAGACTAATTGCTTGGTAATAGCAATGGATATTAGGTACATATGTAATATACACAATGATTACATAGCATAGGTAATAGATCAAATTGGAATGCAGTGCCTCGAAATCTCTATCATCTATTAGTCGCAATCATCAATTACTTATTATTATTTCACTTCTCTATCGCAAAACTTAAAGGAATTACCTCTTTTATCGAAACAAAATCCGCCTTAACAAATCGTCCATATGAGCTTAAAATATAATATCGTATCTTTTAAAAATCGTCAATATAAAATAGAAAATAATCGATACATAGTATAATATAAAACAAAACCACTTTTTCTGTCCCTATGTCCCTTTGTATGCTTAAATATTTAAAACTACGCAACGGATTTTTTTAGTTTTAATAGTTAGAGTGATTCAAGAGGAAGGTTTTAGTATATTAGGGAAAGCGGGCGAAGCCGCTGGCGGTAAGCTAGTAAAGTATAAAAAACTCACAAGATTCAAGGCATTTTTTATGTAAGGGCGGGCAACTAAGTTGGTGGGTGGATAGCACCTCTGCAAATTCGTTGCGAGGAAAACTGAAAATCATAATATTATAATGATTTACAAACTCTTTCCACTCTACATTATATTATTATTCAATACCACCCTTGGAAGAATTTCTTCTCAACAACTTTTCATCTCTCTCATAAGGTTTAATTACCTTATCATAAAATTCATCTTTATAACCTTTTGATACAAACAAACACACATATTAAGTTAATGTGTTATATCAATCGAGAAGATAATTAGAAAATCCTACAAGAAAAACAGTGAAGCTGTGCTATGCTATGCAATTTCCAATTAGTATGATAATCCTCTCATTCAAGATTGTGCTTTTGAATCAGGATTATCCCGTAGGTGACTACTGATTTTTAGTTATACGTTATCAACCATTAGCTTATATTTTGAGAAATTAAGCACTATTACAAAATACGAAGGGGTTAATAAAAAAGATATATGTAATAATATCGGAATTATCTTTCCGAAAACTTAAGTTTCATAATCGAACTATTTTCACGAGGAAGCAGCAAATATTGTAAAACCCTTCAAATACAAATAACTGCTGAATAGTGAATACCCAAAGTATACTTCAATTTACTCTAATTAAAATATGAATAAAGGTGCATATAATCATGGAAGAAAATTAATTTTATGTTTACACAGATTTAATTTAACCGCTTAATTAATTTACACAGAGCGAAACACCTTTGCCGTAGTTCGCAACTATTCAATAACAGAACTATGTGCGAACGGAGATTGCTAACTAACGCGCTATTTAATAAGCGTAGTATTTCATATAATCCTAAAAGTTATATTCAATTTCCACCAAACTTTATGGAGCAACTCTATCCAGGATAGTTTACAAGGATTGTATAAACGCCGCGCCTATCGCATTAGTGGAGCAATTTATCACAATATAGAAGGGGGGTGATTCGGCAAAATATCGCATACTATGGACAGCAGAATTTCTTTTCATTTCCATACTTTCACAGAGTTTATTAAGGAGAAGCTAAAGCAGTACAAAGAAGTAAATAGAAACATGCAAGACCCGTTTATAGCGATTAAAACGAGCATTAGCTTCACTCCACTCATATTTCTGGCTATTCATGTTCTTTACGAGCGATGTATTAAAATCAGTCAAACTAAGAATACTATTATAGATAAAAAAAACGAAGAGAGTCTATTTCATATGATAAAATAGGGATAAGGGAGCTTCCCAAAATAGCCCAATTTATAAACCGATATTATAGAAGATATGCCACGCTTGTTATTCCGAGGTATAAGTAGATATCATGGATGAATGAACCGAATAATCCTTTCGCAGAAGAATATTCTCGAAAAAGATTATCGAGATATTTTAGTGGATTTTGTCGCCTTTTTATCGCTCTCTTATGTTGGGTGATGAACTCGATATTTCCATGATTTGATGGTACAAAAGCAAGATCAATAGAGATTCATGTCGAGTGGTTTTTAAGTATCATAGGATCACAATACAGTCAAATTTCCTTGTTTTATTCTTTAATTTTATTCTACCGTAACATGAGTATTAAAGCATTAATTTTTTGCTATATAATTAAAAAATATACACGGGGATTTGTAAGGAACACGCATAATTATGTAACTGCAACGGTTTCTGAAAGGAGTGTACGGTATAACGAATAAGTGGGTAAATATGGATATAGTCAACAATTTCATATCATGGTCATTTCATTTATAGTTTATACTATGTATGACTCCTTACTAGGATAATCAAGTCTTAATATTTTGATCTTGTTTATTTAATCTTATTTAATTCAAAAATATTTCGTTTCACTTAATCTAAAGCGCTTTTAAAATAAGTGCTTCACGCAGTGGCACTAAGCAGTTTCATTAAGGTTCGTTCCCGTTTTTCATTTGTGCGATAAAAATTGAACACAATAAAATTCAGCGACAAAGTCGTTTGACTTCGGGACCACGGTTTTAGTAAAACGAGTACAACGGATATTACGCAGGCGTTTCCCAGAGAAATTCTTAATTATTTGCAAAATTCGGCCCTCGCTAAAACGCCAATATCCATTTATTCGTATAGAAACTTGGCTTAATTTGCACAGTATAATTTTGATATTTTATCCGGGGAAAATTATTTCCTTTATAGTTCAACCCCAAAACGGACGAGAATTCTAAATAATTGGAAGCAGCTTTAATACCTCATATTCTATCAATTAATAAGTTGAACCATGCTTGAACCCTTAAGATAACATGCGAGAGCAATTGTCTGACCGACAAGAATTTTGTAAATATGAAACTTTCATTATGTAACATTCTTTGTTCATAATATCCTTCCAAGAAATAACCATTTACGGCTAAAAGGTAGCTACAACAAACGCTACAAAAATGTGAAAGGTTTTCGACTGGTGTGATGAATAGGTACAAACAATTAAAAAATATAAGAAAAATCACATACACTTTAACGTTGACAAAGTAGGTACATTATAAATAATAAGCAGGAAAATAGTTACAAAAAAATAAAAAATATACATCTAATAGGTATTTCCGATTCGGTCATGTATGGAAATTAGTAATTACTACGAAACAAACTACAACAAACTTCCAAATTAAATGTATTTCCAACTGTCCATATTTTCGATACACATATACCTAATTAATAATTGAATAGTCAATCACGAGCAGAGTCGAAGAATACCTATCTACAAAATTGGGGGAAATGAGAAATCATAAGAATCAAAAAAACAAACAAATTAATTACGAATATTACCCGAAATAAATAAACAGCACAGATATAATCCCACTATCTGGTCAGGTGTTTAAGAAAACCTATTAAATTATTCCACGTAAATAGCCAGAGATCTCCTTAAGCCCACCTCTCGTAATGCCTCATTAGATAACGTGGATAAGCTATTGTAGAATAACGTTATATTTATTCATTTGTTGAGATAGTATGGATATAATGATAGTCATATAAGTCACATAAATAACTATTAACAGTTATTTCATACTGTATCTAGTCCAAAATATTTTTTTTAACTATTTTTGGAGCATAGGTATTAGGTATTGTATCAGTTTTGTGTCAGAAATAAAGTTTTGTTGTTTCCGTATTTTCTAAGAAAATATGTTGGAAGATTTACTGAGTACCTACTTGTTTTTTGGGTCGCAATATCGCTATGTACTGGGCTATAAACTCTTACCTTGTGGTACAGATTTTCTACACAATTTATATGTAAAACCATAACGTAAACCAATGTTTATGCTTCAGATTTAGCCTACTAAATCTAGAACAGAATTCATGCTATTTATATAAAAATAAGCCTCCAAAGTGTACTAAACCACGGAATACTTAATAGTAGCTAACGCTAACTAAACATTAAAATTTAATATATATTAATACCTATTTGATTGGTAATCCTTAAAACAATTCAAATACATCAGATAATTAATTTTATTTTAAAATAGGTAGGTACATATTTTATACCTTTGTTAGTTCATCGAAATGAAAATAGAACTCTTAGAGAATTATTTCTGTCGTCCACACCATTTATCTAGTCTAGTACAATGAACCTTTTTGTCAGGAATACATTGGAAGTACGACTTGAAATAATCATCTATTATTCTTAAAAATAAAGTGAAGCCTCATGTCCCTTGATAAAGGTTCGATGTATTTTACATTTGTTTCTGGGAACGATCTTTTTACAGAAGAAGCTGAAAGTTTATTGGCTATGTCTTTAAAATATACGTAGTCTGTTGAGTGTCTTATCCAATTAAAAAATCAGAACATATTACTTTAATAAATTCACTACCTATTTATATATTAACTTCGCATGCGTCTTCTATTCAAAAAATTTCACGAAAAACATTTAAAAGGAATGAAACTCCAGGCATACTTATATACTCACACTTAACAAGTTTTCTCGACGAAGTTGAAAATATAGTATATTCACATACAGCTATAGACTGCGGAAAAACGTCGTGAAATAACCGTTAAACTTTTAGTATTTTTCTTTTTTACTCTCTTTTATATGTGACTTAAGCTAAAGTTTAAAATGCATATTCATAAACAGCAATTATTTCTTCAGCCTCGGAAATATGTTCGCTGAATAATAGTGTTAATTTTTATTCAATCATCGTGGTATCAAGAGGTTTTGATAACTTCAAATCAAAGGAACAAAATATGATAATCAAAGAGCTAAGAACAGTCCAAGATCATTATGTTAATAAATTTTCAATGTTGTTGATAATCAGGTGTTAAGATATACTAAGCGCAAAACAAGCATTTGCATTTAAACAAAGCCAATAATGATATCCATAAATACGTCGAAATCTCAAACACGCTAACGTTATTATGTTAACAGAAGTTTGACGATTTAATATTCATGAACGTCTTGTTTGTATCACTAAGATAATCTCGGAACGACTTTCAATTCTAGATCAGAAGAAAATATAGCTCTAACGTGTTGCCGTGTACAAGTTTATAATCATATTAATTAATTGAATTCCGCCTTGGTCTTTCAAATATAATCAAATTATATTGTAGTTACAAAATAGTTTTGAGTGCTAAAATCTACTTCAATTTATAATTAATAGTTTAAATATAACAAGGTTCACAACAAAGCTTTATTTAATCTTATAAATCAATACAAAAGAAACAAACTTTATTATGAACGAAAAGGTTAAGTAGCGTATATTTCATTCCGTCTTGATCGAGGAAATATTTTGTGTGACATCGTAAAAGGTTTTCGGGAAGGAAAATAAGTATTATGTAGATGACGCTAACCCACCCTAATACTTATCTACTAAGGCTCGTCAGCGAAAAATACGAGGTACCTCCGATTGGAGGGTTCAGAAATAATACTGCTTCTTGTGTTTTTCGCGAACAAAGAAAAGCACAAAAGGGTATCGGAATGAAGCCTCGTATTGCCTACGTAAGGCCAAATGAAAAGTTTATGAGCATGTTCAATTATAAAGAAATGTTTGACAATGTACATTCCCTTACTTTTGTAACTTTCTTGAGGGATAATAAGATAATAATATTGTACTTATACATTAAATGATCACTATCCAACTTTCCGTGTATTACTTTACTAAATTAGGTATTCGTTGAATAAAAGAAACGGTATCATGACGTTTACTGAATATCAAATTCTCTATTATTCCTTCTATGATAAATATTGGTTATTAATAGTTTCTTTTTTTTTATATTACAGATACAAGATACTCAGAACCCATTGACATCCGTAAAATGTCTTGAAGTTGGGAACAAATACCACCGAAGGCGTATGTGATGTCTTGGCGTGATGCAACTTGTAATGGTCAACTTTCTCATCATGTTTGACGTAGTATTCATATTCTTCCTGTTCCTCATCGCCGTGACGTGTGTTATGAACTATATGCCTGGGAAGAAGCGGCAGGAGGTGACTGAGGAAGACGTGGAAAGTGACGTCATACCTCCGCCGCCGCTGTTCGCTGGCGACGAAGCGAGCGCGAGCCGGGATACCTATGTGGTTATATCGCCCCCGATTGACACAGATAGGACCAAAGACGGGTGTCCTATACACGTGGTGTAGTATAAGTGAAATGTAAGTTTTTATAATCTTTTTATTGTAGAGTTGTATATTAAATGAAAAATTTTGACACCTATTTGCATTTAAACTTGGTTCGACAGAAGACAGAAAATTATAATTGTTATATTAGATATATATAAACCACATCATCAGTACGGAGTTTTATGTGGTTTTAGAAAAAATACAAATTTTGCTTTAGCTGGACCACACCAAGTCACTAGTCTACCTATACTTATTCAATCTATATAATTTATTAATCTATACATATAATAAAATCGTAGGAAAGTCAAAACTGTACATTGAATATTTTTTTAAAAGAATACATAATCCATGATCTATAATCGATATAGAAGCCAAAAACATAGTTTTTAGAATTTTTGTCTGTTTGTCTGTTTGTCTGTTTGTCTGTTTGTCTGTTTGTCTGTATGTATTTCCTTGCTAATCTCAGAAAGTACTGCATAGATTGACTTCAAATTTTGCATGAATATTACTAACAGGTCGGGTGAGGCTATAGGCTACATATTATCAAGCTATCACCTACGGGGGAGGAGCTGTGAACCTTTATTTTTCTTACGTATTCCGTGTATTACGACAGCGTACAATCTAAAGACTCATGTTTAAATGTTGGTTTCGAGTAAGCCATGCTATTATCTAGCTTTACAAAATAAAAACTATGTCATTTACGTAATTTGGGCAGAGAAACAGTTTAATGAATTTAGTAGTATAAAGACAAATTAGAAACAGCGCCATCTATTAAATGTTATAAAAATCAATTCAATTTACACGTTAACTATTGGAAATTAATAATCAAATGACGCATATATAAATGTTGTTTGACAATATCTATATTGACACTATAAAAATTATGCCATTTAAGTAACTTGGGAAGAGAAACATAGCTTAAAGAATGTAAGTTGTATAATGTTAATTTTGTAACAGCGCCATCTATGAGATTTCGTAAAAATCAAATCAATTTACATGTTAACACTACTGAACACAATGTTAAAAATTAATAATTTAAATATAATTATGTTATTTATTTATTTAACTCTTTAACCCATATCTTCCGTTCCCTATAAGATATATTTCGTGTAAATAATAAACTACATTTTTTTAAAGTGAGGGTAGATGTTTATTATTTTAAGTAAAAATAGACACCATTATCTACAGTTAATCTAATGATTGTGTTCCAAAGAGTATAATAATATATTGTTGTGTTCATTAGTTACAATTTTAAAAATCTTCGTGTTTTATAAATTTACTAGCTTACCGCCCGCGGCTTCGTCCGCTTTGTCTAAAACCTAATAAATTATGTACTAAAACCTTCCTCTTGAATCAGTCTATCTATTAAAAAAACCGCATCAAAATCTGTTGCGAAGTTTTAAAGATTTAAGCATACAAAGGGACATAGGGACACAGGGACACAGAAAGCGACTTTTTTCATACTATGTAGTGATATTTATAAAGCAATTGAATGCCATAAAACAAAAAATATCAAATGCAATCTTCGTGTTTTGTGAATTTTCACCATCATGCGTTCCCACAAAAGGTAAGTTGTTACTTACAGGTATTTATTGAAATGAAATGAAATGAAATGATTCTTTTATTATTTTGAGGTGCATTGGGAACAGAAGTTTTTGATAAAATTTTATTTGTAAGTAGTTTTTTTTATAGATTTACAGTTAACTTTTGATTTTTTTATTTACAGATTCAATGCTAATAAAATTATATCGCCTTTGGAAGACGATTTCTGCTGATATTTTTACTACACCACTTGAAAATTGATGATTTGATGATAAAGACAGTAGCAGCGAGGATTAAGTGGAAATTAGTAATCATCCGCTTCGTCAATTTTTGACTGAAGTTAATGTCCAACGTCCAATGGTTCAATCATTGGAAGTATCTCGGGAAATTTTGGAGGATATTTTTCAGGAAGGAGAGGAGGGGTAGCCAACCACATATCAAACTACTACGTTTTAGTACCGAAAAATTTTTTATTGCCAAATGAAACGTAAATTTTGCACTCACAACTTTACAAGTAATGTTTTTATTTTGACTTTGCGGTTATCTGATTATAATATTTATCGTTATGGCTATCGACGTACCGACCGTACTGGGATCAGAGTAGGTACATGATATACAGTTCATCATCCAGGATTGCTTAGAGCATTTTCACACTGAAAAAGATGTTTTCTTTGAATCGTAGTTGCTTCATTTATTTATTTTTAATCATTTTACATTTAATATGTTTTATATTTTATAAATATATCATTTTCATTATTTAAGTAGATATAATAAATTATGTAACGGTTTTATAAGAAAACACATTATAGTTAGGCGACGGTGATTTCTTCCAGGCAAAAGATATTCATCAGCTCAATAAAATTGAACAGTATGTTAGTTATTCTTTAGATTCACAATTGTAATGAGCATTTCCGCATGCAAGTTGTATCGTAGTTTAGATATATCATAGTTTTTACATATTAAAGTTCCAACAAAACCCTCAAATTTTTTAGAAGAGTTGAGAAAGATAATTTGAAAAATGTGCCGTGTTAAGTATTATAGAAAAGGTTAGTTCGTTGGTAATTATTATTTCTTCTTCATTTACATGTTGTTAGTAAAAATAAACTTTAACTAACAGTCAAAGTAGTCAAAGTATAATATTGTAACATTCATTCATCATTTTTTGTATAGGCGATATTAACGTAGTATGTTCTTTTTGTAATGCTTTATAGTGTAGTAAGGCGAGTCGGCTTTCGTTTGAAGATACACCGGAACCTTTCACAAAATCACTACTTTTAGAGGAACATACTGTGCAATTAGCGTTTAGCTACTATTATGTATTCTGTGGTGCAATGTAAACTGTTATTAGACAATATTCGCTCTTATAGTAGTGCGTTTCAAATGATCCTTTGGTGCTCAATAATTATCAGAAGATCCGTTCATGCTTACTTTTAAGATACAAGGTCAAGTTTACCATTTGATAGGATCCCTTTTGCCTGAAGGCCAAGCTAAGTTTGTTTAAATATATTTTGTATTCGACTACAACGAATCGTGGAATACAAGAAATCAATATTTCTCAAATTTAAAACTGAACTCATTTCACAATTTTAGAACAGGTTAATTCGTATGTATGCAGTTTTAAATCGACATTAGAAGCTTTTCCTCAAGATGGTGATATCGGCACTCAGGAACTCCCTGGACGTGTTATAACGCCCAGGCCACAGTATTACAATTTTTCCTACAGTAGGGCGACGAATGTATTTTCGCATAGCAACGGAGGGGAACTCGCGGGGGGTCAAGTGACGCGGGCCACGTACCACAAACATGCTTAGTTTGTGGTATCGAGCGCGAAAGATAGTCATCGTGTTTTTAGTAAAGTTACTATGTAAACTAACGTAATTTAATACTTAGGTACATATTCTATAATGGTGTGCTCAAACTGTTAATCTACATTTAATTTAGATTATTATTTGATACTAAGTAATGTAGAATTTAAACCACATTCATGTTTTCTTCAGATTTTAAGATTTTCTTATCAGAGTGTTCAATTTTAATGTAGTTAAATTTTATAAGAGACAATAATTAAGAAAATTTTAAAATAAAGTGTCACGTATTTTTTTTAAACGACGAATGACGAAAAACGACCTAATCGCGGACGAAGTCGCGGGCAACAGCTAGTAATATATAATTTATAATAAATAAACCATTTTAGGTCAGATTCACATATTTTATAGAGTCTGCACCAAAAACCAAGGCTGCGATTATATATTTGAATTTTAAAGGAGATTTAAAACTAGATTAAGTCGAGCTGAGATTATTCAAATCTATTTCTAGCTGTCTAAAACTTGTGAGAATTCTGCTCTGCTAGCGCTTTTTAACCCTACAGTATCTAAAACTGACGTGTGAGGTCGCGTGGATAGACCACATAGAAGAGTATACCATTTTTAAAACAAGAAAAAGTACACAAACAAATTGAAAAGTGTGTTTATTTCATTATAAATCTTCATTACCATATATTTTCTATTTAAAATAATCAACAAAACTTACAATCTATATCTTTTATTAATAAAAAAACAAGAACATTGCAACAAGACACTCCGTATCGAAACCGCAAGCAAACTGCCGCCGGCAACCAAAAGCCGCGCGTGCCGCAGGTAAAAGAGGCAAACCGTCGGCCGAAGCCGGCATTTTCATGGCATTTTCGTGGCATTTTCGTGGCATTTTCGTGGCATTTTCATGGCATCTTCAAGGCATTTTCATCACGCGACTACTGTAGGGTTAACGTACTATGCGTTTTCGTATCTCACGAACTAATTCTGTATAAGGAACTTTTAAATCACTTACAGTTATATAATTATCTTTATAGTGTAATTTTGTACCTGGCTAATTTTTCCTCGAAGAATCTCATTCTGATCAAAGCCGTGGGTGGAAAGCTAGTAGCAAAATAAGCATGTAGATTGTAGACGTATTGCTTTTGTTTATAGAAATATCGAAAAATAACACCATTGTATATTTGTTTCAGGTAAACGTAGGAGTTTATTATGAAGAAGCCTTATAAGATGGTAGGTAACGTCAAAATAAAGGCGTTTTTTACAGTTTAGATGTCTATAATATTGTTTTTAAGACTAACAGTTGAAAATTGGGACTCAAGTGATGAAATCTTTGGAAAGACTTGGTACATTCGGATATCGATGGACGCAATAGAAGTAAAATGAAAATATATAAACTGTTGTAGATCGTAAAATAATTAGGCACATTGTATTTACTACTTAGTTAAATATTGAATATCTTAATATAGAAAGAACATCACAGGAAATATGTTTGTCTACTCGAATGCATTTACTCAGAAATTAATACTTAGTCTTTATTTCACAGTCTATTTGTTAAATAAATTATTTGAAGTGTTCAATGTCGGCACATAATATTGCTATAAATGTGACTGAATAATAGAAATAGATTAATGTAATGAATTTGCAAGTTTAGCTACTAAGCCTACGGTTTCGTGCCTAATATTAATGTTTTGCTCTTAATTTATAGGTATTAGCAAAAACGTGTAATTTATAGGTATGCCATTATTGTACCCACTCTTAATTTCTTGTCAATTTTAATTTGACTTCGCACTTTTATGAATGTGCTTTTTTTTCACAGATTATAGAGTCTTGTTTTTTTTTAATGTACCAGCACTAAATGTTTTGTATTGAACATGAATAATTTTATAAAGCATACCCAGCTTTCAATAGATAGATAGTCGTTAGTATAGGAAGTAATATAATAATGAAAAGACAATACAATATACGAAATATTTCTCATATCATGTACTTATACATAAATATTAAATGTCGAATCAATTAAGATTGAAAAAGTTATTCATGACACCAGTTAAGGAAATTCAATCGAGTTTAAAAATATTTCATTAAGGAAATAGCTATCATATTACCTTAAAATATAAGAAACTAAGACACTTCACAATAATAAAAAATAGTTTATACGTTTTTTAGTCATATGTTTTAGATAGAGTAGTTGTGCGAAATAATTATAGCATCAAAAGTAACAAATTGAAAATCAAACATAATCTATGTGATATATACACAATTTTTAATAAGTAGCTATTGTAATTAAATCGTTTTCAATTGATTGTTATACGAATGAAATCAGTGTTGTAAGCTTTGACATTAGCCGAGATTTGGCCGGAATTCGGAATTAAACCAACAAGGATTGAAATGGGTTCAAAAGGAGTATACATTACCCTACTTTAGGAAAATGGAGCATTTCTTTTTTACAGTATTTTATTTATACTGTTAATAGTAATATAATAGACCTTTAAAGATTCACAATTTTATTGCTTTGCTTTTCTATAGAGTTCTTACAAAGCTTTAGCACGAAAATATTGTTCTCTGAGACGGATAAAAAATGTGAAAATAATTTTATAAAATGTACGCCATGTCACGGCTGGTGTTGAGCGATGTAATAATAATTATTGTAATTAAATAAAATGCACTACACGCAGTGTTGTCATAATATCATGGTTGTGGTTTTATTTCTACCCAAATTCGAATTATAATTTAATAACATCTGCATGCTACTCTCATACAGTTTTTAAACAATGTCTTTAATAAGTACCATGGAATGATGGAAGATTCTAATCATATGACCCGTTTCTAAAAAAGCTAGAAAGCCATGGGTTCTTTGAAAATCAGTATAATAATATCTAAGAAGGCATCATTGTATAATCTTTATTATTTACTATTATTATTATTCCAGAAAAGATAGAATATTGTCCATGTTCTTTATCTATTATAACAATATGTACGCGTTTCTAGCATTATAGTCTACAAACACATAATGTTTTATTAATATGGGATATAGGTATAATAATTTGATCTCTCTTAAGTCTTACGTGAGTTGTCCGCCTCCTTGGTACAGTGGTTGACGCGTGAGCGTAGCACCGAGGGGTCCTGGGTTCGATTCCCGGTGGAGACGAAGAAAAAAAAATGTCTCGGTCTGGCAGGACACAGAAGGCTGATCACCTACTTGTCTCTAAATAAAATCGATCAGTGAAACAGATGTATAATGCATCTGCCCCTTACCCCATTTTGGGACATGGGACTTCACTTTAAGTCTTACGTGGGTTTACTATGATACAAAAGCTCTATATTTTACGGTTATATTTACACAGTTATTATTCGACTAAAGGTCGAAGGTACACCTAATATTAATTACACTGTACACAACTCGCAAGACCCCGTAATATTTGAGGAGATCAATCTTGGAATAACTCACGAATATTATTACATCAAGGCTGCAGTGAGATAACATACAGTTTACAATTTACGGAATAATGATACAAATACTTCATAAAATTTTTTGTAATGTTTCCAAATTGAACAACTCATTAATAATTTAATGTTGGAAATAATTACGTAATTTCAGATTGATTTAATGATTGAAAATTCTATAATGTGGAAATAACATGCTATTGAAATATACAAAAACATAATTATCCTCTATAATCTATATAATAGATGAATATATAAATCATATTTTTACTGCGATTTTTTAATGTTATGGGTAACATATTTTTTTCTATAAAGTTATAAGAAGTTGGGGATTGAGAAGGAGGGGATTGATACACAATAAATAAACCAAGCACATTTTAATAATTTAAACGATTTTCTACTTCTAATCGTTAATTACACGTCAACATTTGACTAACATCTACAACTATTACAATATAAACAAACCAAAACCTACAAATATGAAGACATCTTGCATTTCAGATACAGCCTAGTCGTGTACAAAACAGGGCGCAACCTGGTGAAAGGCGCAATATGTCGTGTACCATTTACAGGCCAAATGGGTCGCCGCGCCGCGGCCGGTGTGAGACTTTATGACATACCTCAGCCTACGCCCTGTATGAAGCTGGTTACGGCGAAATACGTTGTTCCTGGAAGAAATAAAGAATGGTTTGTTATGTGTCATGAAATAAAATGAGCAATATTCTTTTTTTATAACATTTTTTAAAAGTTTACCTCCGATTCGGAAAGCAGTATGTATGAGCAGAACCTTTAAAAACAAACAATTAAAATTGAAAGTATTTATTCAGACACTTTTATTAAAGTTTTTCTAGAATTGAGACAACCTTTTCCGCATTTAAATCGTAGAACTATCCAACTTAAACATAATAGATATTGATATAAGGCCTTATTTCTGACCAAAAGACGTCTTGTGGTCTTGAAATTATCTAATTATTGAAATAACACAATTGTTAGAAAATACGTCAATAACAAGGAAACATAATTAAAGTACTACAATAACTCATGTATTATTCGAACCATACAGGCCAAAAGATACAACCTTAGCATGTGTGAAAACATACAAAGGGTCTACGGAGCGTCAGACGTGAACCCTTTGGGAACAAAACCCATTAACAAGATATATAAATTCATTCCCCGAACATTTCCAACTAAAGCGGTCTAACTGAAAAATGTAGTTTGCGTGTTCAAAAAGACTGTGATCGCGTTACTCAGTCGCAACTTCACTTCACTAATTACTTCAAGCAGTTAGGTACAGTATTCAGTTATTAGAAGTTTGTATTACGAGCTTTATAAAACGCAATAGGGAGGTCAAAGGTCGTTCTATGACATGCGTAACTGTGATAGGTTGTACATTTTTTACGGTGATACACAAGGAAGTAATGTGTTTTTTTATCGTATGTAAACATCGTTAACATGAGTGAATCAGGTAATTTGAGTAGGAAACAATAATTGGCAGATACTGGCAAATGCAGCTATAATAATCGATTACAGAATAAAATGTTTCAGAATATAATGTTTTATGCACTCATCTGTTTTAGTGGTCTAGAACGACACTTTTACTTCGACTTCCTATTCTATCAGCCCGATAATAAAGTTTGGAATAGTCGCATACAATACAGAAATAATTAGAAGATATTGTATATTTTCCGTCTGTTAAATTCTTATCGGAAAAAATTTTTTTAAATAACTCTTGTCACGCGAAAATTAAATCCGCAAGGAACAAAGCCACTCTTTAAATGTGAGAGATTTCATAAAGCTCTTTGCCATCAAATCTTATAATCCCATTCTATGACGGCTTTACAAAAAATTAAACCGTATTATCGCTACAGTGAATTTCACCGATAAATTTTTTCAAGGGTAAAATATACCTTTATCATAAAATTTATACAAATTCAACTACTAATATTATTAATTTACTACTAAAAATATAAATACTTTTATAAAGAACTACTTACTATAGGGAAAATAAACGCAACAAACAAGTTTATGAACCGAGGTGTCAACTCAAAATACCGCAAACAACCTAAAACACAGCCCAAAAAACCAAATTCAAAAGCCGTGAAAGAGAAGGCTAACGTTTTCACTAAAACTTTAACAAAGATCCCGAAAGAATATACTATATGACCCGCCACCTTGTAACAAATATAGCAAGTGAATAGCGCTTTATAAATAGAAATAAGGCTTTATTTCAGCGAATGTGACCGCTTCCATGGCTGCATGGAGGTCGGCCGCTAACTACAAGAGCCAAGAATAGGATTGCTCACAAACAACACCCTTTTCACTTGGAGTCAACTTATTGAATAGAACAAAGGATTCCTTTATGCTTACGTAGCGTTGTCTGCGACTTTAACCTAGTTATATTATTACGAAATCATTCGATATAAATGCGATGGCTACGCAATACGGAACAATATAGAACAATCATAAACATATAAATGGATGAGGAGGCAAATTTAATAATTCTCTCATATCACATTCTTAGGAATGGTTATTTAGATATAATAGCCAGCATTTGTTACGCTTGCAAGATGAATAAGAAGGATTAAAGGCAATATCCCCAACCCATCGTCTTATTATCCAAATCGATGTGTTGCCAAATATTCACTACTAGGTACGCTCCGCGGTTTCACTCGCGTAGCTCTGCTCCTGTTGGTCTAAGCGTGATCCGTATAATATAGCCTTCCTCGATGAAAGTGCTTTCTAACATCGAAAGAATTTTTCAAATCGGATCAGTAGTTCCTGAGATTAGCGCGTTCAAACAAATAAACAAACAAACTCTTCAGCTTTATAATATTAGTATAGATTAGTCGAAAACATCATACGCATACATATTGTACTAAATATCGCCTTTAGACTACTTTATTTAGAAAAGTATAGTACAAATTCGTACACAATACATCTAGCATACCTCACTTATTATCGTCAATATTTAAGAAGATTACCTCATAATTTATTCTTTCAATGATCTCTATAATGATTTTCATTAATAAGGCAATCCCTAGTGGTGAGATATTTCATAGTAAAATCCGTCGTTGCTTAAGCTCATTAAATGGCTTACGTAGAAAGTGATGTTATTATGATGAAAGGAAAAGTGATATTAGAATTTCTTGTTTATCATGTTCTAATATATCAAACAAACTCTTGTAGATAATTGCATATTATGCTGTTTCTTTTAACAAGTATTTAAGCCTTGATTTAGTTCATCTGGTAACATAATATTAATATCACCTAATTCGCTTTTCAAACCGATGTGTTATTTTTTCCTTTCATATTCTAATTATTCATTTCAATATATATTATATTATATTATTGTATAACATAGGTATACTATTTCGAAATTAATGAGAGAAGCCACTGGCTCCTGAGACACAGTATTTAACTAATTCAGGAGCCTATGGATTCATATATAAGGTGTACCTATATTTTTGATGTCAATAAAGTTATTTATTTATTTAATATATTATTTAGAGTATTTCAGTTCCAAAGTTATTTTCGTTTATTTACAAAACAAATATTAAAGGCTTACTAGAATACTATTTCATATTCCGTGCATCGCTTGCATCTGAAACTAGAACTTCTTAATTAACATAGGAATTAGGAATCTTATGCGAGCATTACATTGAGTATGTCACTATCAAAATGAAGAGCAAAATTGCACACATTTCATATTCCATGTAAATTTCTACTTACACTGCATATTTTTACTCTACGGATAAAATTTACTCATAAAAATATTTTTGTTCCATGGAATGCTACAATTAATATAGGAAAATCGATCATGGGTATCACATTATATTTTATTACATTACTAGCGGTCCGCCCCGGCTTCGCCCGTGGTACATATTTACGTTTTCTCTACATAAGAACCATCCTCGTACTTCAAGGATTATAATAAAAAAAGAATTAACGAAATCGGTTCAACCGTTCTCAAGTTATGCGCTTACCAACACATTTTGGGATTCATTTTTATATTATAGATATAAAACATAACATTGAACAAATAATCATTGTTTCATTTCTATTTTCATTTTAGAATATCAAAAGTCTGTTTCGTTTGATGTGAAGATTATTATTAGGTACTGTTTGACGTAGACTACAAAAATACTTAAGCTGTAATTTTGTACAAATCCAATCTCAATTTTCATACAATAATTAATTATTAATAACGATTTAAAATCAATAACATAAAAGCAATTAGTGTATACTTCAAATGATATTGCTCGCTAAATAAAATATTATAAACCATTGAGACATGCACTGTAACATCTGAATAACAACAAGGCTTGTATATGCAGAGATGAGTATTTTAAAAAACCTTCTTCCGGGTTATTCAAAAACCCATTTCATCCCTACTCTATAATAAAACAAGTTCACATACGCGACAGAAGCTCAGAGCGATTTAATTCTAATCACTTTAAGTTAAAATCCGTTCAAAGGTCAGAGCCGTTGATTGCTTACTGCAACTACGCGGTTCAAAGGTCGCTCATTGCAATATGAATTCAAATGTAAAGCGTAGAAATGAAATTATTATGCAATATTTGTTTAAGACTGATAAGATAATAATTAAAGTGAAGTACTGCACTTTTCAACGCCTGAAATCCATATCTACTAATATTATAAATGCAAAAGTAACTCTGTCTCGTCGTCGTCGTCGTCGTTTCAGCCGTGGGACGTCCACTGCTGGACAAAGGCCTCCCTCAGGGTTTTCCACCACGACCGGTCACCGGCGGCCTGCATCCAGCGGCTCCCTGCCACTCGGACCAGGTCGTCTGTCCATCTTGTGGGTGGTCGTCCCACGCTTCGTCGTCCAGTACGTGGTCTCCATTCGAGAACCTTTCTGCCCCAACGGCCATCGGTTCTGCGGGCTATGTGCCCAGCCCATTGCCACTTCAGCGTGCTAATCCGGCGAGCTATGTCGGTGACACCGGTTCTCCTACGGATCTCCTCATTTCTGATTCGATCTCGTAGGGAAACTCCGAGCATAGCCCTTTCCATAGCACGTTGAGCGACGCTGAGTTTGTGCACAAGGCCCAGGGTTAGAGACCACGTTTCTGTACCGTATGTCATCACCGGCAACACACATTGCTCGAAGACTTTTGTCTTCAGGCACTGAGGGATTTTGGACGAAAAGATGTTATGTAACTTCCCGAACGCTGCCCATCCGAGTCGGATTCGACGATTGACCTCTTTCCCGAAGTTGGACCTGCCTAATTGGACGGTTTGTCCGAGGTAGACATATTCGTCAACAACTTCGAGAATAGAGTTTCCAACAGAGACCGGAGTGGGCACAACATGGACATTTGACATGATTTTCGTCTTGTCCATGTTCATGCTAAGGCCCACTTGTTGTGAAACTCTATAGAGGTCATCGAGCATTGTATTAAGGTCTTCCAGGGATTCTGCCATGACTACGATGTCGTCGGCAAATCGAAGATGAGAGATGTACTCGCCATTAATATTGATGCCAAGTCCTTTCCATTCCAACAGTTTGAAGGCATCTTCCAAAGCAGCGGTAAAAAGTTTGGGCGAGATCACGTCGCCTTGTCTAACACCGCGCTGCAATGGGATTGCCTTTGTACACTGATCTTGTACTCGGACTGACATGGTGGCGTTTTCGTACAAGCTTCTCAATACTTCGATGTACCGATAGTCAATACGGCACCGCTGGAGAGACCTCAACACGGCCCAGGTCTCGATCGAATCGAAGGCTTTTTCATAGTCCACGAACGCTAAGCATAGTGGCAAATTATACTCTTCGGTTTTCTGTATAATTTGCCGCAGCGTGTGGATGTGGTCTATGGTGCTAAAGCCTTTACGGAAACCGGCTTGTTCGGGAGGCTGGAAGTCATCTAACCTGCGTTCGAGACTATTCGTGATAACCCTTGAAAACAGCTTATAAACATGACTCAAGAGTGATATCGGTCTGTAGTTCTTCAATAGGGTCTTATCTCCCTTTTTGAAGAATAGAACAACCACACTCCTGCTCCATGCTTCAGGCGTTGTGCCCTCGAGCAAGGCGGAATTGAATAGCCTCTGGAGCATCCTGAGGATTGGTTTTCCACCCGCTCTCAGAAGCTCAGAGGTGATTCCATCCTCACCCGGCGCCTTGTTGTTCTTAAGCTGTTTCAGAGCTATCCTAATCTCGTACAGGCTGATGTCCGGGATATCCTCGGTGAAATATCGGGTTAGTCGGGCTCTTGGGTCTTTAGCCGGACTATTAACAGGCTTGGCAACTGAGGTGTAAAGCTGCCGGTAGAACCTCTCGACCTCTCCTAATACCTCTGACTTGGCCGACACTACTACGCCACGGTCTGTCTTCAGCTTCGTCAGCCGGCTCTGCCCAATAGACATATCTCTTGCAAACACTTTCGAGCCTTGATTTCGCTTAATCGCTTCCTCAATGCTTGAAGCATTAAAGGAGCGAATGTCGTGTCGCAGAGATTTAGATATCAGTCTATTGAGCTGCCTATATGACTTAGCATCTTCAGATGTGCGCAGTGGCATAGAGCGCCGGTCTGCCATAAGTTTCAGAGTGTGGTCTGAGAGTTTTTGCGGGTTTACTTTACGGGTTTTAAAGTGGGACCCAACCGCGCGGATAGTTTCTACCAGCCTGTTATTTAGATCGTCCACTGAAACGCTACTGTCGAGGCAATCGAAGCGATTTTGCAGTTCCAGTTGAAAGCTTTCGGGGTTTTGGATTTGTTCATGGCAAGGACGGAGCGTAGACTTCATCAGACGAGATCTCTCACGTTTGACATCGATATTCAAGATGCCTCGTACCATTCGGTGATCGCTTCCGGTTTTCACCCTGTGGATCACGGAAACATCTTTGAATATTTGTCTTTTCGTGGTCATAATGAAGTCTATCTCATTTTTCGTCTTGCCGTCGGGGCTGAGCCAGGTCCACTTCCTGTGGGTCGGTTTCTGGAAGAAGGAATTCATCATAAAAAGACCCTCCTTCTCCAGAAAGTCTGCTAGTCTCTGGCCCCTCGGATTGCGGTGTCCAAATCCAAATTGCCCCACTCTCAACTCATCATCGCCTCTCTTGCCCAACTTTGCGTTGAAATCTCCCATCACAACATTGAAGTGTGTTTTCGAGGTATGTATAGCCCTACTTATGTCCTCATACATAACCTCCACTTCTTCATCGGAGTGAGCCGAGGTCGGTGCGTAAACCTGTATGACCTTCAGCGAATATCTTTGAGATATTCTGAGAATAAGGCACGCTACCCTGCTCGACACACTCTCAATGCTTACGATGTTGTTGACGAGAGATTTGTGGACGATAAACCCGATTCCACCTTGGGACTGTTGGTCGCCCTCCCGGTAGAAGAACAAATTACCGGACGTCAACGTTACCGTGTCCTCCCCCTCTCTTCGGACTTCAGATAACCCTATGACATCCCAGCGTAATTTGCTCAATTCTTCTTCCAGCTCAACAATCTTTTCATCCGTCCTCAATGTGCGTGCATTGTATGTTACCAGGGCCAGGGGTCGTCGGGAGTGGTAGCCGGATCGCATCCGGTGATTCTTAGCACCCCTTGCCCCGCCGTTACCGTAGCCGCTACCGTAGCCAGGAATAGCGGGGCTGCCGGGTACTAGGGGCCTGGTTAAAGGTGTACAATCCATGAGGGGATTTAATGCCAATACTCGCCACGCTTGGCAGGCGGGTTGGCGAGCGCAGTAGATGTGCATGTAAGTCACGGAACGCTGCTGCCCGTTCCGGTATTAGGTATCCCTTAGTCGCCTCTTACGACACCCACGGGAGGAGATGGGGGAGTGCTATTCTTAAACCGGCACCCCACGGTCAACCGGCACCCCACGGTCAAAACTCTGTCTGTCTGTCTGTTACCCAATCACGCCTTAAGTACTGCACTAATTTGCACGAAATTAGGTATAGAGATATTTTGATACCCGAGAAAGGACATAGGCTACTTTTTACCCCGGGAAATAGGATAGGTTTTATCCCGGAGATCCCACGGGAACGGAAACTACGTTATTCTTTGACTGCGCGGGCGAAGCTGCGGGTGGAAAGCTAGTCTTATTATATATCAGATGTGTTTTTAAAGTTTTATATGGTTAATTGTTATGTTGTTAGTACCGAGAAAACATATAGGGTAATTTGTATTGCCCAAAAACTATTGGGCCTACCCACCGATTTACATGATTCTTTTTTTGGATTGGGCATCATCCAAAAAAAATAATCATGTAAATCGGTTATGAAACCTCGGCGTAATCCGTGTACATACTTAAAAATAAAAATAAATATACCGGCCGAATTGATATCCTCCTTTTTTAAGTCGGTTAAAAATTACAAATTGCTGCCGTGCATAATGTTTCATAGCTGAGCGGAGCTGACAATTTGATAATTGAATTATAATAACATGAGCGAACTCAACGGATGCGGTGTTAAACATTTAATATTATTAATGTACTAGCTGTGCCCCACGGTTTGACTTGTCTTGCTCTGCTCGTATTGGTCTTAGCGTGATGATATGCATAATGCAGCCTTCCTCGATAAATAGACTACCTGTATAACAGTGAAATAATTTTTCAAACCGCACCTGTGATTCCTGAGATTAGCGCGTTCTAGCAAACAAACTCTTCAGCTTCATAATACAGATTGTGGCTATAGTCCATTACGAAAAATATTAATATTCTTCGTATATTGCAAAGAACAGTATTTAATATTAAAGATCGACATCGCTGTCAGTTAATATTCTCCCTGTTTCAAATGAAGGCCAGAGGTTTTTAGGACGCGTCCCTACAGCGGCACGGCCAAAGGAGATTACGTATTTACTCTAGAAAACGTAGACATGACGAAAGCAATAAATGCGTATTTATTCTTCTTGTGGGTAATTCTACGTAAGAGATTCGTAAGCGATTATTGATTGCTTTTATAGTCTAGTTAAAGATATTGGAGAAAATACGTATTTGTAAGCTGAATACGTATTTGAAAACTAATTTAGTAAAATGTATCAGTAGGGTCTGCATTTATTTTATTAGAATTCCGTAATATTGTTTTTCTTGTACTATACCTATTATCCACCGTAATTTTTACTTACATAATACAGTTTTATGGTGATAAATTCGCGAATCGCAAGAATTGGCGAATTCATAAGCAATTTTCATTTAAAATTAAAATTTTATTAACATTTCGTATTTCCACCCTTAACAAAGTTCAGTAGCCATTCTTTGAACGACTTCATCCAGAATAACTGTTTCTAATCATTACTTAAGTTTTATTGCGAAATAATGCAGCCCGTTACTTTATATTATTCATATTATTGAAACATATTTCACAAACTGTAATGAATGCAGACAGTTTCATGATCTGAAGATAAAGTTATGCGAAGAATCGGCATTAAATAAATTTATGTTCGTTGGAGGCGTCAATAATAATAAAGAGACCGTTAATGCTTAGTATCTTTGATGTTATGACTCTGAGATTGTAAATCGCTGGTCGTAAAAGTCTGTCAGGCGGTTGCGGTTAAATTAGCATCGTCCCTACATTGGCAATTGTAACCGATTATAGAACTTTCTGGATATTTTTAGAAATAAGTCCCATATTACTTGAATGGGATGAAGAAATGTCCACGATTTTTATAATTGAATAAGAATCGATATTGGGTTACAGTATGTGTCAAATCAATAATAAAATATCATCTATTCTCATACGTAGATTTATGAATCTAAAAAACAACAGGTAATCAGTATAAATTAATCTCTACTCTGTTACTTTTTATTCCGTTGATGGAATAACGTGAAATAACTTCAGAAAAAACAGACACAACACTGATAAAAATACTCAATGTCGAATTATTTTTGTAAGTGGAACAAGATCCGTAAACATTGTTACTTACACAAAACGTGAAAATATTTACAGCATATTATAGAACAGCATAGCTTTACAAATAGAACAAAACGATGAAATGTACATAAAACCGATGACAATACCATCAATTTACATGAACAAACGTAACAAGAAAATTACGAGTACAAAACTTGGCGCGGTTAGTTGGGAATGGCTTGAATTTTAAGGGAAATCGTGGGGTTTTCATGCAAATGGCTTTAGTTTAACGAAATAACTGGAGCTTGCAGGTCACGGGGAACATAAATGACATCTTTTTTCGTTGTGCACGCCCACACCACCTGCGCTTAACAGGCGAAACGCGATGAGAATCGGGTACGCTGAAAAATGACATATTTAATGCCTGAAACCATTAATTTCAGCTTTTATGTAATAGAAAACCTTTACTCCAATTATTAGAGAGCTAAAATAATATCGAATTACTTAATAAAGACTCAATTATAACTAATTAACGGCGGTGTGAACTTCGTCTGAGTAGAACTTTGTAACCCTTTGTCAACAACATAATGCCTTTGATTCCGTTAATTATTATTTTTACTTACCTATTTGTAATGGTGCATTAATATTAACTACTAATATTAACTACTAGTTATTATATATTATTAGAATAAAAAAATGAAGGGTTTAATATAATTATTTCTTTACTTAAATTAAGTACACGGCTTGTCAAAGTGTCAGAAATAAAATTGTTTACAACCACAATATTGAAGATTAAATTAAATGTAGGTATGTAATTTATATGGTAAAACGGCTTGCATTCCAATTGTACTTGACTTGATTGTTGTTTTCCCGTCATCTAAAAATATCATGTCAAATAGCGTTTCTAGATTGACTTGCCCGTGCCTTTGCGTCGAGTTATTTTTATTTATATAACAAGATCCGGGGTTCTTGAAATTGCAATTGCGACAACTGTCTGAGCTAACAGTCTTATATAAACTTAGCTCAATGATAACGGGGGCAAGACGGACAATTTAATATTATGGGCCACGAATTTTGATGCAATTCTAGCCCACTGTTATAATCACAGGTTATAATATATGTATTATGTACATGAAAATATAGTGAGCTTCTAATACTTATTACTTATTATAAATTACAATAGTTGTATTGATAGATGTATTTTTTGTAGAAAACACAACATAAATAACAATAATAAACATAGCATAAAGAAGCGACAAAAAAAACTGAAAATATTATAAATATAAATATTTCCGTGCACAATTTGCAGGTGGCAAATTGATTCCAAAATATGAATCAAGTCGAACTTATATCATCTACTTCATACTTCTCAGACTTTGAGTACAGTACTGAAAATAAAATCATAGTAGGTGAATATCATTTCCAATCCTTTCATAGTTCCTAAAACTCGCTAGTTTAAGAGCCTTTAGCTCTATGTCCGCGGCGAAGTTGCACTGGGTGTATTTAATCACGTCTTGGGATCAGGATCGAGTGCTCAGCCGCAAATATTGAGTCTCAGTTAGCAACTATTACAGCCTTGTACGTCATTAATTGGATACTTGAGCTAAAGCACTTAACAATCTGAGCCAAATGTCTTTAATTCTAAAAGAATTTCGTGTTTCGACATAGTACATAATAGTTAATGTACCTACTCAACATTCCTGTTGAATCAAACAGTTTGGGGTTTACTATTTTGAAATCCAACGATTCTAAATTCGATTCTATTTTAAATTTAAACTGTTGTTTTTTTAGTCTACCAGCTATATTTATTCGCAGAAAGAAGTTTCCAGAATTAATTTACAAATATTTATGTGATAAACGTCACAGAATTGCTCAATTAAATGGTAATTGAGAATGAAAAGCGATTGGGTGCAGGAAATTCAGTGTTTGAAATTCCAATTCCCGCAATACTCATGAGTAGATAGTTTCTGAGTTATAGCTGTCTAAATTTAGCTACTAAATCGATTTTCACACTAATCTTTTATTTCTTATATATATAAAAATGAATCGCAAAATGTGTTGGTAAGCGCATAACTCGAGAACGGCTGAATCGATTTCGATAATTCTTTTTTTATTATATACTATATACTTCAAGGAAGTACGAGAATGGTTCTTATGTAGAGAAAACGTAAATATGTACCACGGGTGAAGCCGGGGCGGACCGCTAGTGTTCAATAAAGTCCTTGTCTTTACATATAAATAGAACTATTCAATTACTATGGAAGTTGATATGCGTGTGTTAATCCCGAATCCTTACCAATGCATGGATTTAACATGATTCAATGATTTCTTTTTTTGTAGGAGAGTTAAGAATCAATGAGACTTTCGCAATTTTATTCACTTTAAGGAAAACCGAATTCGATTGGTAATAATGCCAATACCCAACTCTAGGATACATACTGAATATTGAAGTCGAAAGAAGTATCATGTATCCTATTGAACAGTCGATACCAATAGATTTTCACTTTTAAGTATTCCTAAAGTTTACCGGCAAGGTACCTACTAATAGCAATTTGGTTGAACTTTAAAATATTTGAAACACAATATGAAACTGAATGTAAAGTTATAGAATAGGAGGATTATCCTGGATGCTCTTGATACAAAGATATACATATTATATAATAATAATCAATGTGTAATAATATATAACAGATAATTATTTATAAAAAAATTTCGGTATCTAAAATTATAACATCAAATATTTTTAGGGCCGATTTTTCAATGCTTGGATAAAACTTATCCGTCCAATAAAGTATTACACGATAATATTAAAATGTCACGTAAACTGTCAAATACGGGCAATTCGAATACGTTTTTAAAATGGTAGTTTTATACATTATTCGACGAATAAGTTTTATCCAAGCATTGAAAAAGCGACCCTTAATGATAGAAATTTTTTTAATTAATTAGTGCAAAAAACCCACACAAACACCTATGCAAACACCCAACGTCATCTCTATCCAAAACCGTTGTTTACCGATAACTTTACAAAAATACTCGTTCAAAAGCGCATTATTATACTTGAAATTATCGAAATAAACGGTTCCTGAACGCTGCTGTCTCGATGCCTCTCATTCATAGAACAATGATATGCGGCCGGGCGCATTGCCAAATTGCCTCAAGCCAGAATTCACAAATGGCTAGAATTGTGCTCCTGATATTTACGACTAGTGCATTGAATCGGAAAAGGACAGCACATTTAAATCGCTAAAAAGTATGAATGACTTTGGAAATGGCGGGTTTCGCTGTTTTGCTTGTAAGCGTAGGTACAGCTTCGAACATTTATTTTGCTTTCAAATATGTTCCTAGATTGAAGAGATATTACGATCACATATCGATTATTACTGTTTGTATAAGACTTGCTGCAAATATGTTAGTTTCCTGTACCTATACGTCTTGGTAGTTATTGTAGTAATCAATAGGTAGGTATAACCATGTAGGTATTTTAATTTTATTTTTTAACCTATTGTTAAAAAAATAAAATTAAAATACCTACATGCAAATCTTAACGCTAATTTTGCAGTACACTTTCAAAAGCTTACCTATATTATATAACTTTTAAGGTTATCTGGAAAGAATATATAATAAACATAAAGTTTGTCAATATAAGTATTGCACATAAGTGTTTGTTTTGATTAGAAATATTATTTCGCATTAGAAACTATTAAAATCTCTTTCTATCTTTATTTTCACATAATAAACAGAAATAATATAAATATCCCGAATACTTGGAACATTCTTTCGAAATAGTTGGGGTTTCTCCAGACTTTAATATTGTCCGCAAGGTACTTTGGGAAGCTTTAAGTCCTTTTAGTTGTCCTTATTGTCCCTTTTTCATGAATAAAAGTCTTATATTATCTGCTATATTTTACAGAACTTTTCAAATAAATTGAAATGAACATAAAAATGATATAAACAATTTTTATATTATATGTCTCTACATCTTCATTACTTGAATTTTTGTTAAATATTTAATTTTTACTCCAGATTTTATACATCAGTGTAGGAGAGGAAATCCTGGTAAGAGGAAACCGGGATATCCAAGGATCACATAGTTCGACGACATGTGTCATCAATCAATCTACTCGTGGCCACCGTAGATGCCTAAATGTGGTCTCTTCGAACGTCTGCTTACAGTGTAAAATTTAGTTTACTAATTTAATAAAAATCTATTGACTTATATCTGTAAAAAATATAGGTATATAGTTATTTACAGTGAATAAATACAATCAAAAAATATATGCGTACGTTATTAAATGGTCCATACTTAAAAATTATCCATACTAATATTATAAATGCGAAAGTAACTCTGTCTGTCTGTCTGTCTGTTACTCAATCACGCCTTAACTACTAAACCAATTTGCATGAAATTTGGTACAGAGATATTTTGATACCCGAGAAAGGACATAGGCTACTTTTTACCCCGGGACATAGGATAGGTTTTATCCCGGCAATCCCACGGGAACGGGAACTATGCGGGTTTTTCTTTGACTGCGCGGGCGAAGCTGCGGGTGGAAAGCTAGTAGTCTATAATATAAATATTTCCAAACCATAATGACCTCAACATTCGAACATTAGCAGGTATTGTTGCAATCAATCATCAATGTCCTTAAACATTATAATCACGGTATTGACGAAAGCAATCCACAAAATATTACATAGTCGTTTGTCATTGTCGGGAGAGGTTGGTGAGAGGATATTAGTCACTTCGTAGGTTCAGAATGCGTATTGTGTTCGCATCAACAAATATACTTTTGAAAATAAATGTTTTCTGGACACATGGATTATTTTGAAAACTTTAGTTTTAGTGGTTGAAAGGATCACATTAATGACTTGTAAAAGTATGTATACTAATGAAACTAGAAATTATTATTTAAGAATGATATCCGGTTCTTTCGGAGATATTGGTAAAAATATATTACGAAGAAAATGTATGTGAATCAGATCAAGGTGCCGTTCTTTCAGTCTCTACGTTCCTGTGCTCTTCACAAAAAGAAGCTAAGTAATGTGGTAAGTAGTAATTAAGTATGTAATTATTATATTACTCATTTTATTATAATGTTCTACATACTTCTACGTATATCTATGTTTGAATTCAAACATATACCTGGATTGTAACGTCTTTAAAGCTTTTCTTTTTTTCATATATCTCAAAGAGAATTAATATAAATATATCTCTCAAAGTATATTATTTAAGTCATAGGATTAAAATCTACAAATAAACTCCTTCCTTGCAATAGCTGAGTAGATTTAAGAGATTCAGAATATGCTGCATAAGCGAGTTTCCCAGCAGTACACATATTAAACCAAGATTAGAATTCATATTATTCTGATTGAACAAATTTCAATCAACCTGAATCATTTTCATTTCAATAAACCTGAATATTATTCTGAGATATAATTGTTTAGTATCTTGTTCATACACGTGTAACAAACGATATTACGATTGCTATTATTATTATTCCATGAATAAATTCGTGTGTTTTATGTACAATCATTTTAATAGACGATAATAAAAGATTTTCTCGTATAAATTGCGTGAAACTTTCTCGATAAAACACAATATTTCGCTTCAATAGTCTTTTTGCTATTAAAAGCTTACAAAAGGGTTTTATATTGGTTTTATCCGCGAGATAATCGAAGTGTTTTATAACCATTGTATATAAGATGATATTTAAGTCCATTTCTATGTCTTTAATTTAACTCGTATAAAATAGTATCTGCATAATATTTGTAATTCAAATAATTCGCAAAAGTCAATTTACATGAATTAATTCCTTTTAAATCTAAGCCCATTTCATCATTAAAATGTTAATCAATAATTACAATGTTTTTCTTATAATTAATCAATCCGAATAGGTACTCACATCGTACGTATGTATCTACTAGTATGTTACGATATTTTACAATAATTTAATTCAATAAAATGTGTTTATTAAAATAGTTAAAATTATTAAGCATCATGCAATAAATATATAATGAAAATATATAATTGTATTGCTTGTATTAAATGAAAGCTAAGATAAAAATAAAAATCGCGGCACATTTCAATAACCTTAATAATTAATTGAGAGCTCTTTGGATCGAAATTCTTCGGACGCAGATGCTACCCTGGCATCCCCTAAAATTAAGTTTAACATAATGGTTAAACTCGCGGAATAAATAAAGACATTTTTGCATAAAGTAAAAAGCAATGTCCCTTTATTTTTATATAAATTTATTTGTCATTTTCCCGTTGTTTCTCCGTGCTTACTCTTAAATCTGGGTCTGTTGTTTGAAGTACCATCTATGATATTTTTAAGTCCCGCAAGAAATAAGACTTATTGTTAGCTGCAGTTAAAAAGGTTGTTTGTTGTTGATATTATGTGAATTGATTTTACTATGAAAAATGATTTTGAAGAAAGTCACTTATTATTATCTAATTAAAATATTTAATTTTCGTCATCATACCAAGTACAAATACTACGTAATTGATCTCCGGTGTAAATATAATAATTGATAATTCAAAAAACTCTACAGTGAGAAATGTTAAAACTCGGCCCTTATTTCCCACTCAGAAATCGTATGAACAAAAGTATGGTATATCACCACGATAGTTATCAAATAACATTGCACCGTGCACGACGATTTTAAAATTAAAAATATAAACTTGTTCAGGCTGGAAAGCTGACGCATACATTAATTCATAGCTATTATGAAGCAAACATTCCCACCTACGATTAAAGTAAACATTTTATACGAAGTAGTGATAATAACTATTTATTTTGTACGCGTCTATCGAACCATTAGGTTATTAAAAACCATCGATTGTGTGAATTGATTATTCATGGGCGTAGCTAGCCATGGGCTCAAGATGGAGCAATAATAAAAAGTAATAATATGTTACTAGCAACTGTATCTACCCAAAGTCATATCCAGGTCTTAGAACCTCAAATGCCGGCGGCATTTGCGAAGGCATTTGCGATGGCATTTGCGAAGGCATTTGCGAAGGCATTTGCGAAGTCATTTGCGAAGGCATTTGCGAAGGCATTTGCGAAGGCATTTGCGAAGGCATTTGCGAAGGCATTTGCGAAGGCATTTGCGAAGGCATTTGCGAAGGCATTTGCGAAGTCATTTGCGAAGGCATTTGCGAAGGCATTTGCGATGGCATTTGCGAAGGCATTTGCGAAGGCATTTGCGAAGGCATTTGCGAAGGCATTTGCGAAAGCATTTGTGAAGGCGTTTGCGCAGGTATTTGCGAAGGCATTTGCGAAGGCATTTGCAAAGGCATTTTCGAAGGCATTTGCGAAGGCATTTTCGAAGGCATTTGCAAAGGCATTTGCGAAAGCATTTGCGAAAGCATTTGCGAAAGCATTTGCGAAAGCATTTGCGAAAGCATAGGCGAAGGCATTTGCGAAGGCATTTGCGAAAGCATTTTCGAAGGCATTTGCGAAAGCATTTGCGAAAGCATTTGCGAAAGCATTTGCGAAAGCATAGGCGAAGGCATTTGCGAAGGCATTTGCGAAGGCATTTGCGAAGGCATTTGCGAAGGCATTTTTGAAGGCATTTGCGAAGGCATTTGCGAAGACATTTGCGAAGGCGTTTGCGCAGGTATTTGCGAAGGCATTTGCGATTTGCGAAGGCATTTGCGAAGGCATTTTCGAAGGCATTTGCGAAGGCATTTGCGAAAGCATTTGCGAAAGCATTTGCGAAAGCATTTGCGAAAGCATTTGCGAAAGCATTTGCGAAAGCATTTGCGAAAGCATTTGCGAAAGCATTTGCGAAAGCATAATATATAATAAAAATTTAAAAGGTCGCATTTTCTATGTCGACTGTAAACTTTCGAGAATCGAGTGTGAATTTTCTTACGGATATTATGCTTAGTAGTTAGTACCTAGATATATAAATTTTTAGATTTGGTTAGATACCTTCCAGGTCAAAGCCAGGGTGAGGCAAGCGCCCCACCCTGCCCCACCGTGGCTACGCCCATGTGATTATTCTACTTGGTGACAAGGGTCGTAGTCGACAAATAAGTAACAGTTGTATATCCATTTTTAACTCTTATAAGAATTTGCATACTATGTGAATACATCTAGTATATCACCCTCAAAACAAAAACATTTTCATACCGATTTCATAGATAGTAATGTAATTTTGGAAAAGGGCGATTTTTATTCAATGAAAATTAATGTTTATCACTTTCAAAAGACAGCAAACCATACATTTAAAAAAAAGTACACAGTTCTTGTACAATTTCCCTACATGAGCAACATTTTAAAAGGATTTAAAGGACTACGATCAACATTCTTTCATGTCCCTCGAACGATTTGTCTCCGTTCCTCTGTCAGGCTAGCATTGTTCATGCCACCACAATATTGGTTCACTTCCCTTCTCCCGACTAATATTAATAGGCACAAAACAATTGTTCTTTTGCACTCAATTAAGCTGGACCTTTATTTATTAACGTAAAAGTTTGAGAGCTGTTTGGAATTGCTAATTCCCCTAATAGCCGTATTCGGACGGGATTATTTTAAGAAGCAATAAATTTATGAAAATCCAATTATCGTTCTCAATCTGTGAATGTATTTTATTAATCCCGATATTATTATTGAAATGAGATCCGTTTTATATATATATCAATCAATTTACAATTAATCACTAATTATTATTATTTAGATTTTCTATACGTCAGGCGTTATAGATGAAGAGCTATTTTATACACCTACTACCTGTTACCTGCCAAAGTACCACAACCCAAATTTGATAGTCGCTGGTCGTTCTTATCTGTATAGGAGACATATACAGAGAAACTTTCAACTTTTATAAAATAACGAAGGTCTGGCTGTCGTGGGCTCTTGGGTTATTATCCTATATATAATTTACAAGTTTTCAGTCCTTCCATGACTATGCTAGTAGCTAGTAGTACTATAAAGTTTTCGAAACATCTGGCTGATTGATATTAAAATGCGTATTAAATCTGTTGTAAAGTTTTGTGTTTCAAATAATATAGGGGTAGGACGCGTAGGATTTATATTTGCCAACAAAACATCCTGAGGATTGAAATTGAGCCTACATTTAAAAGTTTATTAATAAATTAAATTATTTCGGGACCAAAATTATATTAAATGTGCATATTTACACAAACTTCAGAGTTGAAACTCTGAAATGGTGTAATATATTATTATATGAAATTCTTATTCTCTTCAAATAGCGTAAATGTGGCCAGCTGCTATTATGGCTGTAAGCCTTAATGGTTATTGCCTTGACACATGCTGTACGTCAAGCAAGAAATATTGGAATATATCGTGTTCGATGCCAGAAACCATCACGCATACACAATATTGATAAAATATTATTGAACATTATAGAATATGAAGATACTTTATACGCTAATTAACCTTTGAAATGCTGTGATGAATGCTTTAAAATTAATTATGTTTTAAGCTTACTGATATTTGCTGTTAGTAATATTCGAGTTACTACTACCTTTTTTTTTCACTATAACAAACTATATATATATGTACGAACTCAGTTGACTAGACTAACACTAGATT
Source organism: Colias croceus (assembly GCF_905220415.1). Lineage (NCBI taxonomy): Eukaryota > Metazoa > Arthropoda > Insecta > Lepidoptera > Pieridae > Colias > Colias croceus. Next base: position 3,691,335 of record NC_059544.1, on the reverse strand, counting down.
TTTCTTAGTGCTATTCTTATGACTAGGCCTATGAAAAATATTTAATGTGTTATGAACGTGTTTATAGCCTACACAATAGACAATATAAAAGGAATGTACGATCTATAAAAGTGGGAATCTTCGCAATAAGGCTTTGTTCTAAGCTACACTCGTTATGAATAAGAGGAATGCAACCAAGAATATACATATGAAATGATGCTTTACTAGGAAGATATTGTGATTGTCTATGGTTCTTGGAAAGAATAAAAATAGATGCACTTCATACATTTTCTTTTGTTTGTCGTAAAAGCGCAAATGTTTAAGCTCTTATAAGTTTCAACTAAACGGGCAAACAGTAGATCTTTAAACCGCACTTTACATATCCTTAAAGACAAACTGACAGCTGAAGTCCAGTGAGTAAATAAATTCCTTAGATATAAATTCATTCTACGTTTAACTAGAACTTTAAGCTTTTTTTATTTAACAGACATCCAGAAAATGGAAAATGTTTTAGTAGCTTGGATTCTTTAAAATATATATTGCAGAATACTTCGCAATACCTTATCTCATAATACTTCAACGATTCCTTCCAGTGATCATACAATTTGCAATTCATATTATTAAACGCGATGGAATGAAAATTTAAAACATGCTTTCTCTACTAAAGACAAATTTTAGTGTGTACACGATACTAAATGAAATCGAACTTTTTAAAGTGAAACTTTTATTTCATCGTCTCAAACTTTTTGATCTGTGTAGGGCATGTCGCGTGACGCACGATACGTACGATAATTATCGTACAAATACTATAATTTTTAGTTAAATGTCTATAGTAAATTTTCACCTACAGATGTACTCATTTTAGGAGATTTTAATTTGTATTCCATGAGCAGGCACTCAAACGAGATATTTAATTGTTTTACAGCCTTTTGCAAACTAAATCAACATAATACTGTTTTAAATAAATCGGATAGAATGTTAGATCTTGTTTTGAGCAGCATGTCATTGCAATGCGTATCTGTGAGCGGTGATATACCACCTCTCGTACCCATGGATGCACACCATCCACCACTCGAAATAACAATAAAGTGTAGGCGAGGTACAGCCCTCGTTAGTAAGGATGAGGAACCCCCTTCATCCCAGGAATCTATAAATAAATCTTATCAATATTTTTGTGACTGGAATTTTCGGAAAGCTGATTTTAGTTTGTTATATTCTATTTTTGAGAATATAGATTGGTCTGATCTTTATGCTATAAAAGATGCAAATGAAGCCGTCGACTTTCTTTATTCTAAAATTTGCAAAAGTTTAAGCTATTGCGTACCTTTAAAAAATGATAACAAGCCTGCTAGTCGTTACATTTATCCTACTTGGTATACGGCGGAGATTATTTATAATATTAAAAATAAATATTGTCACCACAAAACATACAAAACAAGTGGTAATTTAGTTAACTTTGAACTTTTTAAATATTATCGTGCCTTAGTCAAGAAATTGATTAACAAAGCGTACCAAGATTACACTAATAGGATTGGTAGTGAGATTTGTAATAATCCTGCAAATTTTTGGAAATTTGTCAAGGAACTTCGTAAAAGCAGATGCGCTATGGGTTCATATAATTATAACAATAAAACCTTAGTTGGACAAGATGCTGTAAATTCGTTCGCTGAATATTTTAGTTCTGTATTTTTGCAAAATTCTCCCCGCTTAAACGTCGAAGAAGCTTTACAAATTTCTGATTCAAACTTTAATGATTCTTTATATGTACAAATTGATAAATTTAAACCTTCTGAGTTAAAACAGGTCAGTAAAAAATTAAAGTCGCATTCTGCCGCCGGACCGGACGGTATCCCGCCCTTCGTAGTTAAGGATTGTATATCGGTTTTTCTGAGTCCCTTGTTACACATATATAATTTATCCATAGAGCAGTCATTATACCCCGCTGTATGGAAAATTTCCCGTGTGACTCCCATACAAAAAAATAGTGATAACTGTGATATAACTAACTATAGACCCATAGCCGTGTTGTCGACATTTGGTAAGTTATTTGAGATGCTACTTAATAATCGAATTAAACGACAAATTGAACCTCATTTGAGTGATTGTCAACATGGGTTTAGATCCAAGCGATCGACAACAACTAATCTCACAAATTTTGTAAGCTATGTAAACGCACGTATGGATGAAAAGAAACAAGTTGACGTCGCCTATTTTGATTATCAAAAAGCTTTTGATAAAATAGACAACGACATACTATTACATAAATTTGCTCTATTTGGCTTCAATCCGAAGCTTTTACAATTTTTCGCTAATTACCTAAAAGATAGGAAACAGTATGTACAGTTAGGAAATTATAAATCATATATGTATTACACGAGATCGGGTATAAGTCAAGGCTCGAATTTAGGGCCAACCCAGTTTTTAATTTTAATAAACGATTTGCCAAATGTAGTCAGCACCGCTAGATGTCTGATCTTTGCTGATGACCTCAAGTTATACTTGACAGTTAATAACTTTACTGATCACCAGATGCTTCAAAACGATATAAATTCTGTTGCCCGGTGGGGTGTAGAAAATAGTTTGCTTTTCAACACTGAAAAGTGCAAAATAATGAGCTTTTCGCGCTCTCTAGTGCAACAAAACTTCAATTACAAACTAAATAATTTAAATTTGCAGCGCGTTTCAAATATAAAAGATTTAGGTGTCACCTTTACATCTCGCTTAGATTTTAAAGAGCATATAATTAACTTGTGTAACAAATCCCTAAAAACGCTAGGATTTATAATCCGTACTAGTCATAATTTTGATAATATTAAATGTGCCATCTCTCTTTATACCGCATATGTAAGAAGCAGCCTCGAGTATAATTGTACTATATGGGACCCCTATGAACATAAATATATTTTAAAGCTCGAAAAAGTACAAAAGAAATTTTGCAGATTTATTTATAAAAAGATGTACGGATACTATCCATACATTTATCCCTCCTTATTTGTTTATGGCATGACAGGCTTTATGTCACTGGAGTCGCGACGCAAATATTATATGCTAATACATATGTACCAACTGTTACACGGGGGCGTGGACAACCCAGACGCACTAGAGCAGATCTGTTTAAACGTTCCGCCTAAGATCATGTACAGCGTGGCGGGTCCTCTGGACGTGGGCCTGCGACGCCTTCGCGATTTGTTCACCGTCCAGTCGGGAGGGCGAACGAAGAGTGGTAGGAATGCTCCCCTTATACGAGGAATAAAGCTGCTCAATGACATGCTCGCTCACAGCAATGAATGCGATATATTTTATTTAAGTTTATATAAATTTAAAAATATTATTTTGTTCTTTCTTAGTCATAAAAAATGATGTAATTTTAGTTAAGTAACTGCCTTGTAATGTTTTGGGTATACATACCTGTAAATTAATTGTGTTGGAAAATAAAAATAAATAAATAAAATAAATAAATAGTGTGAAAAAAAGTTTCACTTTTACCGTGGTTTCATAAAACCACACAACATTTTTTTATATAATCCTGTCTGTATTTTGTTTGTCGAGCTTTCTGTAGGGCTTTGGAATGACTGTACCAATTATATATTGACAGATAGAGTAGATTACAGGGCAATGTAAAGGCCACTTGTTAGCCCAGAATTCAAACGGGTTCGGGATTAACACGGAAAACCGCGTTGTATGTAACCAGGCGATGAAATCAATGACAGATCCATTAATAGGAAGGTATGTAAAATATTCAACCATTAGACAGCTTTGCATTTTAAGGTACATTAAATACAAAAGATAAACAGAGGAAACAAAAAATATCAATAGCTGGTCTAGTAAATACTGAATAATAAAAGAGCGTCCAAATACAATCTGTAAAGCATTTATTTATTGTCAAAAAAAATTCTTCCTTCGTCATTCATGCCGAACTTTACCCTATAGTTATTATTCCTTTTTTTGTTAATTACTATATGTTAAAATAACTTCGGAAAGTAAAATTTTTATAGGGAGGATAAAAACCTAATCTAAACAACCTTTGTAATAGTGTATCGGGGTTTGTAACGTGATAGTTTCAGAATACATTTTGAACTTAAACTTTATACTAGGTAATCTAACTTTAAATCAGCCGGTTTATATAATCTCGCGATCTTCCTGGAATTCTGGTATCGCCAATATTTCAAATATTATCTATTCCGATATAGTAATTGATTGAAATTAATTTCAATATTGTAGATAAATAGAAGTTGTAATATTAATTTTGTAATGTAGGATTGTATTTCGATATTTTTGTCAAAAATGCGAACTTTGATTTCTCTTTAGATAATTATTGTAAGTAAAATTGAAAGAATATGAATTTAAAAAACTTTAACTTAACTTTTCGATGTATAACAAAGTATGAGCTCGAGACCATGCTCTCTGTGAAGGATTTAAAGGACGGAATATACCTAATAATAACAATGAATTATTGCATTTAAATGGTGTTTAAGTTTTGAATAGAACGAAAACATTTTCTTTATCATTTGATTTTTAGTTATTTAATTTCATAATTACAAAAATACAGACCAAAATATGTCCCCATAAATACAGTTTTGAATTTAGTGTTGCAGAAATCGAACCTTGAAGAGCTTTGTACACAGCCATTCACGCACCGTGCCGTGCGTTATGAGTGCACTCCAGTCGCAAATAGACGGCTGTTGCAATTTCAGTGTTAAATTGAAGTATTTAATAGTCTGCATTTTTGTTTGTCACGCAGATATGGGATTTATGCTTTTAAATCAAGGGATTTAGAAATAGACTTTTTACGCATATTTTTTGGTTATAAAACTTCACACAGGAATGACACGGGTGTTATTTTTGTCTTATCCAATATCCATCTTCTTGTAAACCCTTTATTCACAAATTGCAACTGAAATTTAACAATATTTTTTAATGTACACATGTGAAAGACCCCTGTCTAATCTTGTCTCTTCAAAGAGACATGGGTCCATTCACGCAGAGCGGACACTGAACAAAATACTGACAAACCCCCGTTAGTGACACTTTGGAAATCAATCCCATAAACGCCTTTCATATCCAGTCCGATTCTTGTATATCCAAACCTCATTAATACATTCAAGGATCGAGAACTTAGTAATTAACGCAAAAACCTTATCCGAACTGACGCAAGGCGAACAGATATTTAGACGTGGGAGTACGCACTTTACCCTGACAGCCACGAATTGACGAGGGTGTGAAGTGGATCAGACTTGAATTACACGTATCATTTGTAAACAAAACACTTTATCATTGAATGTGGAAAGAGCAAATGTACAGTCAGTTGCAGTCCATTATTTCCCGTCAATACTGGAAGGTCTTTGTGAATATTACAGTAAAATATTTAGTTCTAACTTTCTCACGTTACTGTAAATGCCTTCTTATGATTGTGACATATTTAAGATGAGAAAATGCCTAGTAATTCAAATAAAATGTAGTACAAAACTCTCTTGACAGCTCAAAGAAATAATAATTTTATTTCCAAGTGGACCAACTTTCATATCGTAAAAAAAAATTTATTACTAATCATGTTATTAAAGATCTTAATAAACATGTAGCTTAGGTCAGTAGTAGCACCAGATCGTATCCGTTTCGATACACTTACAATAAAACTTACATTCAAAAAACCATTCGCACCTCGCAACATAAGCAGCTTTCCAGTGTCAAATCTAACCAAGAACAAAGCTTCGACCCAACATACTTTCAGGTAATGGAAGAGTCATGTTAAATTTAAAGCTTTGCTGATAGTAACGTACTCAGTGTAAGAATATCGTGCAAAAAATGGCACAAATAATCAGACCGTTTTCCTTACCATTCTGCTTAATCAAGCCTCAGTCGCTTGTGGTTAATAGAATCGGAAAACCATCAACGGACGCCGCCGACGTATTAAGGTGGAGCTAACCAAATTATTGTCGTGCCCGCAAAGGAAACTCGCTTTTAATTCAATAACTTACGTGTTTAGTTACTTCATCAAACAGTTAGGGATGTTTCGTTAATAAAATTGTACACGGAATTTTATTACATGACTTGTATTTTGTTATATTTTCTATCTTCTGAGAAAATAATCTAATCGTGAATGAATTGTTCTATTATTGTTATCAATTTTAAATCTTCGTTTTTTTATGAGCGTAGAGCTGATAAATTATGAAAAATATAGGTTATCCATTTAATTTTTTTTTGCGAAATTTTTTTTTCCTGTTCAGTTTTTATTTAATATTTTATAAAATAATATTAAAAGAACATTGAGTGTTGTATTATAATGGTTAATAATACGCTTTTCTTTACATTTTCCACTAAGAAATAAGTTCTGAATAAGCGAAGAATGGAAACCTTTAACATATTGTTTTGTCACGTCGCCAGAATGCATAAAACTTTTATATTCAGCAAAGAGTCGTCATTTGCAGTTGACAATGCAAGGAAACTTCCGCAAACATTTTCCAGTGTCAACAGCATGGAATCAATAACTCATTCCTTTGTACGAAACTGTTTTGTTGCGAGTTTAAAGATAATAGAGCTTATTATACTTGCGAATGTTATTGCATCCGTGATTTAAAGAGTAACGTAGCAAAAGTTAGATGTTAAAGTAGTATTACAGTAGCAATAGGGTAGGAACTATCGAAACACTGCATTTAATATCTTGAACTAAGGTATGAATAAGACCAGAAATTTTTAATAATTTTAATATCATATCGATCTTGCGTAAAATTAAGGAGCAGTTTGCGAATAATGTGGGAATTTAGAACATAACTATGGAGATGGAGCAATGTGACCTAAGTCACTTCGAATCCGTAATTTACTATTTCAATACATTTTACATGGATAAATAAGTAATTTATCAAACACACCTGATGGCATGTATTGTCTCAAACGCCCATGCATTCAACTTCAAACAAAGGCTAATAAATAAGGAATATTTTAACACTATTGTCGCAGAAACAGGAACATACGAAGGTTCATTTATAACTGAGGCTAACGTTTCGAACAATTCATACTATTCCACACCACACAGGACTCGGTAATATGATTTATATATTTTCGTACCTTGATTTATTGAAAGCAGAACGCGCAGAGTCCTTTGTCATTTGAGTTGCTACGGGAAAGTTGCGAGGTTTATAGAACTCAATGAAACTCAATTGTCGTTTGCGGTAGCCGTATGTATTATGCGTATCACTCTGATGTATTGTGTTATAAAGTTGTTTTAATTTAAATTGCAATGAGAGAAAGGTTTAAAAAGTATTCTTAAAAATTTTCAGTAAAGATTAATACGCCACCATTTGTGACGATGGACTGTTTTTCTGTCTCTCACAGAAAAACATCAACTCTTGATTGACGATGAAATGATGAAATTCTACAGTTTTCGTGAAGACGATGGATGAAGACACTATTTATTAGGTTTGAGTGATTTTTATTAATCCAGTCAATAGTTTTTAAAGCAAGTATACTCTCCTACATAATAAAGATACCAATCAAATAATTTACAAGCGCAGATCAAAAAAATTTGTACAATTTAGGTTATAGAACTATAAAAGGGTAGTAATTTTATGTTCTCAAAGAACAAAGTTTTCATATAGGTATCTATATGAAAACTTATATAATAAGTTTTCAAAGTATTCCTGCAAAAATATACTTTTTATCAAACAAAAAATATTTATAAGGTGAAATAAGTATACAGGGGAGAGAAAGATACAAAATCATAAACAAAGTAAGTGTCGATTCCCCTAGTATTCAGTCTTCTAATCTAAGTTCATGAACCGTACTTGTGCGTGATTCCCTAAGCCTATAACAATTACGGAGCCCATTGCCGACCCTTCCTTCAACCTTCATTAATGCACTTATGACCAACTAGATCTAAACCTGTGTATAAGCACATTATTCCACGTGATTTTGATTACATGTACAACTATAATATGTAGTACCTATACGTAAATGTACACGATTGTATCGCGTTAGTATTATGTACACTGAATAAAACTCATGAGAAATAGTTCATCATTTTAAACCGCATCTTTTTGAAGCCAGTTAAATAAAAAGTTAAAGGTAAGTATGTCATTGAATATGCAGATGAGAAGAAATCAAAGTAGAGGGTTATGGATTATTGAAATTGCAGCGTTTACAATGTAGCATTGCTTATGATACCGGCGGATAATTTCAAATTTATGGGAATATGCTGGATATACATTAGAATGTCTGGTAATTAGAATAAAATATGGCGGAAACATTACACTGCAGATTTTATTATCATAGGTACTCTACATTCTTGCAAGTCTAGACTTAAAGTTTCGTCAATTATTCGTAATTATTTCTATTGCAATAAAGGTATTTTTTAATGTTGTTATAATAGGTGTCTGAAAGATCGATAAGAAAAAGAAAAAAAAGAAGATTTATTTTTATTTTACTCAGGAAGACCACCTTGTGATTTGTGAAGGGTCGAAGTCGTCATTCGCTAGAAGTAATTGAATAAAAGCTAACTTCCAAGACTGTTCACTCAACGCTCCCTAGGAAGTTACTCCTCTAGCCACATTTTAATTATTATTACTTCGGCTATCGTTAAACATTTTTATATGAACCCTACAATCTACAACAACAACCCTACAGTATTGAAGCAATCAACTATAATGTAGAAAAACGAACTATTCAATTACCAACGTAGTGAGCAAAGGCCAAATTTCAAGGGAACCTTTATTCATTTTGTACTCACTGATGTGTTGACCGAAACGGCCAATATTCATGTGGAAATGGGAAATCGAGTGGGCGACTATAAACCCATAACGGCATGTTACGTATTAACCGAGACACTTTCTGTCTCTTTCGTTTTGTACGTATGTGAAAGAGTTGCGAATAAAATCAAATTGGTTGAGGTGACACGTGGAACCTCTATCTAATAGATTGCTATGAGATTTCGCTAACTTTTTAGAAATTATTGTAGGTATGCTATCTGCTACTTTAAAGATTTATCTTCGACGTTTATCATTAATATTTAAATTCAAAAATCTTTATCTTTAAATTTTTAATTTTTAATAAAATACGCAAATGTTAATAATGAAACGTAAATTTTATACATTTAAAATGTTTTATAGTTTCAGACTGGCATTGTGTCAGCTAAAAGGTCAACTTTTATTACATTTGTATCGACACCGGCAGAAGTCTCTTGTTTAAAAACGTTTGAGGTATTCGACAGTATTCGACATTCACACGAAATCAAATAAAATAATTCATACTGTTTACTTTCAATATATATTTTAAACAAAGGGTGTGATATGATAGGATTTGTTCTGAGTTTTGGTAGGAAACGTAGTTTTTTTTTTCTTTGGCTTCTTTTCCATAAGAAAATTTATACTAATATTATTAAGCTGAAGAGTTTGTTTGTTTGTTTGAACGCGCTAATCTCGGGAACTACTGGTCCGATTGTTGTCCGAAAATTTTTGGTGTTTGATAGCCCATTTATCAAGGAAGGCTATTAGCTATATATCATCTCGCTAAGACCATTAGGAGCGGAGTAAAACCGCAGAGCACAGCTAGTAAGAAATATTGTGTGACGAGACTTTCACGTGTGAATCGTAGCAGTAATCAAGTGTAATGTAGAGACTTTTTAAACGTAATTTTATCATTATCATAAAGTACATTAGAGTCTGATACATTGTAATTGACATGTATTTTAAATACACATAAATCCCATGATATAACAAGAGCTTAACTTTCAATATGCTGAAAAAAAATTGTTTATCCGAGTTTCTAAAAATGCGGCTTGCTGGCTGGCTTACACGTCCTATTTTCACTATAACAGTAGTAACCATATTAACATTTTTAGTTAACCATTTAAAGGTCTCAAAATCCTATCAACCGAAAATAACTAATTTCCATAATCATTTCATAGGTCCATAGTGCGACTTGTGCGACTGCGGGAACTTTTCCACACGCGCTAAAAACATCAGTGATAAAACCATTATTTAAAAAAGATGATCCAAAAGATATTAAAAATTACAGACCGATAGCGTTAATACCAGTGATATCTAAAATATTTGAAAAAGTAATCTTAGAAAGAATTAGAAATTATATTGATAGAAACAAGATCTTATGTAAAGAACAGTTTGGATTTAGGAAAAATAGTTCCACTTCATTAGCATGCTTTGATATGGTGAAAGAAATAATTCAAGCCTTCATCGAAAAAAAACCCGTAAGCGCTATATTTTTAGATATGAGCAAGGCATTTGATTTTGTAGACCATGAATTACTCTTGCTTAAGTTAGATAAATATGGTATAAGAGGAATTGCAAAAGAATGGATTGCTAGTTATTTAAAGGATAGAGATCAGTATGTGGAAGTACAACAAATAGTAAATCAATCAAGAAACGTATATAGATCAGTAAAAAAAACTAATAGATCAGGTGTACCACAAGGAAGTGTGCTCGGCCCGTTTTTATTTCTCTTGTATATTAATGACCTACCGAAATCAGTGAAACACAAATCAGTTTTATTCGCAGACGACACTACCCTAATTGTTAAATGTACTGAAAAGGAAACGTACGAGAGAGATATAAATGAAGCAGTTAAAAATATTGTAAAATGGTTAGAAGACAACAATCTTAAAATTAACTTATTAAAAACAAAAATAATTCAATTTTATACTAAGAATTGCTCCAAAATAAACCTAAATATAAAGTGTGATAACCAAGTAATAGAACAAGTAGATCATCATAAATTCTTGGGTGTTTTGTTGGATGAAGGTCTAAAATGGAACAAACACATTGATTACGTTTGTGACAGAATTAATCGTTTCGTTTACGTATTACGGCGTCTAAGAGATACTGTTTCTATGAATGCAGCAATAAATGCTTATCATGCCTACGTTTCCTCTGTACTTTCATATGGAATCATTCTTTGGGGACAATCTTGTGATGTGCGGAAGGTATTTATCTCACAAAAAAAATGTATCAGAGCTCTGTGCGGTTTGAACCAAAGAGACAGTTGTAGACCTCTGTTTAGTAAATTACGGATCCTTACTTTAACTTGCATGTATATAAGAGAAGTATGTTTATTTGTAAAATATCACCCGGAATACTTTAAGAAGAAAGGAGAAGTAAATTCGCATATGTTGACAAGATACCAAAACAAATTACATTTCCCAACGTGTAGAATCAACAAAGCTAAAAACAGTGTAACATTTATGGCTATTAAAATATATAATAAAATACCGGACAATTTCAAGGAACTACCAGTAAATCTTTTCAAAAATAAACTGACGAACTGGTTAATGGTAAAACAATTTTATGACATTGAAGAATTTATGTCTTTGAAGTAGTGTAAACTGAATTGTGTGTGATAAGTGAAGTGTGTAGTGATATAATCGTGTAAATCGTAGTGCGTTCGCGTAATTGTGAAAATTGAATTGTGTGTACATTTAAATAATTAAACTAATCAACTTTCTTTTTTAATATTTGCACACCCAATAAATGGGTAGAATGTATTAGCCACATAATATTGTAATGAAAACATCTATAATTTGTAACTACATTCTTGCAAATAAATATAATTTGAATTTGAATTTTGAATTTGCGTATAAAACTAACCAAGGATATAATTTATATTCAATTATAATAAAAGTTCAACTTAATTAGTATAAAAACATTTTGTGTCTAATAATATTCGGGCTTGCAATTTCTTTGTTGGCTAAATGATATATGACTTGCTATACCGACAGCATGCCTCTATTCAATTACAGATTCCACACGAGCGCTTCGGTTATGGTTTTAGGCTAATCAATATTCAACGTACATAAATCTTTACATGCATTATTTGTTGGCTTATTTTGTACGAAAACTCCTTATTGGTAATACTTCTGGTATGAAAATATAATCCGTTTTCGTTTACATAAAATTTCTATATAAGTTCTTCTTACAGCTTTCAATTATAATTAAACTAGCATCGGTTATAGCATTCAGACTATTTATTCAACGAAAAATACATAATAAATGGAATAAAAAAACAGCAATAATTAGAGAAAATATATTTCAGGAAATTATTTGCTCTTGTTCTTAAGAAAATACATTACCATGATCCTAATTAAGTGTATACTAAACCGTAATCATACCATACTACATGAGAATATGAAATAAAAAAGCCATGCCAACTTATTGAAGCCTAATATACCTCTCCATCCCGTTTATTGCCTTTTAAGTAATGTACATAAGCTGCTAAAGTCATAACCTCTTCCCATTCAACTTTGGTATATTCAGGAAAAAACGAATGGATTTTTCCCTCGCAAAATTCAATCAAAAAGTGCGTGACGTTAGATAGACAAAATAGCGACGTCAATAGCACGTTTAAATTCGACACGAAATTGAATTATGCTACTCGGATGTGATATTGTTTTTATGCCAATTCAAAATAAATACGTAAATATGTGTAATCCATCTATACTGATCTCATGTGGAGGGAATATACTATGAGTGATGTATATTGCAAATGTATTTGCTACTTTTGGGTTATTAATGTTTGTTTCGGAAGAAAATTAAGAATATTATATCAGTTATAAAAACTATATCCACGGAAAGCTACATTACGAGTGACAGTTAAGTATTCTAGTACATAGTATTATAATATTATGTATCCAATAGTTTTTAAACATAGACTTATAACGCTCCTTTTTGTTACGCTGCGTTATTCCTGAGTGACAAGTTTTTGCACGCCTCATAAGCGAAGCGTTGAGGTGGGTACTACTGTCACTTCGCGCAAAACATCTGATTTTTCAAACTTAAAATGTCTTTATGTATCATACATTGCACTTGTAAGATAATACATACACACACATATTAAGAAAAAACACTATTTTTAACATTCATGATATTTTTGATGTCATTTTTGTTATTTAAACTAGTTAAAAAACAGTTTAAAAAAGTTCTGTCTTGGACGTCCGTGTGTCTGTATGTGCGGAGGATTTTCTTGTTAACACGATAGCGACCGAAATACTTTACTAATCGAGTCTTTTTTTTTCTCTTACGCTTGAGTATGCTCAGAACCCTTTCATTTTTCAGGGTCTGATTCGATGTGGTTTAATTGTTATTAAATAAACAAAAAAAAATATCGACTGTTCTCCATAATTTTAGTATATCTATAGGTATATTATATTCTTTATTTTATTTTTTTTATATTTATAGTGTACTCAAAATTCACCATTATAAACTCGATTCTTTATACTATAAGCCAAGGTTTAAAAAAATAAGTTGGTAGTCAGTCCCTTAAACCTGCACAATTTCACATCTAGGTGGGGCCACAAGAAAAATAGCTCAATTATTACGGTACCGCTTTCTTTACTTTTCCAAGTATTTTATTTTATTTCTTTTTTATATTTATAGTGTACTCTTTATAAATAATCAATTTTATTGTAAATGATGAGATTATGAGGCGTGCACTTTTGGATTTTCCAAACTATTTTTTATTTGCTTTTTATCCCGGACCAAACCGTGCAGAGTCAGCGCGAGCGGCGAGTCTTTTGTAAAACGAATGTCGCTCTAAAAACGTGTAGGAAAAAGTATTTTAACGTTTTAAGGAAATTGATCGAACCTAAAAGGGAAGGTGCAGATAAAAGCTCTTCCATACTTAACGTAAATCCATCGACTGTTTAATTGGTTTTAGGAGCAATTAATCAATTAGTTTGAAAAGGTCGGCAAGGCTGTTAGGTACGCGAGGCGCCAAGATTTACTGTTTTAATAAATTAAGAAAGGCTTCGCTTTATTGAATAGCCTTCTATTCAATAAATGCTTTTGTTACTTAAAATTTCAAAGATAACTAGTAATAGTTTTGAAATATACAAATCGAAATATATCAATTTATTATGTATTAACCAGGGATCTTAGACTAGCTTCTACTACTGCGGTAACAGGTAACTGCTTCTGTAATTTTAGATCAGTCGCTTTGATATCATGGCAGTTTTAAAATAATATAAAATACTAGGAATATAGTTAATAGTTGGAACATTTTGGTAGATTTATATTATCATTGTTGATCAAATACCACAGATGGAATGATATCACACAGAGAAAATAATTATAGATTATTTTGTACTATTTAAATCAAAAACCAATCCACCGATTATAAAAAATTATTTAACCGATAGAAATATGTATATTTTTATAACCTAGGTCAAGCCGGGACAAGCGGTAGTTAATAAGTGTTAATATTCTGCATCGTACGCAATAGAAGCTCGGTCGATGAAGACTTACTATGGCAACGATGCCCAAACATTTCCCAAGCTATCTGGGTCGACCAGCGACTATTCGTAAAATGGAATCTACTTGTGCGCTATGTAGGCAGGTCAGTTATCATAGTGATAAAGAATGTTACTTGACATTTTAGGTCATTATACTTACTTTATCTCTCACTTTTCAATATACTTAGTGCCTGAAAGTAATTGCCTTGAAGCTCTTTAATACCAGAACAATCCTAAAAAAAAAGGAAAACTACGAAACATCGGGTGAGCTACCTCTAGGCCACGGCTTGTTAGAATTACCTGGGAGGCTGGGACGTATAGTATATATAATCTTAATTCTTAATTAAGCCAGAATTAAGGCTTGTTAAAGCTGGATTTACCTGGGTCATTCTCCAAAATTGTTGTGAGGCGTTAGAGTATAATATATTCTAGGCTTATATTTCCATGGCGACGGGCTGCCGCTGATGGGGTCACGGATGAATTCTACACATACCCGGCCGTGGCCCTGTCGCTGATGCGGCTTGACGGAACACAGTGGGGTTTTGGTCGGTAGGAATCCGACATAACCCACGGCCTCTTCCCAGGAGGAAGATTTCCCCACTAAAAAAAAAAAAACGCTTATATTTCCATTTATTCCGCAGTTATAATTAGCCTATCATTATATTGCAGGCAACTATGTATCTTAATAAGTATTCCAAATACTCAGATACCTCCGGTAGAGGTATATGATCTCAAAATACAACAATCGAAAACTCCTAACATCTACCTACGCTCTACATGTAAGATAGGGTAACATAAATGTGTTATCTTTTTTTTGTAACAACCATCCAACCTGAAAATTTCAAATATCCCGTGGGGAAGGTATCGAAATGAGTTACATCCGGCTGTCATGTAATATTTATAATACGGGACCAAAACATGGTTAAACTTCATAATACTTTCACTTAATAATACGTTTTTGCATTTAATGAAAACTTTATTATAGAACGATATACGAGTAGGTACGTTTAACAGAATTCTTGTAGTTATACCATTTATAGTTCAAGAAAAGCATTACTTAAATTTTGTAATTTTATTTCACATGTTGCCATAATCAAGATTAAAGATTGTTATCAGGAACTTTTTAACCAAGTTTATAAACTTTAAAATTAGAGTATCTATTTCACTTGCAATTTTTTGACATTACCGTAGTTTAGTTTACTACTCCACAGGTAATATCTGGACTATACTACTTAGTAGATAGACTTACCTACTACCTACGTACAATTGCACACTCAGCATATAAATAAAACTCTTAAATAAAATTACGTTATAACCGTGTTGAATGTAGCACGAAAATAGATTTCCATTGAAGGGAGCAGGTTCCATTACCACGTAGACGGTAAATGAATTCCTCCAGCGGTCGCTTGTTATTCAATTCTAAGGATACGTTTTCTTTGGCATTGTGAAAAAGGCGTGAAAATAACATTGAATATGTATTCTTATCTGTATTTGAATTGATAATGTTGGTGGCGGGAAATGATAATGTGTCGGGAAGTATTTAACTATTTAGTTATGGCATAGAATAAAATATACTCTTAAACGCGTGTGGCCTTTGAAAATAGTTCTGAAGTAATCTTAGTTAGAAATCTGTGTACTATGTGTAATTGTAGAAGCGATAATATTTTAGATTTGTGGATATATAACAGAGTTATTTCGATTATGACTTTTATTTAATACATATTTAACAATAATATAATAAAGATATCAATAAATAGATATTCGCAATTACTAGGATAACATAAACCGAAGCAGGTGTTGTTAATAAAGGGCGTATCGTTTAAAAACAAATACCAATAAAGACAAAGGCACGCGCTTGGAAAGTGGCCAACGATGCTGAAACCAAGTGCCACTACTTTAAAGATAATATTTTATCTAGCCTGTATCTGACAATTTTATAAGCGATGAACTTTACTTTGCATTTTAAAGTAGAAGTTGTAGTTAAAGAAATTAATATAGTTGAAGGATAATGTACGAAGTTTGGATTACTCACTCCGTAAAAGATCTTAGCACTTCCTATAAAAGTATAGTTTCTACGTAACTTTTAGAGACAGGTTATGTTCTCGATCATCAGTGCAAATTTGTTCCCAGTGCAGGTTTCATTTGAGGGCGTAAGTTATAAATCACCACACTGGCCAAGTGCGGTTTGGCAGATGTCACATGTCCTCGAACTTTCTGGTTCATGGTCATGATTCATTCCATCGCATTGTTTTACTTCAGTTGGTTTAGAGTTTAGATAATGAATTACTATTACTCCAATAGGAAAATGACCAAAAATGTGAAAAATAGCAAAGAAATATCGAAAATGTTAAAATGAAATTATTTTATTTTATTCCAGATTTCAGACCTAAATGAGCACTTAACATCATAACCACGAACAGACAGTAATAATAAATCTTTATTTAGTTATCTTAATATCATCTATTCAAACCATAATCATAAATTTATTAAGATTTAAATTATGAATATCATAAGTACAGTGGGGTTGATGCTTCAAAATAGCATTGCATATCAATTTCGTTAGATTAAAATGTCGTATTTATACCCAGCGCGGCCTAAGATGATCCCTATGACAGTTCGTCTTAGTGATTGCTTTATTAATTATAATTATAATTTGATTATAATTTAATTATAATTTGATTATAATTTGATTAATTAATTAATTATGCTGCGATCTTCTGTTCCATTAAATAGTGAATGAACTATAGCTTAAGCATGGAAAAAATGTGAACTCGTTTCCATTATCGAAATTTGTTTATCGATACTTTCCGCACTAGGCGATAAATGCCAACGATGTAAGTTTTGAAGGACGTAAACGTAAAGTCAGATTGATCTAATTTCTCGTTAATGTTAAGAATTGTTATAATTCCAACGGAATATCATTGTAATGGCATAAAGCTACTTAAAAATTAATAAATACCATTTTTAGACGCCTCCAATACGTTTCTAATTTAATGGTGACGCCATTACAAGTTTGTCTCTTGAGAATAACTGTCAGTGTCATAGGGATCATCTTAGGTCGCGCCGGGTATAGATAATTGATTTATTGATTAGTTATCTATTTAAATTAATTTTTCGTTAGTATGCGTACCAATAAGAATGTACTTCTTATCCTTTAGAATTATTAATTATGAATGTATTTTAAACTTAGATCTAAATATTAAAATGTCGTACGTCGTCACGTGGAGACTTCTCCAATATTGTTCCACATTTATAGATCCGGAATTTCAGAAAATGATTTTTTAGTTTGCACTTACTATAAAATACTCTGTATGTCATGCTTTTCATGGCGAAAATCACCATTAACATCATCTCAAACAAGCCTCAGCGGGCAGTTATGCAAATACAATTGTCAATTTATCAGTACCGCTAAAGTGGTGGAATTTTCAGAGAATTTAAGCGTTTTATTCAGTCATAAACAGGGCGAGCTGATGGATGGAGGCCGTAAAATGTGCCCCCGTTTGCTGAGCTCTCGTCACAGGTGGGAAATTAAAAAAAAAAAACGTTAGCGTAAACGAGAAAGAAATTGTTTGGGCAATTTCATTTGTGCGACGCTATAAACTTAACGTTTCGTTTTTAATGAGTGAGGGTACCTAAATGTTGGTGGTATTCTATTTTTAAGCGTCGAAAATGTAAAAGAGTATTATTAGTTTATGAAGTATAATTGTTTGTTTGATTTATAAAGTTAAACTGGCAAACTGCTGATAACATTTTTATAAGGTTTTATATTACTTACATGTTTGGTGAAAATATTAAAATAGGACATGACGACGCTCTACACTACTGAAACTACTGGTAATTCTTTATCTCAGTGAATATTATAGATGCTGTCAAATGGTGGTTATTTGTTTAGTTTCTGGGTATCTGGGTATTTAAAATTAAAAATTAAAAATCTCCAATAATTTATGCTCGTTACTACAACATACTTTCATACAATTTCAACACTGAGTAACAGACTGGAAAATGTGAGGTAAACCCGTAATTAATGCAATAGCGTTTGTAAGGCTTCAGTGCAATGCCTGTCTACTGTCTAGAAATTGAGGTTGTTGTTGCAATAATGATGAAGAACCTTTGTAAAATGTGTGTTTGAAGAAACCTGTACCTAATTTAAGGAAATTCTGTGGTGTCCTTAAAGTTTGTGTTTATCTGACCCAAAATTCTTGAATATTCTCGCATAGTTTACGTAATATGTATTTGCAGTAATTTAACTTTCCACATTATGAACATATGGCAGTATATTTTAGCTTATAAAAGCCATATCAGAGGAAGGTAAAATACGTATTTTAGGGAATATCTTAAATGATTCAACTTCGTAGCGCTCCTGAAGTTTAAATATGAAACTTGTACAGAATGTACTTACGTTTTGTTTCGTAAACTTTCACTGAAGGATATTGTAAGGAAACATAATATGTAAATACATAACATGATCAGAGTTGAGATGCCATGAACATAACGACAAATAATTGAATTGTGTTATAACAATGTAATGATGAGAAACTTTTATCAAAACGCGGAAACAATTCCAAACTCCCACACTGAAAATTTTCAAACGAAAATAACTAATACTGACCTTCCGTCTACATCTGCTGTTTCTATATTCATGTTATTAACCAATAGACAAAATAGTTTTTATGTTATTATAACTGAATAAGTAAATTATAAGATAAAATAATAATAATAAATAATAATTAATAACCACAGTGACTTGCGCCTACTTCCTCAGAGCAATCCTACTGAGCCAAGTCCGAATGGTCTGCTACGGCTTTGGGAGTTAAAAGGAGTTGAAGATTAACATTCTTGTGTAAACTTCAGCTAAGAAGTTCTCTCCAGAGTTTATTTACTAAATAATTGTTTAATTGTTTAATTAACTTAAAAATGACAATAAATCTTAAATAATATACTTACAAACGTGCAATTGGCAAAATGCAAAACGACGCAACTTTGCCTTTCTCACTACCAGGCGAAGGCATCAGAACTCATAAGCTGAAATCTCTAAAATAGTATTGCTCAAAATATGAGCAATTTCGCATAATCTTTGTAGTTATAGCAAGTTCTACGAAATTTTAAACTGAGTAAGTATCATTAAATTAATATGTACTAACCACAGTCCACAAATGAAAAAGAAACGCATAGCTAGCTTTGTGCAAACAAGCATAACATAACAAAGCACATTTTAGAGCTAACATTGCAACAAAGTTTTATTAATTATAGCTCTTTTACATTTGTATACAGAAATTAATATACTATAAGAATTTATGCAAATCAATTTTAATGTAAAATACAGAACATTAATCTATCTATTTAAATAAAATGTTATGTGCGAACCTCCTTGGAAAAATCTTGTTTTTATTATAGACTGGGATGGGGCTGTAATTTTAAACTATAGGTTTTTTAACTATTGTAACCAACAAACGAGCGAAAGATCATCACCTCATTAAGTCAAGTTATATTAGTGTAAACAGGCATAGAGCATTCTTTCGTTGTTCTTAGTGCGTTCCAAAAGATTCTATGCAATGTTCTAATACTGAGCTCTAGCTCTATGTTCGTTTGATGTAAATGCACCGTAATATTCACATTCTATTCATTGCCATTGTTATTTATATGAATTATATTATTATGTAGTTGTTTACACAACTAAACTTCAGTCAAACTAGCGTGTGATGACAACAGTTTGTAATTTGGCAAACATTTAATCGCAACTTTGTGGTAGCTAATTATAATTTAATTAATTATGGTTTTAAATAAACAGAGTACAAAGATAGAACGGGTTAATATTTACTTTAAGTATTAAGATAGGACTGCTTCTTGAGCAAAGATAGGTACATAACCTACTGAACAGAAATACAGTTTCTTTACATAAGTAAAGTTAATTTAGATATCTAATAAGTAATAATGTAAAATTTGTTTTGTATTATAGAAATCGCAACTTTATAACGATCTGATATTATAAATATGTTATTATATAATACTTTCTTTCGATCTCCATAAGATTTATAGTCAAATAGTAGTAGAAATACTGGTTCGATTACATAATAATATTGTCTGTCATATAAATTGTTTTATTTTCTCTACATTTTTGTCTGAATTTGAAAATTATATTTTGTTTATAATTTTAAATTGCTTGAAATCGTCTCGCCACCTGAGTGGCATTTGACTAGAAATAACAATTAAAACTATCTTCAAGAGATTTTTAATGCGTCTTTCTATAATATGGAATTTCTCATTAACAGAGCGGAATTTGAACCAAATTGTGATTGAATTATTACGACGTGCTTGCTCGCCATTACAGGGAACATAAACATGCATAAAAAATTATAATGACGGTGTACTCATACAACAACATTTACACGTTTGCAAACTATTTGGGGACCATGACAACAAAAAATAAAGGAGAATGGCAAACTCCCATAGGACTCTGGGCCTGATCGTTACACTGATGATTTATGGGTGATTAAATAGATAAAAATATACAGACTCTATGAATATAATAATTATGGATCTTTTCTATGGGATAGCAGAGATATTGGGATATTGATTAAGATCAATTTTGAATATAACGTTACTAAGGCCCTTCTGCCATTAGGTACGATACTTCTAGAATACGATACTCGCGTAGAATACTACTTAGATATTTGCTGGCTACCCGATGCTCGCATATTATGCGACTGAAAAATGACTAAATTCATCATTATTGTGCCTCGTTTTTGTGGACCGACGTTATAATAATAATAATTCATTTATTTATTGCAACAACAGTTACGTCGTTATGTAAGTTAGCAGTTAGGTTAGTTTTCGTTCAGTTAGCCGAACGAGAACCACAACATGATGATTAGATATTTTTATCTTTCTAACGAAGAGATACGCGCGAGAGTCGAGACGCGATGCAAAAGCGACCGACACGGTGAGTAGTGCTATACTAGTCGCGGACGTGTAGGATACCAGTAGCGTAGTGTGCGAGCCTACATAAAAATGTATGTGAGATACTCCGCGGCGACTAGTCTCCGAGACTTGTAGGATACTTGAATCGCCTATGCGTATCGTAATGGGAGAAGGGCCTAAAACTTCACTCAAATGTCAAACAACAAACATAAACAAATCACACATAACTGACACAATTATGATTAATAATTTGACATTTTATTAATGGCCAGCTATCTAAATAAAAATGTTATAATTATTATTGATCAAGTAAAACATGTTTATATTTTAAAGAATGATCTAAATAAATTAAGATATGCGTTAAAAATAAGTTAAGTTTTGCTTCTGATTTATAAAGCATTTGAATTCAATAAAATTAAAAATAAAATATAGACATTCATTCGTATTAATCGATATATTCGACTTTTTTACTCCTGACAACACTGACAATCTCTGCTTAATAAGACCGGTAGTCATAGAAATCTAAATAACAATGCCGGTAGTGAACACATTATCTTTTTTTTCAAAGATTTGTTTTCCCATAGAATCAGAAGTAAATATTTTACCAAGAATTACTAAAAATAACATAATGAATTTTAAATATATTATGATTTCTGTAACAGTTAGGCCCAGTTTCGCCATTCTCCTTTATAAATAATTCCAAGAAAAATAAAAGAAACGTTTGAACAGAGGAACAAGCTTCTTCTTCAAGCGTAGAGTGAACAGGTACCTTCTAGGGAAGCGCGTACCATCTTAGACCACATCTCAGCTTAACATCAGGCGAAAGTGGTCAAGCTCTTCCCTATCGTCAATAAAAAAAAAAAAAAAAAAAAAACAAGCTTTTATTACGTTCATTATATGACAAATATACATTTAGCTAGCTAGATTAATAGGGCCTATTTACGGACCTATGACGACATCGAGAACATTTGCAACACTCCAACCTCATCGCATAGTTCCTCTAAAATCTGTCTCCAAAGCAATATTATTATTTTAGCTATGCAAAATTGAACATTAATTCCTTGTATTACGTGATCATTTACTTTGAAAATCCATTTGTCCTTTCTATTGTGACTAATATTACTCAGCATTATTAAATAAAATTAGATGTTACTCGAAGGATTGTTGGCCAAAAAAATTCAAAATAATGTTATGTTATTTTATAATATTTTAGTTGAGGAAAAATACAACTGCAATTATTATTCTGTAAACGAGAATTTACAAGTAATAAATAAAGTAGGTACCAACGTGAGAACTTGAAGTAAGCCAAGTAGGTAGGTTAACATTCAACCTTCTATTATAATATAATATGTAAATCGTTTTTGTTGTAGGTACAAAATTCAAATACGTCTGAGTAAAACTATATAAAAACTGTATATTGCATAATTATATAATCATTTTTGTGAAGTTTTAAGAGCAATGTCCAACGGTCAAGAGTCCATATGGTCATGCCTTGTTCACACGAAAATCTGTGTCAGTGTAAACAGTTGCGTAGACCGAGATTATGTTAGTTACGCGTGCTAGGTTCAAGGGGAGCTAGCCAGATTGTCGACGCGTTTCACTATTAATAGTGCCACGGGTCTATTTAGTTGTTCGATCTCAGTACAGAAATGTTCGGAGCCGCGGACGACGAAAAACCTACGCTCTCGCGACTCGCTCGTCAAATAAAACGGCGCAGAATAAATTCGATCGACTACCGCGCACCCGATAGTCTCGTTTATCCAATTGTTCATCGACCACACTCCGCGATCGCGTAAACCAACACCAAAACACATGAAACGCCGCAACTGTGCGATTTGCGATACATTGATTATGCAATCATTTTCGACAACACCTAGTGTGCGGATTCTCTAATCATTTCAGTCCATGTACAGTGATCAGTGCTCCAACACAAGTTATGGTTTATGTGCGAATTAGCAAATATACTGTGTCGTGGGTCACGTGTGTGTTGAAAAACAAACCTGACATTCATGCTATTTTAAAGTGAATGCCACAGAAACGTGTCTCTGGCGCAATGCCAAAAATTATTACAGCTGACTGTAAACAAACAAATTAGAATTGTATAATAATAATATTGGCATGTTTCATATTTTTAGTGGTTCGTTACCGCAGATGAGGAGTGCACTGCGGAAAAAAATTGCAAAATGTCGAAAAAAGAGGACTCGAGTGATAGTGATAGCCCTATAATAGACGACAATGTAGTACGGATTCAATTAAGAAAGCCAACCCAAAGAAAATGGGAATTGCGCACGAGAAATCTATCCCCTGGGATCAAGTTTCCGACTATTCAGCTCTTCGACAGCGATGGAAATTTACTTGTGGAAACAAACGATGAGAACATATCCATTAAGAGCTCTGATTATAATGCATCAAATCTCAAGACTACTCATTCATTACGCGAAAGAAATTACAAGCATTTTGTTTACACATGTCCCATCCGTAAACATAATACAATTTCAGGGGATAGAATTTTTACGCGAATATTTAAAGATTCTGGCTTTATAAATAACGAAAAGGAAGATGGAAATACAAATGTTGTAAGTGATAATAATGTACCAAACATTCCAAATCAACTCACTGTAAATCGTAGTGTAGATAGCTTAGATTCAAATCTAGATACAACGCCGTTCATTTCAGAAGCTGATGCAAGTAGTTACAAAAGTTCTGATAACGAAACATGCGATGATTTTAATCAACAGCCTTACGTAAATGTCAAGTCAGTGAAAGAATTAGAAAACAAAATTTGTTCTGAAGTGCAACCACCCCAGTTAATCAATAATAAATTTCCTGATATTGGAGAAGAAACATCATTAATTACAGGGCTACAAGGTTCACAATCATTTACAGAAAATATAACTAAAGAACGGAAAAAAGGGTGTGCGGACACTGTGCCGCGCTCACAATCTGGGATTATATACAAACCACCTCAAAATAAAGTATCATTCCTCAATACTTATCTAAAAAGCATAACCGCGCGTAGGGGCTCTAATCCAGATTGGTTTACTTTAAACCGTCGGCAAACAAATGATTCCCCGCAAAATTTACATGAAGCCACGAAGCGTAGTGAATCGCCCAAATTAAATTCCGAAAGATCGTGCCGCTCCTTCAAATCTGATAATACCACAGATAATGAATATATTAATATTCCATCGGATGTAGCTGCAGATTGTGAACTGAAAAAGCGTTTAAAACTGTATCGACGTGGTATATCTGAGATCGAGGCAAGGCAACAAATTAATAGTGTACTTACGAAGGAAAGACGACACTCAGTGAGTTGTACAATGAAGATTACGCGAACTTCGTCTTCAGAAAGTGTAGATGAGGCGGACGTAGTTCTTAATCGTTTGAAACGCAGAATAATGAAGAATAAATGGCGGGAGAAGCGACTTAGCGGCGGAATCAAGCAGCAAGCAATCGGTGAGTAAATTACCTTCAATAATTTCAATCGACCTTTTTTAAATTTTTTTAACCCACTGAGCACCGAGCGGCCCTATCGGGCCACGACACAATAGATTTTCTATTGTGTCTGTGATTCCGGGGGCTGAGTTATAAATCGGTAGGCCAATAAGTGAATATACATTATTGATTAAGATTATATTATTATTAGCCGCTCGTCCCGGATCTGCATGCAAGGGGTAAAAACTTAATTTAAATATAGCCTGCCTACGTCACTAAAGAATACTATTGTAAGTTTTTTTTTGATAAGAATTATGATTATTAACAAAGAAGTCTACATTGGAAATGGTTGCATCTATATTAATTCTTGAACCACTGAAAATATTCAATGAAAGTATTGTTGAAAAACCAAAAGTGGAAAATTTGCTGGGAGATATTTTAAATACACATGTATCAGAATAGTTAAGATCATATTCAATCTAGATAGCAGCGTTAATTATTATGGCCTAAGATTTAAAATCACTTTAACGTCTTTAAAAATATTCTTATTTGCATGAAAATAAGAAATGACAGGTATATGTTTTTTATAAACAAAGAATGGAAAAAACCAAAAAAACATTATAAAAAGAACCTGCAATATTGACATTATAATGTCAATATTTACATTTTCGTTACCTTTTGATCCTTAAATAAATATTCGAACCGATATCACATAAATTAACAACGAGTGATCAAAGTAGTAAAGTTTATTAAAAAGCAACAGTCTATCACTATTTCAGTTATTGCCTGCGCAAAATGAGAAGCAATACAAACATCGCCTACTTGGGACCGTTCTGAATACCCAACAATTATTGATAATAGAATCTTAAACTCACCAACATCGTGACTCAAAGTTACACACAAATAATATTCAAACTAATTCACGTCCATTCATCTATTTCTAGGCCGACAGAGATAATAAGTCTCCATGAAGGGCCATGTTAAGTAATACTCCATTATCCACTGATTTATAGCAGACAGTTGTTCAGCTGTCGTATGGCTCGTTGAATTATGAAATGCATTATGTTATGGTACCTGGTAATACTTGTATACGTAGTATATTATTATTAGTCTGTGGTAATACTGATTATAAACAATTTAATATGTAATACAATACCTACCATTTTTCCATTAAAGTCAAAACACGTTTAAAATAATCTGAGGAAGTACATGCTAACTGTTTTTTTACAATTATTGGATTGATACTGAAAATCCTTGCAGCACATGTATTGGCCGGGTGGTAAATTCACTTTACTCTTTAGATTAATAAACGTGTATTGAATTGGGTCAATTAATTGAAACTCAATATTTGTGCCGCTCGCGCTGAGTGTGACCACTAAATAAGTTCCTTCACGGGTATGCCAAAATAAAATTCTCTTACAATATGTGACACTGTTAACAGAATACTTAATATTAAGAATTAAGAATTTAATAATTAATTAAGAATAATTATACTAATACAGGCAGAAGCATAATAGAGGTGATTACTACAACCTACAACTTACTAACTTACCATTTTATAAATTCTACCCTCACATAACTCCAGTTCTATTTATTATCAAAATTAAAAATAACGCCATCTATACTTTTTAACGAGAGTTACTTTACTTGCTCGACACTGCAAGTTCATAATATTGTGAGGTGCTGCTAAAGTCAATTAAGGCCCTCTAGCGGTTACAGTGTGTACTAGTACGAGGCTGTATATGAACAGAAGTTACATCAAAGTTCAACCCTCTACGGTCTACTCTAGACTTCGGTACGTTTAGTAATTATATTTAGTAATCTGTGTTTTTACGTTTTGTTTCAAATTTTGTTAAAAGCATTTGTTTAATCGCTGAGGTCAAATGGCATTCATTTAATTAATGAATGTTTAAGCATATTTTAAATTTTAATGAGAAAACTAAAAATTAAATTGGATTTACGAGTAGGTAACTAGGAAGGTGTTTCTTTTTTTTATTTATGACGCAGCCCACAGGCATTCATATTATTAAGTACAAGGAAATTATTATTTTTCTACTTAAAAAAATATGTACCTAGTTTTAATAGGTATTTTCATTTGATTAACGTCCCTATTGTAACCACAAATACTTAAAATATGGTCTAGGACCTACGTATAAAAATTTAAATATTATTTAAAGTGGATATCTCCAAGGTAACCTAATAAAAATAACAATATTGCTCTTTACAAAAATAAAACAATCCTATAAAATAAAGGTAATTAACTTTATCAAGTAACTGTGTTTTAGGAAAAACGTTACAGTTCACGGAAAGGGGTGACGCTTATTTATAGTGCCGGCCATTACGCATCATCGTGAAAACGTTAATTTACGCAGGGTCAAGGTCGAACGGATCGTGAATAGCCGGGCTCAGTACAGCATTGCAGCTATGACACACATTTCTCCGGATTGCGGAACATTAATTGGACACGATCAGAGTATAAACAATGGAATGGCTATAATTTTCTTTATTGTATGAGCCTAAAAACAGAAACACATGGTATAGTACATGCGCAGTGAGGACGCCGCAAGTCAATATCCTCCCTCCCTGCCGCGCCGCCATTACGGCCTGCCCATTGGTTAGCATGGCAAACTGTGTAACTGGAAATTATTTTATTTAGCCCAGTCGGCGAAATTTTTGTGTCGATTTTTTAAAGGAATCAATTCAACGTTGCCGTTGGTTGGTCCTTTTATTTAAAAGCGCAGTAAAATAGCTAAGAACTTTTTTTATTATTTTTACAATAAATGAATGCACCAAACTTTGAAGTAACAAGTTAAAAAATACCTTAGTCGTTTCCAAAAAATGTATAAACCAACCGTAAAAGAATTTCGATAAACTTTGAAATATTTAAATATTCTGTGATAATAATATTTATTTTACTCAATAGGTACATGGCGCGCAAATATAATACACCTATTTGAATATTTACAAAAACATTCTAGTTTTTTTCCTATAATTATTAAAAAAATTCAAAATGTTTTCAAGATATAAACATCGCGAACCCTAAAAGGAATAAAAACCAAAATTCCTAGCTGTTATGTCATTGTGCGTCACGGTTCACGTTAGTTCCGATTCCGTCCGCCAGAGCGTCGCGTCGCGCGACTCGCGAGCGCTGGAACCAGCTGGTCGCGTTTGACAGCACTCGCTCAGACCGGTTGTACTTGTGCTGTCGCGCCGGTGCATTCCAAGCTCACGTGGGCTCAACTAAGCCGATTCAATTTTTGACCCCATCCACTTTCCTATATAACTGTAAACTACATACGGCAAAGTAACAAGTGATTCTGATTCTGATCGGGTTTTGTGTTTTTAATGTACTGATCGCCTATGCTAAGTGTAGTTAGCCGTTTTGAGTGCGAACGTTGTGATATTTTAGTTTGTTTGCTTTTGAATTTGCTTCGGTACGCGTAAAAGGAATTCCGTCAGCGCTTTGTTGGATAAATAGGTATGTTTTGCTTGTTTTAATTATTTACCTAAGGACATACCTACCTACTTCTTTATTTTTGCATGTGTTTGGTAATTACTAATTACATATTGAATAATATTTTAGTAGATAGTACCTATTATAGTTTATGTATAAAGGCTGCACTATGTTTAATTTAGTTGAATGGGCTCTGTATTCCATTAATTGAAAATACTTACAAAATTTGTAATCTTGCTCATTTACCTGTATAGGTACCTATTTTGTTTATGTTAAAAAATATACCCGTTTATTGACATTTATTTAAGTTCAAAGAATGCCTAGACATGATTTTTTATATTATCTATTTAAAAGCACGACATTAATTTAATCTATTTTTAATTCCAGTCACTAGGTAGGTAGTTAAAAATTGATAAAAAACGATTTAGAGAAAGTTATCAGCTGTAGGAGATAATATCTATCTTGATACGTATTAATCAAAACCACTAATATCGGTAAAATTCCAATATTATGATTATAATTTATAATTAATCAATAATGGTCATAAAATGTGCGTAAAATATTATTTGCGTATCACTACATTTACATAGGTAGGTACCTAGGTACCTAGTATAAAACAGTCGCTTTCTCTGTCCCTATAGGTATCCCTATGTCCCTTTGTATGCTTAAATCTTTAAAACTACGCAACGGATTTTGATGCGGTTTTTTTAATAGATAGAGTGATTCAAGAGGAAGGTTTTAGTAGGTAGGTATAGGTATAATTTATAAGGCTTTCGACAAAGCGGGCGAAGCCGCGGGCGGTAAGCTAGTTAAGTATAAATTTGTTTCTTGATGAGATTTTATTAGGTACCTACCTACCAAGATGAACATACGGGCACATACCTACGGATCCATCCTTTTACTTAAAATACCTACCTATCTATTAGTAATACTAATTATGAATATAACCTACCTACCTATAAAATTGAAATATTAAAAAAACTTTTCACCATTTTCTTCATACCTACCTTCAATCTAATTCCCAATTTAAAATATTGGCCAAGTGCGAGTAGTCTGATCAAAGTCTTATAATGTTTACCTATTTACCTGCAAAATTTTGGTTAGGTAGGTAGGTAGGTACATTAGTTTCTAAACGACTCCTTAAAAAATTATGAAGTGCTCTCGACTTCGGCAGTATTTCCAAGTACCTACCTACCTAAAGCTACTAGGTAAGGTTTATTGTTGTACCTACTTACAACTTATGAATAATTGGTTAGGAAGTTATCTAAATCCAATAAAACAAACATACCGTACCTACCTCGGCACCTACCTAGGTAATAAGTGAAAATTTCGAACATATTTAGATAGGTACCTACCTATTTGGAGATTTAACCTTGATGTCCTACCAAATCTTATTTAGTTAGATAAGATTTAAACTGAATAATACATAAAATCCTAATTCCTATAAACATCTTTCATTCATAAATTATTACTGCGCCAGAACCCCAAATATAACTAACTAGGTATTTGGAGGAGGAGGACATGACGATGATAATTCAATTCGCCAATTCGTGTAGTTGTCCTTATGCACATAGATAATCGATTAATATTCTGCGAAAGTAGCTAAAATGCTAATCTTTATCCCAGTCGAATACTAACTCGCACACTTGGATCTTATCGACTTCGAAACTAGTGTCTTTAGTCGGGAATCGAGAAAATATAGGTAGTAGTTACTTACCTCTAGTACGGTCAATAGCAATTGGTGTTAATTGTTTAAAAATTAAATGGTAGATATTATCCGTTTACTTGACTATTAAAATATTATTTTTCTTTTTTTAATTACACTCCTCACTCTATGAAATCATTTCGTATCATGTTGTTAAATTTCTCATAGTTCTAAACAAGAAGCTTATAATTATGTTCTAAAACGATGTTCACATCATCATAAACAAACTCAAATCAAATAAACACGGTAATAATTTATAGACAAAACTTTAATGCTCTTAAAAAAAGTGTGGGCGGAAACTAATCCATATTTTTCTGTGCGTAGGTACTTAATCCGAAAATGGCTGGGTCCGAATGATTTATTTCGTAGTCATTATGGTTAAACTACCTAAATTATCTCAAAGGAAGGTATTATAATTCGCCTGCCGGGTAATCAAACTGATTCGAGCATACGAACTTTTGTCGTAATATGAGATAAATCAATTTATATTTCTGTTTTACCCTAATAATTAAGAACATCCGATTTCAGCCCAACTACCTATTATAAAATAAAAAATTAACGTGAAAACAACTTTATAGTACGCACTCGTATTTCCAAAAAACGTACAAAAATGAAAAAAACCCAAGAGTTTTAATTAAAACTTATCTGAAGTGGACACTATAAGCTTTCTGTGGAAAATTTGAAAAATTGCATTTAAAGCACGCTTCATTTTCCCTACAATTTATCTTGGTTTCAAATTTCGTTGCCGTCACAGCGAAGAGCTTGACGAATTAAGGGTCACTACGAAAGTGAACGTGGTTCAGTGAAAGCCTTATTATGCATTCCAGCAACTTCCACGCCTCTGGGGAGCTATCGCCGACTCTGGAACACCTATTTTTCGGGTCAATGTCAGTATTAACATAAACTTTTTTACAATGAGCACTTAGGCTTTGTAATTAAAAGGCATAGCGTAACGATTACCCTCTGGAGTTCTCTTAATGGCCGTAAAGGGGGGTATTTTTAGGCAGTGGAATGATGGATGAGATCGCTGTCAAGATACTCTCTTGTTTGGTTTTACTGATAAATTTATGGGTTTCGTAACCTACATTGGTTAGGAATAATTACGTGATTTCAAGATAAATTTGACTTTAAGATTTATTACTTAAGTATGTACACCTTATAAATGTATTGAATTGGAATATTGTTGAACTTATTTTACTAGGTATTTGAATTTAAAATGTTTAAATCGGAACTCGTTTACAATTTTTTTGTTTATTAAATTCTTCAAATATTATACCTTCCTAGACATCTTATTTAGAAAATG
This sequence comes from Colias croceus, assembly GCF_905220415.1. Lineage (NCBI taxonomy): Eukaryota > Metazoa > Arthropoda > Insecta > Lepidoptera > Pieridae > Colias > Colias croceus. Next base: position 3,660,314 of record NC_059544.1, on the reverse strand, counting down.
AAATCATCATTAAATAATTATTTTTATTTTACGTTTCAATTATCACAAGGCGTAAGCCAAAGTAATTAATCAAACGTTCATATATTTCATATCTGATAACGAAATTGAAATATCATGCAAGCATGCGAGAACAACATGCAACAATGAAATGTGAAGAGAAATGATAGGTTATTATATTATCATAAAGTATATACCCTAAAGAATCGATCCGTTATGGTGCTAGAAATTGCAACCTCTATGTATTCGAAATGATTTGCTTTCTCCATAAGAAACGCACGTTCGTACAGATATTATATTGAACTAGCTGTGCTCCGCGGTTATACCCGCAGGTCTCCGCTCCTGTTGGTCTTAGCGAGATGATGTCCTATAACCTTCCTCGATAAATGGGCTATCTAACACCTAAAGAATTTTTTATAAAACAGACCAGTAGTTCCCGAGATTACAAACTCTTCAGCCTTATAATATTAGTATAACTAGCTCACTTTTCAAGTTTTTTGTTTTATAAAAGTTCAAATGACTTAGGGAGAAGCTGGTGCCTGTATATACAGGCTAGTTCTTCGAACTAAGCCTAAAACGGGTGCCACTTATACTTTTTAATTGTGAACAAAACTATATTGAATATGTCCATGTTTATGTCTATGAAAGAATAAGAAATAAACGATATATAAATAAAAAAAAAAAAAAAAAAGTATAGATTTAAGTTTATTTCCTTGTGTAACAACCAAATTCAGCGCAAGCCCCTTTCTGGTACAAGATCATAAAGTTTAAGTAAATATTCAGTTTGTTGAATGGCCTAGTTGTAATTTAATATTTTAATAACATTAAAGATTGCAATATTACAGTCATTATGTAACCTTTAGAGGCGCTATTAGGTAACGGTGCTTATGAATAAAATATAATATGATAGTATTTTAATAATATGTTCTTCATATTATAATTTTATACTTTCTGATCTTAAGGCACAGATTGCCATATTGTTCTAATATAGTAGACTGATCACACTGATCTTAGCGAAGAGCAATTGAATACACTTGAGCGTCTCCAAAATTTCTGCATTCGTTTTGTTTACGGATTACGCAAATACGATCACGTTTCTCAGTTTCGCAAAAAACTCAAGTGGCTTCCTATTAGACTTCGCCGGAATGCAAATGCATTGAAGTTGTTATATTCCATCCTCTTTAATCCCAATTCTCCTTCCTATCTTAAAAATCAATTTAAATTCTTAGATTCAGGTTCCTACACTCTTCGTTCCGCCGATAACCTTCTCCTTAGCTTTCCTTCTCACCATACTTCCTTCCTTGGTAAGTCATTTGTTGTAACCGCTATCAGACTGTGGAATTCTCTGCCTGTGGATGTTAGACGAGCTTCCTCTATAAAATCTTTTAAAACTCTTTTATATAAGCACCTCTCCAATTTAGCATATCCTTCTACTTAATATTATGTATTTTATCCTTTCCTATTATTAATTTATATATTTTATGTATTCTATCTTCTATAATCTATATTATTATTTTATTTATTATATCAGCCACCCGCGTATAACATGTACGTTTCTTCTTTATCTCTTACCTTGGGCAGTCTGGAAGAGATCGCTAGTAAGCGATAAGGCCGCCTTATGTACCTACCTTTTGATGTACCTTTGTATAATTGTAAATATTACTTGGTGTGGTATATTAAATTGATAAATAAAAATAAATAAATAAATAGTAGGTATGTAGTATATTATCTGTGGTATTACGTTAAACGCTACTACAAAGTAAGTGTATCTACAACACCTCCATTCCTGTACAGTGTACACGTTACACCCGTCAATAATCTACATAGGTATAGAAAATACATAGGAAAAATATATCAGAATTGAACATAAAAATACAATGTGACGTCATCTTGATACTCTGAACTGGGTTAAATCCGTCTAAACTCTAATGGATGACACTTAACTCACACGATGGATGCAATCTCACATCTAAAGTTTCAGAACGTGAGTTCCAACACATGTATCGTAACGATTATGATGGCAAATTGTTCACTTATGCTGTTAGAAATATGTATTATGTAGGTACATTTTATTATTTGGATATGAAATCGTAATTTGATGTTTTTAGAAGTAAAAGCATAATATCCAAAGAATGACAAGCTGAGATCGCTTATTAGAAATACTATATCTCTAGGTAATTTGTAGTTGATTTATAATTCTGTTGATGAAAAACCTAAATTAAACACAAGTTCAATTGAAATTTTGTAAATAATGCGAAATTTTGGTGTAGATAAAATATGTTAAGAGCGTGTTTTACTAAAATATCTACCCAGTACTCACATTTAGCCTTTTTTTATTGAGGACTGCTTTTTCACAACAGCCTCTGTTTTTACACGTATGACCTCCTTGGTCTAGTGGTTAGAAGTGGAGGTCGCATGATAAAAACCAAAATCAATAATAAATTATTACCCGAATTAATAATTTTAACGAGCAATCAAATTTTCTATACCTACTTATTTTTTTACGAACCGGCCAAACTTTATTAGAGTGAAAAGTAACTACTACAATACATTCCCACTTATTTTTCTTTGTAAGTACTAAGTATCTACCCCAAAAAATAATCAGGTAATATTTACTTACCTGAAATTCATTCAACCAAATTATATTCGCTTGAATTATTTATCCAAATATTTAGCATAATTACTCATTCAAACCTCATGCCTCATGCTCGTATTCAGGCTGAGTACATTACGATATTAAATAAACCAATTCTAAAGATTTGTTACGTAATCATACAGCATACCTACGAGTATACAATATACAATATTATGTTTTAACGTTTCAGAGTTTATTGACACTGTAATGAAATTTGGCTTGAAGTTTATATAGTACATAAATAGTATGGGTTCACCGCTAACAGTTAACACCTATATTTATATTACCTTTCCTTATTGATAAGATTGTTATTGATAAAACCGATAAGTAATAATATAAACATAATAATTAATTCATACGATGGAGCAAAGCACGCTTTACTCAGTTGTATACCCAAAGGTTTTAGAAACATATAATTACAAGTCTAAAATCACATGCTACTTTCTTCAATATCTATTGAGTTATCGAAGATTCAATCTATCGATTAACATTTATCAGTAGGAACTAACCATGTATGTAGTAATAGAATGGCCTACGCATGTTGCTTCAACAGTAAACACCAATTGTATACGTTTGAACGTTAATTAACTGTAACAACTCAACGAGAGTTACTTGAGTATTTAATTCATCGGTTAACAAGTCAATATGCTTGGCCTGTGTATCAATGAACGTACAAGCATGTACAATTGTACATTGTACATGCGAGATCCTTCGTTCGCTTCGTTTGCTATTGATAATATTATAAGTTCATTAACCGCAAAAACAAATTATGTAATCCCATTGTATGGAGAAGTTCAAAAAACAAAGGAAAGCTTATTGTGGCGAGTTCTGCTTTGTATACCCATTTTAATGTTATAATAAAAGCTGTTTAATACAGGTTAGAATCAATGTATCCAAATACGAATGATTTACTATGCCATTTTTTTATTTTTATTGGTTGAAAATTATTTGGAAACGACGTGACTTATCCTATTTCGTTTTTAGAATTATAATATTATTTAAAGAGTTACTGTATATAATTGTGTTAACAATACAAACTCAAATCTTAAATAACACAATATGCTTAGGTTATAGTAATGGCAATAATTTTTAATAACCTCGTATAACCCTCAATAAACCTAGCTGCTCTAAAATAGGTAACTGAATATAATATTATGTTCTAATTTAATTTGAAAATATTGAAGGTGTAAACACATGATTTATTAATAAAACCGAATTAGTCGTTTAACCTAAATAGAGTGCTGATTAAATCAACATGGTATGAAAGATAAGACAGTTATGATAAACTATCACTCATAGGGAACTTATCGCGAATGTGGTTTAGTTAATTGATTAATAGGACATGTATTACCTACGTTAATGATCAACGTCACCAACTTCCATTATGTACCGATTAAAATGATCATAGATAGCAGGTGTTCTAAAGCATCTATCGATAAGGGTGACTAATGACTCGCGTATTCATTACTTGCAGAGAATGTGTTTAAATAACAGTGTTAAATACAATTTTATTAAAGATCACTAGCTAACTATCTAAACACCTGAATTGCAAATACTTTAAATTATGAAGAACCGTATCCTTTGACATGATTTATTATTAAAAAATACACTGGTAGTTATTCAAATTTAAAAGCCAAACAGAGTTCACTGGTTTTAAAAATACAGAACTACCTGTTAATTTAAGTTTTAACACCGATCAGCGATCAATCGTCTTTAACATTTACACCTATTATTATGACACTAAATAAAACTCACTTATAAAAAGTATGGAATCAAAATACAAAACAATTTATTGTACCGAAACATGTAACTTACCTAGTTACAATTATTTCACGATTTTATTCACTTCCCTACCCATGTAATTAAAATAATGGTCCAACCAAAAGCCTTTAAGCAAATGATAGTGTAGAGCTACAATATTAATTTTAAGTTGACAGCGTTGCACGGGCCGTGTACAAGGGAATGAATAATGAACTTGACAGTGGTGATATTATTATTGCCGACGGAGGTAGGATGCATTCCAGGCTATAAATACCAATTGCGTCTCCCCCTGTCTCAGACTGCTTCACAAGTGTGGCCGAAGCGTGTAATTTAACTCGCTTCGAAATCGATGATCAAGTATTAAAGTTAGACCACAGTTGGACTGTTCGATAGAGTTGACCATATGCAATCTGAACTGAAGATTTAGAACTTTAGAGATTTGGTAAAGTGTCTTAACTATTCCGCAATTTTGTAAGAGTTAAACTTTGATTTATCAGCAAATATTCAAGCCCTATAAATACGCCTTGACTACACTGAATGAATTAAATTTTAACTCCATACATTGCGAAAGAGCTAGCCAATAAAATATAATCCGATAGCATAAATGAAATAAAGGATATAAACTCTGAAAAAATGCGAATGATCTAAAGGACAGTAAGTAGTTTTCAGTAAAGTAGGAAACTATCTGAACTTACCAAAGCTGTCGTCTTTAAGCGTCACTAAAAGAACTTAGTCATAAAATAAAGTTGGAGTTTGCAAAAGCGGCTTAAAACTTTCGCTTTGAATACTCGCCGACTGCCACTGTCATTTCACGATTTGCATTTTCAGCGTTTTCTCCATATTCATGAGAAAGAAATATAGATAGATTTCCTTTGCTTTCGTCCGCATCCTGAACTGGCTTGGCTTGAATATTTGTAGCGATTCAAGAACTGGAAAATACACCACAAAGGCAAATTTTAATAAGGAACAAAGTATTTCATAATTAAAATCATTCGACTTGTACTATTTATTACAATTTCGAAAATTTTGGATGATAACTTTTGTTCGCTGTTATTTGTTTCTACCCAGAGGAATTCCAATTTATTTTCCATTTCGATCATATTTCATATTATAAATATTAATATTTCTCTTAGTTTTAAGATGTTTCGTCTGTAGTACTTTTCGACCTAATATTTTAATATAAAGTATGTATCAAGTAAATTTTAACATTATAATAAACCTACTCAACGAATACATCCTTCCATCCTACGGCAAATTAAAGTAATTTCTCAATTTGTCACATGTTCAACCTATTGTTAATAATGGTTCAGATTTTGATGCTTTCATAAAGGTGTAAGGGTGAAATAACAAGTATCATCAGTTCACACAGAGCTTTAGACACAATTATCCGCATCGTAGGTCAAAGACGTTGCTCCATGCTTTTGATTCAATTGAATGGTAGCTTAGTTGAGGTGCGATACTGCAGATAGAAATTGTATGTACATTTATTATGAAGAAAATGTTTTCTATTGATGATAGAGAAGTTGAAGAAGTTGTTCCAATGAATTAAAATTGATTGGACTATAGGTAGTTTATGTAAACTGCAATTTTTTTTAGTCCTGCAGGCACCTAAATCCCTCTGTTCTTATTTATTTACACTCCGTATCAACTTTTCATTTACGAATTTTATCTGAAGACTACGGATGCCCATAATACCATTTAAATGATATTTTTATCTTAGAACAAAACTGACGAACGTCACAAAAATAAAATATTTCTGAATCATAATAAAATTAGGATTGAATACACCTGATAACAAAATTGTGTAACATTGTTCGCAATTTCTTTTGTTACCATATTTATATGGTCCATAATCCTTTTCCCGGAATACATTTTTGATTGTGTTCTCTGGGGGCGCTTTTCAAACCGAATGATTAATTTTATTCCCAGAAGACCTTTCTGCTTAATTCCTTAATATTTTATTGACTATATTTTTTGATGGAATGACTGTCTTAGTGACGATAGTCGGACGATTCGATATAGAAATTAGTTTTCATCTCAGTCTCTATATAGTTTACCAATTATTATTATTAAGAGTTCTTAAAATTTGCTAAGAGAGGTGGCACTAACTATTAACTCATATAAAAAAAAATCTGTACTAAGATACCTTACACCAAATCTTATTCCCACAGCAGTTTAACTTCTTATTTAATTCCCCTGCGCATAATCTAGAAGTGATTATATTGCGACATAATTTATTAAAATATCCATTTGTTTAAACAAACTGAAAACGCATTCTTATCTCACATCGCAGTGCATTGTAAGCGTGTCGCAATTTAATATCAGTAATCATATTTCCCTGGGAACGTATTGCATATACTATTAAGAATTATATCTATATTGCAATTGTTGTCAGCAATTTTGATAAAAGTTTCATGTTGTTGTTAATTATTTAGTTCTGTAACACTATTCGTCCGCCCGGTTTCATATTCAGTATTTTTTAATTTTTAAGAAACGAAACATTGGTACTTAAAACATAGCAGAAGTAGGCAGAATAATACTATTCGGAATGGAAGATAGAAAGAAGATTGTGGGACATAACATAACTATCAACATTTAAAAAAAAATAATAATATATCATCCCTAACTTTAAGCATCCCAAACAAGTAAATGGTGACTGTTCAATTATTTAAAATGCGTAGTTTCAGAAAATATGAAGCTAATTTAACTGTAATATTGATAGAAATACCTTTTTTTGTTGAAACCATTGAGATATACATATGGAGACGACACCGCCTACATCACTTATGTTCCGCTCAACATACGCCATATGGCGTACTTAACTGCACGCTCATTTTTTTTGTTTTAAAGTGAAAAGCATCAAATATGCCTTCGTGTGTGTTACGATACTGCACAAATAATTGAAAAGTGCAAAGGAATTACTTTCATCGGTAAATACGAAGTAATATTATCTCATTGGTTGAAACTCTTTCCTTTGATCCGATCAATGTTTTACCACAGATTTGCCTTCGAATAACGATTTGAAAAAACGTCGTTATCTTCTGACGATTAACTAGAAAAATAGGTGACGTTTCCTCTCTGATTTTAATCTTAATACATAAACTACTTATATTAATCACAACGAGCAATACTTTCTAAAATCACGCGGCACTTACATGTAAACATTTCACACCTTTTACTACAAACAATGGAATATTAATTTTCTCTGCTCGATAACGATAAGAAACGTTAAGTCTAACTCTTACATTTATCTTCGACGTGCTAACTGGAACTAATAATAGTCATCTGTTATGAAATTCCCACTGCTGAGACTAGGCTTTCTCTGGGTGATTGATCCACTTTACACTATCTCACTTTTATTTTGTAATACAAAGTATCATAAAACAAATAAGATTATGCATGTGGGAGTAAATAGCAGTTAACATGAATTAGCGGATGAAGCTATCGCATATCGCCTCTTAATATATTACCATAGTAGTAATATATTACTATGAATTGTGATATTACTAAAGAAGGCATTGGTATACATATAAAAATTCCTAAACAAACTTACTTATCCTTAAAAAAACCTGCGGCTATACGTCTCAATCTCTTTGATATGATGCAAATAATTGCATGTTGTATTAGTTAGTTGCAATTACGTTTTACAGTTACAAGTGCAAATTCAGTATCAATAAGGGAATAACTAGCTGTGTGTCTTTCAGTAATATAAAAAGGTTATTAGAAATAATGAAAATCGTTGCACTGATAAGATTTTTTAATAATTATAATTATTTTATAAAAACGTATTGCCAACGTGCTTGTGCGTGTGAGTCGTGTGCGTTGATTTCAATCGAAAGTATTGTTGGTCGTGGTGGTTCTTTTTTCCGTATTTGGTGGTTAAATAAAAGCCCTATTATAATTTATAACTTCCTTTCATTTCATTCATCTAATCATTCTCTAAATTGGTCACGTTGGAAATACTACGATCCGTTTTTGTTTAAAAGCTAGGCGGCAAAACGTATGCCTTTAATCACACATTTTTATTTAAGTCCTCTCAACCAATTTTTCATTATTCTTTAGACTTAAAAAAGTTTTACATTCGATTTTCTACACGAAAAACTCAAACTTTTTTTATTATAACAATGTACATTGAAATAGGATTAGTCAGGTTCACATAGTATTTGTTCCAAAAGGCTCTTCAATGCTCTACATACAAAATACTCATCTAACAAAGGCATTTTTTATTATAACTGACCTAGTCCCAGATTCATATCCACCCCGATATAATGAATATGAATGATAAAATATGTAACAAAGTCACACCGTGTCGTGACTGGCTGCATTTCGACGATACAATAATAGCGATTCTTCCGACGTTAACTCCACTAGAACGGTTTCGCGAGTCGTTCACGAACATTACCCACGCAACGTCTATTATATTGTCAAAAACCACTATTAGTTGGAATTTGAACGATCCGATTCGCAGAGCATCGCTTGCATAACAATTAACAATATTTATAACTTATATCTCCATCTTAATACGATTGTTATCAACGTAACAAATTAGCTGCTCTATGTTAAAGCATTAAGATTCCTTTCATCTCGCAAATGTTTTATACAACTCAGAAAATGTAGCTTTCTAAAATTCGCAATAAAAATGTATTTAAAGAACCGATAACCGTTAGCATCCATCGAATGAAATTTTACGATTTTCGATTAAACGAATGCCGATAATAATCGATTTTAGGGAATGCCTTTGCCCATTTACCCTTTTCGACGGCAAACTTTTTGTGATCTCAAATTCAATTACTAATTTTTCGTCATGTTGGAAATTTTGCAAGATGTTTTTAATTCTAGAAGATGAAAATATTTGCCTTGGGTAATGGGTTACGTCACGTTTGTTACACGGTATTAATTAGCAAAATTTGCAAAAGTTGAACTAACATTAACAACATCGCTTTTGTTTTCTTTAATGATGTATACAGGGTGTCCCACTAGTATACGTAAAGCAGTATATCTACTTTCGTGCCGTTGAAGATTTTTTGTACAAGTTACGTAAAAAATATTGCATTATAATCCCAATAACAAACTTAAAGGCAAATCTCAATTATAATTATTTAACAATAAATGATAATTTACCTAAAAACGGTATGAAAGAAGAAAATAAGGACAGAAATGCACTCTTATATAAATTACAGCCATAAATCCCTACGAAACTTTAAAATGACTTGGAGATAAATCCAAAGTTTCTCAACTCGGATTTCTTTAATTTATTTGTTTCAACTTTAAATAATTCAGTGCAAATGAATATTATGCGGTAAAATTAATAATATGTAGAAATATATTCTCTCACTGAAAATTAAATAAATTGAGAAGAAATGATACGTAATCACTATCGAGTTTCTAAATAACATTAAATAGGTAATAAGTAATTATATAATCTAGTTCTAAATAAAAGAACGTAAAGATAATATTTAAAATATATTTAACACAAACGAACTGTTTGCTAACCATAATAGTTTTTCAGTATCTATCCTATCTAGAATTTTATTAAGACTTTTCATGTAACCAATTACGGATTTAAAACGTAAAATCTTCTGTAAAAAGTAGGTTACCAATTGAAATTCTAATTTCTAACATTGAAATAATCTGCCAACATTCGCATTGAATACTGTGAGTCCATTGTTCACATAATCGCTATTTTCCAAGGTAATCAAGACCAAGCAAAACCGAGTCTCGGAGAATAGATCATTATGGCCTTATCAAAATCTGAGAAAATAGTTCATCATTAGTGGATTTTTTACTCTGAAACTCTTGTTGTTCGCGTGCTGAGGTTATTAAAAGCAATGAATACAACACGCTCATTTTATGAAACTTTGTACGTATCTAACTTAATCATGAAGGAGAATTACGTCGAAGTTTTTTCATAAAACAGATGATAAATAAATTATGCTGATAGGTATGTACCTCATGCAAATTAACTGTTATATAAATTAGTATTTTGTTACAGATCAAAACGAGTGTAAGCGTAGTAGCAGCGCATCATCAGATTGGCGCGATGCGGCCGGCGGGGCCCTTGTGAGGTCCCGCCTCGCAATGGGCTCCAACATCAGCCAACACTCCGCTAAGGGTCTCAAGGGGCGCCGCGCGCGGTCCAGCGGCGATCTTTGCAATGGCGAGACAAAAAGCCAAACAGAATCCTCCATACACACGTCGGTATGCGGCTCCGTCGTCGGCGACGTTATGGGCTGGAACCGCTCCTTGCCGAACCACCTCGATGGTAACAGACACCTCGCCGACTACAGCCGTGTAAACAATAATTATGGAGAATTCGGAACGTACAATAGAAGCCACCCAAAAGGAGGCCGCGGGTTGCGGTACAGGATCTCCAAGTCGGGTAAGTAATAACATTGTTGGCATAATATCATAATGGAAACTCGCAATAGCTAAATGCGGTATTCAGCTTTAAAGACGTGGGCTAAATACATTTAGCAGCGAAATTTCGCCAATTTTCAACAAATTTCTTTAAAAGCATTCACAAAACGTGTCGCATGAAAAGAATAAAAGCAAAGCAGTTTACTCCAAATCCCATTCCAGCGACTTGAGTACTATAAACTTAAAACGGCCAAGTTTTCCGTCTAGGTACTGTAAGTGTACGACATCTAAGTGCTATTCTCAAGTATGCGGCGGCGAAAACATTTTAAAGCTCCCGATTAAAGCCCTTCTGAAGTGAAGCCTTTGTGAAACCGAGAAAGTGGGGTTGATGTAAAATGCTCGACAAAATTTATGGAAGTCAAGCTTTTCTAAAATTGAAATCTTAACACTGCGTTTAGCCGAGAATTAAGGCGAATAAATTACTTTGTACCATGACGTATTAAGGTTGCTGAAACTTTGTCATGGAATCCCGGAACGGCGAAGTTTAAAATTTAACACGGCGAAGCACATAAAGGGTGGCAATTACACCTCTTCTGAAAGTTTGACGTCGACATCTTTATAAAGTCTCCGTGTAACATAAGCTCATAAGATTATTTAATACACACCCGATTTGAAATAAGTAACTAAACGTAATGGAATAATATAACAGTGTGTTCCTACACCGTACATATCTATGTGTATTATACTCATACGTATACAAATCAAAGCGGCGGTGAGTCAAAGGAAGCATTAACGAGATTAGGAAATAATTCTCCTAAATAAACACAGCTAAAAGCGAGCGACCGATGTCAATCTGTGTGTAGCCTTATCGGATGAACTGATAAAAACGCCTAATGGCCGCGGGAGGGATCGTTTGTCTTGTTCCTCGGGGTTTCTCAACAATTTTTTCGTTAATATACATCAAAGATGTCTCTATCTTCTTTTATATTATAATGAAATATTATTTTCACTTAAGTGTTTACTAAATATTATGATATGGAAAAAATGTTTTGTGTAAGTGATACCGTTTACGCTTAAATCAATTTAATAATAACATAAAATTTTCGAATAATGTACGAATAATTGAACATAATAGATGCTAATTTAGTTAAATTTTGAAACAAATGAGAAACATTTCGAAATTAACCATCAACTGGCTAATTTGATAAAACTAAACGTCGCTTTGAAATATGCCTGATTATATGCTGTCATATTCAACTGAAAGTCCGTGCATGATGATCTCTCAGCCGTATAACACGGAATGCATTTTGGCCAGCCAGCTTTTTGTGTTTTTGTTAAGCTTATTTTTAAAACCATGTTTTACTCCTCTATTTAATGTATAAAGAGGCGAGGCTTGTGTTCTTTAATTAATAGGGTTCTTTAAATTTAAATAACCTGTTTTATATTAGATGGTGTAACTTGACAGTGTAGAGAAATTTATCTAAATAAATGGTTCTAATGAACACTTAAAGATATTCAAGCGCTCAACATCTTTGTTGCTTATAAGATTTCGATTTTTTATTTTTGACTTAGTTAAATAATACACCATAGGCCAAATAAAAGATCGAAAAAATAACCAATGAATGAGCAGCACCTATTCATCAAACTCAAACATTTTTTTTTTTATTCAACTAGACTTCGTTTAGAAGCACTTTTAAATCGTCAAAATAATTAATTACCACCTTTACCATCTCTTTATTTTTCAATTTTAAGAATACCAGTAAATAAAACACTTTGGTACACAACACACATTATCCTGTTTGTTTACGACAGAAACTTGTTAAATGGATTATGGAGTGAAATATTTCCTTAGACTGCACTTAAAATCCTTTGGTACATTTACGCCTCTTGTCGCAATGCAGTTGCTTCTATTATCTTAATCTTACGAAATTCCATTATGATGTTATTGTGTTTTTGTGCAAGCGTCAATGTTATTATTACGAATATAATAATTATTCATACTGTGCGCTCTTGTATTGTTTATAGTTTTATTTTACCAGCGTCTTCAAAATATTTTATTCCTAATATTCGATATCAAGCAGCCCTCACCCCTCAATATCTTTCTTTCCTCTTTAATTTACATTTCTGTTTAGCTTGGCTGCTTGGAATTAAGGAGTGATTTATTTATACCAAAAGATCGTATATTTTTGCATTAAAAACATAGCAATCGCTTCATGAATAGCTACCACCTTTAACAAGAATAATAATAAGCAATTTGCATATTATATTCTAGGTATAAATACCTACCATGAAATGATAATGAATATAAACACGACATCTCACTTTTATAACATTCGAAAAAATGTTTACATTAAAACGGAATTCCAAACACATTCTTGCTGTTTCGTGGCCGTAAAGATCTTATATTAGCATCACAATGCAGTGAAGCTATAAACGCAACCTATGCTGCGACAAGTTTGTATAATTCCGGCTTAGGGGTTAGCAAAACTCGGCGATGACGTCACAGACTGCGCTCCGAACGAGCAGGTCAAGGACAACCAGCCGACCGCAAACCAATACATTTATAAAATTACCACGATAAAACTGGTATATGTTTCGAATGAAAGTTATTTTAGGTCATGTTCCAATATCGGGAAATGTATGCGAAAATTCGAAAATGGAACCACTTTTAGAGTGATTCTATTAACGGCGCGGGCGTTCAAGATATTTTCCCGTTTCTGTCTAATACAGTTATGAAATCACATATTATGTAGATGCCGAAATAAACACATCTTTATCCCCGCAATTTTTCGAAATGATTCCATCGTTCCTAACTCCCCAATTTCTGAATAATAATTATTATTTATGTACCTACTCACTACACGTATATCTATAAAAATATTAACCAATTACTAATTAATTAAAAATTAAAATAAAATTCAACAGAAAATATGTTTATGAATAAATATGAGGTTAACGTATACCATACACATTCCATCCAATACCACTTAACTTTTACCTCCTCACGTTTAACACGAAACCCTATAAACACTGCAAATTAACTGCCATTGACATCGAACTGTAAAGGAAGCGAATATAATAAACAAATCGCTCGCTTTATATTTATTAAAGTGCATTAATTGTTGTTCATTGCAAGCTAAAGCACTTTATAAACACTAGTGATAAATTGCAGGCTTGATCAAATATTTCGCACTCCATTTACGTTGCATTCATTTTATTTATTTGTATTTTATGTCGCAATGATTCTCTTTTATATTGAAAATTGTTAATAATGACCGGTACGCTTTAATGATTTTTTACCTTATTGTTTGCGTTATTTCTATTTTATAAGTATAAAATATTAACGGCCGTTTCCGCAGAATTTTAATTGACTTTTTGATTGAATGATATCGATTATCGTATTTCATGAATGCATGAAATCATAACACGATAGTATTTTTGTAGATATATTGTATTACCTATATTAACAACGTCTTAAATTATCACTAAAAATTACTCTTACAGAAAGAGGTAATTTTTTATTTGTAGCACAAAAGATGTGATATCTCTGAAATCTCTGAAATATGCCTATTAATAATAGGTATATTCATAATTTTTATCATAACGTTTTCTCCGTGGATTTTTTCTATTCTTAGAATCTTTCAAATTACCAATACCTTCGACGAAGGCATTTTAAAATGGAACGTGCCCACTTATTTCAATAATCTTTGTTTTAAATTATTAACTAATTTTAATCCATCTTATCGTTAACCGCAGATATTTCCCTGCAGATTAAAAAGCTACTTTTACACGATACCCATAGAACGACTTAAAACTTCGTTAATTTTTTACGAGTCTACAAGAGAGCGGTCGAGGAAAGTTTAATTCTCTTCTAAGTGAAGAAGTTCCTTATAAAAAGGTTTCACATAACTTGGCTATTGTATTTCCTGCATTTTCTCCACTGACTTTTCTTTTAATGTTTACGTTTTTATACTTTATTATTACATCTTCTATTGTTATCATATCTTTTGTTATCTGAAAATAAACTTGTTTTTTACGCACTTATTATAATGATTCATTTGTAAATTGTGTCTTCTTATAATTGCATTTTATGAGGATCATGCTAGTTTAATTGTGTACATAATACAATTATATTTAACAAGACGTAGTAGAAACCTGAAATATAAAAATATTAATGTTCTATGAAAAATATTTTCATTGAGGTTACTGTGAAAAATGTTTGTAAATGAGGGCGACACGATTCTTTTGTTACGCTTATCACGTTTTCATAATTTTGGGACGAAGCATCTTTATATTGTCCAATGAAAATCTAGCAAAACTTTAAACATAAAAAACAGCCCATTTTAAAAATATTAGACAATTAGATTAATACCATGATATCACAAGTATCTGAATTTTTATAAAAACTTATCTCAAACTAACTAACTTAACGTATATAGATACGTACGCATATTTTCCCATCAGTAAAATAATTCTTGGTCACGGAAATACGGAATACATATTATTTAGATATGAAGTAACTGTTCTTGATCTAATAAACGCTAAACAGAAACCTTAATTGTATTTATATTTACCTAACCTCCTTGTGCTAAAAAGTAGGAAATTAGCACAACTTTTTGTAGACGTTTTATCAATTAAATTATTTCTTAACGATTAATTTAACTTGATTTTTTTAAGAAATTCACTGTAATAATTTTCTTTGACAATAAAATTAACAACAACAAATTGTATAAAAATATTATTTTAACATATCGATATAAACATTCAAGATTTTTTAAAAAATATATAGATGAAGTACTAAAAGCAAGCTTTAAGAAAATATATTCATCGTATCTTATCAAGCTAGCTGCACGGTAATAGTGAAATGTATTGTATAATATGATTCTTATTCGGAGCGTACAAAGCCAATTCTTTGTAGTGTTCATTGTAAATAAAACATGGCGAGGAATAAATCAATGTTCGTAACCGAGACAACCGGCTAACTAATCTACAGCACGCGAAAGCTTCGTTTTTAGTTCACATTGTATGTTAACAGAAAAACTTTATTTTAACGAGAACTCAAAATAGTAATTAACAGGCTATCACGCAACGATGGGCGGTAGCGTTTCCTGAAATTAAAGATCATGTTCATACGGTTTTTATAACGAATATAAAACGGATATTTTTAATTAAACGAAACCTGGTATATTTATAAAAAAATTCTTACTGATATGATTAACAAGAAACATGTCTATATAGCCTCTATTTAAAATGCTGAAATATTATCTTGCCGTTATGTATTGATTACTTGTACACTGAATTGTCCCTCAACTTCTTCTGTCCTCCATTAAAACGATAGTTCTATAACTGGGAGTTATCAAAGTTCAACTGTTGCATAACTTATCTGATGTGAAATTTGAAAAGGAATAATATTCCAACACGAAAAACTTATTAGCAATGCAAATATTTCTTCAGTTTCTTGAAATCGAATTCTTTTAAAATTTGATGAAATTTGAAAATAAATGAATGCCTTCAAACAAAAAGTTTCCGCAACTTTCTTGTTGCGAAATAGGAGTGTAATCGACGAAACATTATATTATTCTTAGTATTACTTTAATGTTCATTGTTGTTTCAGGTGTTTTTCTTTAAACTAGAATATTAGTAAAGTGATTTTCAAAAAATAAATGCTAATTATTTAGATGATTCGGCAGCTTGCCTTCATTATTCTCTCCTTCTGCGCCATTGTCTTCTTTTTATCTCATAAATTTTTTTATGAATTCCTCATTGTTGGCCAAAAAATAAGAAACTAGGAAAATAAAAAATAAGAATAGATTACTTCAAAGATTTTGATAATTCAAAAGCCCACGTGGTGTTTACGACTGCTAGCTTACTACTAATGTTACTCTTATTAAAATACATTATAAGTTTATATTTTGAATTTTATCGCTAGTAGTAAGCTAGCAGTATTTTATTTTTTGGCTAACAAGTTTAACAAAGACAATTATAACATTAAATGGGTAACAACAATCCTATTGTACTCTCAATGGTCTAGTCCAATTAGCACAGAAACCTAATATATAAATATATATTTTTTGACAGGTTCCGATGCAGAGCCAGTATGGAAACTCCAAGACCCTGGTTTCGACCAGGGCTACGGTTCAGAGAGGTCGCCAGAGGACGACTACGTTCCTCCCATCCCACCGGCCATATCCCTCGAAGAGTATGAAGCTGAGTTGCGTGCCATATATCCATTTATCACGGATGGTAAGATGTTTTTTAATCACTTTGCTGACGAGAAAGGGTGAGAGGAAATCGTGAAAGTATGGGTTTTTACCAAAGTATGTATGGGTGATCATACTTTTAAATACTGTTTCACAGAGTTTGATGCAATGGTATATTTAAAATTAACGAGACAGATCGTTATTTTTTTATCCGTTACCTACAAAAATTTATTGTATATACATGGATTCTAATGATAATTAAACATTGTTAACAATAATAAGGTATAAAATATTAAATAATTATAAGACGACCTTACAACATTTTCGACTCTCATGCACCACTATATGCATATTCTACAGACTACACTAACATAATATCTAATAATGTTTATTTTTTAATTAAATTACTATCTGATAAGTATTGAATATTTACTCGCTTCGTAAACATTTGAACTGATCATATCTTATAAACAAATACATTGCTCTAAAATATATTATCACCCTATACGAATACATAAATAACCTTATTCCAATATATTCTTGTTTGAAAACATCGGCTTTTTTCTCTCAGATAAACGAAAAATACATATAAACATGATAAGATTTATTATAACTTGCGAATATAAAATATGAACGCAATAACCCTCATACACATAACACACTTGGCATAACTGCTTCGAGCTCAGTAGATATTGAAACACTCGATTTTCAAGAGCTTGAACCAACTTTAAAGAAAAATCGATTTTATGTTCAAAACATAAAGATTTACTTGTTTTGGCCGTTTAAATGTGTTACGTAGGTGAATCAGCTTGTTTTCG
Source organism: Colias croceus (assembly GCF_905220415.1). NCBI lineage: Eukaryota > Metazoa > Arthropoda > Insecta > Lepidoptera > Pieridae > Colias > Colias croceus. The sequence goes on along the minus strand of NC_059544.1, from coordinate 3,642,546 downwards.
GAAAGTATCATCCGAATTGTTTTACAAATTGATGTGCTGTTTTTGAACTACTTGGTTATTTTAAAACGTAGAACAACCGTTAAATCTTGATGGTTCTCAATAACCACCTACAAAACAACATAATTTAGATCTAGGTTTTAGGGAGGTTTTAGACAGATCCCCAGATGGAAACAATAACCTACTTCCATTCACGAAATTAAACAATCAGCCATTAGTATTTATAATTTGTAACAATTTACATAATGTACAATATTTATGATACATAAAGAATCATAGAATTAATTTGCTACAATAGTAACTACCTAGTTATACTTATATTCAGTTTGAAATAATCATTATATTTTAGTGCTTATCTCAAGGTATATTTTAAATTTTTAACTTTGAATAATGAATCACTGAATCTTAGGAACCCAAAAAAAGTCGAAGGCCTCATGCTTCTGTTGCACTCCGTCCAATATAAATATAAGTACCTAGCATAAAATATCATTGTTACTACACAAGTAAAACACTTATGATATTTATTTATTCCAAATCATTTCAATACACGTGCTATCTGTGTTTCAACCTGAAACATCTGCAGTGCAGGCTGCATAATTGGATAAGAAAATTTTGTAGCTCAGAAACTATGTAGTAGAAACCCTAGAAATTTTCTAAAGCGAAAAATATCGCTCGCTAACGAACATATTGAACGCAATCTATTTCACTTAGTTTATTTCAGCGATGCTACCGATGATAAATTGTATTTGCTTTATAGATATTTAGAAAATATATTGCTTGAGGTAACGTGTGTTAAAAGTTTTCATATAGGTGTATGTGAGATATATCAAACTTCTTACATATTAATATTACGTACGAAAAATTGAAAAATATTTATAACTTGACTCGATCTCTATCATTTACTTATGAGGACAGAGTATCAAAAATTGGTGAAAATTTGTTTATATTATAAAGTTCAATGAAGTTATAGGCTATTGTGGCTGGTGGTACTAACTTTTATTTTTGTAACGTTCGCTACGTCGATTGCTTCAAACCTTTAAAATTGTCTTTTGTGTTTGATTATAAACTTTTGACTTTTGGGGTCTTATTAAAAAAATTTTTTTTTCAATAAGTAGACTTTTAACTATGTATTAAAAAGTGTATGTCACTACAATTAAACTGGTAGCAAATGTAAAACTTTGTTGGGCGAACAGTAACAATCATATTTGAGCGTGGCGAAAGTTAAAAACCACGGAAACTATTTTAATAGTGCCCCGGGAAAGCTTAAAATTAGTATTAATTGTTAGGAAGCTGCGAAAATGGACAGATTTGGAACAATGTATTCCAGTTTAAATCAGTGTAAAATATTGGTACAATTTGTTGTAGACATTACTTGGTTCCACGTTTAATTTTACCGTATCGACTACTAATAACTAAAAACCTACTATCCTACGAATCCTACTTCAATAATATACTTCTTGCGAAAGTAGTAGATGGATCCGCCAACATATTTCGAGTTGTTATAAGAAAACTTTTATAAAAGAACAAAACCATACGTCATCCATTAATTAAGAAAATTGTAATTTCTTTTATATTTCCACACAGAAACGTATTTTGTAAATATTAATTTTACTTAGGACCAAATGATTGAAATAATATCGACATTTTTCGTACACACATTCGACTAAACCACTCCATCAATAAATATAATAAAAGTCTAAAACGATTGAATAATTTTAAAATGATATCAAATGCATTTACATTTTCGACAAAAGGCCATAATACTCCGATGTTAACTTTAATTCAGTAGGTACTAACTACTAACGTTAATGACGCTACTCGTTCACCTATTTACCATGCACGAAATGTCGTTGTTATTTTGCCATAAAATAACAATATTATTTCTATTTTATAACGCCAGGAGCACTTTAGTATATTTCATTACTGAAAATGAACATTTAACTTTGTTGAAAATGGGTCTTCGGTCTTGTCACCTTTGTAACTCATATATGAGTAGAAGAATAGAATTTTTCTATATTGTTTTTGTATTTAATACAGAATTTAAGACGCAAAGAATAGATTCAGGACTATAAGTATTTTAAAGTTGGCAAAGACATAATATTTAAAACTATCTTTCCACCCGCAGCTCCGCCCGCGCAGTCTAAGAAAACTGTCATGGGAATGATAAGGTTTTTCAGCGGAGCTTTACGTAGTCTGTCACTCTATCCCTCTACCTTGTATGACACAATAAAGTCCTATTATTCCTTTGTGGGTTATTTTATTTTTTGACCAAATATTAATTTTATTTAATTATTTTATAAGACATGTATTTTAAAGTATGATTCGAACTAATTAATGCTATTCGGATAAACTTCGAAAGGCACTTGAGAACCGCCGTAATAATACAAGTATAAAAAAAAAATTCAGAACCTTAACCACAGTCCACATTCATAAAAGGTTAAGTTTATAGAAAGAACCTTTCATTAAAATATATGGAAGAATTGACTAAGAAATCTTTAATCTTTATACAACATAGATTAAAATATTCTTGCGTTTCCAGTGGCGCACGTTTCGTTTGTAGATCTCTTGATATTTAAGTAGAACGAGCACACAAAAGGATTTATAAGGCAAATTAATCGTGTGCTTTTGTGCTAGGTCTATAGAACTTTTTTAGGTTACTAAGAAATCTTAGAAATGGGGAACGCATAGCAATATTAAGCCTAACACAATTCTATTATAATGGAATCATAAATTATACAAAAAGCTGGAGTTATCGATGTAGAATAAGGTATTTTTTTTAAGAATGAGTAAGTAAATCAAAATTTAGTTGTTCCTAATTTTACATACTGCACATCACGACAGTCGCTCCACACTGCATTACAATTTATTTTCATGACAATAAAATTTCCGTCCTTCTCCAAATTTTAATCTTTATTCATGCCAAAATTTATCACAAAATCATTCATTCATTCATATTTTTATGATCAACATACGCACCAATGTACCTATATTATAACATGTTATAACTGAAGATTCATATACTCTTACTAGTGGTCCGCCCCGGCTTCGCCCGTGGTACCTACATGTTTAAACTATCCTATCTCTCAAGTTGGATCGAACTGCACATGGTATGCGAATTTTATTATAATCGGTTAAGTGGTTTAGGAGTCCATTGAGGACAAACATTGTGACACGAGATTTATATATATTAGAAAGATAGATAAAAAATTGACGTAGGGAAAATGGAACACAAACTCACTCGACGAATGTTAGAAAGACATCATTTCGCCGCTCTCAGAACATACTTATCCCTCTTGAAGCGTTTGGTAATCTAATACAAAAATAACGTTATGCGGTCCGAAGAGTGCCCAAGGAAAACAAAGGACCGAAATTGCTTACCAAATCAGGGATAAATGAGAATGATGAATGGCTAGATGCAAATTTCGAATGGTTATTTTTATGTTATACTCTTCTTAACTCGTTAATGTTCGATTAAGTAGGATTTGATTTGAAAATTGCTTAACTGTTGCATAATAAGGGATAAAGCTTTCTCAGCTTAATGCATATTAAATAGTAGAGTAAGCATTAAAAATCTGCTTCACATTAGATTCAATACATTTGCAATTATAAAAACAAAACCAATCCTCCTCCAAGCTAAATTCACGATCAAAATCTCGTAAACACAACACGAAATACGCCAACAAAACAAAGCAAAAACTTATCCCGAACAGATGACAAATTAAAACGATAAAATCAGAAGTCGGACAAAACACAGTCCACTGGCGTCTGTAGTTGAACATAATTGAAAAACACGAGCATTACCAGAGTATTGGTTTTGTACGTGCCGCGAATACGATGGGACGAGTAAGGGATACTGAAAGGGATTACATGGGCGGAAATAGATATCGAAACATGCGCATAATTATGGTTTGTGTACTTAGAACTGTAATTGAAGAGAATATCGTTCTATTGGCGGTTTTAATCGCTATAAAGTTGGTTATTGTTAATTTGAATTAAATTAAAAAACTTATTAGGCATATTTTTGTGTTCACCGGTTGACACTGCTATAGATTGATTAATTATTATTCTTTAAGGAGATGAAGCGTCTAAGTCTTAACTCAAAAGGTAATAGACATATGAACTACGAAGTTCCTTTTTTTTGCATTACTATTGGAAAACAAATTTTAATATAATTAATCTTTGTACGTATAGATTTTTTTTTATATAATATAATCTTCTGTAAACAGCCTAGGTAATCGTTTAAATATTCTTCTCATTTGTTATAATACAATTACGTTAGAAGTCGCTAGCCCATTTGTGTGAAATGAACGCTATAAAGTTTAAACTATTAATTACTTTGGTAGCATACATTTCTGACATATAGATGAAATTCACAATCATAGATATACGTGTAACCGCTCTCAACCAACTATAATTAACGAAGGGTTCCCTTAAGTGATTAATTTATTAGTGCGTATTGAGAGATGGCGTGTTTCAGAACTTTGAGGTAAATCTCTATCTGTAGTATATTATATACGTAATACCGCAAAGGATATATCTATTGTGTTCGTGTTAAACATTTCTTTTGTCATTGAAAGGTGTTGTTTGTTGAGTAGTTTGACTTTGGGATCCATTGTCAAACATCCTCAACGAAGAATGAGCTCCTGTGAACCTTTTTGAGATACTTATACCGTACTTGTTAGTTTTTTGGAAATTTAATGCCAAATATAGTAAAACATATAGGATGATAAAAGTTTAAATAATAGAAAAATATAATGTATAAAACAACATACAATACATTACGTAACAGCAGGTTTAATAATAATCGTGTGTGTAATATTTCTTTCGTAGAGAGAATATTTGACAAAGGCGATGACGTAAAACGGGCTCGGCAAGCGCCTCGCTCCATTATAAAAACATTGTACTGTTGTCTAACCAATTCCTTCGTTTAACATTCAATACTTACATGTAGACACTGTTATATGGAACAGGTATGGAACTACAGGTATGGAGTTTCTCCCCCAGGGAGAAGCCATATTTCCCGTTCGGATATATATTTTAGTAAGTTCCGCAAGCTGCCTTGTGTGAATATCGTCGAGAAAATCCAACGTATTTATTATTTTGTGAAGGAGTTAAAATTGAATTTTCATTCTCAACACGGTAATAACATTTCAACATGACTTCAATGAGTAGGAAAAAGGCAGTAAATAATAAAAAGACGGCTCAAACTGAAATTATTGTTTGAACGACACACTTGGGTTGTAAGCGCAAACAATTCTCACGTATTCATGAAAAAACGTCCTTAATTTGTTTCATACAAAATTCCCTTGAAATATAATTCCGCCCTAAGCGATGACGCCATGTTTTATTTAGTACATTACACGACCGTTAAGCTACCTCGCTGTATCAGAAATTTCCATTACGGTTCCATTGTGGGGCTTTTTACCTGCGTAAAAGTAAAAACAGTTTTATCTCATTTGCGCGTTCAATTTGTATGCACAGCCCAAAGCTCCCTTGCCAATACTTCGGCCCACATTATTTGCTCTATTCATAGGATAGAAAAATACGTCAAGAGAGAGTTATCGGTTGGAAAAAGTTTTTTCGATCGTCATTCTATCAAAACCCAGTATATCCTAACAAAACCCAAAGCCTTGTATAATGTATAAACTTTACCTTTTGCGCTTGTTGCCAAGGAAGTGATTACTTTTACCGCAGTACGCTTATAAAAATTTTAATAATGCTTAATTCAGTAACCATTTTTAATATAGATAAAGCTCGGTGGTCTTTAATTAAATACGGACAAGATCCAAAATACCTTCTTCCATATTTTAATCAAAGAGATAGAATACGTACACGTTCGGTTGTATTAAAAAAAATAAAAAGCCACTAATGGACTGAAAAGAGCGAAGTACAAAAGAAATAAGTGCTAAAAAGTACAGTTTCAAATATTTTCGTAGCGTGTCAAAAATTCTTTATACGTTTCCAGATTTGCTGAAACAATATTAAAATTTAAATGGACCGTTCTCTCACTTTTACAATGGTGATGTGAGAAGCTCATTCATGATACAACAGTTTAAAAACAATAGTGCCAACGCTATCTAGACAATGTTCAGGCTCTTTTGTAAAATTTACCGCATTGAGTTATGAAAGTTAAACTATGCCATATTCATACGTTCGTAGTTTTTGTTCTCGATTAACTGCTTATATAGAAGCACTGAAACAATAAAAGCATAATTTCTTGAAGTGTATGAAGCTAGTATTTATTTTCTCTTAACATAAAGCAGTCTGAAACCCCAGCATTCTAAATCTTCCAATTTTTACGTAATTGCGCTAACCGGGTGGATAGAATAGGATTAGCGTTGTAGCATTAACATAATTTGTTATTCTTCGTATTACATACTTCGAGTCGTAATCTCTTTGACGAAACATAAACTAATGAACCCTACTGACATTAAATATTAAACTAGCGCGTTAAATTACGGCATACCTAAGATACGCTGATTACATGGCTATGTCAGACAAATAATTATTGTTTTAGTCTCTTACATACGGATCCCGAAAACGTAACAAAACATGTTTTAGGAAATTCTAAACTCTCATCAAAGTTTATTTGGATATTAGCTGCAGGAAATAAGGCCCATCAACACGAGACTTGTAAAGGAAAAAGCTGACGTTTAGCGGCAATTAAATTCCTAAATCTCGTACAAAATAGGTTCATTACTTCCTTTGATGCGAGGGGTGCTACCCTTGTCACAATGTCACGTTTACTTGCGACCTAAATTACCATTTTTACTGGATACATTTCATAAACGCGCAAAAATAATATTAATAGAAAAATACGCATAAACACTCTTGACGTCCTTTAATATTTTTATACAACGTCCTTTCATAAGTAATGTTTTATTTATTCCTTTGTGCTTTTGGCTTCAACTTTTGCGTACGCATAGATATTGTGAATAAAAGTTTGAAATGTGATCTTTTAACATTCGTAGTGTTTCTATTATAATTATGACATTAAAAAATAGAAAACTTAGTCAATATTTATACGGCTTTGTATCGGAGTAAAAGCTCTCTTAAACTGAACCAAAGACAAGGCGACAAAACACAAAACTGTTTGTGAAATTGAATGAATCAGAAGAAAAATTCTTATCTTACTTTTGTTGGAATCCACAATTGGCACACACATCTGGTGCGCCGCGAATCTAAGCCAGAAACTCGTTCATCATTCGGATCGATCGACAGCTACAATCGTTTTATCAGCACTCGCACTATTTGTCTTTCCTTTCGTGTTGTACTTATTTGAATTAATACGATATAACGCCCCTCGCTTTAGCTGAGTTTGATAGATAACTAGAAGTGCTTCGATTTGTTTTAAATCTCAAGCGTGCGCCTATGGCATTGATGAAAAAATTGTTCGAGTGGAAAAGACTATTAATGATGACGTCAATCGTTTCAAATCGGTATACTTATCTGTCTGTTGAGTGTTGGTATAAGAAGTGCTTTTTTATTTAATTTTCTTCTTACATAACGTAAAAAAAGTTGTTACCTATTTTATGTATTTTTATTTACATTTTTCTACCTTAACATATAAAATAAATAAACTCAAACATTTATTTATTCAATTAGACTTCTTCTAGAAGCACTTTTGAAACGTCATTAGCTACATATTTTTAACAATTACCACCGATTCGGAAAGCAGTATCTAAAAAATGTTACATTTTGTTAAATTTTTTTCAATGACTATTCTATAAGACCGTGCATTCTTATAATAAAAGAAAAGTACATATTATCTAATAAACAATACACGGTAAAGTGCATTGTTAGCTAGTGGTTGGCTATATAGAAAGTTGACATTTGACCCTCCAACAAAAGATTGTCAATATTATCGAGTATGCGGGAAAAATGTTAAGAAAGCATCTAACGACACGAGTAATAGAGTAACCTTATACTGTGAGATAATAATTTAATACCAGCATTAACGTGAGAAAGACTTCATTGTGAATCTATCTGCGATCATAAAGAAATGCTTTTAACGACTTTCAAGGCGATAATGACGCTTAGAATGAGTAAGAATTACGCACTTTATTTAATTAGCTGGCGTATTTAAACATACCAATATAGGTTATTAAACTCCATGTGTATTCAAGCGCTCATATTTGCTATCAAAATATTAAACTGAATATAATTATAATGGAAAACTTCGTTGAATATTCATTAATTAAACTATATGTAGTTGTTTATTAACGCCCCATGCGTTATGACTGATTATATGAATTTGGAGGTTGTTATGGTTTTCCAGTTACAATGGATCTAATTAGTAGTAATTGATTTCATCATGTTTGTTTCTTATTTTTTGATCCTATCAATCTACTCATTGGTCAGATAAATAGATTCAATCCTACGAGTTAGAAAATAAAACTATTTTTCCTCCTGTTTTTCTACAAAAATATTGTATAGAAAAAAGCAGTGAAACAGATTTACCTATATAATGAATTATTCCTTTTCCATTACTAGCTACAACTTATCACTTATTCTACGTCCTAACCATTATCTCTGACAAACATAAAAGAACATAATAAAATAGGACTGTATTTTTAACAGCACTGCATTTATGTGATTTTTATGCGTCTCGCACACAGCGGGGATTGCGGAAGCAGCCGATGATCCGTAACAAGAACTACGCCATCGGTAATGTGGGAGTGTCATGTACTTATGAGGATAAAATCGAGCTTTTTTATTATCTTCACTAGCTGTGCCCCACATTTTACCCGCATTGCTCCGCTCCTATTGGTCTTAGCGTGAAAATAATATTATATACCTAGCCAACATGTTGACCCGACCTGTCAATAAAATTCCTGCAAAATTTGAAGTACCTAAATCAGTACTTTTTTAGTTTAGCTCGGACATACATACAGACAAACAGACAAAATTTCTGAAAGCTAAGTATATTGTTTTCTTCGATATCGATTGTAGATCACGCACTAAATATTCTTTTAAAAAATATTCACGTTTTGAGTTTTGACTTTCCTACAATTTTATTATAGGTATGCATAGATGTATCTTTTAATTAATTGTTTGTGTAATAAACTTGTATATCACCGTTACAAATTAAAAGTGTGATATGATGTGAAAAGTGTGTGTGAAAAGTGAACGAAAGTACTCACCTTCTGAATATTTTTATCATAAAATGTTTGGAATTAACTAGTAAAAGCTACTAGCAACTTCATTCATTTACATAAATGCATTTCATGCTTTTAAAGTACATTAATAAAATATATTTATTGCAATTTTATAAATATGTAAGTATATTCGCTTCAATTAGTCTAACTTAAAAATGTACCTACGAATAAAGAAAACTCTTTACTCTGTACATTTAAAGTATAATAGACGTAATTTAACACAATAAAACATTAAACGTGAACGTTTAAAAATTCAGAATAGAAAATAGAGCGTACTGCAGAAAGAATCCACCTTTACTTGAATAAAATACGTTTTACGTTTGCGAATATCTCGGGAACCTCATTTATATTTTATATCGCTAATGATGCGCATCCGAGCCGCCTTTTTCCGGAATAACCAAATTCCGTTCTATGAAAAAGAAAAATATACGGAGCTGTGAAAACGGCATACAGCCTTATCGCTTTCAGTGCAATTTATCGCTATTATTCCGTCCAGCATCCATTGTTTGATGCCCACATTCACCCACTTATACGTACAATGGGACGCCTGATTTCATTAACTCATCGGGTATTTCACGAATACGCGATAATAAACAAAGCAGCGCTTATGATACAACGTTGCTAATATTATCATATTATTTTCTATATGCAGAAAACAGAATTATAAAGCTAATTATCTGGATGTTTCTGTACCAAATTGATATTATGTTCTTAGGTAGTAAAATTTTCCTCGACAATAAGTAATACTATGAGATCGAAATAAAGCATGATAATATGTTGCGAATCTAAACAGCTTTTGACGAGTTGTGAACACATAAAATTATACAGACCGTGGCAGAAAACTTAAATGTATCTACACACTAGGTACAAAGTTTTTTTCACACCTCGTAACATCGTATGGGCAATGGAATACTTTAAACTCGAAAGCTGCATATTTGCTAAAACTATTATCTAAATCTGGCTAAACAGTAAAAGAACAATAACTAAATGTCACCGTTATTCATAGTTTCGATATTGGCAAAGTTAGCGGGTCACGATTTATCACTCAGTGAGACTTAGTATGACAACATTCCTTCTTAGAATTGTTACCGTTTGATTTATTAAACTATTTATCTTGGCCAAATACTTTCTCATGATTATTGTTTTAGCATTTAACATATCTGTTCCTATATAGAAGATGGTCCAAAATGAAACATCATTAAGTAGGTAACTATATTTTTGCTATTAAGTACTTATTAACAAAAGCCAAGTTTTGTGTTACTACGCATTTCGAATTGTTCACAATGCATCACCGATACATAGCACATACAATACACAATGTACAATAAAACATAATAGAAGTGAAAACAATTTCACCTACAAAATTTCCAAAATGACCAGCAACATAATATAACAAATCTAAGAAAGATCTCACGATAAGCCTGTACCGATGTTATTGGGTATATTGGGTACATACACAATTGGACACAATCGATTCGTTATCCGCAAAGTGATATTCAATGACATTTCGACACCTTAGAGAATTCAACTAACGCTGACAGCAAATTGGAAGACATCCTTAGGTAATGTGAGGTCGACTTGGGGATTCAGTTAAACCAATCCAAGTAGAATCGGATAAACATTTTGTAACAATGAAGTCTAAAAGGCTTACGGATAGCGAAGGAATTGGCCAATAAAAATAAAAGAAGAAATAATAATAGTTATTTTTATAAATGAAAGAGCTGTATAGTGCTGTGATTTAAACGATCTTAAGGTGGTATTAATTCTATTTATGAACTGTTTCAATTTATTTATTTTATTTTATTAATATAAAACAAAATTTCACATTTCTTTCAAATACAATTTTGCGATGCGAAACCTTACGAGGTTTGTGGCAACGCTCACAGTCGCTCACAGAAGTAACTAGGTACATAAACCGGTTCCTTATCTATTACAGGGTGTTCATTACAAATTACAATGTTGTTTTTATGTTTATTTTATTGTTTTAATTAATTCGTGAAAATATCTTTTGTATATTATTTTGTAGTTTTTAATATTAACATCCTTCTTGACTTTTTGTGGCATAGAATTAAGTATAGTGGGTAATAGGAAATTTGCCGTACGCTTCCCATAAAAATTGTGTACTTTAGGAATAATTAATTTATTATTAGTTATTTGTCTGGTAGCAAACTGATGCGAAATGGGATTTTGAAAGTTTATTTTATGAAATTGTTCTATGAGAAAAAACTTTTGAAACATTTGTCTTATTGGCAGTACATTACAATAGCTAAATAGTTCGAGAGGTTTATCTTTAAACTTGTTTTTAATATTAATAGGTACAATTTTTTACCCGACTGCCAAAGAAGGAGGGTAATGTTTTTCGAGTGTATGTAAGTATGTATGTATGTCTTTTCCTTTGTGACCACCTGTAGCCTAAACGGCTTGATGGATTTTGATGTATGAGGTATCGTTAGATTTGTCTTGATTACGGGAGTGTCATAGGATACATTTTATCCTAAAAGTCCCACGGGATAAAGACATAATAATATTTTTTCTAAATTTCCCTTTAAAAAAATATGTATGCGGTATCATTAGATTCATTTCAATCACGGGAGTAATTAATATAGGATTTTTACTCTTTTTTTAGTGTGCAGTCGGGTATTTTGTTTTTTTAATAATTATCAACACTTGTTTGATTAGTCTTAGTTGTAAATTTGTGATTCTATCGATGTAAGTATTGAATGTGCGTCCATAACTTGTGATACCGTACTGTATTATTGATTCTGCCAATGATCTATAGATAGAAAGAAGAATTTTGTATGGTATTTTATTTCTGATAATATAAAATTTTGAGAGTATGGCTCTAAGTTTATCACACACATAGTTTATATGATGGTTCCAATTAAATCTATTGTCAACAATTAGTCCTAAGTAAGTATAATAAGGCACTTGGTCCACACATTCACACGAGCAGTCTGGGTTGTAATATGTAGCTTTGTGAAGACATACGTGATTGTGTGCCGTGATTTTAAAATTATTAAAGTTTTTCAAATGACTCGAGTGTACATGTACTATTTTTGTTTTCTTAACATTTTAAATGACAAGACTCGCGTCGTGCGACCACATTAGGATACGCGTAAAATCTTCCTGTAACTGTTGAGCTGCAGTATTAATATTTTTGTCTGAGGCTATTAGACAGGTGTCATCAGCATATTGATAGATAGAACAGTGGTTGATCACATGTTCCATATCATTTACATACGCCAAGTACAATAAAGGTCCTAACACAGAGCCCTGTGCTGTACCCTCGGTGACGGTCATTTCATTGCTCATTTCATCGCCTACTTTTACACGGAATTTTCTATTAGCAAGATAATCTTTAAACCATCCCAGAAGAGGTCCACGAATACCAGAGTTGTCTAGTTTATGTATAAGAGTGTCATGCCTGAGTGTATCGAATGCCCTACTATAATCGATAAATAGTAGCAGTACATGTTTTTTGTTATCGAGACATGAGTTTACTTCATCTGTAAATTTTGACAAAAGTTGTGAAGTTGACTTACACGGTTGAAATCCAAATTGGGAGACAGATAAAATTTTATTTTCGGCATAGAAATTCTGCATTTGTTCGGCTATAAATTTTTCCACGATTTTGTCTAATACCGGAAGAATGGTTATCGGGCGATAATTTTCATACTCACTTCGCGTACCCTTTTTGTGAATAGGTCGGATTATTCCAGTTTTCAACTCTATAGGATATTTAGCATTAACAATAGATGCATTAATAAATTTAATTAAACTTCATCAACCTGTATGTGATTTGATATAAGACAGATTTAATAATGAAATCAATAAATCAGTTATAGAACTACATTATACGTAATTATTATATTTGCTTAAAATCAAACAAAACAATATTCTACATTGTTTTATTATAAGCTATGCTCAGCGGATTAGAGACCAGTCACGCGCTCTGTATAGCAAGAGAAAGGTCACGAGGTGACCAGCGTGGACCAAAAATGGAGGGAAACTATTGTAATGATTGTCTATAACCAATCATATTCTTATTAAGAAGACTATTTATGTCTGCAAACGTGTAGATCTGCACAAGTAGCTGTAATTGTGGATATTCCAAACGTTTTCCATGTTTTCTACATTTTGTATTTATAAATGTATTGTTGGGGATAACAACTGCTAACAACCGCAGTCTTTTTTTTTTGTAAATGGGAACAATAAACAAAATATGATACGTAGGTAAATATTAAAAAATAATACTCTATCAGCAAAATCGTATGGATTCGTGGAAATTGAATGAGATCATTGCGCAAATTGTAACTGGACTCCCTTAGGTAATGTTTAATTCATGCCTAACCCTCGCGGCCGCTGCCCAAAATTGCTTTAAATTGACCATGAATCGGCATTTTTGTTTTCGTTTATTGGAATACTAAAATTGATTTTTCTGACCAAAAATTGTTATCAGCAGTAACTATTCCATTTCTTTAAAAACAAAATTCATGTTGATTGAACTCATAAATCTATGCAATCACATCTTGGAGATGATTTTGTAAAAGACGAAAACTACTAGGTACTATATTATGTACGATCTACATTGTAGATAATATATTATAACTAGTTGTAGAATATTCGTACAACAGTGTTTGAAAATAAAAAATCCGAGCTTAAAATTTAATTAAACAGATTATTTTTCAGCAAAAACATTGTGAAAATATAATGCTGTTACCTGCGCACACTTGATAAAGTAGTTAACTGCGAAGCCTGAACTAACAGACTGACACAAACATTGTAAATATAAAGCAAACTACCCTTACACAGCCTTAGGGTATTTAATGTGTAGAGAACACCTGAACCCTGCGCTGACCACAATATTCTATTTTAAGACAAGATAATATAAACGACCCTAAAATAATACCATTCAAATTAACGTTGTTGTTATTCGAACCTGAATTATTTGAAGCATACAGTTTTAAATAATAATCACATTTAGATCCAGAATGTCCAACATATATTATGTGAAGCTTAGAGGTTATCTTATAACGGCACTGGTTGTATAGTGAGCGTCTTCAAACATAGTTATTATCTAACCAGAAATATGTGCGCCAGATTACTCCTAAATGTCTCATACCTTCCGTACTATTTCTTACAATGAAGGAATAGTTGCCGCCTCAGTGGATTAAATGCTTACAAACTGTTATGTGGCTTTCACAGATGGTTTATCTATAAGATTTTCAAATGCAATAAGCTTTTGATCTTTTTTGAGCTTTTTGTCTTCATATTATAGTAGATGGATATATTTTTTAACGGGCTTTCAAAATAATGAGGAGGTTCTACGCTAACTCTGGGGGTTTTTATAGAAATAAAATAATAAAAAAGTGTGAAAAGGCTTAGCGGGTTAAACTATGTAGATAAGCACTCATATTACAAACCTATAATTTGTTATTCCCTATTAAATTACAATTTATTTATAGATAACACATTCACGGTGGTGGTCGAGAAGGACGGGCGAGGTCTCGGCATGTCGGTGTGCGGGGGCGGGGGCCTAGTGCGGATACGGAGGCTCTACCCTCCGCAGCCGGCGTGGAGGACCGGCCAGCTGGCAGCAAGGGATCTGCTGCTGTCTGCGAACGGTGTACCGCTTGCTGGGCTTAGTACTTATGTAAGTACCTATAGGTGCAACTACATTCTGCTATTACAATCCAATGAACGTTAGTGCATACCACAAACCATCAATTACAGGGGGTAAATAGAAAAAGGTTCTTATAGCAAACAGTTTAGTTAATTGCTGTTGGTAAATGTATAAATATTTATTTCTGTAATTAGAATTAAACTGTAAGAAACTTATCAGGTGCATAGCTAATTTAATACATTATACATTATACTAATATAATACATACACTATACATTATATATGTAGTCTATAGACTACGTATATAATGTATAGAATTTTCATATAAAGATTCGCCATTGTTCCTTATCACAACGAGCGCTTACGTAAATAACAAAATCAGCAACTGTTAAAACAATATAACAACAATACGAATATAAAAGTAATAGTCCATCAACAGAATAAACATTGAGTCATCTTTCAAATTGGAATTTGTTGTAGCCGTATTTCGCAGTCCAGGCAGCGGTAATAAACGTAAAAACTTTTATGAAAACGCCAACGCTCCCAGCAAGTCCGCACGAAACATAATAAACTGCAAAGTACCACGTATTTTATAATCGTTTTTATTGAAACTCATTGCGTTAAAGTTATGTTTGATTAAGTGCACATTCCAAAGCATTTCGATTTCAAACTACATACGATACGACCAAACTACATACATACGATACGCCCTATAGTGTTAACAGAGTTGAAATTTAACGACGATGCACTCTTATGAGAAGTGACATATCTGTGTCGCGTCTATTAACGCCCTCTCAGTAAAGTAATCTTGAATTTATGATATAATTATCTCTATGTTGCAACTAATAAAGTTAAAGATAGTAAGAAGCAAACATTCTCGCTGATATCATTGTTATTTTATGTAAGAAATTTTCGGAAAACTAAGTTTTGATGCTAGTATTGCATCTGGATCCTTCATCAATCTCGTCACGTACTCGGCCGTTGTTTGAGGATCGACAAACTTTGTCAGCTGAAATCTGTAACTGTAAACACATGTCGCTTCTGTCGTGATCGGAGTTCCGATTTATCTAAACAGCGTCCTCATAAATATTAATACAACGTTTAATTGCAGAATCGGGGGAAAACACGATAAAAATTTATAATGAAATAATAATCCAATATCGTCTGGCTCTGTTGGAATTCAATAATATTTCTCATCGTCGGTCAACTCGACGCGAGATTAAGTTACGCCATGCACAATTTAATAAAATCTTCAGCGACATCAAAGATTGAACTACATTCGATTATCGAAGACGTCGTCTATCGCTCAATTAAACCGGAAAATTGTCTTATATCGCCTTTGAACACATTCAACGTTATTCAATAGGTCAATCTGTCTATAAAATATTTATGAACGTTCAATTTTTCGCTTCGTTGTAGAAATGTGTCTTATAAAGATTGATTCATTTCCGTATTGCAAAATATTTAAATGATGCAAATATTTTTGCTAAAATATTGAAACATCTGATATTAAAATATTAATAAATGGAATTGGTATTTGGTTCAGTAGTTATTGTCCATTTTATTACTTTGCAGCTTTTATATAACACCTACCAAACGCCAACTACATTACCCTTAACTTAAATTTTACTTCCCTAAAATATAGTAGGTTCACAAAGGGCAGTATCCTTGGATGAGACCCAAAAGCTGTTGACGTCACTTACAATATAAATCGGCGACCATTGTTCCACAGACCAAGTGCCTACGTAATCGTACGAACATCCCAGAAATGTTCCGCGATAACTCACTACTACTTAATTAAAGAGCAGAAGTTTTATTCAACCGTAAGTTTCCTTGAAACATATAGTTCTAGGAACATAACCGTGTTTAATTAAGCTTCAACTAATTTGGACGGAGCCGTATAATTGCAATTGCCGTAAAGCGCAATACACATTGAGCCCGCCGGGCCGCCGTCATATGTCGGCAACTTTTTGTCGGCGGTTTAGTTGGCGGCTTCACTTATTACAAGCCGGAAAATTTGGTCGGCGGCATGTCGGCGGCTTGAGATAAGAAATTTATTTGGCAGTCAACTACAGGTCGAGCGTCGCCCGGCAACTGAGCGCAGGCGTACCCAAGCCGCCAACATGTCGGCGGGCAACACGCGCGGGCGCATGTTGACGACATGATTCTTTTCATACAGGCCGCCGGGCTCTGTCGCCGGGCTTTGTCGGCGGCCCGGCGGGCTCAGTGTGTATTGCGCTTAATAAAGATTTAGACAACGTTTGGCAGTACTTCTGTTCGAAAAGTAAGGTTCTTAAGACTTGTATTATTTAAATATGTTACAGTAAAAACCCTTAACCAGTCAAAAACCTTATTGACCGGTAAACTCAATTAAGTGTACTAATAACTAACATATTAATTTTTTTATCCGTAATCTTGTGCATTGTTAATATTACATAGTTCATCCTACTATAAACAAATGTTTTTACATTTAACATTACGATTGTCTAAAAATAACGAAAGATCTCGAATCAAATTAGAAGGTTCAATTTAAAGTGTCGTTCAGTTCAGCAAATCGGAATGCCTCCATTTGTCTTTATCCATTCAAAAACTATTCCATTAGGATTAAGGTGCGCGAGTTCGTCTTTTACGCTTATTTTCTTAAAGCTGGATTATCGTATCGAAGTCAGTCTAGTCTAATCCAGTCACGATTACGCTTAATCTTTTAGTAATTGGCGCCGAAACTCAAGCAATTAATACGCTTTTAATATTCGATGTCAGAGGTTCTGCCGATTCCCCTAAATAGGTTTCACCATAAATGGCCATGGGAAATTGGATTTATTCTCCGGACAAATATTGGAGGAAACTTCATTGTAAAATAACTTTAGCACTTAAGCTAGAATAGTAATGATCTTACTTTAGTTATTCTTTGAATGCATATTATTCTAGTAATTTTAGGCTAGAATAGGTATTTTGTTGTTTTATTCTTGAGAATTGCTAAAATTATAACTGATAATGTGTTATGATGTAAATTGTGTAATAATATAATGTAATGTATAATAATTTAATGTGTAAAAATGTACTTAACTTATATTAATCTAAATTTATTAAAAAATCAAATGTTTTAGGTATGTAAAACTTATCTATTACTATAGGTATTACGCACGCAATCTTGTACACACTCTTACTTACACTCACTCACACACACACACACACACACACACACACACACACATAATCGCTTTTACTCACGTTATAATGGCACTGTGTCTCATGGAGTGGAAAGCGTCGATCGCCTATAGCACAGGTCTAGTACCTAGTTTAGGCGATTGTCGTGTCTCATTTATGTAAACTTTTATAATGTGGGTCCTAATAAATATTTTTTCATTTTTTCATTTTTCATTCTTCTTGGTGAGTAGTTTTGGTTGTTTAAAAGCTTGAAGTATATTTCAAATTATAAAAATAACAAACTGTTATATCCCATTAGTCGCAATAAATCCATTATCAAATAGACTTTTAAAAACCTTGGCATATTATTAACAAGTACTTGTATAATATTTTCAGTGCTAAATTTATTTGAAAAATTTATTTTTTTATTCGAGATAAAGATTAGTTTCACTATATGTGCATAATGAAGCTTTACGAGTTTATAAAAATGACTCTTATAATATAAAGCTGACTTTGAATGCTTCTAAAAATCTGAATGCAATTTAGATAAATATTTTATATAGATGTTTCAATAATTGACCCACAATCCCGTTCTAGTTGAATTTATAAGCTCCATTAAAACCAGAGTAAGTCTTCCTGATAGTTTAAATTTTAAACAATCGTGGACTACGTGAGTTGAACACGAATTATACATACAGAATTTGTAACAGGATTCTCGTGTATTCATGAAACCGAATAGACGGGAACAATGCATTTAAGGTCCCCTTGATTGTCACTTTCGACTCTCATACCGTTATAAATTATAATATTGATTATTATTGATTCAAAACATTTGAAGTGGAATGGTAAAATAGAATCCATTGTAATGAAAATAAAAGGCCTGTTCGTTAGAATAATAAAAGTTTATTCTAGAACTATCGACATATTTCTAGTAAAACGTTTTCTGAAATAATAGTTATGGATGAAATGAAATAAAAACTTTACAGTGAAAGCTTTTGAAATCACATACATTAAACCTGTGTAGAAAACCATTTATCATTTCAATTTGGACCTTGATTATTTTGTGTCACTCACAATTCAAACGCATCGATCGCCAGCTACTATTTGAATTCCATAGACCATAAAGACTGTGATAAAGACCAAACATATAATAGGGAATTTTAATAGGTACCTTCTAAATAAATAAACAATACACTCATACTCCTAATTTGCTAATCTTTAGCCAGAATAACACATAAGCTAAAGAAATACTTGTTTGCCCGAAAGTTCGGGGATGAAACTTCAATAATTTAGTAACATCTTTCTAGGAAGCGCTAGAAGTCCTCCGCACAGCGGCTCCAAGAGTGGAGTTGCGAGTGTGCAGACCACCAAGTGATGTGCTGGAGAGCATCACACCACCGGACCCTCCCACGCCACCAGCGAGGACTCCACACCCGCCGCATTTGCCTCTGGATCCATTGAATTGTCATCCTTTGCATGCTAGGTAATTTGCGAACTATATACCTTTTTGGTGGGGAGTGTATAAACGCTCTTCAAGGATTGACGTACTATTTACTACAACTTTTTTTGTCTAGAATGTATGATCTGTGGTATAAACGCTTACTTACTTGTCTCTGGAGGGACCTATATAATTATCATTAAGACATCATAGTGACCACGAGATGGAGCGTTGCCGAACTAAACCGAATAATTTATCGTCATTTTCAATAAAGCTATGTGTGCTGTCATTTCGCCGCTGCACTGTACGTACACGGTGCTTCTGTGTGCGTGTAATGTTGCCAGATATTGAAAAATATCCCAAATTTTTCCCCGACTACGGAAAAAAGAGGGTTATGTTTTTCGAGTTTATGTATGTATGTATAATATTTCTTTGACACGCCCTGCAGTATAAACCGTTGGACCGATTTTGAGTTGTGAGGTTTCATTGCAATGATCTGAATTATTATGTTAGTGGCGGTAGTGACGCGACGTAGGCTATATACATAAATGAGAAGTCAAGTTTTAATTTTTATTTAAATTCTTTTATTACATAAAGACGTACCTGCCTACTAAAGTTATATATGGACAAAATAATTGTATTCAATTTTTTATTAAATAAATTACATAAAAAAAATTTAAATATTAACTATAATAATTATATTTTTTTTTATTGTTCATAATATATGAATACGAATAGCGGTAGTTTTTAGTCGAGAATACGGGACATTTTATTTTCATCATATCCATCATGGAGTTCACATAAATTAAATCGCTAGCGAAAACGACTATGACGTTTTTAAGCTTTATAAAAGTAACAAAATACAGGTAAATTAGCTTGGAGAAATTTTTGCGTTTGTAGTAGTGTATGGTCAGCAAATAAAATAAAACAACATTTTATTTTTAGTTTTTATTTTATATATGTACATATATTATATATATATGGGATTTTAAATTAAACTATATGTGTTTCTCCTCTGAAAAAGATGAGACTTTAATTTAATATTTGCACATTTAACATACATATAACTTTTACAAAATGACAATGTTACTAAAATGAAAAATTTACTAACCTTAAAAAGAAACGACATTTAAAGTTTAATTCTTTAGTTTGAGAAGTCAAAGGCTTGCCTCGACCATGTTTTAACACTGGAGCCATTTTGAATTAACAATATAAAGTTACAACACTTACACATTAATTAAACACTTCAACAAATATTATAACAATAATAACAAATAATAACAACAATCAACAAATACAAAAGGAGATTGCCCAAGTGACTATGGCACTTGGTATCGCAATCAAACTTATTGTGTCAAGATGAAATATAGCTCAATTTAAAGCTTGATGTTAGTACTTTTAGAAACGATTAAAGTTTTTATATAAATAAGCCGCAGTTCGCGACAATAAAAATAAAACAATAGTTTTATTCAACACTTCAAAAAAATACTTTATCGAGTTTAAACTAACGATGAACGTTAAGTTTTACATTTATTACATAGGTAATATTTTAAATTACAAGACAAATGTGAAAAGTAAATCGTAATAAACATTACCTATTTCAAAATAAATTACGTCGAACATTGCGTCGAACACATTCATTCAAGATTCATTTCAAATAGAAACTATGACATAAGACGCAGGACGCTTGCAAGAGAGATATATGTGTCAAAACAAAAACTTTTACTTTTATTTCTATTTATTTGGTATAATTACGACTTAATAGTGATAAATATGATCATTATAAATACAAATAGGAATTAACAATATCACGAACACGTGACACAGTTAGTATTTTACCGATTCCATACGTGGTCATACATGTTTCAAAACACAAACTTTTAATATTATTTCAATTTATCCGGTATAATTAAGACTTAATAGTGATATACATATGATCATTATAAATACAAATAGGAATTAACAATATCACGAATACGTGGCACAGCTCAAATTTTACCGATACCACCCGTGGTCATTCTCCTTTATCAATTAAACTACGTACATAATAATTATAATTTTTGAATGAAATGTGTGCTTTATGTTCTAACGGTACCAAACAACTGCATTTGGCACCTGCGGACAGCGTAAACTGGTTTATTCTGGTTTTGTGCATGTTTCCACTTTCCACTATCAAGTGACGATTTATTTATTTGTTTTGTTTTGTAATTATTATGGTCAAATATTAATTATGAAACAAATTATAATGGACACGATATTTTATTGTTTCACGGTAGTCGCCTTGTCGTTTGCTCAAGGACGTGAAATTGAATGATATATTTTTTTTATAAATTCAAAACCATTTTCTTTCAAATTAAAAGTTGTTTTTATTGAAAACAAAAGTGTTGCTAGGAATAAGTATAAAATTAAATAGTAATGTTAGGATATCGAAACATTTTTGTATAGGCCAGAACGATTTAGTGGAAACGCGCTCTAAGATCTGAGTAATATACACACCAACATATGCAAAAATTTCTCCAAGCTAATTTACCTGTAATGTATTATGCTTATTAAAATAATCTAATAATTATCATGAACCTTTAGTGCACTATACAAATTACAAATAATCACATTCACGATCGAAAAATCAAACGGCATTACCCTGAAGATCTTTTAACCATTTTACCGTTTTACCAATAAAAATGGCAAATTCATTTTCAAAATACTGGCAACATACGTTGAAGTTTTGTATTCCTTCACATCTGTAAAATTATTATTCGTATTAAAGAAATAAATCAGCCAAATTATCTACAGAAAACCTGTGAAACGATGTTTTATCTTTTTTTTTTTGTTTTCGGGAACAAATTTTACAGCGTTTTATTATCACAAGACGGCATTTTTTTACTTAAATTGCAAACCCTTTTTGACGTATTGCATGACACTATATGCGCTATAGCACTGGTGCAGCGACGTATTTGTTTTTGATTTCGTATTTTCTTTGACAAGGGCGACGGGCGGTTGTCATGCTCCATCTGTACTTTATTTTGTAATCTAAGTGACCACGTTTGTCAAGTGTCCGAAATATAGGGATGAGGGATATATTATAACTTTAAGAATTAAATCACGTATCACCATTTATAAATAAGGAAAATAATTTTTACTACCCAACGTAAAATTTTGTTTAAAGAATCAGATTAGAAATAGAAATACTTTTTATTTACCCCTGACACACGATAATTACATCTTATAAATCTACACCAAGAAGGAAGAAGAAACTTGTATCTGAGTTTGTATGGTAGTTTATATCTAATTACCGACTCGATTGTTTTTATTTATTTTGTCTTAAGCGAGTACATTAGTAGAAATACCTCCAGTTAACTTTCAAACATTGCAAATAAAATGCTTCGCGGAATGCAATTGAAAACTTCAGAAGTAATTGATTTCGCGAACGATAACAAAGAAATATTCAACTAATTAAAACATGGTTGGAATAGTGGTTTATTGCGGCTAATCTTCAGTTTTTAATTTACATTCCAAGTAAAAAGCTTGCTTGGCTCAGACGGCTTCAATTTTACGTAATTTAGTACGTTTTACAAAATATGAAAGTCAATAAATATATAAATAAAGTTTTGTTTGATGGTCTACATGTTAATCTCTTAACTCTTAAGTATAGACCAAAGTTAAACGTTTTTTTATAAAACTAGACTATTTTAGATGCACTTAGAATCGTCTTAACTCATAATACATACAAAAATATTTACCTACTTCGATAGTAATTGAAAAGCGATTTCTATAGAGAAGAGCAGTCAAGAAGAGCGGTTCTGTATTCGCTCTTTTTAAATCATATATTTTTTTTTTATTCTATATCCTATCTATATTTTAATTAATATGAAAAATCGCTAAACTAATATATTTTTTATATTTAGCACTACCAAACTCTTCAACACTATTAGGGAATTTTATATGAAAGAGTACATACGTCTACTGAGCCAGGCCTCATGAATTATTTTTATTCAGAACTTCGTAAAACTGGCTATTATTTTTGTGCAGATAAAAAATATCTCTGATTAAATATATACGTTAATCACAGGTTGTCACAAACAACAAGCAGTGCGACCACATCGTCGTCCGAGGGCCGCGGTCGGAGGGACGCAAGCCCTGAAGACCGGCGACATGACCTGCAATTACCGGACCTCGACCGACCCTTACCCGTCTACGATATACAATACGGGGTAAGTTCTTGTATTTCACATATTTGTATATAGACTTGGGCTAATCGAAAAACAAAGCCGTAGTTATAGTTGGCTGCACTTTTTAATCGGAATTTTTCCTCGCGAGTATTCCGGGTATTGGTATAAAAAAAAACTCTTCGAAATACACGTTAAAATCCTTACTATGTTACTTTTAACTACGGGTACAGACTTTAATAACATGTTATGATTACAAAAAGGTTTTATAAATAGGCAGCAGATCGATTAAAATCTTGGCTTCACATAAACAGGGCGAATTCTATGTAATTTTCATGCATTATCGATTTCAAAGCGTAATTACGTATCTGTCTTCTATCCATCACTTATTCACACAGCAATTGGGACATGTCCCGGATCAATTTACATAATTGAAGCGTGCATAGTCCAAGCTTGGAAATAATTATGATAGCTCAACGTTACTTGAGCCCTAAAGCACTATTATAAATATAAAGAATTACCGCTAAGCATTGCAAGTATTTTATATTGCAAGCGGTCCTGTCGTAAATAATGATAATGCAACCGTATACATTAGATTGTGTTTTCTTGTTCTTTAATGTTGCATTCATGTTGTGATTTACATATAATTATTTTGCTATTATGCTTCAATGAAAGCGAACGGAGAAGTTTCGTTTAAAAAATGTCGGATATTTACTTCGTGGAGATTAAAATGTGTTCCACCAACTGAAGTGGGTTTAAATAATGAATGATATTCCGAAACAAAAGCTCTAGAAAAATGAACTCATATTTTGCTGTTAGAAAATTACATTACAAATTACTTCTACAAATTCTTTATCCCAATTTAATTAACATCTGATCCGGATTAAGGCCCCAATTAATCAAGCAAGTCAATTTTTCACACTGTAATAACGCTAGCTGATATAGATGTTGCATGACGTAAAAATATTTAATTAAAATTAATATCGCTAGTACCCAGAGCACATCTCGCTCCCAATTAATAAAGCTTTCTGTTCACGCTTCACAGGGTGATGGATCGGTGGTAAGTGAATTATCGTAATAGCTTTGGTAAAAATCACGAGCACCTTCATTATTTAATGGAATTCACAAATGTTATTTATGCTTTCCTCACTGAAAATATCTAATTTACCTTCGTAATATTACTCTTTAGATCGTGACGTGACTTAAAAATGTTTTATTGTCTCATTTAAATCTCTGCTCTATTTGCAAATGAAAGCTTTGCGAGCGCTGCTAGTTTATTGCTCGTTTACATAAAGTTAGGGTTTTACGTAATGTATTCTTTATTTAAATGAGCCATGTACTTGGTTAAGGATTTCTTGAACGTTACCTGTAATCTTTGTTCATTGGTGTGCAATGCGAAATTACTGGAACGTTCTTTGCGTGTTACGATAACGTTTTAAATGTTCTAGTATTTTTAAAGACCTTCAATATGTAAAACAATGTTTTTTACTAAGTAAATAAAAATTTCTACATAATTTACTCAATGTTGTATTAAATCTTATTTTTTAGGTAATATGTATGCATTGCTCATATTATAGGTATAATATGAGCAATGCATACATATAATAATTGCAATTATAGGTATATGTGAGTAATGTTAGCAATGAAGACCATTAAAAATTCATCCCGTAGTATTCTCCCAAAAAATGATTATTTTCAAAGCTTTACAATACCTCATTAACCACTTCCTACTCTAAAATATTTAATTTCAGGAATTCGACATAGTGATGACAAAAGTGAACGGTTCCCTGGGTTTCACCCTCCGTAAAGAGGACCACAGCGCTTTGGGTCACTACGTGCGTGCGTTAGTACGGGAGCCAGCGTTGAGCGATGGACGCATACAACCAGGGGACAGGATTGTCGCGGTATGCAATATTTATTGGTAATAATAATATATTAAGGTATAAGGCCCATAGTAGGAGAGAGATTTTTTTATTAGGTATGCTCATGCAAACGGACACAATCATCATCAAATCCGTTTTGACGGTTTTGTTTTAAAATAACCCGGCTTTTTATATTGTATAGATAGATTATAATATAGACAATTATACTCGTATTACTGGGTCGTCTTGTTGTGTGTATAGAGAATACTTCTCCCCCACGAACCTATCGTGTGTAACGATCTTACCTATATCATTGTTTTTATGAAACATGCTTATTTCCCGAATGTAAGTAAAACAAGTCAGTCCGAGATGTTATTTGTTGGAATGAATTAATAAAATAATCGAATTTCGAAAGGCTATATATGTCATATTTATTACGACCACACTTTTAAATTGCAATCAATACAAAAAAAACCTAATAAAAAGTTGTCCGAGTGAATGATAAAAACTTGAATATGTGGTGTAACAAAAAAGATATGGTTTTGTAAAACCTCACAGAGTTCATTCATTTCCAATATATACGAGAGATTTAATCATTTTAAATATAAATCAAATGATCATAAGTAATTGGCTAGGTATTGCGGATGTTGAGCTTCGCCATTACATTTGTATAATTAAAACGTATCGCTGTGACATATCTAACAAGTACATGTCAATTTGCGTGCATGGCTAACATTAAGGGGAGTTTTTGCATGATCCGAGGAAATAGTTACCTTTTTGTTATATCTTTACAAACGGCTTTGAATAATGCTAATGATACTTTTCTATGAAAGTTATCCAACCTGTTTTATGCTTAGAGGTAAACAATGTAAATGAAAACAAGAAAAAATAAATTGTAAAATGATTTTATATGTTTGCTATTTTTTTCAAACCTGCTCGTGTAAAATATCAACAGTATGGCTTTCCTTTTTTTGCATTACTATAACATATTTTATTGTAGCGTATTACGTAGTCAGAAAGTCACGAATTATAATTTTCTTGCCAAGGACACTTTTTACCACTATATACATAAAAAAAATATTGCGCCAATTCACAATCTAATAAAACAAAAGAAAGAGATATCTGAGTGTATTTTTTATTACGTATATAAATTTAAAAATATATGTAACATATATATTTAATAACGCTAAAAAATAATTAAAAAAATGTGTGCGTGTACTAGAGTACACACGTAAGAAGTGAAACTTAGGGATAAGAAAAAGTTAGCGCGTAACGCAAAAATGTCACGCCTACGGCGTAACGCAAAAGTGTCACGCCTACAGCGTAACGCTAAAATGTTACACTAAATTTTTGTCCAACCCCGATAAAGAAGTTTCACTTCAAAAATAAAATAAAAATGTGTGCGTGTACTAGTGTACACACGTAAGAAGTGAAACTTCTTTATGACCTTATTTTTCAAAAACTAATTTACTATATGCAACTAAGATAAGAAAAAGATGGTGCGTAACGGAAAAATGTCACGCGTAACGAAAAAATGTTATACTACATTTTTTTCCAACCCCGATAAAGAAGTTTCACTTCAAAAATCACATACAAAGATGTATTTATCATACCATAATTATTTTTCGCAGGTGAATGACACGCCAATGTCGAACATGTCTCACGCGGAGGCGGTCGCGTTCCTGCGCGCGTGCGACTCAGAAGTGCGTCTGCGGCTGTACCGCGACCACGCGGCAACGCCGCTCTCGCCTATGTCGCCCAAGGAGGAGGGGCCCACTGATTCGGATGCGCCGCTGAATAAACCGAAACCACCTTTGAGGTATTGTTTTAGTAATAAATCGGTGTAATTTTAATTTTTCTTGTTGTTGTACTTTCTTTTTGATGTATGAATTATCAATTCCTCTTAATAATGTAATTTTAAAATTAAAAATTTTGGCCAGAAAAATATAATATAGATTACTGATGTATAAATTAATGAGCATACAATGAGCCGTCGACGGGTACAACAAAAACGATCGCATCTCTACTAAAATTATTCACTCTTATGTTTTTGTGACGGTAAAAACCTGATATGCAAGATTTAGAAATGAAATCATTAATATTGTGGAGATTTGCATATAAAATCCAGCTTCGAAAATGGCATAATAATGTGTCCTTACATCTTATCACGGATATATATATCTACATGAATATCTTTTCTAGGAATCCATTTAAGAAAAAATTCTGGATATTTAATCTTCAAGTAATTTTATTTTTTTCAGGGCCGAAGCCGTATCCATGCTTTGTGACTTAGCGGCGCGACGTCTGACGCCCGACGCGGCTGACGGATCGCGCTCTCCCTGTCTGTCACCTAGAAAGTTCCGCAAGCTTACAAAGGACAACAACCACTATGAACAACCGAATGGTAACTTTGTCGTTATTTGCATATTATTTGGTGCATTATTTTCGTTCTGTTTTTACACACTGACTGAAACTATGTTTTCTTGGTTTTTCGTATAAGTTCAACCTTTATTTTAAATTTCTTCTTACCAACAACCGATGTTAAAAATCGCGCACGTTTAGACCTCCTATTTGAATACTTTTTTTTTCTAATTTAATAGATTTTCCATAAATAATAAATTTAATGTTACCTAAATAATGTATAATTTTAGAACTTTATATTCGTAGTAAGTATTCGATGATACGTAATCGGCACTTTTACCTATTTGCAATTAAACCTAAAGCTAAATTATAATTAGCATTTTTAAATAAAGTGATTAAAAAATCTAAATAAAAATGTTGAGCTTGTTTTAATTGCACATGTTCTATACACGCAATGCACTAAGCAAGTAGACTTTTTGGCACAGATTTGGGAAGAAACAAGATAACAGAAACGAGTAATTTAGTAAATACGGATGTACCGAAATATTCTGAAGATTTGAAAAGTGGTGTAAAAGAAAAAATTCCAAAATGTACTTGTACAACGCCTATGCCTTATACTACGCAAACTAAAGAAATAGAATTGTGTGATGATATGATTAGAATACTACCTGATGATATTATAATAGTACCAATTAGACCACCCAGAAAAGGTGGTTCAAGAAAAACAAAAGAATCAACAAAAATGGAAAAGAATTCCAATGAAGAACAATGTATTACGACAGAAAAAGAGCCATTAACTACAACCAAATCAAATGATGATTCCAACCAAACTGCATCTAAAGTTACCAAAGAAAGTTCATTTAGATCCTCGATAGAACATAGTTCGAAAAAAGAACCTGTCGTCCCCCATATTAGTCCTTCAACAACAAAAATTTCTCAAACCGCTTTCAAGGAGTGCATTGTTCCAGTAAAATCTGACGAGGTATCAAACCCACTAACACAAAGCAAGACAATTGTGAGCAAACCTGAAAATTATTATGAAAATATTGCTGAATCTCCATCTTTAGACTTAGACAGAAAACATGAAACAAATGTAAAACCAGAATTACAAAGCGATGTTAAAGATAAAACTACAAAAACTTGTACGGAACCAATAACATGCACCTGTGCAGTAACTATTGAGGAATTGAAAAAATATCACAAAAATAAAAGTGTCCCATCAGCAATCAAAGAAGAAATTAAACCAGTTCCCTTAAAATTAACACAAAATATAGAAAATAATACACAAAACCAACATACGCCGACAATTCAAAGATCTAAAACACAAAGATTTTCACGATCTCACTCGATAAGAAAACGCCTTCTTTCTAAAAGATTTAAATCGAAAACAATAAGTGGTCCAATATCGTTGCAAAAAAATTCAACAGATACAAATACTGAGGACAATAAATTACAACCCCCAGAACCTGCTTCAGTGCAAGGTAAAGACATCGTTCCATCTGAGGGTTCAGAAGCCATAGAAAATCCAACTCAATCTGTAGTAAATAAACCTATAGAACGTCCTACATCTCTGATTATTAATTCTAATAGAGATGAAGAAATTATAACTGATAAGCTGAGTTCAAACCTATTAGCTGGTATTGAAACAAAGCAGAAAAAGCCTGTACTTACAAGCCCTACGACTCCGCCTTCATGTAGAAATCAAAAGCTAAGCCTGACAGGTGAGACACTGTCGGCGCACACCTTCCTACCGTGACATCATTATTTTCCATTAAAATCTACGCTGATTGAAGACTCTAATTCGGACCGAATCTGTGATAAACTCTAAAGCAGGACAGTGGACATTGTACTCAGAGGCAAAATATTAAAGTTGATAATACAAACCTATGTTCTTCAGTCAGCGGCTTATCTGCCAAATGTTTTGTGTGACCAATTATACGTAATATGCTATGCTTTAGGACCAACCACTTAACGGACAGTAGCTTCCTCAAAATATATAATCATGTAACTGTAAAAACCTAACCACTTTTTATTTCACAAGCCATTTAGGCTTACGTAGTATGTACATTAGCACCTAGCTCTATAAAATTACCTGCTTAGATGCAATGCCAATACAAAAGTATAACATATATACCTTATATCTTGTGTCTGAGAGGCAATTGAAATGTGTTTACAGCTTATAAATGAGGGCTTTTTGTGCGTTAAAATACAACAAAAACACTTTATAAAAAGGATATTGTATTTAACTAAGATTTTTAAGTCAATTGCACTCTTATGCCTTGCGTTTTTTGTTTCTCGATATATTATGCATCTGAACATACAGCTATTGTAAATAGACCGTTCAAACAATAATATCATCTATAAAACACATATATAAATTAAGCATTGCAACACCTTAATGCACACCTGTAGCTATAAAAAAGTCACTCACATCATATCCTAACACACAAATGTCATTGAAATTGCTAAAATGAGGGTAATTACTTTATTACTGATAATGATATTTCCTTTTCAGTAATACCGCAAAACTATGAATTAAATAATCTAGACAATGATACACTAGATGCCCCAAATGCGTACCAAGAAGATCCTCGACACAGATACAATGAGGCTGCATTTCCAATAGATTCTGACGAACCAGTTTCTATGCCAGCGGAGTTATCAAGTGATGAAAGGTTCAAGCATTCGAACCCAACCTACCAAAGTGCGGTTTTGCACAGCTCCACAGCTGATAGTGCTTCTGAAAAAGACGATGGTAACATTTATTCTAATTGATATACTCCAATGATAATCCTGCTAATATTATAAACGCTAAAGTTTATCAGAATGTTTGTTATTTCTTTTTTGAAACAAAAATGGCTAATCGAGCGTTTCTGTATGAAATTTGGTACAGAAATAAATCTATAGTCTCGATAAGCACATAGGCTTTATACCCAGGTACCACGCAAGTGACGTCCCGGGTTTTAGCTTATAATTAAATATTGAGACGTATTTTTATTTCAGGAAAT
This sequence comes from Colias croceus, assembly GCF_905220415.1. Classification (NCBI taxonomy): domain Eukaryota; kingdom Metazoa; phylum Arthropoda; class Insecta; order Lepidoptera; family Pieridae; genus Colias; species Colias croceus. The sequence goes on along the minus strand of NC_059544.1, from coordinate 3,611,786 downwards.
GGTTTAAAGAAATGGAAAGGCGTTGCTCTGTCACCTGATAATGAAAGAAAAGTAAAACTGCCTGTAGTTGAAACTCAAACGCCGAAACCAAGTGAACTAGAAACCGTCCAGAAGGAAAATATTAAACCTGAACCGCCAGTCGAAACAACAAGCAGTGAACCAACAGTGAGTATTTCATGTTTTCCCAGATATTATCAGATATATTTGAATATAGCGTTAGTTTAAAGTCTTGGCCAATTTTTTCGTAATTATGTATTTACTTGGAAATCATTTTTTTATTTAAATAATATTTTGTATTTATTTTGCCTAACTCTTGTATCAGATTTAAAGAATACAAATGTTATTTCCTAATTTGATTGTGAACTAGCTTCCGCCCGCGACTCCGTCCGCGCGGAAAAATTAAGATTTTTTTCTACGTATTTTTCCGGGATAAAAAGTATCCTATTTTATGCCCAGGATAATAAGGTATAATTATACCAAGTTTCATCGAAATCAAACCGTTAGTTTTCACGTGATGCCTGAACATACAGACAGACAGACAGACAATAATTTTTTTAAACACATATTTGGGCTTGGTATCGATCCAGTAACACCCCCTGCTATTTATTTTTTCAATATCTTCAATGTACAGAATTGACCCTTCTACAGATTTATTATACAGGGTGTCCCGTAAGTAGTGGACCAACGGGTTATGGGGAGTAGAGGGACTTATTATCTAACAAAAATACTAAAATTTGTTGTCCTAAACCATAAAGTTTTTGATTTATGCTTTATTTTCAAAATTTGATAAAAATATCATCCACGTAAGCTTAATATGAACTTTTACCATTTCTGTTTTTATTTTATTCTTATTTTTTTGTTCAAGGTTGTTAAGAATACATAAGTCTTCCTAATTAAAATGATACTCAAGCATAATTAACAACAACATCAAAATTAGACCAAAAAGTAGGTAAAATTTTACGTTTTAAAAATTTACGGACTGAAGTTTGAACAAAGCTGGTGTAAAAAAAATGTATGGTGACCCTGTGGAACTTTGTTTTAAAAACTTCTACATCTCATACAAATTACAAAAAGGTATAATTGTGTGGTATAAAGTATTTAAAAAAATGTTAAATTGGCGTTCAACATTCAAATTAAAAATTATCAGGTAGTCAACTCATTAAGTTATTCCGAGAATTATTGCCTTTATGGGCGCGCGCTGGAATTCTTTTGTATTGTTTCTGGCCAATCATAGACGATACTTGAACCCACTATGATTTTCTTTGACTTTCAACTATTTCAGTGACTTGCTTATAGCTCGGAACTACACGCGTGTTTAGCTTGAATCCGTCATTACGATATTATTCTTTGTTGAAGTGCGATTGAATTGGACACTGATTTGTGAAATAAAGCATAAATTAAAAACTTTATGGTTTAGGACAATAAATTTTAGTATTTTTGTTAGATAATAAGTCCCTCTACTCACCATAACCCGTTGGTCCACTACTTACGGGACACCCTGTATGTATATGTATAGATGAGTTTGAATTAACTAATGCCCTAACCTTTGACCTCGCAAAATGGCACAGAATCGATCCTATTCTTAGTGGAATCGCATAGTGTTTGTACTTATATTAGGTACCATCTCTATAGATTTGCGTGTGATACTGTAGCGACACCTCGCTCTGAATCGCGCAAGGGAAAAATTTCCTCTACAGAGCATAAATACAACTTTCCGATATCATTCAGGGCCGTAACGGCCGGCCAGTCGAGTAGACTTGTCGAGGAGTCTCCCTTTTTCGGTGGAGGAATTCCACCTTCCTTCCTCCACAATACAAACAAATGCATTTTACTCTACACCCATTAATTTACTACTATTGTCACAGATAGTGACTGTGGAACTGAACCGTGGCTGGAACAGTCGTTTAGGGTTCAGCGTGCAGAGTCACCCCGAGTCCGGGCAGAGTTACATATCAGCGGTGTACAGCGACAGTGTGGCCGCGAGGGACGGGAGACTGCGACGCGGTGACGTCATACTGCAGGTATGCGTTTATAAAGCGCGTCACACACGGTGAAGATACTATAATATATTATGTTAAGATTCTCTAATATAAAATTTTACAGTATCTAAAGGTATCCGGTATCAGCGTTCTTACCATCATTTTTCTTTTTGTGTTTGCGTACTAAGACCCCTGTAGAACCGCCATCCTGTTACAAATGACCCGAAATTTTGTGCAGTGTTTCTATTTTCTTAATCATTTACTTTGTATTCTTTCATCATTAGTCACTAAAATTTATTTTGTTAACTTGCCAAATATAATGTAATATGGAAATTGTAAGCGAAGGCACTGCCTTCTGAGATACAGGTAATTACCTAGTTCAGAAGGCAGAACAATATTATAATGTTATATTTGAAGTTGCTAATAAAGTTTATTTTATTTTATTTAAAAAGTGTTTATGTAAGCATTATAGCGTATATATTTTGTCAAAGTATCCATACATAGCATCAGGTTTTATTGATGGGCTGTTTTTGGGTGTAAAGAAAACTCAAATTCTTTCTTTTCATTTCTAGATCATAACAGATAAAGTATAAGGTTTTATTCAAAGCTGTTTGGCTGTAAACAAATTTCAAATTATCTTGATTGTTCAATTCGTATTGTAAAGTAGTGTAACTGACACCATATTGTGATAAATTGGTCAAATCCCATATGACATTTAAAATATTAGATTTTAAAGTATGCATGACAAGAATAACAATTAGACAAAATAAGTACATATAAAACTTCAAAGATACTACTCATCTATGATAATTTAATATTTTTATACTAAAACCGTAAATTATATTCTACTTTATTTATTTTCAGGTCAACGACGAAAATGTAACATCAATGAAGACACCTGAAGTTATTGATTTATTAAGAATTCTTCGTGGATCTATTTGTATCACTGTTCTACGACCACCTAACGTTTAATGAATAAATAAAAAAAATATTAAAAAAAATCCCTTGCCCTTTAAGAAGTGCGATCTAATTGATCAAAAGTAATGCGAGAATTATATTTACTTCATATAAAATATTTATTTATCCAAGTTGCGGAAAAATTACTTATACCCTTTCTACTTTCCTAAGAGAAAGTTCCTAATAGAGTTCTTTAGGTATACCTACCTTTCCTTCTAGGTAATAATTTAAATATTTGAGATACCATATTATTATGATGTTGAATAATTATAATAACGGAATTGATCTCTATATCTTAAAATAGAATATAATGTCGTTAAAAATTATAGAGGGATTCAACATTTATAACAATATCTACGTTGTCCTAAGTAATGCAACGAATAAAACAAAAAATCATTCAATAAAGACATTATTTATTGAAGAACTCAAAACAGTAGATAATATATATAAGTAGCATTCCACACTATAGATATTTGCTCTCATAATAGTAAAAAGGCGTTTATTACAAATCGTTATTTAGGGGCCTAAAACTATGAACATAACCTATCAGTGCTTCATATTACACGATTAAATGTAAGTAAAATATTTAAAACAGAATAAGATGCACCATTTCGCGTTTATCACGAAATAAATACTTAAATAGTCAAATATATTTATAGGTCTGTTTTTAATACCTACCATATTTCTATTGTACCTACACTCATGTAAGATTAAAGTTGCGTCAATTTGTAGGGCAAAATATGGCAATCTAAATTGGTCCATAGACAAATCACTAATTGTTCATAAGATTGTAAACATTGTGCACACTAAAGCACAATATTCATTGAAGTGTGACCACATTAGTTTTTCATTAAATTTGACATCTTAAATAAAATTATTCACATAAATGTTATAAATTGTGTGTGCTCAGTATTAGTCAAAAATTATGTTGGATTTGAAAATGTATATAATATTAAATGATCATTAGATAGTTAAATGTAGAGATAGAAATTATACGTATATCGAATGGATCTAAATTACTCTTCTCTATGGATACTGATAAATTCTAGTCATTTCAGAATTATAAATACAATGATAATTATTAGCTGCGATATTTATAAAGTATGTATTAAATTACTAAGCGGACTATTATCATAATTTTAATAGACACATATAAATATGTTATAAACACATTGTATCTTGTTATGAAGTAAAAGATTTTATTGACAAATCTGAGACTGCTTTCTTATTGGAATATCTACAAAATATTCTTTGAAATATTATAAATGTCTATGAGATAGATTCGAACAAATAAAGCAAATAATCGATACAAGCGTGTGCGAAGCAATAGGAATTATATACAAATATTCTCAATCTAAAAGCAGCCTTAAAATATATTATACACATGTTAATAGAAAATAAAATAAGAATCGAAATCTAGAAGTATTAAGGAAACCGTACAGATTATTGTCGAACGAATCAAAACTGATATTCTAAAGTTATTGTGATGGATTTGTGTTAGATAATAAATATAAAATAGATAATTATAAATTTATGTAATTTAATGGAATACAAACAATTTAAAACCTGTAGATGTAGACTCTAGACATCGGCCCAAATGCTAGATAGTAGTTGATGTTGTAAATTTTTCAATTGATCCTTGCATATATTAAGTGGTTGTTTTCACATCGCTCGTGTTAAGTTTATTTAAACCTATTTTTACTTTTTTTAGGAAAATATTTGTGGAACAAAACATCTTACTGTGTACAAATTGTAATAGTAGATCAATTTACAATAAAACACGTAATTATTAATTTTATTTCGATTCGTAACATTATTTGAAACATGCCATAGTTGTAGAATAGATCTAGATACACTATTGCGGAATGTATTAAAATCGCTTATATTTTGAACAGACCAAAAGTCTACTACTCCTGTGCCTAAAAAGCAATACAAGTAAAAAGTTAATAACCACTTATAATTCTAAACGATTTAACATTGATGTGAATGTGCAGTGTCTATGTGATGATTTTTATGTGATTATGTATTGAATAATTTTAAGTTTATTGAGGCGCAAGTTACATAGAAGAGGTATAAACAATAACTATGGTTACATTTGGCTACATAAATACTATGTACAACAAATATTAAATGACATTTGTTAATAAAAAAAATCTTTTACCTTCTCCGACTACAAAATGATCATCAATAGACATTGAATATTTTTGAGAAATAAATCTCTTATACCGAATATGATCGTATATTGTAGTATCGTGTAAGTATACATACTACAGTTTTACCTCGAGTCTATGAAGCTTGTGCCTAACGCGGTGCTCAAATGATTTCAAATTAAGTTCTAGTCAGGATTTAATTTAAATCATATTCACGTTAAATTATAAAAATAATCCAGATCCATACATATTTTAAATACCATAGGGAGGGACGGTTATTTATTCATAAGCTGAACATATTTTGTAGTACAAAAGCAAATATATATTTTAAATATTACCTGTTTTTAAATGAAGGAATTAATCCCTCCCACACATTTCTGCTTCCGCATCAACCGTCTCTCTTATATAGTTAATTAATTATTATTAAAATTCATCGTATATTGATTGTGGTTGTTATTTTGTGTGAATGCTATAAACGTATATGTATATACAAGGCAAACGGAACAAATATGTGTCAGATAAATATTTAACTTTTATTATTTTTGAAAGTATTTTGAATGATTTATTTATTTTTGGATTCAGTATCATTAATAATTATTTAATGTAATATTTTTTATTAAGAACACCTTTTTATTATAAAAAATGCCTTCATATCATATTTTGCCTTTTAATTGTTATGTTTCATTTTTATTTTGTAATCTATGAATTTTAGACTCTAGTCGAAACAATATACTTTCAAATTCATTTTCAATACATATACTGAGCTCGTCGGCCTTGTAGTAATTGAAATGTCAGTAAACATTAAATATATTTTTGTGAGATGAATGATACAAAAATTATTAAATGTATATATTTTACTTTATAAAATTAAAGTATAATTAAGAGATATGATAACCATTCTGATTTTTATTTCATACCCATGAACTTCCCAAAATCCTATATCCTAAACTACAAAAGGGAATGTCACGACGAACCCTTTTGTCATAGAATTAACTCCTATTCCTTGAATTTTGTAGTGGTGCAAAAGCAAGTCATGTTATCCAAAATCGAAGTTTGTGGAGCACTTTCTTATGGTATTAAATAGTAGAGCATGCTGTATTTTATTTAAATTACGTGATGTTACGCCACGCCTACACTAAGATAGGTGATAGGTAGTGTATTTAATACCTTAATCATCTATGCTAGTAATTTTTTTTTTTTTTTTAATAAAATGTTATTAACTAACTAATTTAAAAAGGACTAACTACAAAGATTTATCTTTTCTTCAATATAGCATATAACTTATAATTTAAAATGCTATGAGTAAGTAGTTAATCATCATCAATCATTAATTATTTAGATTCATATTTTTTGATACATAATTCTCCTGAATAATTCCATTTTGCCAAAGATTTGTTTTATATAGTACCTATTCAACAACAAATAGTCCTATTCCCGTAAGCTTGTGGACCTGTCATTTATCATCGGAAACAGTGGACCTTTTACTCATCCGTCACGCTTGAATACAAAGTATTATATAATAAGAACTAAGATTCACGCGTATCCACTGCAAATTACAAGTGAGCATCGTGCGTGCAGTAAACACGTAAGTCGATAGCCATTAACCGTGACAGGAACGGTGCACGACATCGGTGAACCACGACGACTATATCATCAACTATAGTATTGTATTAGAATATCTGTCTTAGCAAACGTTGGATTGGAGATGTTGTTCGATTTCAGACATACCCGTTACTTGAGAGGTAGGTACACAAAATTTCATGAGAATCGGTCAAGTCGTTTACAAGTTTTTTTAGAACGAGATTTTTATATATTAGTAGTATTACCTATTATATTATCTGTGATATTATATAATATTATATGACCATGAATTAGTATAATTTTTGATAAATTCAGGTCTATGGGTACCAAAATAGCATTCATAATCTTATCAAATTTTGTACTTGCATAAATATTTTTTTTATTATAATTAAATTATTATATCTTTTATTAGAATCTATATTCGTAGAATTCAATTTGTCAGTATCAGTAGAGGACTTATATCTTTATTGTTATCTAATGAAGATAATTCAATCAAGTTTTTGAAGTTAGGTATACTTCTTTTGGCGCGATGGAGAAAAATGATGAGAGTGAGTTAGTTCTAGTAGTAGAGTGGTAGAGTTAGTTCTAGGTGGTATGAAAATTGATAACTATATTCAAGTTCATTCTAGTATTTTTTTACGTAAGTACACACACTCTTTTTTTAATCTAGTTTGTTTCATCACTCATCAATCGTAGTCGTATGTAGGTATTATTGTTGTAATAGGCAAATATTATAATCTGTATTTTGGTTATTGTATAGTCTGTATGGTATCACTGTAAACTGCAATTGTCTTTGCCCTCCTCTCTGTCTCTGTGGTTCGTGGTGTAATGTCGTGTGCGCACAATGTAGTTTGTAAAAAAGTATTATAAAAATAAAGATAATTTATCAGCATCCACAAGTTGTGTTTCAATATACAATTATTTCAACATGGTAGCAGAGCGTGGTTGATAAATTATGAAAAAATATCAACATCACGAGAAGATTAAGAAGATACGTAAAAGTACAAGTTACACAAGTAAATTGAATATAAAAGGGAAGGTTGAAAATTGATCAAGATTATTAGAAATATTGAAACAATGGCTAAGCAAGCCCGGATTGAAGATATTACGATACCTATTTTTGATGGTGCAAACTATTCAAGCTGGAAATTGAGGTTAATGACCTTGTTGGAGTACAAGGAATGTCACGAGCCCGCCACGACACATGTTCCGGTAAAAGATGAAAATATCATGAAGAAAAAAGATTTAAAGGCAAGAACTATCATAATGAGCACAATTTCAGATCGTCAAATAGAATATATTAGTGAATGCAAAACAGCTTATGAAATTATTAGAAAATTTGACAGGATGTACCTAACCCAGTCTACTGCTATGCAAATATTATGCAGAGCAAACATAGAAGAAGTAAAGTTGAATAATTATGGTACAGTTGAAGATTTTTTTGTTGCGTTTGAAAAAACAATAAACACATTTAAGGACGCCGGAGGAAAAATTGATGAAACAGAAAAGTTGAGATATCTTCTCAAAGCGCTCCCACCAAGTTATAGTTATATTGGAGATTTCCTTGATGTAATACCAGAAGAACAAAGGACTGTTGATTATGTGAGGACTAAAATTAAAGAAAAAAATATTACTTCATGCAATTCAGATGGTAGAAATAATGTGAGTACATTTAATATTAAAACAAAACTTCAATGTTTTATTTGTGGAAAGACTGGCCATTTCAAGAAGGATTGTTGGCAGAGAAAGAATATAAATGAACAAAATAAGGAACCAGGCAGATATCAAACGCATTACAATCATCGAGGACATTTTAGAGCAACCTACAGAGGTCAAAGCCGAGGCAGAGGTCGAGGTCATGCCAGAGATAACACTTCAAACAATTTTTCACCGCAGTCATGGACAACTCAAGTATTTAACTCGGAAGTAAAACAGGTATATTTTGATAACAATAAGAATAAAGAATGTATGTATAATAATGAAATAAATTTTCTTTTAGATAGTGGATGTACGGATCACATAGTAAATAACGATACTTATTTTTATAAATGTGAAGATTTAATAATTCCAGTCAATGTAAAATTACCAGACGGCAAAATATTAAGTGCGACCAAGGTAGGTGATATTAAAATTTGTTTTGAAAACTATTATAGTGAACAGTATGTAGATTTAAAGAATGTTTATTTTGTAAAAGGCATTAATCAAAATTTGTTGAGTTTTGCTAAAATAACTAAGTCTTCCACAATAGTAGCTACAGGTGATAATGCAAAAATATATAATCAGTATCATGAATTAATAACTGTTGCTCATAAAATTAACAATTTATATTATATGAAAGGTTTTGCATTTAACAACTTGAAAAATGATGTGTATACTCATTCTGTAAAATTGACTAATAAAGAGAAATGGCATAGGGCACTTGGACATGTAAATTTTCAATATTTAAATAAAATAGTTAATGATAAATTAGTTGATGGTTTGCCGGATAGGATTGAAAGTGTAGACATGAAATGTTCAAATTGTATACAAAGTAAAATGGCTAATGTTCCTTTTGAAAATAATAGAACTAAAACTAAAGAGATTTTAGAATTGATTCATACTGATTTAAACGGTCCACATAATACAACTGGTTATGGTGGAGAAAAGTATTTCTTGACATTTATTGATGATTATAGCAAATGTACTAGAATATTTTGTATTAAAAGTAAAGCTGAAACTGCTAATTGTTTTATAGAATTTGTAAACTTAGTAGAAAATAAATTTAACAAAAGAATTAAGAAATTACAGTGTGATAACGGGAAAGAATATTTAAATAAGGATATTATTAATTTTATTAAACAGAAAGGTATAGAGTTATTACCATGTCCACCATATGTTCATGAATTAAACGGAGTAGCTGAAAGATATAATAGATCTGCTATGGATATAGGTAGGTGTTTATTGAGGGAAGCTAATATTCACAGAAGATATTGGCCGGAAGTTATTAAAACGGCAGCTTATTTAAAAAATCGAACTATTGCTAATACTTTAGAAAATAAAACTCCTTATGAGATATTTTTTGGAATAAAACCAGATGTAGAACATTTAAAAATTTATGGAAGTAGAGTTTTTGTAAGAGTTCCTGAAGTTTTAAGAAAAAGTAAATGGGATGATAAAGCTAAATTAGGAATATTAGTGGGGTATAATGAAAATAGCTACAGAGTTCTTTTGAATAATAGGATAGTAAATGCTAGGCATGTTCAGGTAGTCGAAGAAAATACTAAATTAATTTGCTTAGAAAAACAACATGATCAAATAGTTAAAGATAATGATTTAGAACCTGATACAACATTGAATGTTTCAAATAAAATATGTAATACGGAATATGAAAAAGATACAAACATAGATGAGAATTATAAAAATACTTTAGAACACGTTGTAAACAATGATAATCTTGATGATGATGAGAATAACGAATCTGTAGGAGTAGAAAAACTTAAAAGAAAGCGAATTCCAGTTTCTAGATATGGTAATCCAGTTTCACACTTTATATATGTAAATTATACTGATGCAAATGTACCAAATACTTATGAGGAAGCAATGAGCTCAATTGATCATGAACTATGGCAAAGAGCAATGGACTCTGAAATAAATAGCTTAAATAAAAACAATACTTGGCAAATTGTTGAAAGGCCCAAAGATAAAAAGGTTATTGATTTTAAGTGGATTTTTAAAAAAGAAAAGTAATAATGTTTACAAAGTAAGATTAGTTGTAAAAGGATTTCAGCAAAATGATTTAATGTTTATAAAAGTTTAAGTTTAAGTTTATTAAATGTTTATAAAAGGATTAGATTTTGTAAGAAGTAACTATGATTATTGTTTATATGTAAACAGAGCGAGCAAAGATCCAATATATATATTACTGTTTGTTGATGATCTTTTAATTTGTTGTACAAGTAAAAATAAAATTGAAGAAGTAAAAATTAGCTTGATGAAAAGGTTTGCAATGAAAGATTTGGGTAAAATTAAAAGTTATATTGGTATAGATATAGATTATAATAATGATAGAAATGTATTGTCTTTAAATCAAACAAAGTATATTGAATCTTTGGCTGCAAAATACAATTTAGAAAATTCTAAGTTATATGATACTCCAATGGAAACTAATTTAAGATTAGAACAAGCTAAGGAAATTGATGAAGGTATTCACTACAGAAATTTAATAGGTGAATTATTGTACATCAGTAACGGCACTAGGCCAGATGTAGCATATAGTATCAATTATTTGAGTAGGTTTCAGAATTGTTACAATCAAACACATTATAAATATGCAATGAGAGTATTAAAATATTTGTTTAAGACGGATTAAATTAAAGTTTGGAAGTTAACATACTATTGAAATGTAGACACTGAAATATTAGATTGTATGGTAGATTCTGACTATGCTGGAGATAATGTAGATTGGAAATCAATGTAAGGTTTTGTAATAAGATTGTTTGGAAACTTAATTTTGAATAACATTAGAATAAAGATTAATTTAGTACAGTTTATATCTGAGTTCAAGTTATAATATTGTAAGTAAAAGTTCAAGTTATAATATTGTATAAGTGAAAGTTAATTAGATTATAAATTGGGTGGAGGTATTATATTGTGTTAATAAGCATTGTAAGTAAGTAAAGGTAATATTGTTAAAGAAAATAAAGATTATAAATTTGAGGAGGCGTGTTGTAATAGGCAAATATTATAATCTGTATTTTGGTTATTGTATAGTCTGTATGGTATCACTGTAAACTGCAATTGTCTTTGCCCTCCTCTCTGTCTCTGTGGTTCGTGGTGTAATGTCGTGTGCGCACAATGTAGTTTGTAAAAAAGTATTATAAAAATAAAGATAATTTATCAGCATCCACAAGTTGTGTTTCAATATACAATTATTTCAACAATTATAGTTAAAACTAGCTGGTGCGTTGTGCGCGGGCTGCAAGCAGCCCGCGAGCCCCTTTTGCCCCTGGGTTGAAGCAATAGGGCACTCATTTGAAAATATATTCGGATTTTCTGTCCATTTGTTACATCTGCTAACAGCGATTCTACAGTCAGTCGGTAATGCTTATAAATTCCCCATTCAAATATTTTCTATTCCGGGGGGCTGTCCACCTTCGAGGGTGTGTGGTGCGCGAGCTGCAAGCAGCTCGCGGCTCATCCCAGGGCAGAAATCTTCAGTCATTTGAAAATGCATTCGAATTTCCTTTCCATTTGTTACATCACCTAACAGCGATTCTACAGTCAGTCGGTAATGCTTATAAATTCCCCATTCAAATATTTTCTATTCCGGGGGGCTGTCCACCTTCGAGTGTGCGTTGTGCGCGAGCTGCAAGCAGCTCGCGGCTCATCCCAGGGCAGAAATCTTCAGTGATTTGAAAATGCATTCGAATTTCCTATCCATTTGTTACATCTCCTAACAGCGATTCTACAGTCAGTCGGTAATGCTTATAAATTCCCCATTCAAATATTTTCTATTCCGGGGGGCTGTCCACCTTCGAGGGTGCGTGGTGCGCGAGCTGCAAGCAGCTCGCGGCTCATCCCAGGGCAGAAATCTTCAGTCATTTGAAAATGCATTCGAATTTCCTTTCCATTTGTAACATCTGCTAACAGCGATTCTACAGTTAGTCGAAACTGCTTATAAATTACTTATTCAAATATTGTTAAATTTTTGAAACGTCTTATCGATAGCGGGTAGTGACTTTTCATAATAAACTGTTCAAGAGTTAACCTAACACGCTCGTCGCTTCGCTCCTCGCTACCTATTTGAATATTTAGGCCGGCCGCTGCCGCGTCTCGCTCGCTTCGCTCGCTTGGCTCGTGCGATAGGTAGTTCAAAAGTTAACCTAACATGCTCGTCGCTTCGCTCCTCGCTACCTATTTGAATATTTAGGCCGGCCGCTGCCGTGACTCGCTCGCTTCGCTCGCATGGCTCGTGTGGTAGTTCAAAAGTTAACCTTACACGCTCGTCGCTTCGCTCCTCGCTACTTAAACTGCTTATAAATTACTTATTCAAATATTGGTAAAATTTTTGAAACGTCTATCGATAGCGGGCAGTGACTTTTCATAATAAACTGTTCAAGAGTTAACCTAACACGCTCGTCGCTTCGCTCCTCGCTACCTATTTGAATATTTAGGCCGGCCGCTGCCGCAACTCGCTCGCTTCGCTCGCTTGGCTCGTGCGGTAGGTAGTTCATAAGTTAACCTAACACGCTCGTCGCTTCGCTCCTCGCTACCTATTTGAATATTTAGGCTGGCCGTTGATGCGACTCGCTCGCTTCGCTCGCTTGGCTCGTGCGGTAAGTAGTTCAAAAGTTAACCTAACACGCTCGTCGCTTCGCTCCTCGCTACCTATTTGAATATTTACGCTGGCCGCTGCCGTGACTCGCTCGCTTCGCTCGCTTGGCTCGTGCGGTAGTTCAAAAGTTAATAAATATTTTCTACTCCGGGAGGCTGTCAACCCTCGAAGTTGCGCGGTGCGCGGGCAGCAAGCAGCCCGCGGTGCCGTCTTTTGCCGATGCTATTCAATTACCCTTCCTACTATGGAAATTTCCATACAAAATTTTCGAAAAAAAAAATTCGCTTTTTAGCAAAAATTTTTATGTGCCTGGAAGCGAACCAAGTTTTTAAACATTTTTTACCTTGGTGACCCCAACCTAAGTGCCACCAGTTCAGAGAGCCGTTGAATTTCGTGATGTATGGAAAATGGAAACCGGGGGTCGGAGAGAAATTCTGAGTATGCAGTTTTGTAAATCTGACCAATCAGAGCACAGAAGTCAATTTTGAGACCGATCGTGACGGAACCGGCGCCACCATCTTGCTTTGAAAAATTGGCCATTTTTTGAAAAAAAATTGCGTCCAATTTGAAATTTCTCGATTGCCCTGGTAGCACCCCATCTTCCTGATCATTTTTTAGTTCTACACCCCCCACCTATCTGGCGCCGTTTCGGAGAGCCGTCGAATTTCGCGTTGTATGAAATTCGGAAACCAGCGATGGAAACTCGATTATGAGTAGGCCACCTCAATGTGCGGCTCGATTAAAGCCCCTGTGCCAAGTTTCAGCGCGATCACACCAGCGATGGCCGTTTTAGAATTTGTATGGCGGCGGCCATTTTTTCCGCCATTTTGAATTTTTTTTGCACTCTGTGGTAATTGCTCGAGGTCTACTCCAAGTTTAGTTCGAGCACCCCAGATGTAGCTGCTACCGTTTGCGCGGGCCGTTGACCGTCTTCGAGAGATGAGGGAAAGTTTAAGATTTCGGATTTTTCTGGATATCCTGGGAGCTGGGCGAGTACGAATGCATCATTGGTGTATTTCTCCATTGCACCACCTTGTCTAAATTTACGTTTTTATGTTTGCGCCAAAAATGGAAAAATTCCAAAATCGAGCGACCCACTACGGCTCCCTGGTAGCGTCCCAGGGTGGTGATCATTTTTAGTTCCGGGACCCCCAACCCAACTCGCACCGTTTCCGCAGGCCGTTGGAGTTTACGTTGTATGGAAGTTGGAAACGGGGGCCCGGAGCCACTCGAACGGGGCACCGATCGATTTGCCGGCTCGAACAGAGCACGTGTGCCAAATTTGGGACGTAAGGATTCATAAACGGCGATTTTGGCAAAGTACGGCGGCCATCTTGTTTTCGCGAAAATCCCCATTTTTCCACCACCCCTGGTAATCGCCACCAGTTCTGAGCATTTTTTGTTCAGACACCCTCCCTCCAAGTGGCACCGTTTCCGCGCACCTCCAGGGGTCCACTCTCTTGTCCAGGGTGTTGGAGTTGTCAATATTTTTCCGGTGGTCACTCGGAGCACCTCTACACGATCACGTCGAAATCCCCCCAACTTTCCGCGTAGTTTCCGAGAAACCCGATGTCAGTCAGTCAGTCAGTGGTAGTGTAGCTTTATATATTATAATAAAAAAATAATTTATTGCAAAATGTGTTGTATTTTTTTCATCCATTTAATTCCAATACTCATAATATGAAAGTTGAATGTCTGTATTAAGATGAAAAGTGATGCATAGAATTCTGCACTCAGTCACGATGGCTCCTTTCAAATGTAATCCAACAGGATGATTACAATACGATTGGATCTACCACTCCATACCATCCATACCACTACTATATTACCTACTTGCTCTGTGTACCACTCTTCTCGTGAACGTTTGTTGATGGAGAAGTCAACAAACATCGGGATTTATCCCGATTTTCTATTTATTTGTAGAAAATGTAGGTACAATTTTACGTGGCCTTACCCATAAACGATTATTTGTTTTATAATATTAATATATGTAACTATCTATATTTTAAGAAATTTATAAACAAGCTAGGTATGTCTCAGATTAAAAAACTAATGCTGAAGTATTGGTACATATGCAAAGTTGAAATAAACAATATAAGTAGGTATATACTAGGTATTACTTGAGAATTTCTCGACGAGAGAATTGCTTCCATTATTTAATGCGATTTGCGTACTACTCCGCTCTACTACTTACTACTGAAATAGGTCACAATGGTACCTACATACACATTTGAATACAATACCCAGCACCCAGTTTAATTGTAAGCAAGCGTGACAAAACATAGAAAGTATGTACCTATATTACTACGCAAAGTACCTAGTTTACAAAAACAAGTGCCTTACATTTAGGGGTTAACTTGACTAATAAAGGGGTTACTAATTTACTATTGTTATTTCGGAGCACAATAATATTAACCTAATCGTACACTCCGCATAATATTTTTTCATACATATTTAGATACAGTAAACTTAAATTAATCTCAATAAAAAATGTGCAGTTCTGACCCATTTTAATGCCATTTCCGTTGTACCGCTTTCGTCCAGTAACCTGCTATGCGTCACTTGATCAATTAGCTATTATTTAATCTGTAGCCCACGTAGCATATGGTTTAGCGTCACGGTCAATGCACGTACCTACACCTCGTCCGAGGGAGTGACACGCTTCGCTACCCATAGACCGTTCCAAATTCAAATGTAGAAAATGCAGGTGAAGATAATATTTTTATTTTACTTTTTAATTGTAATATGAAATGTTTCTGGCCAGCATCTTGCCAGTAATTAATTACATAGGCTGTGCAGTTCATCTTAAATCTACAAATTAAAGAGGTAAAAATAATAATTTATTTATTCCCCTTTTAATATTTATTTAAATCATAATGAGAAATTTGGCAATTTGTAGAAAATACTTTTATAAGTAAATAAATAAAGTTATTTTAAGTGCGAATAAAATTTGCATCAACGGTGAATCTTATTTATCCTACTTTGTTACGCGATAGTTTGTAATGTAGAGATAAAAAATAGAAAACTGCTGATCAGACTTCGTTAACAAATGTATCACAGAAATAAATTTTAGTTTTGGAATATCATTTTTAGATTTGAGTTAGAGCGAAATTTATACAGGTAAGTATACCATGTGAATATAAACAAGTGATAACTGCGTTAAAAACAACCGACTTCAAACTTGCACTTGCAAAATTTACAAATACCTACAGACAAAAATGCTCATAAAATAAAAACTACCGGGCCTATCCGAATAAAATTTTTATGGGACCAATTCGACACCATCCCGCATCGAACAAAAAAGAATCACGCAAATCGGTTCAGAAACCTCGGAGTAATCGATGTACATACATAAAAAAATATATATATATACCGGCCGAATTGATAACCTCCTCCTTTTTTTGAAGTCGGTTAAAGATGCACGGGTTGAAGCTAATTTGACCCTAATTAAACTTAACAGTACATGTTATAATCTGAATTCTGAAATGTTTACGTTTTATTTCAACACTGCAGAATGCACTCATTCATGCAAGAAAATCCAACTAAATTCTGTGAGGTTTACCTTCCCTTTTCTCTTCCTATATTGACTAAAGTTATTAAGTACTTTTAACCGTAGACTAACAAGTAGAGAAATGTATATTATCCGTAGAGCTTTAGGTAGAGTTTTAAGTTGCTTGAAAACTTTATTTTGGTATATATGTGGGCACCAATGGGGAATGGGGATACTCACAACTTACAGGCAGTTGCGCTACGCCGGGCAAAGTGATAGTACGTCATCCGCGTGAAGTGTAGTGAATGGTAGCTTTATTTATGAGCAGTTTACATATTCGATTATGCAGTTTTCCATAGACGAGTAATTTTTTTAATTGTGAGTATGATTAAATTTTATTTTAATGCTTATTAGATGTAGATATTATTTTTGATATTATGGTAGAGACAGCTTATTTAAGAAATAAAGTTACAGTTTTTAATTAATATATTTTTTATGTAAAGCTACGTGACAAAAATAATATAAAATAAATATCAAAAGATTTAAAGTAAGTATGTAAATAAATAGTTGTATTCATTCACGATAAATAAAACCGCAAACACATGAATGTAAGCCTAAACCTCATCTCATATTATAATACTTACACGTTTCAGTTTTTTCAGTTTTTTTTTTTTATGGTACTTTATTGGTTAATTTACACATATTTAATTAAAATTGACAATACATATTTATTATTTTTACATAAAATAATAATCTAAGATATTTTACGCTGTTAGGTACCTAATCTGTTATCTTGAAAATTTTAGAACGTTTTTTGTCTGAACTCCAAAAAAGTAATAAGGTGGCTTTCTAATTTATTTCTACTAAAACTGTTAACGCCTTTTAATTATAATGTAACTGTTAAAATGAATGAGTTGTTATAAACTTAGTTAAAATTGTATTCTTTACTGAAGTCGGAGATCTTTTTCTTTTTCGACTTATAAAATCTAGGACCTTATAATAAAGTACTATAAATATCCAAAATAATTTTCTAAATAATATTGAGTAATCAATTCCTAGATAAAGATAGATATAATTATTATGATAGGTAAAACGATCCAGGACCAATTTTCATATCAACTATTTTTAGGAACTTTTTAGAGGACGTAAATTTAAAGTGGGAACAATATTTTGAATAAACATATTTTTATAGGATGGATATATTCAAAACTTCAGATTACACAATTTCTGGATAACATAATATTCTGTTTAGCATAGAGGTCAGCTAAAATGACAATAATACGTCGAAAATTTACAAAAAAAAACATGTAAGGCTTTCAGGGACATTTTCATTTAGTGTTGAAATTGATTGACGATTGCTCTACATTTCATGGAACAGATTTAAAATTGTGGTTAATTTTATTAATTATACTTAATGGTTAATGTTATTAATTATACATTTTATTTCCCAAACATTTTATTGCTTCAAATTAAATAAATAAGAACAAACACTTCCAACTTTCTCTCTGAGCAATTGTGATGAAGTCAAAATAACCTTGCATAAAATTAAGCCGTTCTACTATCAAATATTATTTTAGTTAATAAATATTATATTACATTTCAAGTTTTTATATACCCATAAATGAGAGTAAAGCCATCGGTGTCAACAAACAAATCAAAGCGCTAAGTAGATCGTGACAGATCAACGATTATAGGCCAGCCAATTTTATATCCATAAAAATTGCTTACCTATCGACAATGAAAGTGCTGCGAAATGTAATCTAATTGAATACTTTTAATCCAATATTTTTAATAAACTAGGTACCTACACCGGATCCAGTTGCAAGACTCGGAATAAAAAAAAAACCTATGTCACTAAGAATATGATAATAAAATACGAAAGCGATACTACCGAAAGTTTTTCTTTCTTTATTTGTTCAGTTTTATCTTTCCTATAATGAATGTAACACGATTAATATGAATACAATTGTAAATTATAGTCTAGGAACTAGGTATGCCATAGTAGGCATATGTACCTTCTATTTGTTTGAAACTTTCAATATAATAATTGACTAGGCATTACGAAGAATAGACGATTAAAAAACTCTATGTACCTGTAACCTGTTAATTTTTCCATGATTTCATTGTCATGCAAATTACAATTATTCTTGAATCTACGCTCAATTACGCGAACCATAATTTCGATACACCTTTTGTTTCAAAAGCACTTGCTTTTAATTTGGGAATCAGACTTTTTTGCATCAATTTGAGATATAAAGATTAGAAGAACAATAAGAATTTCGACGTTATTTATTTCTAACTTGCATTAATATACTACATAGGCCGTGGTTTTGTTTACAAATACGCGGAAAATAGGTAATGTTCGGAATTTAGTCATTAAAATTATGTACCTAGGTATACCTACTGATTTTCTTATGAAGTTAATTAATGTAGAGTAGATATTGTGTTAATAAGAGATCAAACACAATTGAAAGAAAACTTACATTGATTCAAACTTTCAAGTCAATAATATGACTTATGAGGTAATTACGTCGATTAGAGAATTACTATAATAGATTGAACCCCTTCGCCTAGAACCTATGAATGTTATCTAAATATCTAGTACATTTCAAAGTTCCATAAGTAGGAGGAGATAAGCACCATATTTTAATGTTTATTTAAACATAGAGTCATTACGGTATTGTTTATTTTAATAAATACATCTAACAGCAATCCCTAAAAATAGCAAACATCACTTTATGTAAAGCGACCGGAACTAGTTTTATAGCTAATAGCCTATATAGGTGAAGTATGCACCTTCGATGTCAGCCGAACTTTTTGTTGTCTTGGAAACCGTGTGAAACACTCGGTAACAATATAACTATAGGTAATCATTCAGATGAGATCTGAGGTTATGAATTTAAGATATTTTTTTCTATTTTTGAATTATAAGATGATAAGATTGTAATCCTAACTAATATTATAAAAGCGAAAGTAACTCTATCAGTTTGTATTTGTGTCTCTTCTTCACGCTTAAACTTGGATTTTCGGTACAGATATAGTTTGAGACGTGAGAAAGGACATAGAATAAGTTTGATCAGGGAATTCCCACGGGAAGTATGCGGACTTTTCTTTGACAACAAGGCGTAGCCGCGGGCGGAAAGCTAGTAACTAATAAAATATTAAATATCTCTAATTATTATGGCACACATTTTTGCGATTATATATTTTATCATATACGAGATAACCCATCGTACAACTATCTATCAGTGATAATAATGCGTCGGCAGTATTGTATGATTTTATAAAAATGATTATTCACTCAGTTACTTACCGATTGTGAAGGTTAGAATACGTCAACATGGTTAAGGCTCGCAAATACGTTGTGAAAAAACTTTTTGAAGGGGTTCCCAAGATTGAAGATTTTGATATTGTGGAATACGATCTTCCGCCCTTACAAAATGGAGAAATACTTGTTAAAACCCAATGGGTGAGTGTTGATCCATACCAAAGAGCGTATAATAGCAGATATCCGAAACCATACGATCAATTTGGTTTCAATGTGGGAGAAGTGGAAGACACCAGGAACCCTCGTTTCCCCATTGGCACGAAGGTTGTTACACACAGTGGTTGGTGTAATTACTGCGTTGTTAGTCCTAATGAATCCAAAACAATGTTTGACGTTGTCTACAAACTACCCGATTTAAAAGGTTTGTCCCCGTCAGTTGGTATTGGGGCAGCCGGAATGGTTGGAATAACAGCATATTTTGGGTTCCTTGAAATATGTCAACCCAAAGCTGGAGAAACTGTGGTTGTGACTGGTGCAGCTGGCGCAGTTGGTTCCATTGTGGGACAAATTGCTAAAATTAAAGGATGCAAGGTTATCGGATTTGCGGGAACAGATGATAAAGTCGCATGGCTCCAGAATGAGTTAGGATTTGATAAAGCGTATAATTACAAGACTTGTAATCTTAATGAAGTACTTAAAGTTGCTGCTCCAAACGGTGTGGACTGTTACTTCGATAATGTTGGTGGGGAAATGAGCAGCACAATCATAAGCCACATGAATAATTTCGGCAGAGTGTCTGTATGCGGTAGTATTAGTGCTTATAATGACGATCATTCCCAGTTACCAAGGGCTCCCATCTTACAATTCGACATTGTTATGAAGCAATTGAAAATTGAAGGATTTTTGGTTCACCGTTGGCTTAACCGTTGGCCAGAAGCAATTGAGGAACTTTGTAAATGGGTTTTCGAAGGAAAAATAAAGACAAAGGAAACTATTACTGAAGGGTTCGACAACATATTCAATGCGTTTATTGGAATGTTAGCTGGTGATAATACCGGCAAGGCAGTAGTCAAGCTGTAAACACGATATTGTATAGTTTCTACGGTATAACATTTCATATTAACGAATAAAATGAGTTATGTGTAAAACTGTAGTTTTTGTACAATGATCACGGATGTTAGAAATTAAAATCAACTAGTTATCTTATCAATGAAATCTAATCAAAAGTTGGAATTTATAATGTGATAAAATTATTTAATTTTGTTTACTTTTTATTTTTTATCAAGGCTAAATAAGTCAATGCTAATTGATTGGTATATCACGTGCCATATTATATAATACCAGTAACTAGATATTTTAAATAATTTTCATTTGTGGAAATGGTCAACTCTAACCAACTAGCGTACCTACAAAACGAGTGCATATTATAAAAAAATGTTTATTTCAGCAGATAGATTTGATATAGATCCGTGGCTCTGAATGTAAGAGATTTTTTTCACTAATCTATATTAATATTATAAAGCTGAAGAGTTTGTTTGTTTGAACGCGCTAATCTCACGAACTACTGGTCCGATTTGAAAAATTATTTCGGTGTTAGATAGCCCATTTATCGAGGAAGGCTATAAGGCTATGTAATATGTATCATCACGCTAAGACCAACAGAAGCGGAGCCACGCGGGTGAAACCGCGGAGCGCAGCAAGTATTAAAATATAAAATGCGAAGTCGTTCTCAAGTTTAAAAAAATAATAACAATTGATTTTTAAATTTTAATAGTCTCTGGTGGTACTTAAAATACTTCAATTTAAATACTAAAGATAGCAAATTTTTAATGCTGAACGAAACATTCCTTGGAATCGAACGTTTTTATTTTATCACTTCAATATGTAAACATGAAGAAATTTTGTAAAGAGAGCCCTTGTTCTTGTTACATAATTTTTTTTCTTATGAAATTACAGATAATTTTTTTTGCATATTTGTGTCATTTACCTATTATGACACAAATATGCAAAAAAAATTTGTTATTCTTCGAAGTTTCAAATTGAGGTCTTACACCGTAGAAGAAGTTAAAATGTTCTACTTTCAAATTGCTCATCAAAATGAAACGTCTTAAAAGAAATGTGCATTTATTTATTTCCATAATTACACCTTATTACCAATTAAACTATTTTAATTTTTACCTGACCTGACCATTTTATGTGAATTTTAGAAAATCTTTGAATACAGTTCTGTTTCTGTTTAAAAAATAAAAGAAAAGTTGCCTTAATTTCCTGAAAATGAAAAATTATTTATTTCAGAAAAAACATTATAACAATACAAATCCTATTTCCAATATTTAAAATACTTTTCCTCCAAGAGCCATGCACAATTTTAATCTTGTATATAGATAACGCTGGCACAAATTGTTGCGAGAATTTTTATCATATACGAGATAACCCACAGTACAACTATCTATGTATGAATAATAAAACCCCAATAGGATCATAGGATTTTATAAAAATGATAATTTATTCAGTTACTTACCGATTGTCAAGGTAGTCAGACGTCAATATGGTAAAGGCTCGTAAATATGTTGTGAAAAAGTATTTCGAAGGAATTCCTAAACGAGAAGATTATGAAATTGTAGAATACAATCTTCCGCCCTTACAAAATGGCGAACTTCTTGTTAAAACCCAATGGGTGAGTGTGGATCCATACCAAAGAGCATATAATAGGAGATATCCGGTACCCTACGATCAATTTGGTTTCATAGTGGGAGTAGTAGAAGACACCAAAAATCCTCGTTTCCCCATTGGTACAAATGTTGTTACACATAGTGGTTGGTGTGATTACAGTATCGTAAATGCAAATGAATCCAAAACAATAAGGGACGTTGTTTACAAACTGCCAGATTTAAAAGGTTTGTCCCCGTCTGTTGGTATTGGGGCAGCCGGAATGGTTGGTATAACAGCATATTTTGGGTTTCTTGAAATATGTCAACCTAAAGCTGGAGAAACTGTGGTTGTGACTGGTGCAGCTGGCGCAGTTGGTTCCATTGTGGGGCAAATTGCTAAAATTAAAGGATGCAAGGTTATCGGATTTGCGGGAACAGATGATAAAGTCGCATGGCTCCAGAATGAGCTAGGATTTGACAAAGCGTATAATTACAAGACTTGTAATGTTAATGAGGTTCTTAAAGTTGCTGCTCCAAATGGTGTCGACTGTTACTTCGATAATGTTGGTGGAGAAATGAGCAGCACAATCATTAGCCACATGAATGATTTCGGCAGAGTGTCTGTATGCGGTAGTATTAGTGCTTATAATGATGACCATTCCCAGTTACCAAGGGCACCCATTTTACAATTCGACATTGTTATGAAGCAATTGAAAATTGAAGGATTTTTGGTTTACCGTTGGCTTAACCGATGGCCAGAAGCAATTGAGGAACTTTGTAAATGGGTTTTCGAAGGAAAAATAAAGACAAAGGAAACTATTACTGAAGGGTTCGACAACATATTCAGTGCCTTTGTTGGAATGTTAGTTGGTGATAATACTGGCAAGGCATTAGTCAAGCTGTAAAGACGCTATTTTATTGATGTGTTTTAGTGATCCGATGGTGTAACGTTTTTTAATAACGAATAAAATGAATTATTTGTAAAACTGTAGTTTTTGTACCATCATCACAAATGTTATGACTTTAAAATCAACTACCTAATAAATAATAATCTTATCAATGATATATATCAAAAATAGTTTGTTTTGTTAAACATTTATTTTGTTTCTCTATTTATCAAGCCAAAAGTACATACTTCTACTAGTAAGTAGTCAATGCTATTGATTTGTACATAATTTTCAGATAGTATCTTCTGGCTGAAAATATTTAATTATTTACTTACACAGTACTTACTCTACAAATTAAAATTAACTTACTGAATGTCAGTTGGTAATACCGAAGCATAACACCTCAGGCTTCAAGGGTAGTTTTAAGTACGCCGCGTCCAAAATTTGGAATGACTTACCGCCACCTTTAAAATTGAAACAGGATATCTCCTTCTTAACATTTAAAAGGAAATTAAAAGAGACTTTGTTAAAGAAGCAAATTGAAGACTGGCGTGCTTCAACCCAATAGCTACCTTTCTGTTGATCTTGGCGTGATGATATACCTATATAACCTTGGCTTCCATATCGTATCACATGTTGTACTGTTTTGACTTTCCTGGGATTTATTGTATATGTACATATGACACATTATATGCCTTTTCATATACCTATTACATTATTTTATATTCCTATTATATTTGGTATTATATTATTCTTAATTATATATTTCTGCCGTAATATAAATTATATGCATTTATTTTTATATTTATTTTTTTATTATTAATATTTATATACTTCCTTATGTATATATTTATTTTAAGTACCTAGACTTAATTCTTTTTTTAATACTAAGACGAACCGCAATCGCCGGTACAGCCTGAAAATCAGCGCTGCTTTTGTGCAGCATTTTGCTGAGGCTGTATCCGTTTGCCTAATTGTAAGATAATTTTATAATGTGTTTGGCTGTGTTTTTTTTGGCAATAAATTTCTTTTCTTTCTTTCTTTCTTTCTTTCTTTTACGTAAATCAGATTTTGTTTGACAACATTCATATGAAACAAAATAAAAATCGTCGAAACTGTAAATAAAATAGAGATTCAACATTTCAGATATTAATGTTAAATGTTGAAACGTGATACAGAAGAACGTTAGAACATCTTTTTTACTACGCATGAAATGTCATCCAAAAAATTACTTTTATTCCTTCAGAAAATGAATTCAACATTTTTTAACTATTTCCATGCAAATTACAATAAGAGCTGCAGTATTCAGATTTCATAGTTTTCAGATATAATATTATTATGATATTTCAACTTTAGCTTGCAAATAAAATTACATTCTTTTTTTATATTTTAAATATTTATTTTAATTTCATTCAATTATGTATTATGTTTTATTTGTAACTGAATATTCTACGGATTCTGTGAATCCGAAAAGATCCTAAAGACTATGAAGACGCTAATCCATTGCATTTGCACCCTCTCTCAACGTTCATTTAAAACTAGCGGTCCGCCCCGGCTTCGTCCGTGGTACATTTTTACGTTTTCTCTCCATAAGAACAAGCCTCGTACTTCAAGAAATGTAATAAACAAAGAATTAACGAAATCGGTTCAGTTGTTCTCGAGTTATGCGCTTACCAACACATTTTGCGATTCATTTTTATATTATAGATTATTTTGATCAATAAACAGATACCAACAGAATCGAGCTGTAGGATCTTGTACTATACGTAAGTACTTAATACATCATTATCGTGATGAGTTGTTTTAAACATTCATTCATTATTCAGTTACTTAACGACGGTTACGTTTAAACTTTAAACCACGTAAACATAGTTAAAGCTCGAAAATATTGATATCGTAACTTTGATTTCTTGAAATATGCAACCTAAAGCTAGAGAAACTGTTGAAACTGGTACAGCTGGAGTAGTGCAAATTGCTAAAATTAAAGGATGGTTATCGGATTTGCGGGAACAGATGATAAAGTCGCATGGCTCCAGAATGAGCTAGGATTTGGCAAGGCGTATAATTACAAGACTTGTTATGTTAATGAAGTACTTAAAGTTGCTGCTTAAAACTTTGGCGGAGCCAGCAAAATAATAAACCACATGAATGATTGCGGTACAGTGTATATTTGCGGTAGAACCAGCGTAAATAATGCTGACACTTCTCAGTTACCAATGGCTCCCATTTTATAATTCGACATTGCTTTTTGAGGTATTAATCAAAAATACATATGTAATCAAAAATAATTTTAATTGTAACTATTACTGATATAATAATTAAATTCATTATTTTTTACAGATCGATACATTAAAAAATTATTTACTAAAATTATATTTAACGGACAACGGTTTGTACGATAGATAGAGATACATTTTATCATTAAATAATATAATAAGCCGTCACTTTCCTATCTGTAACTAATAGATTAGTAATGAGTAAATACTTTAAGTACCTACTACCTACTTCTACTTCTAGGCCTTCTAGCCACAGATCCACTGCTTGATTCTGCATTGTTTTTTGATAAAATTAACTTTAAATGAAAGTTAAAGGAATATGCAATGGATTAGCGATTACAGCGATAGGTTGTTTGGTTGCAAGTTTCGTAATACGTTTTTGTTGCATAAATATTTTATAGGAAATTAATTTTATCATAGATTAAAGCTTTATATTTCCCGTTTACGATAATCCATGGTTTTCACTTTTCCGTTAAAATTGACCATTACAAAAAATAATTACAGATACTTGCGGTCAATTTTTTACAAACGCTAATCAACTGCATACCTACTCCCTCAACGTTCATTTAAAATTAATTTGATCAAAAAACAGATACCTGCAAAATCGAGGAGTCGGATCTTGTACTATACATAAATAATAGTACTTAATAGGTAATGCATAGTACATCATTATCGTGAAGAGTTGTTTTTATCATTATACATTACTCAGTTACTTAACGACGGTCACGTTTAAATCACGTAAACATGGTTAAAGCTCGAAAATACGTCGTAATCAAATATTTCGAAGGATTTCCTAAACGCGATGATTTTAACATTGTGGAATACGAATTACCGCCGCTACAAAACGGTGAAATTCTAATCAAAGCGGAATGGTTGAGTGTAGACCCATACCAACGAGCATACAATAGGAAATTTCCCCTTCCCTTTGATCAATTCGGGTTCATTGTAGGAGTAGTAGAAGATTCTAGAAACCCTCGATTTCAACTCGGCGATAAGGTCGTTTCACATAGTTGCTGGAGTGATTTTAGCATTGTGAGTCCAAATATATGTAATTCTAAATTGGATATTACGTACAAACTTCCAGATTTAAGAGGTTTATCGCCATCTCTTGGTATAAGTGCAATTAGCGCTGTAGGAGCCACAGCATATTTTGGATTTCTAGAAATATGTCAACCCAAAGCAGGAGAAACTGTTGTTGTGACTGGAGCAGCTGGCGCAGTTGGTTCCATTGTGGGGCAAATTGCTAAAATTAAAGGATGCAAGGTTATCGGATTTGCGGGAACAGATGATAAAGTCGCATGGCTCCAGAATGAGCTAGGATTTGACAAAGCGTATAATTACAAGACTTGTAATGTTAATGAGGTTCTTAAAGTTGCTGCTCCAAATGGTGTCGACTGTTACTTTGATAATGTTGGTGGAGAAATGAGCAGCACAATCATTAGCCACATGAATGATTTCGGCAGAGTGTCTGTATGCGGTAGTATTAGTGCTTATAATGATGACCAGTCCCAGTTACCACGGGCTCCCATTTTACAATTCGACATTGTTATGAAGCAATTGAAAATTGAAGGATTTTTAGCTCATCGTTGGTTCGAACAATGGCCAGAAGCATTCGAAGCCCTCATTAAATGGGTTTTAGAAGGTAAAATAAAAATAAATGAACATATTACTGAAGGATTTGACAATATATTTGAGGCCTTTATTGGAATGTTAGCTGGAAAAAATACCGGTAAAGCTATTGTGAAAATATAGAGACGACATATCCGGAGTTTTGCTGGCTTACAGTCTTAAAAAGTTTGTAATATAAACATTTAAATCACGTAATTAATGCATATATTCAAATACACTCTCTAAGAAAACGCTCTTTTATTCTAAGTACTTCGATATAAACGGCTTTATAAAATATGTTCGCATTCATATATTATGTATTATGAGTCTAGTATCGAAAAGAATGATAAAAATGTTCTAAAAATATTTATTTTCCTATTTTAAATTCTTAGTAGGTACTATATTAAAATAATAATAGTTTAAAAAAACTAAAAAACACGCTTTTTATAGAAAACCGAACTAAAAAATAGAAAATTTTATCAAATTAGTGTATTGTCATCGGTCCTCAATAAATCTACAAAGTTTGAACGAAATCTGGCCGTTTAAAGTGGGTCAAAATCGCGCCCAAAGAAGTCGGTTACAAACATACAGGTGAAGCTAATATAAAGCGTGTAAAAATGTATGGATCAATGTTTGTTACTCTGTCATGCGAGAACTACAGAACCAATTTTGATGATACCTGTTTGTTTGTTTGCTTGTTTGAACGCGCTTATCTCAGGAACCACGGGTCTTATTTTAAAAATTATTTCATTGTTAGATAATCCATTTATCAAGAATGACTATAGGCCATAAATATCATCACGCTAAGACCAACAGGAGCGGAACAAAGCGGGTTAAAGCGCGGGGCGCAGCACATAAGCTGTAGAAATACCTACTTGCTATTAGAATGAATCCGCTAGTGATACTAATATCAATATAATAAATAAATAAATATAAAAGTGTAATCCAGAGACAGGACACCGGATACGTTGCGGGACTATCGGGGTACGGTCGGTCGAGCCGTCACGCCCGCTGCGCCCGCGCTCACCTGTACCGGCAGCGTTGGGCGATGCCCTTGTTCAACTATAGGAGCATTTGCATTTTTCTACAAAGATCCTTGTTTAATTCTGCGGTCTGTGGAATAGTTTATTTTTGATTATCTTCTTGTTTCAAATTTCTTTAATTTCCATAACCACTTGGTTCAGACTCTACATTTATTATGACTAGGATTCGGGCGTTGTGAGCATGGTGACAATTATTATAAAAACTGCCAAATACTATAATCTACAGGTTAATATCACTTATTTATGTTGTTATAAGGTTTATTCGCTTTCTATAATTACTAATAATAATTCTTGTAGTGTCAGTTTACTTTCAGGGTAACCGTGTGGTTAGTGTCTTATTATTAAGTTGAAATATAAACTAGCAATACGATTGTTGAACTTGTATGTTATTGTATCGATATCAGTCGGTTTATTAAAAATAATAAAGAGAGAAAAGGCCTAATAATTAAGGTTTATATAATTCTTACCACGATAAAAGTTCTCATGATGAAAGTTCTAGAGCATAACAAATATTATTCCACATTCTAAAAATGTTATTTTGGTAAGTTTCACCAGTTTAATATTAATATAATCCATAAATGAGGAATTACCAACGACAGAGAGATTTTCACACTTCTACATTGAAACCATTATCTAATATTCAGAATTACTTTTATATCGTTATGAATATTTACAACTGACAGGTCTCTCTACATTTTTATCACACAATCTACAGCTATAAAACATTATACAGGTATTTCCCGTTTTATTTTTTAAAAGTTATTATGTAAGTATTGTCATTTTACTCATTAGGTAAAGGGCTTTCGATGTCAGTATAAAGTTTTTTGATATCTGCAATAGTTACGGAATAATCGCCTGTGCACACTTAACGATTACACCCTGTAGGTACCTACAAAGTTATACTTTTGGATAGATCGGCAGTCTTCAGCGGCAAAACAGTTAATCTAATTTGATAGTACAAGGGAAAGTAGACAAATAATTTTCCATCTGCATGTTCAATAATAGCTATTGGATTGCGTGCGCGCGTGTCAGTTGTAACTAGCAGGTAAGTAGTAATAGGAGGTTATAGTAATAGTGTGAGCATCTGAATGAAGGAAGCGGCCCTGTGATTAAGTGCAATTGTGATACTTTCGCTAATAAAAAGCGGTTCACCTGCTTTGTAGCACCGGACATCTGTTTGACATTATTTCTGTACTTGAGACATACCAAGGTATGACTCGTCGGTGTTCATTAGGAGATATCTTCTAGATAGTAAGGTGCAACGTTTTCAAATAAGATTTTAATCGTTAGAATTATGCACTTCCTTACAGTATAATTAAACATCATCATATTTTGATAATCTTTAGTTTTGAATTTTTATATAATATTCATGTTGTTTAGTGTACCTACTGTTGGTAAAAACAATTTTGTTTACTTCAATAAAAATATAATCAAATACAATACTGAGGTTTTATTTAGAACCTCTACGCAATATAATAGAGTAGGTAGGTCCCTATAAACTACAAATCAATAGGTAATATTATTTACAATTACAACGGCGGAAAGCTAAAATAATAACAGTGAACAGGGTAAAGTAAAAAATGCTAAGTATCTAGTTTATATGTAATTGCATAAATACAAAGTACCAGTATAGTTACGTAAATCACACTCATGATATCCTACCTATATGATGTAAATTAGCGACAAATTAACTTACTGCGTCTTAGGTCTTAACCTAAAAAGTAAGCGATTACTAATTAAGTTACGACGGCTTTTATTACATATAAGCCAATTTTTAGGAAATACACACCCTTAACAGTAATCTCTTAAATCTTGAATAGGCACATAGTTAAAGCTTTCCGCACGCGGCTTCGCCCACGTGATCATAGAAATTAACACACAAACACACACACACACACACACCCTTACACACACGCACACACACCCTCACACACGCACACTCCCTCACACACACACACCCTCAATACGTATATCCTTTCTTTTAAATTCTTCTTTTAGATTTTTAGTTCAACTTCTCTCAACTTTTTTGTAAAGAGTTTATTTTTTTAATTTCATCAAATTTTTGGCTAAAGTGATACTTGCATAGTATAGAATAGTTATAATATTCAGGTATATAACTTGTATCAACGGATGGATAAATGTCTCCTGTAACACAGGACATTTCCTAGCATAGGAGACATTGTTCAAATATTGCAATTAATTGTACCTACAGCTACTAGTTTATGTTTTACTTATATGTAAGTTATCCCATAATTGCATGTACATGTATATTTTTTTGTTGTCAAATAAAGAATTTATTATTTATTAATTTATAATTATTTAGTTTTATAACAATTAAAGCATTCAGTTAATAGGTAGTATCTAAACAAAAAGTAGCCTAACCACAGATAATATACATATATTAGTTCTCTACCTAACTCTATTGCGATATGATAGAAGTAAGAAGAAAAACTAAACAATCAGTTTGGCATTTTTTTTATTTTATTATACATAATATTATGTACCTAGTAAGGATGTCATTCATATGAACATGTTGCGTTTATACAGATTTTATCGGACGTTATTATATTTAAGGCACGACTAGCATATTTTTACAATTAAGTAAACCTTGGGTATATTTTTAAAGTTTGTGATAAGAATTAGGTATTATACTAATAAAGATAATATTGCTTTGGACTTTGTTCAGACAAATAAAAATAATTTTAAAGTAGATGGGGATCTAATCTCATCTTTCTATGATTATAGTCGCCTAAATTTTGTGAATATGATGGATGATTATGAATATTTGTTATTCTTCCACGAAAAACGGTTGATGAGATTATTCATGAATAGTATCTAGATTCTAGGTACGCTTTAACGTGTGTGAAGTCGCAGATTGAAGTCAAAGGTTAAACCTACATTATAGTTTAAATAAATAAAGTAATTGTGTATTTTATACTAGAGGAATGTAAACCACGTACCTACCTACATTGGTTCTTAATACAAGTCAATAACTGCGTCAAAAACAACCGACTTCAAACTTGCACTTGCAACATTTACAAATACAGACAAAAATGCTCATAAAATAAAAACTACTGGGCCTATCCGAATAAAATTTTTATGGGATCAATTCGACACTATCCCGCATCGAACAAAAAAAGAATCACGTAAATCGGTTCAGAAACCTCGGAGTCATCGGTGTACATACATAAAAAAAACATATCGGCCGAATTGATAACCTCCTCCTTTTTCTTAAGTCGGTTAAAAATAAATATAGACTTAATGTTAGACAGTATAATATAAGCTACTTTATATGGTTAGGTACGTTACGTATGATTGTAATGCCGTAGTTCTACTTTTTATAGTATTTTAATAAATTATACTAACATATAAGAAAATCATTATTGTAGATATCGACTTGTTATTAGGTACTATATCTTTTTTTTTTATTACTTTAGAACGAATGCCACTGCCATAGTACCTACTAAACACCTACCTACTAATCTAATTCCAGACCATTAATTAAATTTAAGACTTCACTAGGTATATCGATTTGTAAATTGAAATATGACATTTATTTTCTAGTTCCCTATAATAAAGTCAAAAACAATGAGAAATAGATTTGAAATGTTTAATGAAGTAACGGAGGGTAAGCTTTCTCTCGTTTCGGCGAGTGATTTGAACTCCTTTTGGTTAAAAGTAAACACTTCACTGTCTTCCGTCACGCCATTACACACAGACATACACAATACCTGTTTAATTTGTATACACTTTCTCAACATACATGATACCTATTTAACAAAGTACCTATATGTAACTGTACTCATATAAATATAACATAATTAATTATTATTCTTCTATTTTTCACACCTTTACGTCAACAAACAAAAAGAAAGTGCAACGCAAGGTTTCCTTGTGAAGTCTCACGATAAAATAAGTATTTATTAAATACTACTATACTTAAAGTAAAATAAGTCATCATAATATTTTTAAGTATTTATGTATATTTGCTCATTACAAGAATTAAAGTGTAATACCGGCTACAATGACATTTCGCATGCAAAGTGCCCTTAATTTAAATAACAATACAGCAGACGCTAAGCCAACACGGCTTCAAGAGGCTCATTTATTGAAGCTCAGAATTCATTAGCTGTAAGTGATGACAAGACTGCAAAGATATGACAGTTGCAATACGTAGCTATTAGCAAAATTCTCACACATCCTCGTATGTGAATGATAGTTCACAAAAGCAGGGTTCAACCTCCGACACTCTCCCATTATTTTCGAGCATCGGCCTTCACACCCAATGAGCCTTTTGTTTCAAACAGACAGGAAGGATTTTGACGAATTATTCATCGGTTATTCTCATATCAACGATACTCAAATCGTGTGAAATTTTCTAAAAATCAGTCAGTACTTACTGGTATATAGCAGCTTTTCTTTTTAAATAAGTATGAATTATAACGGATGCACTAATTGAAAATAATAATGTATTGGTAATATGTTCCATACTTAGTAATTATGGTAATAATGACTTATATAATGGATAGTAGGAGTACTTAAGCTACACAGATCAGTTAACCTGTGTTATAACGTTCTTAATAAGGAAGCAACTTTTCCATAATATTCTATTTAGAAAGTTAAAGTTACATATTATAAGAAAAAATTATTCTGCAGAAGAGTAATAGGAACCTACTCAAAGTGCTTTGATGAACATGTTATATATATTATAGCATAATCTTAATAAAATACAGGGTGTCTCAAAAGAAAGTTGGTTTTTGGCATACACTTTAGATTTAAGATACCCCCACAAGAAAAAGTCCATGGGAGTTAAATCATTTTAATAATTAATAAACATTTTTTCAATACACCGCTTACTTTTTTTTTTATTCATCCACTAAATATAAACTTTCTTTTGAGACATCCTGTATATCTTCTCTTAGGGATACTCTACATTTTGAAGTGATAACTTCGTTTGGGAGGGTAAAGCGCTTCGTTTCGTATTTTTACAGTCGTACATTCAAAATGGTAATGATTATACCATGTTCATATACCGCAACCCGTCCAGTAATGCGAGGTCACTTTTAATTATTTTTTATGTAATGTCACCATTGTTTGGAAAGACCGGTGCGTGTGAATACGCCATAGAAATTACTGTTTCTCATTAATTTGACGTAACTCTTAAAACTTTTATAATGGTTATGATCACATTATAAATGTAGTAATTGTTCATTAAGCAAAAGAAATTTTATCGTAGGTATTATGTAATCTGACAACAAATTTGTTTACATAGATAATATTATATTTGTAGTTATCTCTTGATCTATCTAGCCTGAAGTTTTAGCACGTTAATATCTACTATTAATGAAGATTTAATACATAAGCATGTATTAACAATAGATACGTTGATCAATAGTTTATAATAACAACTTCAGTTTACATAATGCCAAAAAAAACATTGAAACCATTACACTTCGTTATTTTTTCTTAATTCGTTCTGCAAAATTGGAAACATCAGAGCTGGGTCGTAACTTCAAATCTTTTTATTAACTTTGTAATGTTTTTTTCTATCGGATTTAACGTTATCGTATTTCTTATGAAATCAAAAAGTTTTGTGTAAAATAAATAAATTGCAAAACCAACATCAAACAAAATATGCGCAACGTAGTTATAAAAGACATCAATTTTATGTTCTGACATGGTTCTGACTTTTCTTTTCGTTCGTGCTTTATTGGTTTTGGTTAATTCAATTTTTTTTTTTTTTTTTTAAGCTGATTTTGTTATGTTCTTAATGTTGCTAAGCTTCGTAGCGGTAATTAACGTATATTATATCAAAAATGAATATAATAAGGTTTAATGTATCTATAATATTAATATCGGAAGCGATCACATATTCCTGGAATAAAGGACAAACTTCAGGTAGGTACGTAGATAGATATTGCCAAAAAAATATTTAAAAAAAATTCCCGCGTGTCATATTGATTGAGGCCGACGAAATTGGAGAACAAAAAATATAAGATTATTGAGCACATTTTCACAAAACAATTTCAAATAGAGTAATATCGGTAATTCGTTACTGTATATTATGCTTTTATACGTAAGTAAATCGATTGTGAATGTTCAAAGCAGTATTGATAGTAAAGATTAGTCACGGGCGTTACAGATGTAAAGATGAATGCTAGGTATATAAAATAATTCCCATCTCGAGTTAGGCAAGGTATGTGCTAACGAGACAATAAGACACGGCCAGTTAACAGCCTTTGACACGCACTGGTTCCCATACCACTGTAACCCACATACTGGGATTTCAGTTAACATCATTAAAAATCTGATTAAAAGGGAATCGTGTGAAATAGATGTCAGTGTGCCTAATAGGTAGTTTACGCCTAGCGTGCGGAATGGACTTACGCATTCCTCTATCCATTCAACTTATTTACTAGTAAATACTGGCCTGATAGGCTATAATCATAGGCTATAATATTATATTCTTTAAAATGTGAATGGGTCGTTTAATTACACATATTTTTGTCAGAAGTTTTTGGATATCTCTTCTTCACTTTTTTATTTTTGAATTAAAAATAAGTAGAAAGGTAGTCAATGAGAATAAATAAAAATCTTGAGATTATTAGAGCCCACATTAGGTACCTATTTGTTGAACTCTGCGACCTAGTTTTTGGTAACCACGAATTACCTTGGATAAGAGAACTTTACCGCAGGGGAATAGCCTTGTCAACCAAACGAAAACGTAGGTTACGCTAATTTTCAATTATTTATTATTTTATTTACTTATGCATGTTCATGATTTACTCATTATTTACTACCTATCTCATATGCCCACC
Organism: Colias croceus; assembly: GCF_905220415.1. Lineage (NCBI taxonomy): Eukaryota > Metazoa > Arthropoda > Insecta > Lepidoptera > Pieridae > Colias > Colias croceus. Next base: position 3,576,765 of record NC_059544.1, on the reverse strand, counting down.
GATAAAATATGTCTGCAGCGTAACAAAATAATCAGTCATCGTTTATAAGCACTGAGTTGATATTTATATTATCACATATCATAATATATGTACACTTGAACGTGACGATAGTGCGGTAAAATAAATAGAGCACAGTCACGCTGGTCCGCCAAATCGTTTTTCGTAATGTACTTTCGTTATCACCTTTCTTTAATAATATTGTCACCTGTCTCTTACAGTTGCCCGCCAATAACCCAGCACGTACCAGAGATTAAGTAAAGCGTGTTGTCAACACTTTCACCCGTAGAGCACGCAGCTTCCCACGGAGAAACCGTGTGAGGGAAAATTCAGGGAAAATGATGTTTTTCACAATAACATATGATATCCGATGCTGCAGGTGAACCATGTACACAAGAACGTTTAATACGAACAATGCGAAAACACCGCCTAGAGTACGATTAAAATTTCCACGATTTATAGGAGTAATTATATTTTTGCTTCTGTGCCACGTAGTTAAAAGTAACCGACCACCGAGATTCTTGATAGATGGGCGTTCTGAAATCGTGATAAGACTGAAGGAGGGCCCCGACACACCAGTTGGTAAGTTTATATCTATGCTTTTGAAAAACATCAATAACTTCGTCGTAAGCTTGTTTTACTATATTAATTCAACAGATTCAGCGGTCTTCTATCTTCCATTGCATAAACACGAATATGTAACAATAGTTTTAATTTATGCGTCCGGTATACAAAACGTACAGATACTCTAAAAGGGTTCAAAGACCTTTGTTAAAGAAACCTTCTGCATTCACGCTCATTCACATTTGTAAAGCATTATGCACAAATATTTAAGTTCGTTTGAGTGTAAAACATCGCATTACGGGACGGACACCCGGAAATTGGTTTAAGGGGAACTTGTTTCCAAGACAACTAACACCCAACAGGGGGAAGGGAAGCCCTACAATGGTAGCACTTAGTGGGAACCAAAGTCTGATAACTTATCGATATTACGTAGGTACCTTAATATCAGTCTATTGTATATATTATAATATATCCACGATTTATATCAGTCTATTGTATATTAATGATCTAAGATTGTATATTATAATATCATAAGCATAAGTCTTTTTTGTTAATTTTGTTTCCATTCAGTCATTATGTGTAGACATTGATAAAAATAATTTCATTTCAACATTTTCATGATTACTTTATCCAAAAAAGTATTTATATAGCTCATTTGCTACATCACTGCCAAGTAGGTAGATATCATCAAAATCCATTCAGTGGTTTTCGCGTGGAAATGGACAAACACACAGTAGACCCGCGGTATTCTGACAAATACATTTAATGTTACGTATAGGTACTGCCTCCCTTTAGTTTCAATTATAGAATAAAAATGAACATTTTCAGGTAGCCTTATATACAGACTACGAGGAATAGATCCAGATGGAGATGCCTTGAAATTTGGTATTCGAAACCAAATCGGTAGTGATATTTTAAGAATAGAAGCCATTTCATCCAACGAAGCTAATATATATTTAGTTAAGGAATTAGATAGAGAGGTACCAACATATTAATACATTTTTACGTTTAATAAATATAATAATTTACAATATGAAATATTTGCATGTCTGGTTAAAAAAAGTCCGTGATTTATTAACTTTTCTTTCAGGTGCGTGATGAATACTCATTTGTTTTAACCCTTACCGACGGTCACTTGGGTGAGGGTAACTTTATAACGCAAAGTTTCTTATTGTTAGTGGAGGATGTCAACGACAACGAACCTATTTTTAAACCTTATCCTTCTGCCATAACGGTGAAAGAAGATGCAAAACCTGGAATTTTAGCTACAGTTGAAGCAACTGATTTAGACGAAGGAGCTTATGGTCAAGTAAGTTCAAAGGATGTGGTAATTATTTAAATAACAGGAAATAAGTACATGTAAATAATGAGGTGCCGTAAACATAATTTTTAAATACTTATAAATCATTAAAAATAAAATTAATAATTTATAACTTCCAAAACAATTTTATTGATACTGTTCTTCTTCTTCTTCTTTTCTAAATTAATGGCTCCACCCAATAAGAAGGGACTTCTTCTGTTTCTGAACTGTATTATTTCAAATGACATTTTATTGTCAACTAGCTTCCGCCCGCGACTCAGTCCGCGCGGTTGTCGGTCTTCGCGTGGATGGTTATTTCTCCATTTTGAGTACCTCTGTCAATAACATCTTATAAATATCTATTGGACCCAATTCCCAAATACGGCTAGGCGTATAATAATACGCAACGTGTGTTCGCGGTTCTACGGAACAACGTCTATGGATAAAACTGAAAAATTAAGATTAATTTTTTTCTACGTATTTTTCCAGGATAAAAAGTATCCTATTTTACGCCCAGGATAATAAGGTATAATTTATTATACCAAGTTTCATCGAAATCGAACCGCTTGTTTTCACGTGATGCCTTCACATACAGACAGACAGACAGACAGACAGACAAAAATTTTTTTAATCACATATTTGGGTTTGGTATCGATCCAGTAACACCCCCTGCTATTTATTTTTTCAATATTTTCAATGTACAGAATTGACCCTTCTACAGATTTATTATATGTATATAGATGTCAATTGTCAACTGATTGTCATTTGTCAATGTCATAAAAGCCCAAACCAAAATATTTATCCCTAAATTCAGAAATTGGTGCAAAATAAATCAATAAATATTTCAGGTTTTATATCACCTACAAGAACTGGACGGAGACGAGGAAAGCTTTTCAATCCAAACTGTAAACGGGAAGGGAGTTATACGTTTAATTAATAGTTTGGATTACGAACGTAAATCACTTTATCAACTTCGAGTCTTGGCAGTGGACAGAGCAAACCAAGGGAGAATTAATACTGGGACTGCAGCTATTCTTATTAAAGTGCAGGATATAGAGGATCAACCACCAGAGTTTGTGGTAGCTACTCCAGTTACACGCATTAGTGAAGATGCACCTGTTGGAACATCGGTTTTACAAGGTAATTCCGATTCAATCAAAATATTCCTTTATATTTGTTATGATTTTACTAAGAAACATAACAAAGTATCATAACAATTATTAATATATTATTATAAGTACATTTGTATTTTTAAACATTCTTTTTAGATTTTAAATAGTAACCAAATCATATTAAATATATCTTAAACTTTACAGTCAAAGCTGTTGATGGGGACCGTGGTATCAACAATAGAATCTCCTACAGCATCATATCAGGGGGTGAGGAACACTTTGAGATTGACACCAGTTCAGGCATTGTGTACACTATTAATGAACTGGATAGAGAGGACCCTAATAACAGCAATGGGGCTTATATTTTGGAGATTTTGGTAAGAAATTGCCTATTTTATTGTTTTAATATGTGTACTCTTCAAATAAAGAAACAGAATTTACCATAATTTATAATAATTATTAAAACATCATGACTTATTTATTATAACTTTAAATGATTCATTAATATTACAATATATTTAACATCAGATTACAACCATATCAAATATGCATCCTACAAACTCTTCTTATTAAAGTGAAACTTTTATTACATCGTCTCAAACTTTTTGGTCTGTGTAGCGCATGTCGCGTGTATCGCGGCTGCCGAGTAGGTATACCTACTCGGCAGCCGACCGACACGCGACATGCGCTACACAAAGCAGTGTTCGGAACCGTTCGAACAGTTTCACTTTTACCGTGGTTTCATAAAACCACACAACATTTTTTTTTTACATTAATTAAATTCTATTATTCAGGCTACAGAAGAATCACATATCATATCACCACTGCCGAGTGCTACAACCGAAGTGACAATCATAGTTACTGATGTGAATGATGAGAAGCCAAGATTCAGGAGTGAGCGATATGTGTGCGAGGTTATGGAGAATGCTCAACAAAACACACCAATTACATTCCTTCAAGATGCCATACCTGAAGTTTATGATTACGATCAGGTTTATATATATAAAGTATTTGCTTCTTGACATAGTTTTTGATCTCTGAATTGTTAGAAGACTTATAAACACAAAATAAAATGATTATCTTGATATGTTGTTGTGTGTTTTTGCTAAAAAAAGCATCAGTTAACAGTATTATTTTATCGACATATCCTACGAATAAAGGCGTAATTGCAAAATGTCAACTTTACAGGAGGAGGTTTTTTAGGTTTTGTTTTAATTCTAGAAGACATTAATAGCTATATAATACTTCGAGCTATGTAAAACTGATCTAAGTTGTTAATTACATAATTTAAGTCCGCCAAATTTGGATATTTCTAGTAAATATGTCTCTTAAGTGTTTATTCGCGGGACTAAAATGAGATTCAATAGTCATTAATGACATTGTGTCCTTGTTCAGCGGAACATCTGAGGTCGTAAGAGCACTTGGGTCTTTTACTAAACTGCAGTGTACAGGTGTATTGTACATTTTTATTTCATTTTTTTAATAGTATTGATCATCACGTTAATAAAATATCATTTTTATAAAGATAAACTTTATTATGGAAAAAAAAACAGCTTAAACTTACAAAAATAAAATTAAAAAACAGAACAGTTTTATATCAGTCTTAGCCTCTTTTGGCTTTCTTATTTGGCTAAGTTATTATTAAATTATTGGCTTTGCCTTATCTTACTTATTATCTTATTATTACTACTTACTTATTATTAATTATCCTGGCATTCTTCAGCTTCGGATTTGTCGGCTTCCTTTAATGATCTTGCTATTTTTTTATATTCTATATGCTTTTCGTGTTGTTCTCGTTCATCTCCAGTTGGTTCAGTAATCTTTTTATAAGCATGGCACTTATCACATTGGTCTTTTTTAGGAACATAGAAAGCTTTGTTGAAATTTGTGTTGACAATGTCTTGGTACTGTCGAAGAGTAGATTTTTGTTCACCGTACTTTTCTGCGTCGAACCATTCTAGGTACAATTCATAAAGTCTTTTGTATGACAACTGACCATCTAGGTATTGTTTGGTGCTGTTTTTTCGACAATAATGCGATTCTATAGGTCCCAACGCATTTATGACGTGATCCTTTACACTGTCCAAAATGTTATCAGACAATTTCTTGGGCCGGTTGTTATGCTTTCCTCTCAAGTCGGTTATTTTGTACATATTTTCAATATTGTCTATTTGTTTATCGAATAGTGTTCTCACAGTCTTTTCGCTGATGGAAAGCGTGTTTAGAAACATGGTACGACATACAATGACGGAGTCTTTTGAGCTGATTGGCAGAGTATATTTCATAATTCGAGATCGGTTTGGTCCTTTCGCATTTATTCTCTTTGGTTCGTGACTGGAAACGTATTTGGAAATAAAGTCCCACTGTCTCTCGTGGCTTCCAAGCTCCCAATAACATTTAAAAATGTATTGTTGTACAGAATCACTCACCTTGGTGTTACACTTTTTTTGACATACGTCTTTGCATGGTGGTTTTATTGTTTTCTCAGCTTTATGTTCTCCTTTCCTGTTAACGTACTCCTTACCTAAGTTTTTTAATACTTTCCTTTTAACATCTATCCACTCCGTCATATTGGTTGTCCGAATCTTCCCTAATCCTTTTTTTTGTTTGCATTTTCGTTTTTTTTTTAAATCTTCTGCAGGTGAACTTACATGCAAAGTTGGGGAAGGTATATTAAAAGTTGTGTTGGGGCTGTCTAGTACAAGATCAATTGATTTAATAGATAAATTTGGAAGCATATTATTTTCTTCCCCGGCAGGCTCATTATTACTCATAATATCATATGTGGTCTCATAATCTTCTATGACAGATGAGCAAGTATTTTCAGTAAACGGAAAGTGGTAAACGTCTTCAATCAGCACATTTTGTAATACTTCATATTGTTGAGTAATCGATGTTGTAGGTAATACAATGATATTATATATAGAAGGTAATATTAGATTGTCGGTGATGTTCTGACTGATTGACTCCGGTGTATTCTTGCAAATAGAATCAGGATCATCTTCATTGTCCTACAATCAACCGTAATGTATTATTTTTTTATATTAGTAATAAATAATAATTGTGTTTATAGAATAAATATCGGCTAAATACTGTTAAGTTGCATTCCCTTTACACAGAAACATAAAACACCGTACACCGAAAAAATTAAGATTTTACTTACATCATTGTTGAGTACACCAGATTCTAAATATTCTAATAAGTATGATACTTCCTCCTCGTTTCCTGGTGGTACCGGGGACAGTACTCGTTTACGGGCATCTGGAAATTAATTAAACGCTTAATTTAAATGATAACAATGCTAACTGTAATAAATAGCTAGCTTTCTTACTAAATAATTTCATTATAACCTGGAAGTTTGTTTGGAGATTTGTTCCTTTTTCACGCAAAAACTTCTAAACCGATCGTGAAGAAATTTTTGCATCAATATAGACTTCCAATTAACAAATAAACAACATAATTTTCCTAAATTTCCGCATAAATGAAGACCCGTGAAAAAAGATAGTATGAAGCTAGTTCTAAAAAAGTGCAAGCGAAAAAAGCCACTACTGCCATAAGGGCCTTTATTGTAAATATCAAACTTAAAGCTTAAATCTATGAAATTTGCCTATATTTTTAAAAAGCAGAAATTAATCAATAAATTTATAATTTTTAATGTATAAATGTTACACGAAAATAAACTCTTACTATCATAAAATACACAAAATATGAAATGTCCGTAGAACAACGCCATAAAAGCCATTAGAATTATAAAATCTTCATAGAAGTATTTTAAGCCATTTTTGTGGAATAAAGCCACGCTAGCAATAGTGGTCTTATTGTTCGGAATCATATAAAATATTATTAAAATACAAAATAAGCATGAAATCACTTTAAAATTCCTATAAGATTCGAAATATTTAAAAGAAAATTGGTTGTTTATCATATTTATCACAATAGACACACCGGAAATATAAGTACCTAAGCAGTTACTAAGCTAGAGTTTTTAGAACAACTCCACCAAACTAGCGTTACACACAGTCATAATGATTATTAGACTTCAAAACTAGTGATATAGTTAACGTGTACTTACTTTTCGTCACTTTCTCTGTACTTAAAGCCAAATTAACCAGTTCAAGTCCTCGGCGTTTCATTATTTTTGGCACCACCGGCCGGCCGGCTTGTGAATTTGATGCACGACGCGCGCGTATCCGCGGAAAAATGGCCGAATGGCCCGAGCGCCCCGCCCGAAACCCCGCTTCCTTCGACTCCCGCGAAGAAGAAAGTCACTATGACTTTAGTGGCTCTTTTCGGCGGGTGATTCGAGAAATTGAAATAGTGGCTTTTTAAAAAATCAATTTTTTCTACGTATACAAGTTTTTATTTTATAGGTTTATTAGACTAATAGGTGTAAAATAAGCCGTAGATTTCAAATAAAAAATAAAAATAAAAAGCCACAAGCGCCCGAGTGGCTTTATTCGTAGGATATGACGTTATTTTAATTTGCATAATGATATAGTCAAATATGTTTTACCAAATATAGCCTGTTATTTTAGTAAAGTTAAATAATACAGTTAACTTAACAGTTACAACTAAAATAGTAACTTATAATTATAATACTGTTACAGCTTAATTCTAATAAAATTATTTAATTAATTAAAATACAAAAGCTAATACTATATTGTGTCCAAATATTTCAGGGAAAGAATGGTACATTTGAACTCTACATAGTTGATGATAATGGTGTCTTTGATGTGACACCTTTTAAGGGAATCAATGAAGCGTCCTTCCTTATAAGAGTCAATAATCCTTTATACCTTGACTATGAGAAGGTTACTGTGATGAATTTTAGCCTTGTTGCCAAAGAAATTGTTACCAAAGATGCTAAAATGAGGTTTGTAATTATTTGAATATCTTCCATAATATTATACTTACAACTAATAATAATTGCTGGATGGTTTATACTTTGAAAGATGAATTTAATTTTTCAAAGCGTTAGTCTTTGTTATCTTTTTCTTTAAAAATAAATCACCTGGTTATAGAATATACAAATATGACTTAATTTAATTTAACTATTGGAAACGTGAATATCATCATAACATGTTATAACTTTCAACAGTGTGGTCCCAATCACAGTACACATAAAGGATGAAAACGACAATTACCCCGAGTTCACACAATCTGTATACACCGTGTCGATACCTGAGAACTGCGATGTCGGCACCACAATAGCATGGGTGCAGGCTTTAGATCAAGATTCCGATAATTATGGCACAAGGGGAATTAGATACACTGGTCTGAGTGGAAGTATCGCTCATTTGTAAGTACATATTGTTTGTGTACAATGTAAATTTTATATTTTTTTAATTTAGTTGAGGAGGCTTTGTTATATTTTCCTGTACTCTCAAAAAGTTTTATGTGATGTACATTTAAAGTTTAAAAAAAAAAACAAATTAAATTTCTGCAAAAAAAACTATTTTTCCTCATAATTACAATAAGAAAAATACGAATGAAGTTGTGTCTTGTTCTTCACAATGACGTGGAATTTACGATGTTTATTTACTATTTCCTCGTTAATAGTATCCTTAATAATGATTTTGTTATAAAATTTAAACCTTATAATTTCCAGGTTAAACTTAAATCCAATATCAGGAGCCATAACAGTGAAACAAGCTGGCGGCGACAGTTTCGACAGAGAACTCGTATCACAGCATTACATCACAGTTGAAGCGAGAGATGATTTAGTAAGTCATTTTAAGTGTACTTATCCTTTAAATATAAATATTTATACATATTATATTTTATAAAAATCTTACTATAAAGGCTGATTTACGCTACCTGGTCTTCCCGTACGAGGCTAGAACTATTATTATAAGTATACTTTTTTTCATGCCTGAGCGTGGCTCGTACGGGGCACGGCGCTGAAGTTTGTATAGATTTTATTTCATATGTTTCCCGGCTGGACGGTCAGTCCCCGGCACGGTGCAGCGTGAATCAGGCTTACTTATTAAGCAAGCATGATTCACGCTGCTGCTTGCTGTTTTTAACATACATACTTTTTGCTAGCACCCTACTACGCATAGTAATGCCTAACTCATAAATTTGCATACCCTATTTCCGTTTAGTAATTCAAACGTGAAATAACAACCATACTCATATTTACCCTTTTAATTATTACAAAACGGACTTGCTACGTTGTAAATATTCAAATGAGACCCTAATATGAGACAAAACAAATTTGTATTAATTTATCTTAGAATTTAAGATCTTTTTTTGTAACTGTATTTTTAAATTCTTCAATGAACTATATTTTTAAATTCTTAAGAATGTTGTAGGATTTTGGTATGAAATCTGAATCAAAAATAAAATTTACTTTCAGGGCAAAGGCAATAGAAATACGGCACAGTTAATAATCAACATAGAAGATGTCAATGACAATGCTCCAATGTTCCTTGCCAATAAGTATGAGGCAAGGTTGCTTGAAAATGAGTTGGAGTTTGAAAATCCTCTTATTGTAGAAGCTAGAGATCTAGATTTAAATGGTAAGAATTTTTTTATAGAAGTGTTATAATCAGTAATTTTCTGTAAAAAATTTTTTGGTTGATCACTGTTCTTGTTACTGAGTTATTATATTAAAAAATTACATTTAAAATTAATGCGTAAGTAGAAATTACTACGTTAATGCAAGTTACGTAGTAGTTATGTGTACATACTTATTTGTTATAGTTTATTAAGTTTTCATTTATTTCTTAGGTACAAAAAATAGCCACATCGAATATTCTATAGTAGGCGGAGATCACAGGAAGAACTTTTCAATAGATCCGAACTTGGGCATCATCACTCCTGTCAGTGGTCTCGATTTCGAACAGATTCCGGGCGATAATTCTAATATACGACCTATTTATTTGACGGTAAGAATCACCATGTACATAAACTAGATGTGATATTTAAATTTCTATTATTAATGAATAAAAAATAAACTCATTTATTGAACAATTTGTGGGTTAGGTACAAACATGTCACTATTTTATTTCTATTATTGTTTGTAGTCAGAAGTCATTCCTACGAATCCTTCTCCTTTCATAAGAAAGGATAAGGATAAACATAAGTATCATATCTTTCATAAGTATAAACTTTATTCTATGCAGACATGATAAAAGATAAAAATTTCCAATTTCTTAATTACACGATGCGCGAACTTACCCCACTACGTCTATAGTCTAAAACGTAATAACCTAAATAATAAATTACAAAGAATTTTTTTTTTTTTTAGATATTTCTAATAATAAAGTTTCGACCACAAGGCGGAATTCGAAGGCGCGTCATTTGTTTTTTCTATTCTTTATAATTTCGTATAAAAAAAGCATTTGAATGCTATAAAACTAAAAAATATTAAAAGTAATAACCTATTTTATAATATCTCACCTACTCAGGTGCGTGCACATGACTTCGGTACTCCGCAGCGTTCGTCCACAGCGCCGGTGACAGTGTATGTGCAAGATGTGAACGATCACGCACCTTTATTTGCGCTCACCATGTATAAACGTGCTATACCAGAAGATATGCCTTCAGGGACTAGCGTTATTGAGGTAAGTTTTTTAAATGGTGGGATTGTGGGATTTCCGGGATTGCCGATTGCGTCATTTTCCCGGGATAAAAAGTAGCTTATGTCCTTTCTCGGGTATCAAAATAGCTCCATACTAAATTTCATAAAAATTGGTTCAGTAGTTTAGGCGTGATTGAGTAACAGACAGACACAGTTACTTTCTCATTTATAATACTCTGGAGTATGGATAAGGGGGGAAATAGTGTAGTAGGTTCTCCGGTGAGAACTAATACGTCCGAAGCTTTTTTTGACTACCAATTTCTGAGTCTGATTCTGGATTTGGTTATGGTGATAAAATGATAATTTTGACGTTTTAGTGCTAAGACATCAAATTAACTCGTGCCATGAATGGTAAGTATTTATAGAAGTGATAAAATGTAAGTTATTTTTCCCAGGTGAAAGCCCGCGATAACGACGGTTCGTACCCGAACAATCGCATAGTATACCGCATACAAAGAGGCGCTAGTGATAAGTTTGTAATAGACTCGCATACCGGCTTAGTGTCTGTTGCTAATGGTTCCAGTCTAGACCCAGACAGAACGGACCCTAAAGTCACTAGATATACTCTTACTGTGGTAAGTTACTGTTTTATAGCTATTTTAAATTAAACTGTTTGTGTTTTACGGGGAAAATATTCACCAGAGAAAAGTGAATTACTTCACTGACATATTATTTTTATGTTATAATAGTTTCAACGTATACGCAAAAAACCTATTCTTAATACTCTGAATATTGCATAAATTGTATTTTTATACAGATAGTATGTGATAAGTAAGATTTTTTATATTTTTTTTTTTTTTGAATAAAATGTTTTGATCTGTGGCCCTTTGTACTTAATATCTATTTAATTTAAATTTTTAACCACCAGGTGGCGTTAGACGGTGGTATTGGTGAACACCAATTGAGTGCATCTGTCCTTGTCAATATTACGATAGTGGATGTTAATAATAAACCACCGATGCTTGTCGAGCCAGGGGATGTGCAAGTTATGGAGAATATTCAGGTAAACATGGGTAATATTATTACTTTGCGAAAGTTAGACATAGACATAGATAATAGACATAAAATTTATTTGGATACACAAAAAAGAGCATATGACGCATGTATTTAATTTTTTTTTTTCGAATGAGTGATATTGTTTTAAATATGCATTCTCTATTTTAGATTTGTGTGTTCCAGATTAATATATTATAGTTAGAAATTATTGTAATTTTTTTTTCAATTCCATGAAAAAGAAATATAAAAAAATATATCTTTTTAGGTTGGTACAATAATATATCGCGCTATGGCGTATGACCCAGACGAACAGCCTGTACTACGATATTCCATAGACAAAGAGAACAGTTACGCGCGAAACGAAGATGGCGTCCAAGTGCTGGCCACAGATTATGACTTTTTGGCGCTCTGGGATTTGAACACAGTCGATGGTTCTTTGCGCATAGTTCGGTGAGTACGTTGTGATAATAAAATAATATGTATTACAATACTATTCCATGTTTTGTTAAATTTTGGAGTTGCGTATCATTGCAAAATTACTACAAAATTATCAGGTCATGATTTGATTGTTAATGTTTCTCTTTCTTTTTACACGCTTTTTTTTTTTTGTAATTAGCTGACCTACGTTTGCTCTCAAAAGAAAATTTTCCCGCTTTTGCTATGTTTTTCATTACTGCTGCGCTCCTATTGGTCAAAGCGTGGACATAGCCTTCCTCGATAAACATAAATAAACTTATATTTTCTTTCTAGAGTACTGGATAGAGAAAAGGTAGAACTTATAAAGTTGGTTATAACAGTAGAAGATATGGCCGCAATACAAGGCGGGCCCAAACAAACTGCATCAGCCACATTAACTATTATAGTACTGGATCAAAACGATAATAATCCAAAATTCAGGAAGCCATTTTATAAGACGTCGATTCCAGAAAATTCTAAGAACGGGGCGCATATTGAAACTCTGCTAGCTGATGATCCAGATAAAAATCGGACTATGACTTACGTACTTGATGGTAATATAAAATTTCATTAGAACATACCTTGAATAATCCATAATTTAACAAATTATTCAATCAGCATGAAGGGAACTAGAATTAAATGCTTAAATAGTCTTTTACCAAATTACATTATTTATTAAACCGAAACTCGGTTTACCAAAAAATATTGTTTCTAAAATTTGTAAAGCCTTGACATTGAGTAGAAATAATAGATCTTAATAATAATTTACACTTTTTAGGTCCAAGTGCGTCCTTAGGCTTGGTACATATCGACAGAAAGTCTGGTGAAGTGGTTGTATCCAATAAAATCGATCATGAAATGTATCCATGGCTTAATCTTACAGTAAAAGCGATAGATAGCGGAGTGCCTCCTAGACACGCTGTTGTGGATTTGTTTATTCAGGTATGTGTAATGAACAGTCATAAAAAAAATGTGTGCATGTACTAGTGTACACACGTAAGAAGTGAAACTTCTTTATCACCTTATTTTTCAAAATATAATTTACTATTGTATGCAACTTTACAGAAATACGTCGAATCACCTGTGGTAGGGATAAGAAAAAGAAGGCGCGTAACGGAAAAATGTCACGCGTAACGAAAATGTTACACTAAATTTTTTTCCAACCCCGTTAAAGAAGTTTCACTTCAAAAATCTAAATATAATTTATAATTTTTAAGTTTATTTTTATTTAGGAAAGAGTTATAATGAGCTTGTCTCTTCCTACATATTCCTATACAACTTTAGAATATGTTTTTTTAGATTTTTGACCATTTTGAAAACAAACACTCATAAGATTATTTTATTCTTTATTCTTAGGTATTGGACGAAAATGATAACAACCCAGTATTCGAATCGCAACCATTCGAGTATCACATTAAAGAGGACACAGAGCCCGGTACAATCATTGCTAATATTATAGCTAAAGATGTGGACTCGGCGGAATACGGGAAAATAACATATTTACTAGATCGGATGTCTACACAGGTATTATTTAAGAGCTCAAATTGTCTGAACTAAAATTTTATCGGTACTTAAAAGTTTTTCACAAGAAATCCTCAAAAAATAATCTTGTATTTTATATTTGCAATAAGACTCCAACAATGTCAATTATAATATATTAACTGCAGATTTGATTATTATATTAAAACGTAGCATACATAATATTTTCGCCTTGGAAGTTTTGTATACATGTAGGCGGATTGTATTTTATATAGTCGAAATTACAACAGTGTTTTAAACATTTTATAATCTCTTTTAGTCCAAGTACATAATGTCGATATGTTACATTTATTTATTATTTATTTTTATTTATTCTAGGGAAAATTCCTTATAAACGCAGATACAGGAGCACTAACAGTGTCCGATTGGTTGGATCGCGAAACACAATCTACTTACAATCTAGTTGTGGAAGCGTGGGATAACTATCAGTTTGGTTATCTAAGTGGAGAGAGCAGGAATGCCTTTAAACAAGTTGTGTGAGTATAATTTTTAAAGAAATAAAAAAATCTACTAAAACTACTCCGGTATTATTATAAAATTAGAAATCAACAATACTTATTTAAATACAATTGATTCATTGCATTATCAGATCGGCCATTTGGAACAATTATTATTGCCTAGACACACGTAAACTGGACTTTTTTTACGTACCTTCTAATGTTTTCAAACTCAAAAACCAAGATATCTAAATGCTCATAATACCAAAAGCCACTTATTATTTATACTAAGTATTACACTTCTTATTTATACCATACAACCCAATAAAAAGACGCGTGGCACTCGGGGACTGCCGCGGTAAAGCTATTGCATGCTATGCCTTCAAGCCACACCTTCGAGCCCGTCGGAGTGGGGAGCGTGAGGTTTTTTCGTTACGGAATTTATCGATTCGGTCCCCGCGCTCAAGGCCCGCGATAGAAGCTATGCAATAGCATAATATTCGAATCCTTCCAGTATAAACATAGACGACGTGAACGACAATCCACCAATCCTACACGTGCCAGAAGATTGTGCGACCATCAGTGAATTCCATAACCATAGAGAGCCGATAGTTTCCGTGTCTGCAACTGATGCTGATGATAATAACCTGCCCAATGGCAGAGTGCAGTTCCATTTGGTCGCTGGGAAGGGATATGGTGAGATTTTGGATCGTTTTGGTTGGACATTTATTTGAAAAAGATGTTGAGAAAAATTGTAACGTTATTTTGGTTTTTCTTTATGTGATATTTCTTTTAAATTATTCAGTTGTTCAGTTGTTGTTTATTTTACGCGCAACGTATATTAATCCTTTTTTTATTATTGATAAATTTTGTGTAGAGCACTTAAAATTTTAAATTTAGTCTGATCACTATATATAAATTTATAAAGAATAGAAAAAATTCGATCACGAGGCGGGACTTGAACCCGCATCCTTGATCCTAGCATCGTGATCGAATTTTTTCTATTCTTTATAAATTTATATTTATAAAGCATTTGAATGCCATAAAAACCAAAAAATATAAATTCTGATCACTATATATATTTTTAACGAATATTTATTATTCTTCTTATTTTCAACAGAGCTGTTTCGTTTCGAACAAGTGGGTGGAGATGCGAACACAGGGCGTCTATTCGCAAAGCAATCGTTAAAAGATAGATTCGGGAATTACACACTGATTGTAGAAGCGAGGGATTTGGGATTACCCCCCAATGCAGTACGGGGAGAATTGAAGTTATGCGTTACAGATTATAACGATCATGCGCCTATTTTTGTGCATCCACCTCAAAATGTCACTATTAAAGTACCCGAGGTAAGTTAATTTATTTGCCTAAGTAGATTATTTAACAAAAGTAAAGTTGTTAGAAAACCAATGAATTTAAATGGGTTGATTGATAAATATTACAATATGAATTTTATGTTATTTGACAGATATTACAATAAAATAATAATTTTATATGTTTTTCAGATGTAAATGTAATCGTTTTTTGTTTTTGTAAAATAAATTTGCGATTTTTTTATCTGTGGATCACACGATCCAACGCAGAAGCGATCTTAAAATCCGCCGAATTATGTTGTTACGCGGTATTATATAATTTTGACCTTCAAAACGAGTGATTCTGCCCGCTTGACCATTCTAGCTATACGTACTCGTGTTGCAGAACGCAACAATAGGCACGACGGTGCTAACGGTGCGAGCGATAGACGCGGACATCGGGCCCAACGGCGCGGTGCGGTACAGGCTGCGGCGCGGCGAGCGCACGTTCGCCGTGCACCCCGCCACCGGCGCGCTGCGCACTGCCGCGCCGCTCGACCGGGACCAGCGGCCGGTCTACCAGGTACAAGTGGACAAGTGTGTTCAAGGACAAATAGGCTGTGTATCAGGGACAAGCAGGCGGTCTACCAGGTACAAGTGGACAAGTGTGTTCAAGGACAAATAGGCTGTGTATCAGGGACAAGCAGGCGGTCTACCAGGTACAAGTGGACAAGTGTGTTCAAGGACAAATAGGCTGTGTATCAGGGACAAATAGGCTGTGTATCAGGGACAAACACGCTGTGTATCAGGGACAAGCAGGCGGTCTACCAGGTACAAGTGGACAAGTGTGTTCAAGGACAAATAGGCTGTGTATCAGGGACAAGCAGGCGGTCTACCAGGTACAAGTGGACAAGTGTGTTCAAGGACAAATAGGCTGTGTATCAGGGACAAATAGGCTGTGTATCAGGGACAAACAGGCTGTGTATCAGGGACAAGCAGGCGGTCTACCAGGGACAAGCACGCTGTGTATCAGGGACAAGCACGCTGTGTATCAGGGACAAGCACGCTGTGTATCAGGGACAAGCACGCTGTGTATCAGGGACAAGCACGCTGTGTATCCAGGTGCGTGCGAGTGTATTCAGGGTGGACAAGTGTATGTAATCAGGCGAGATTTTTGTCCAGCGCTTCCCTATCACCAATAAAAAAAATTATATAAAAAAATCAGGGACAAACAGGCTGTGTATCAGGTGAAATAGGTAGGCAGCTTGATGAAGGTTGACTAGCTGCGCACTATCGCGCCGTTTGATAACGACAAGCAGACTATTCATCAGGTGCGTATGCATGATTGAAAAACATTTATACATAACCAGATTTCCAACACTATTATAAATTCTATATCTATCAAATTTAATGTCTTACACAAATACAAATACGATCACGATACGAATATTTTTTTTATTATTATTATTAACATGCTCACAGAAGAACTCACAGCCTTGCGAGAACAAAGTTGCAAGTAATATCTTGCAAGCAGAATAAATCAATATAAACAACC
Source organism: Colias croceus (assembly GCF_905220415.1). Taxonomy (NCBI): domain Eukaryota; kingdom Metazoa; phylum Arthropoda; class Insecta; order Lepidoptera; family Pieridae; genus Colias; species Colias croceus. Next base: position 3,559,931 of record NC_059544.1, on the reverse strand, counting down.
GCCATTTCTTTTTCAGCTCAGGATAGAGGCGTACGACCTAGGTTTACCGACACCGCTCAGCTCAGACCTAGACTTGACAATCTACGTACAAAATGTCGACAACTACCGACCTAGGTTCCTACATAAACACACGCACATAAACATCACGGAAAATGTATCGAACTATAGCACATTGCTACCGAATACCATAGAGAGAGATGAAATCGATAGAGGCGATGAGCCGGTATTGCCAGTTTGTTATTATATCGTGGACGGTGATGGGGATGCCATGTTCAAACTGGATAGAAGTAGTCATAGGTATGTATGGAAATAAATTATCTGGCGTTATTAAAATATATAGCGTAAGGACATAGAAAATAATAATTTAAATTATATTTTTTGCATGTTTAAAAGTAACACACCCATAAAAGGCTTATTTGTCATAGAATTTCAAGCTGTTGTTATTTTTTTTTTTTTTTTTAACTAAGTAGTTACATCACTTATACTGTTCGATAATTTAAAAAAAAACTGGCCAAAACTTTTTAATTCTTTACACATTAATTTGCATGTGATTATTTTTTCTAGATTAACATCAAAACCATTAGACCGAGAACTAAAGTCCAACTATACACTAACCGTACTAGCGACTGAGGATTGTTTAAACAAACCTCAATACAATGAAAAACTCGACGCAGTTAGTACAATCAAGGTCCATATCAATGTTGATGACGTCAATGATAACAGACCCAAGTTCATAAGCAAAATATTCACTGGAGGCATCACTACGGAAGCCGATTTCGGCATTGAGTTTATGCATGTCAAGGTTTGTTGGAATTTCTTTATTTTAATAGCTTTTTTTGTTGACATAGTATAGGTAATTATAATGCAATATACAATATATAAAAATGAAACCCGTTCCTTGGTCACGGCATCACGCGTGAATGGGTGGACCGATTTCGATAATTCTTTTTTTATAATATTTCTTGAAGTACGAGGATGGTTCTTATGTAGAGAAAACGTAAACCTGTACCACGGGCGAAGCCGGGGCGGACCCGGCCCATATACCATATTATATAATTATATGTATAAGGAATGTGTTATGTATTTGATAGAAATATAATAAATATGATATTATTGCAAATTTTTTATTAGTTGTTTAATAGTCGGAAAGGAAATAAGTTGCTGTTGTTGGTTTTATGTTTAAAACAGTAGAAGATAATAAAAATAATACTGTGCACTGCTCATAATTATTTGAATGTAGTTTTTTGTCCAATGTGTTCAAATTTATACAAAAACTACAAAACCGATTTGGATAACATTTAATCACATATACATGACATTATAAACTGAAATAACGTAAATGTTGTTATTGATAACAACCAAAGAGTAATATAATTTTCTCTATTATTACCAGGCGGTAGATTTAGACGAAGGTGAAAACGCCAAAATAAATTACTACATCGTGGGAAGCGTAAAGGAAACATTAACAGAAGGGTTAGAAAACCTCGCAGTTTCACCGTTCCTTGTTGATGTGGATACAGGCGCTATTACACTGAACTTCGACCCACAGAAAGGCATGAAGGGATACTTCGATTTTAAGGTACCTTACTTCTTTTAATATATTTTTTTTGCTGTGAAATAAGGTCCAATATTTTACCGATAAAAAGGCGACGTACTTATCGTTGGATTGATGTGTAATTTTGTTTAAGTTTGCAGCTTACAAAAACTTATTTCTTATTTTAAATTCTAAATGAGATAAGAGAGATCTTGATTCTGATTTTATCATTTTTTTTGTATACATTATTTTCTTGCAAATAATTTTTTTAGTATAATGTTCCACTTAATGTTTCGTATAAAATGTCTACTTCTTAAAAGATGTTTTTCTCGGCGTCAGATTCTAGCAAATGATACAGACGGACTTTACGACGAGGCGCACGTATTCATATACCTCTTACGCGAGGATCAACGCGTGCGTTTCGTTCTACGCTCGCATCCATCTGAAGTTCGCGACAAAATCAACATATTTCGGGAAAACCTCGCTCGAGTCACACGATCCGTTGTTAATATCGACGATTTGAGGGTACATGAAAATAAAGATGGGTCAGTGGATAATACGAAAACAGACTTGTACTTGCATCTCGTTAACGATGAGGATCATTCGGTGTTGGAGGTGGAACAAGTGCTGCGGTTGGTTGATAAGAATATCGAACAGCTGGATGATTTGTTGAAGGTGAGAAAATATACTTTTTGGTCCTTTTTCACGTTATATTTCGTATAGAGACATTTATAAGTTAAAATTACTCATGAGCTCACTATTATATGTATAATAATGTCTGTTGTTTTTGCGAAGTATGAAACTTAACTGAGATTTAACCATAAATTGTAAATTAAAATAATCGTTAAATACCTACAATATCATTTATCTCGCGATTGTAAACTGCAGAAAAATTGTGATCCCTAATAATAATCTAAACTAATCCCACAACTCGTTGAGAGCTATTTTGTCAATTAGCATTTTACGTTTTTTAGCGAAACTGTTTGAGTGATTTTTGTCAGTCGAAACATTTTAAACACGAAATATGATTTTTGTTTCCTATTCCCACAACAGGAGTTCAACGTGCTGGACATGCAGCCGGCTGACTACCAGCCGCTCACGGTGGACTCGGTCGCGTCCACGCAGACAGTGTACTGGCTCGTGTGGACGAGCCTACTGCTGGCCGTACTGCTGGCGCTCACCGTCATGACCTGCCTGTCGCAGCGCGCGGACTATGCGCGCAAGCTGAAGGCCGCCACTGCTACTGCGTACTGTGAGTTGGGGATACTATGTGGGTCTTGGGCTGGTTGCAGAGCTTGACCGACCATCAGTGCGTACCGTCGGTCCTGACGATACGTATCAACAATGTGTATGACTATGACACTAATGCGCATGACAATACGCGTGCGTATGGTCGGTCTAGCTATGAACGGTTTTATGAATTTCAATACATATGACAAGCGCGACTGACGTACGCACTGATGGTCGGTAAAGCTCTGCAACCAGCCTTAATTTATAGTTTTGGCAATTCAATGATACTATGGTATGCTAAGAAGATAATTTACCAATCTTAAAATATTTCTTAAAATTGTGAACATATCAATTTTATACATTGCAGTTTTTTCACATTTATTTATTTGTAACATAATTTCAACCCGCAGCGTCCCCCACGGCCGGCGACTCGGACATGACGCTCCGCTCGGGCGGGCGGGTCCCCAACACCAACAAGCACAGCAGCAAGGGCTCCAACCCCATCTGGCTACACGCGTACGAAAACGACTGGTACAAGTCCGACGATCAATTGAGCCGGTCTGAACGAGACTCGCTAGATGAAAACGCAGTCAACCAAGACATGTCCAACGAGAAACCCTACTTCATAACCACCGCCGCTTTCCCGTCCATACAGTCGAATGAAACGGAGCCCGAACAAGCCAACTTTGACTTCTATCAGCAATTGGAACATATGAAGAACGCTAAGAATATGGAAACTACAGAATTGTAGTACGCGAGGATGGTAATGATATACTTAGTGTTTAAAGAACGTATTTTTATGTACGTACTTGATTGGTTATTATTTGGATCTGAATTTTGTCATTTTGTAGATTCACGTATTATAATTATAAGTGTAAATAGGCAAAGAATATATATTTATGGTTTATAGAGTAATAAGTTTGAATCGATGCATTAAATGTAGTTCATAAATTAATCTTGTCAATAATTTAATTGTTTAGACATAATATTATGTGCCTTTGTAAATGTACCTTTATTAATTACATCTATCTAATATATAAAAATCAATGCCACTTTTCGTTGTAATTCCATAACTCGAGAACGGCTGAACCGATTTCGATAATTCTTTTTTTATTATATTCCTTGAAGTACGAGGATGGTTCTTATGTAGAGAAAACGTTAATATGTACCACGGGCGAAGCCGGGGCGGACCGCTAGTATTATTATATTAATTATAGTAGGATGGTGTGACATGTATGCGTGAAAGGCTCTTTTATAATTGCATTTTATATAATCATCTAGGTTAAATTAAATAAATTATTTTATAGAAATAAAATAGTGTGAATATATAAAAGATGGTTTTATTATCTCCTATTTCATCATCAACTTTGAAGCCTAGTAGTAAACATGTAATCACAATGTCATGAGTAAATAAAATGTAGAGGCAGATTCATACAACCGCGCTAATCGTTTGCACTATAATTAGTATACCATCAAGCTTGTAATAGCGCAAAGCAAATAATAATCAGCAAGATTTTACAATTGGTCACCAGCAAATATATTATCTAATTCTTTATTATAACTAAGTAATATTCCAATTGATATGCATAATAAAAATAAGGTATAGAAGAATAACTTGGATTGTATTTTTATTGAAAAGTTGGCTTTAATCGTTTAAAGAGTGTGGAGAAAGAAAATGCGTAAGGCCGGTTACAGAGCTTCACCGACCGTCAGTGCGTACGTCAGTCGCGCTTGTCATATGTATGGAAATTCATAAACCGTACAGTGCTAGACCGACCATACGCACGCGTATTTTGCTACGCACTGCGTACGAGCCACGAGGACCGTTGGTCGAGCGCGTGCGCGTGCGTAGCGTCGGTCAACTGACGCGCTATGGAAACAATTTGTTTCAAACAAATGAACGCGTTCAGTGCTGTACCGACCGGTGCACTGACTACGCGCATGCGTGTATCGTAAGGTGTATCGTCGTCGTGAACATGAACATCGATACCAGGTCAGCCCCCCTAGTCAAGGTATCTACAGCTTACGTCAATCTCATACATTCGTTGTCTATTCTATTGAACGCTACGCTAACAGAAAGCCACTTGGCTAGGGGGGCTGGTCAGTTCACTGGTACGCAGAGCACTGAATGATACTAACTGACGGTCGGTCAATGCGTATCGTCAGGGCCGATGGTAGGCAGTAGGCACTGACGGTCGGTGAAGCTCTGTAACCGGCCGTAAACCACAAGAATTTACGCCGCAAAAGAAGTCCCGTGAGCGAGGTTTCAGGTCACTCATCCAACGATCTGTGCATCCAACACTCATCATATTTTATAAACGCGGTGCGGCGCTGTCAGCGCCTAAATAGTTGCAAGTATTATTAAATTAAAATAAAATATAGCTTTGTTTGTGTTTTACGCAAGATGATTAAAAAAATAGAGAAAATCCTTCCCTAAGAGCCCTTATTTTTTCTATAAGGTTCTAGTCACAGGCGTTGGGAGTGGAGGATTTTTCAAACTTGTGAACTTTTTCTAAAAATAAACCACACCAAACTGTAATATTAACCTACTTACCTACGTAATTTAACACCTATTTGTTTGCTATAAATTAGCGAGAAGCGAAGTGAAGACCACGGCCGGCGAGTTATAGAATTTAATTTAGATTTTTGTTACTTTTAAGAGCCAGCGCGCACGAGCAACTTTGTCTCCGCAACTATTTTGTCTCTCCCACCCATGGGCTATTATAGTATGAAAGTGCGCGCACGTAGCGACGCAATTCCCCATACAAATTGATGGGAGAGACAAAATAGTTGCGGAGACAAAGATGCTCGTGCGCGTTGGCTCTTACAATCAAACAGAAACAAACTATATTGTAACTATCTAGGTAGTGTCTGGCCAGCCAAAGCTGAACCCAGTAAAGGGCGGCAAATTTAAAAAATATGGACCTGGTAACATCGGCTTTAGTAGGAAAAAAACATTTTGATACTTTTGATATTCATAAAAGTGATCATAGTATAAAGGTGCATTATGTACACAACACAGCAGGATTTAAACATTATTAAAGTAAAGGATTTAAACCCTTTTCAACAAAACTGACAACTAACTACGCCGAAACGCCATGATGACATTCCATAGTGTGGCCGCTACAAAAACACTGGGTTCAGCTTTGACTGGCCAGACTCTAGTAAACTATTCACAAGGACTATAGTTGCACAAAATTTAACTAATTAAGTTCAATCACTCTGAGGGTTAAAGCACTCTCGGAGTGTTTACCAACATTTACTAAAATCGGTCCAGTTCTTTAGGAATTCAGTGACATACACACTTACCGACGAAATCCCTACTAATATTACCTATAAATGCGAAAGTAGTCTGTCTGTTACGCTTTCCCGCTTAAACCCCTTAACCGATTTTGATGAAATTTGGCACAGACAATCTTTAGACCCTGAGAAAGAACATAGGCTACCTTTTATTGCGAACAGTTCCGGCGTTAGGGGGGGGCTGGAGGGGGCAATGGCCCAGGGTGAAAAATTCTGGGGGGCGCCAAGATCTGAAGTTGGTTAACCTAACACTTGATATTGCTTGCCTCAAGAGGGCGCCACAATATTTTCGCACGGGGTGTCAGTGGCTCTTACGCCAGCACTGATTGCGAAATAATATGTACCACGGACGAAGCCGGGGCGGACCGCTAGTATAATATAAAGATGAGTTACTGATGTTCGCATCTCGTATAATTAACATGCTGAAGTTGATGCTGAATTAGAAATTTTATTTATTTATTTTATTTTACACTAGACATACATAAAATAAACATATGATCCATCCATTTCTTAGGAAAATCGGCGTGCAATAGTAGCATGCAGGCCAGCAGGCCTTAACCCTACTAATTTACCTTACCCTTCCCAATCCATTTCTTTATACCTTTAAGTCAATACTTTTTTATCCCCTACACTTTTCAGCTATCAGTAGAAGCGTAAAGTCTGTAAACGATCTTTCGCCTTTGTAAATGTTCATGGGTGGTGGGTAGCTCTTACATTCATGCGACCTTTGCCGTCGATAAAAATAAGAAAGAATAATTTTATGCTTTTATGATTATAAACATCCTAATAATTAAAAAACGTGATAGCTGCTCAAAGTCAAAACCCAGTCTCGTGGAGGGCCACGTGAGTTGTAGATCGATCCCTTCCCCACCAAACATTAAAATATCTCACGTTTTTTATGAATTTCCTTTTATCTTCGTCTTCAAATAATGCAACCATTATTTATATTTTCAAAAAACTTACTCCTACTATATATTATTAGCAACGACACAAAAGCAGATTTCCTTTACGTGTTATATACAGAAATATACTTACTTCCTCATACAATATATTATTATTTCAAATCGTTTATTCTTTATTTTTAGGATATAAATCAATATATTTTCTATGCTTTTATATTTCTTGTGTGCGAGTTCGTCACTCGACCCCACTTAAACGGCTTGCCCGATTTTAGTGAGATTTTTTGTATAGTGCATTAATTCCGGCCACGGGGTAAATACGTATAAGTTCAATTAATAGGTAACTAGTGATAGATTAAGCAAATATGTATGCTAATAATATCAAACCTATATATCTTCATCACTTCATGCCCTTACTTCACGATACTTACGATAAAGCGATGCTCTGAAGTGGTATTCACAATCTTCTGAAATTACCCCTCATCCGAAATTCCCCCAATGCACTGTATGTGTAGGTGGACACGAAGCGAAGTCGGTTAATAATAATTAGTTGGTATATAAAAATATATGGATGCTCTATAGTTTCTAAAATAGTTAAAGACCAGAGACAGACTATTAATACGACGTTGACGATAAAAGAAATAAAGCCTGATTTTTTTCAGTATGTAGAAGTCGTGTGGTTAATGGCCCTTACCAAAGCAATTGAACACGAAAATAAAGAAAGTATGTAAATCATTGAGGACTATTTTTATTAGTTCTATACGTTTACTTCCGACGTAGGTGGTTTAACTACTTGAAAGTGGCCGCCGTCATCGAAATTGCGTAAATGGGGATTTTAAAGCTATATATAACGGTTGCGACACAAGGGATACGATTATAATGACGCCATTCAAATGTGTGGATGTGACGTATGACATTATTTCATTCTTGGTTTGTTCTCTGTTACGTTTACGCAGGCGCTTTAGGCTTACCTACGCACTATGGAGGGTTCACATCAGACATCAGACTAATTGTTTCGATGTAGCCTACAGTCGCACCGTTACGTGACTAGGTACTCTCAAGTCTCACGTGTTTTTACATTTTCTAGCTGACATTCACACAACGTCGAAATTACTCCATTACGAATCCGTAATGGCACAATCAGAGAGCGATTAATGATACTGATTTGCGCATCGGGCTTTGATCTAGTTAGGTGTGTGAACATTTAATATTACGTCATTACTCATTACCTACATAAGTACTCAATAAAATATTCTAACACACGTCTGACTCCTTGAAACTAAACTAAACTGAAGACAAACAGTTCAAACTAGTTGGATGTAATCTAAACACAAGCTTTTGGAGACAACTGATAAAAAATATTAATGATGGGATTTCCCTATCCATTTTTTTTTCTGTTTTGCATATCAATAGATAGGTACCCAACGTTTTTTTTAAATAAATACTACTACTACTAGTCTACTACTACTAATCTATACATATAATAAATCTGTAGAAGGGTCAATTCTGTACATTGAAAATATTGAAAAAATAAATAGCAGGGGGTATTCCTGGATCGATACCAAACCCAAATATTTGATTAAAAAATTTTTTGTCTGTCTGTCTGTCTGTCCGTCTGTCTGTCTGTCTGTCTGTCTGTCTGTCTGTAGGTGAAGGCATCACGTGAAAACTAACGGTTAGATTTCGATGAAACTTGGTATAATTATACCTTATTATCCTGGGCATAAAATAGGATACTTTTTATCCCGGAAAAATACTTAGAAAAAAAATTAATCTTAATTTTTCCGCGCGGACGGAGTCGCGGGCGGAAGCTAGTCTATAATATAAAAATGAATCCCAAAATGTGTTGGTAAGCGCATAACTTGAGAACGGCTGAACCGATTTCGTTAATTCTTTTTTTATTATATTCCTTGAAGTACGAGGATGGTTCTTATGTAGAGAAAACGTAAATATATACCACGGGCGAAGCCGGGGCGGACTGCTAGTGTAGTTATATAATTACTCCATTAACTATCAAGTAATCCTTTTCTCTATCAGCATAGGCTCTTGTACCTTTTCTCCATATTGGTTAGTTAATGATTGCGGTTACTTATGAAACAAAAATACTTTTTTTATCTTCTATCTACTGCTACCCACAATAATTTATTCAAAATATCAGCAAGTTGTATTGCAAATGGCACTTGATAAAATTTGTTGAAGTTAGTTATCATACTCCGCCGATACGACTGCAGCTGGACCGATTCTCATTAAAATAATATCTTTAACCAAATTAAATAAAGGGACGTTTCTCAATTCGTCCTTTCTTTAAAATATTTTTTTCTGAGTTAGCGTTCTTCGTTTTATATAAGCCAATTTTGATGAAAATATTCCAAGGTTGATCCCATGATAAGAAAACCAGAAGCTAAAACTTTAGTCTTTAAATAGAAAATTTAATTAGGTTTTACTAAAAAATAAACCACAAATCAGCAAAAAAAAGTAGAAGTCAATGCACAAAACAATTATTATCTATCGTGGTAAATAGGTACCCAAAATAACAATAGGGAATGACAAATAATTTATCATTTTAAGACAATCCCCTAATTTCAACACATGGAAGTATATTAGTCATTTTTTTACAGACAAAACCTGTTCAAAGAATACTCTCAATTATTAACAAATGTGTAATTAAATTTGCATCTTTCCTAAGAAAATTTAATTCAGCGAGATGAAATTTCATGTCATTAATATTTGTAAATAACGAATAATTTTCAGTGTTTATTACATTAGTCTTACTCTTCTTAGACCTAGGTCTTGTTATAAAAAACACCCATGTGAAACACAACCGTTACCGTTCTCTATATCACCTACTTCACATTGTGTCGTTAATTGTATCTCTACATAATGACAGTAGGTAAATAAGACTCGAGATCATTAACCTTAAAGAATTGGGTTTCCTGTACTTTAGTAATTTATTAGTTTGAATTTATGAACATTATTCCAATTCTACCTGAATTTAAATAGGGTACTTCCTTTATCCACGTCAGGGAAAATTCATCATACCAACTTAAAATAGAATGTGGCCTATTGACCAAATATTATTTTCGCCCTGCTAATTGTTTTTATGATGTTGGCAAATAAAGTTCAGAAGAAATTGTTGTTTGAAATTGAAAATAGGTTTAGTTTGCCACTGCAGTCTTTGTTTTTTTCAAATGATATTTCCCATTAATTGTATGAATTAAAAATAGATGTCTAATATGCTTATGTATTTAACTCAAGTAATATTACATAAATAGTGCAGTAATCAGGTGTGCTTGCTAGAGAAACAGACTGAGTTTTCATTTTAGCTTTTAATTTATTTTATTGTAAAGATATTTAATTCTATCAAACATAATTCCATCTATCATGTGGCTTTAAATGCAGTGACAAAGTATTATTAAAATTAAGTCAAAATGTATCTTTTACAGCTGCATGAAGTAGGAGTATGCCTAAATAAATCGCACGTTATTATTTACATACACAATAATTTATTGTTTCTTACAATTTAGTGAAGCTAAAATACGTCTTGTCGATTGGATTACAGTTTGAAAAGCTTAAAGTTTCTCTCTCTCCCTGTGTTAACCAAGTGAACAAAAGCTTTCTCTTGCAGCTGTAAAGTAACACACCATAATGCCACAAATGCCATTCAGTAGAGCCAGATTGCCAAAAGATCAGATCAAGGGGAGTGAGGATGGTCTTCATGGAAAGGATGACTTGGAAATCACAACGCAGATGTCCTTACAACCACAATATATATTAGATAAAATTATAATATAAAGATCGCCGTATTGAAAAAAAAACTAGATTAATCATAACTTATCATCTTATGAGATACACTGTAATTTATACTGTAATGTTTAAACTATTGGAGCGTCAACTACCACATCAAATATTGTGGATGAAAGAAAAGTTATCACTTCCATTAACATCAGTCTGTTCTGCAGCACGCTACATTTACTAACTTAAAAAAGTCATAATAAAAAAAATTAACTCTCTTGACTCCGTCAACAAGCTCATTCTGTTATATCATTAACTTACATTAACCAGAATGTCCGTAACAACAATGAGCTCACTTACAAATTCATTGACAAAATCTCAAGTGAACAGGACTTGTAAAGCAACAACGCTCCATATCCTAAACATATGGCTATTGTACAGTTCACAATGCAATTTAGATCTAGTTAAAGTACAAATTCTTTAGGAAATACATGTATTCAATTAATGCAAAATTTAACTAAGTTAACTTCAACTAAATGAGTGTAAAACATCTACCGACACATCAATGTAAACCAGAAAAAATCAATTTTATTTTTCTCTTATAGAAAATGTTACTTACAATTACATGAACAGAAACTATTAAAATGTGTTTATCATATTTACTTAGATGCAATCTCAATATGATTATTATCGAAGACCATCAAAATAATGCTGATACTATGTGACATAAATATGTGATTTAAAAAATCCAGTAATTTAGATAAGGGTATAGTCAAACGGATAGAGGGGAAAGGGTTTCATATGAAGGGGAGGGGTGGAGCCAAGGGCTGTGGCGATGTGTTTGTATGTTTTGCTGATGTCACAATTAACTCATCACATGGCATACTTCCTAGTCCACTCTCGGGCTAATTCATTGTACTTTTCTCTGTCAGTTTTGTAGATCCTAGCAATTTCTGGTACCAAGGGATCATCGGGGTTTGGATCGCATAGCAGTGAGCAGATTGACAGCAGCACTAAAATAAAACAAAAACAAATTATATTGTATTCACAAGTAAACAACTGTAACAGCAGTTAAGCTTATTACCTTTAGATATGGTGAGCGCTGGCGACCATTGTGAGCGCAGAATGTCAAGGCAGATAGAACCATTACTGTTTATATTAGGATGGTAGATACGTGTTGTGAATGCAACTTTTGGTGGTTTGAAGGGGTAGTCTGTTGGAAAGTGTATGGTCAAGAAAAACACTCCACCTTGATAGGGACTGTCTACCTGCAATTAAAACAAAACTTCACATACCTACCACAAATAAAAATCATAAATATAATAAAATCACTAAGGTCAAAATAATAGTAAATAATTATTGAAAGATAACAGGAAAAGGTCCCATTATTAAGATAAAACAATTAGAATGAATAAAAAAATGTATATCTTTGAACAAAGGAAAATTGTTTTAAAAATAGAAATTACATTAAGAAATACTTACTGGACCCATAATTGTGGCCTGCCAGTGAAATACTGAAAAAATAAGAAACAAAAAGTGAGATACTTGTAAGTTTTCAGACTACAGTCATTCAAATTAAAGGTGACTCAGCTGATTATGATTATTTGAACACTTTTGTCTTCCATTATTGATATATTTTATCATAGAAAACAATTCGATTATATTTTCTTCAAACTAAAAAGTAGTTAAAATGTAATAATGTCATAACCTCGTTTTACATATTTAGATAAAATGATAAAAATGTATCATAACCTACATATGGCTATATGAATTTTATTTTTAACGGGAGAATGATTTTTAAAGCTTATATAGCAACACAATGAGTCATTAGTATTGAATGAATCAATAAAAATACTTACGATCTTCTCCGTGTGGTCCTGCCGAACATTGTGCTGGAGGGTCCCTACCCAGGTCTTGTAATTCCTGCACAGGACAAAACCATCTTTGTACATTACATGAAACACAATACCGAGATACGACATGTCAAACACATCATCACTCCAAAAACATACGGCCGATGAACTTAGAGGCCATCGTAGATATAGAAATCCACATTCCATCATATCTTTTACATATTGCGACTGATATTTTCATTAATATCTTCTTTTATCACTGAACATGACATAAAAACCTCAAATTATAGATACAAATATCCGACATTTTATGTTCACCGTGTGCATATAATTGTCACCAATATGAAACCATACAACGTCGCTCTTCATTATAAATTATCACAATGGCAAAAAATACTTAATTATTTTATAACATCAATATCGCACACAGAATTATCCAGAAGAAAATGTCGATAATAGGTATTCACAATGACGAAACATTCACTACGAAGTCTGTTTCGAATTTTACAACACACTATTTCTAAATGTCAATGAACAAAAATTATTGACTACGAATATTATACGTACCCTATTAATTCGTTTTAACGCCATTTGATTACTTTATATTGAATTAATCCGACTTTTAACTAGACAACGAAACTGTGAGCCAAGGACCTTTGATTAGAGATTGCAAGATGGCTCCCGTCTAAACGCAAAAGTACCACTTATGTCGTTTTATACAATAATTATAAAATAATAACAAATGCGACAAAACTTCAAGGACTTAAATAAAAATAATATTAACTAATATTATAAATAATAAAGATTGGAACAGAGCGCAAGTTTTAACAAAATTAACACACTCGCGACGAATGGAGAACAGCAAACAGGAAAATCGACCATTTACAAAGAGCGTTCACGACAACTCCCCGTTTTATGTAAATTTATAAAGTCTGGATAAATTTAAAAATAATAATAAATTGTTGCGCTTATAATAGTGCAGTTACTTTTGAAGTCATGAAATCTATTACTCTTATTATTTAAGCAAATTTAATGCGTATATTTTAATTTATTTTAAAATATTTTGAATAGTTTTTCAAATGGTAACATTAAAGAGGATATGACGTTATCGATAAGAACTTGGGCGCTATTTTTGGTTTGTTGGTTATGTACAAAGCAGGTAGAGTTATTTTAATACACATTTTTGCAATTTGAAACTGTCGCAGGTAGATTCCAGCATCTCGAATATTATAGGACTAAAAATACAGCTCAGACGCGTCCTATAACAAAATTTATAAGAATATAAAATATTTTTTCAATCGTATTTTGAGAATGGATACATTATAATATCTGTATGAGGAAACTAATAATTAATAATCGGTAAAAATATGCTAGAATGAGGACCGTGTAATCTATGTGATTTAATTCGACAAGAATTCGACTGCTTACTAATACTAACTAGGTACCTATAATAATATGCGTGTTTGGGTCGAAACTATCTTTATCATGAGAAAATTTAATTTTCTATAAAATAAGTCTCGTTACTAATAACGAGGATAGGCATATTCCACAGGCACACAGGCATATTCACAGGGCATATTATATAGACAAGTACCTAGTCACCACAGAGTAAGTAAAGTCACCGCGAAAGTTGCGGTTGATTTGATTTCAATTTATGCTTCTCAAGTGTGCTTCTTGTTTGATTTATTAGTACCTTGATACTGTTGGGGCTTGTTATGTGCGGGTGTAATAAAAGATGAGATAACTACGCAAAGGTTATATTTCGTTAACTACATATATTTATCCGTATGTAATTAATATTCGACCTAATGCGACCCACCCGCGTCCCGACAAGCCCGTGACTGTCCGTGCATAGCGCACGAACTGTTTATATATGAGTTACCGTGTGAACTTTCTTTGGGCTACACTTGAAATTCGATAACTCATAAATTGGCTTGTCGTCGCTACAATACCAATTACCAAGAGGCTTTATTACATACATGAATCTTTTGGCACTTGGATGACATAAGGACACTTTCGAAGGAGCGTGGCCGGCACCGGCATGGCAAGGTGGCCGGGTACAAAGCTTTGAATAACGAATGTACAAAGTGATGCAAAATAAATCTTGGATTCAGGGAATTTAGAATGGACCGCTAGTAATTATTGAACTACCTAATTTTCCGTATTGAATATAGGGCGTAATATTACTTAATGATCTAAGGGCGCGAGCGATAAAGTAACGATTAATTAATTATTAATTTTCCATCAACATGAGTCCGCTTAAAAGGTAAGGTAATGGAGGATGTAATTTCACTTATTTCGATGACATTTTAGTTATTTTGAAATAAAAATTGCGTATGGCACCTATTTTACAACGAAAAAAACGTCTTGCAATAAAAAATGTATGTCTAATGGATCCTCAGAGCAATAAACCTATAGAGTACTTGTATCGAGCGTATACAATTTACATATATTTGTTTCTCTCTATCTAAAGAAAACGTCGTATGAAAGAATGAGATAGCTATAGACTACAAGCTACGTTTCAACATAGTCATGGCACCATTTTTACTATAGGTACGTATTTAGATAGATAGAAGGTGATAGTGATGGGATGTGCTTCAATCGATAAAATCGTGAATGCATTTTGCATTTACGGTTTCGTGAAATAATAAATAATAAAAAAAACAAAATTAATAATTAATTTCAGTTGAATACATTATTTGTTTAATCCTACGAATATAATAAATGCGAAATCATGCGAGAATGGATAACTTTCTCTTTCACTGCTGAACCGATTACAATGAAATTTTGTACATACACACATAGGATAGATTTTATCCCGGAAATCCCACGTGAACGGAAACTGTGCGGGATTTCCTTAAAAAACGCGGGCGGAAAGCTAGTATATTATGAAATAAATTTTAAAATTTGAAATGTACCTAATTTAAAATAAAGATAGAAAGGCACAGTCAGCATGAAGGAATCATGTAGCATTTTAACAAGTTCATACAAGGACTAAGCGTTAAGCGTTAAGCGAAAGTGTGTGATGATGGATGTTTGTTACTCTTTCACTCGAATACTTCTAAACCGATTACAATGAAATTTGGAAAAATTACTTTTGATCCCGTAAATCCCACAGGAATGGGAACTATGCGGGTTTTTCTTTGAAAACGCATGTATATCAAGTATGTAATTCAATAGTAGTTTCTCATCGATGAGAACTGTCATTTAATCAACCGTTTAAATCAAATCACATAGTTACACAAGTAAGTTATGTGTAAAAAAATCCAAATAAAAATTCACTCTCTTTAATCAAATGTATTTATTATGTACAGGAACAAAAAAAAACGTAAGCGTAAGATTGCACAATTCTTCTAGAGTATCCATCTTGATAACACGCAGGCTCGAAATGCAGTGAACACAATCTAGCAAATTTCGACGGCGTCCAATCTACTCGTCTCATGTTTTGTACCCATTTTTTATTTAGCTCTGGAAATCTAAAACAAAATGAATTTATTAATAATCTAAAAGAGAAAATAATAA
Source organism: Colias croceus (assembly GCF_905220415.1). Classification (NCBI taxonomy): domain Eukaryota; kingdom Metazoa; phylum Arthropoda; class Insecta; order Lepidoptera; family Pieridae; genus Colias; species Colias croceus. The sequence continues at coordinate 3,543,861 of NC_059544.1, read as the reverse complement.
ACAACAAACTAAACACATAAGTCAAATAAAACAACCACGTGGTATTTTTTATTTTCCTGCTGTAGAAAATTTACATCTATTATTTGCAACAACAACTACATATTATAAATCTGATATAAGAAACAAAATAAATAAATCAACGTTAATATGAAATAGATTTTATGTCATAAATCGATAATATACGCTGGATGTGTTACAACACTACGGTGGTAAACAAAATGCCAAACGTGATAATATTGTGACATTTTTTTAAAATTATTTAATTCTTTTGTATTCCACAACCCCATAAAGTGGGTAAATGTTACAGTTACAACATGGAATTATAAAAAAGCGCTTGATAAAACCTTTAAATAGGGTTAAAACATAAATATTTATCAATTTGCTGAAAATCACTTACCGATGGAAAGATATTTTTTCATTGTTTTCATCCAAAACTCCCATTCGACTAGTTATAGCCGGTAGCTAAACATACAATAGTGATTTTAGCACACTGACAAATAAAAAGAATTTTCTAAATATTTCGTTAAAAACACTTGATGCATCGTGACCTCCAGCTGGATGGCAATCAAAATATAGCCGGCGCGCTACGTTTGAAGACAGTGCAGATACTCTATCGCTATCTCAATCTGGCTTATGCTGTTATTGACTAAGAGTAAGTAGATTAGAAAATATGTATTTTGTTCTGTCTCAATATAAGAACTCTATAGGTTTATTGCTCTGAGAATGGATCTATCTAAAGGCAAAAGATTAAAAATTACGCGTTAAAAAATGACTTTAAATTAAGGATATTTTTCTGTGCAGATAAGATGCGCACTATTAAGGTACAAGTCCGAGACGGGCCGCAGACCGCAAACTGCAACAACAAACTGCAAGCGACACCACTTGTTTCTATGAACATCTATGAATCGCTGCGCGTTGCGGCTGCAGGCAGCAGTGTCGCCGCGCTTAGAATCAATTTCCTAGATGTTCATAGAAACAAGTGGTGTCGCTTGCAGTTTGCTGTTGCAGTTTGCGGTCTGCGGCCCGTCTCGGACTTGTACCTTTAAACGCAACCACTGCGGCCAGCCAGACAGCCCGGACTGTAACCGAAATAGCAAGAGGAACAGCATATCAAAGAACCAACTATACTAAAATGACTTTTTTTTAAACGTTGCTAGCTCCCGTACTTTAAGGATTTAGGATTTAGTTCATATCTTTGCCGCGGGACTTCCTTCACGGCAACTAAATGCTGATTTCAAAAAAATCAGGATGTGTTCCGATGTATGGTGATACACTGCGACCGCTTCACTACAGTCACGAGTCACGACCAGAGGTCCGCGCCGCAGTCCAAAAGCCCAGCGGCGGCGCGCCGGGTGCGGCACCCGGCGCGGCGCGGCGTCGCCGGCGTGGGCTAGTTATTTTTAAAGTTATTAGGGGGTGGGCGGGCAGTAGAAAAATCTACAAACATTGCCAATAAAATTAAAAAAAAAAAACATTGCCAATAAAATTATTGGCAATGTTTTTTTTTTATGTCAGAGCAAGCAAAGGAGCAGGTGGGCCACCTGATGCTAAGTGGTCACCAGCGTCCATAAACACTTGTAACACTAGGAGTGTTACAGGTGCTTTGCCGGCCTTTTATGGACAAATAAGCTCTTTTCTTGAAGGCCCCAATGTCGTAGTTGTTGGGGAACACCGCAGGTGGCAAATCGTTCCATAGTTTCACCGTACGCGGAAGGAAGTTGCGGGTGAAGCGGACAGTGGTGGAGCGCCAACCATCCAGATGGTGCGGATGGAACTGGTTTTTACGGCGTGTGGTCCGGTGGTGGAACTGTGCGGCTGGTAAAAGGTGGAACAATTCCTCAGAGCACTCCCCATAGTAGATTCTGTACAGTATACAGAGAGACACAACGTCTCTCCGCACTGACAGTGGGTCGAGCCTATCGGAAAGCCTATGGTCATCGACAATTCGAGCTGCTCGACGTTGGAGGCGGTCAAGAGGAAGGAGTTGATACTGTGGGGCTCCGGCCCAGAGATGAGAAAAGTACCCCATATGCGGTCGCACCTGAGCCTTGTACAGCTGAAGTCGGTGGGCTGGCTTGAAGTACTGTCTCGATCTACAGAGCACACCAAGTTTTTTCGAGGCTAATTTAGCCTTCGCTTCCAAATGACTGCGGAATTGAACGTCACTCGAGATTTCAACTCCGAGGATTCCGATTTTCGGCGATATACTAAGGGGATATACTCTTAAACCAACACACAAACGACAAACGAAAAAAACGACAAATGGGGTCTTTTTAGCGGTGAACGCGCAAACCTGTGTCTTTAGGGGATTGAACTCGATTAAGTTCGCCCCAATCCGAGACTTCTTGGAGAGAAGACTCGACTTCAGGCACAAGTTTGTTTCGACTCTCATTGAGGCTTTCCTTTGAGGTGTTTGCACGGCCGGGATAAAGAGCATCCCCCCTACTGTCGTCTGCATAGCAATGAATGTTACTGATTTGTAACAAATCATGTTTATAATTATCATGGATAAAAATAATTTTGTTAACTTTTGCAGGATTTAGACGCGATCTCTTCGCAGTTAAGACTAGCCCAGCTACAGAAAAAATCCTTTTACTTGGCGTGCTTGAAGCTGGGATAGATAGCGATCGCGCTAATTCGGCAAGCTCAGGATAAACATTTTTTTTTGTTCCCAGAACTTAAGAATGTTGCCCTTTACATCTCCTAAATCTGAAGGGTTAGCCGTAGCCAAATATCTCCAACACTCTTGAGCGACGTCGTCATCCCCATCAATAAATCTATTGGAGTGTTTTTTGGCTAGCTTTTGGAGTAAAACATCTGGCATCGATATAGTAGACATTGTCTATTATCGTTGCCGTGTTGTAGACAACAACGCGTGCTGTGTTCGCGCGCAAAATTTGAACTCGGCGCCAATTTTTCTGTGACGCGGCGGCGGCGGCGGCGCGCCGGGTTCTCTCGGCGGCGGCACGCCGGCGTGGCGCGGACCTCTAGTCACGACTACAGTCCTATCGAACATAAAACCAACTTTAATGCTCTAAAGTCTGACTGCAGTGGGCTTACTGTTGAAAAAATATTCAATTCTTGAACACTGACACAAAGACGATCTATCTATAATAGACTGCTTTTCTGCAATAAGCTGCAGGTGTCACAAAGTAGTAAATATCGGAACACAACCCGCTGACGCCTGTCAACACCAGCTGTCATACTGACATGATGTCATCGCGTACTCGTCACTCGTCAGCATTGCTCGCATAATATACATAGTAGTCTTTGGTCAGACATCAATAATCGGCATTCCCATTTCCCATTCGCCAAAAAATATCAGTTGTTTATTTCGCGTTGTGTATGGTATTCGTATTCGATTTTTCGGTCATGTAAATGTCGTAGTTTTAAACGGGCATATCCCTACTTTAAGTTCGTATTTCTTGATAGGAACGCATTGTTATTTCAAAGTGCAATCGTTTTAAATCTGTGATAAATAAATTAGGGTAGCCAGAAAAAGCTTTTTTTTTATTTTTCGAGGGCAAAATAAAACTATTAAAAATGTCCATAACTATGACAAGAAAAGTAAGTGAATGCCAAGCAGAGACTGTTCAGTTTATGGCTATAGAAAAAGTAAGTTTGATTTTATTCTTTATTTTTGTGGTTGAGTTTTATATGAGATAAAAGCTGAATGTTAAATGTGAAGGTAAATAAATGGATAGGTTAATTATAATATAGTAATAATTTCAAGCAGGTAATTGTTTAACACTTATTTATTTTAGGTAAAAGATACATGCACACAAGAAACAGAATGTTGCAATGGTACAACTCTGCTCCATAGAGGGAAAAAATTAGAGGATAATAATAATTTAACGAAAGAAGATATTGAATACATAAATTATAGACAGCTTCTTAAATATGAACAAGCTCCTGAATATTTACAACATAATCCTTTTATCAGAGATGGTTACCGCAAGTTATTGCCAACAAGACTGTGTTGGGAGAGGTGAGCTTTGATCTGCTTCTGTTTTAAATTCAAACAATAACAGATTACACTTTATAAAAAAATGTTTGTTAAAGTGCACTTTTGAACTTTAATCTTATCGAGTTTAATCGAATAATTGGGGATTTTAAGTTATGAGATTTTTAGTTAAACAGGTTCTGAGATACGAGCTTTTAAGCATACTTGAACTTGTGTTTTGTTATTTTATAGTATCATTTCAATATATACCTACCTACTCCATACAAAATTGTAGCATGGTCCATACAGGTATATAATTTAGCATATAATAGGAGAATAATGTTCCAAAGTTGAATAAAATCATTTTTCATAATATTATCATCTATATTCTATACCAATCATAAAACTGTCGTGTCTGTTGAGTCAATATTGAAATACCTAACTGATTTTTACTAAATTCATATAGTTACTTACTGTGCAAAAACCTCAAACTTGTACTGACTGTACAAAAATAGTAATTCTCAAATTTGTCTGTCTGTCTGTTTGTTACGAGTCTTATCAGGAAGAGCTGGATATTGGAATTTTTTAAATCATTTGAATATGCCCTGAAAAATAAAGCTTTATTAAAAAGTATTTCCTGAAAAAAAAGCTGTATAGCAATACTGCAAATTTGTATGACCCATACAAATTTGAAAAACTTTTTTAATCTGAAAAGACTTACTCTCCTTGTGTCCCTTGAGAGTTGAGACCAGCTCATTGGAGAAATCTTTGTAAAATTAAATAATAAAACTGAAAATGCAATTTGTTCCAGCATATTCTGGTGGACGAACGAAACGATGAACATATGGACGCACATATTCGGTTTCTTCCTATTGCTATCGTTAACAATCAACGATCTGGCGATCATCAACATCCACGCTACGGTCACGGATAAGACGGTCGCGGGTATTCTGTTCTCTTGTTTTCTAGTGAGTACTTGTAACACCGTACTTTCATTTTATTCACAAACCATGACTATCGCGATCGATGGAATACCTCATGCTCGACTTTTGATTTTACGATCCTCATTATTATGGCACATAAAAATAAAAAGTGCTTCATGTAGTTAATGCGATGTTGAAGTTAAATGTGTAAATAAAAATTATGTTATTTAACACTCAAACCAGTTATATGGATTTGACATAATTATAAGTTTTATTATTTTGTATTTTATCAAGTTCAAGTTAAGTATTTCTGTTTGTTGGGATTGGAGATTTCTGATGAAGGTTAATATTTTGTATGCCTTTATTTTATATGTTTAGAGCATGCAATTTACACTTACAAATCTTCGGATATAAAAAGTTTTTATTACAATAGGTAATGCAATTGATCCTTTGTGTTTGCACAAATCATTAAACTACCAAGCCATGTTATGACGTACGGCATACTTGATACAGAATGAATAACAGCATTTTTGTACGTCAATAAAACTAGGATTGAGCTTTGCAATAACATCGTATGATTATAAACACACCTCAACACACTAAACAGGTTTCACATGTGACACTTATTTCGTAAAACGGATTCTTCTTTCTGTATTGGATGTCTGCACTTCAGTTTTGTGGTAACGTAAATTGTTACGAAACCAGAGGCCACTTCATTGAGTCGAAAGCATGCCGTCAGCTGGCTCTTGCTAGTGAAAGTTCAGCTTCCGAGCAAAAAGACAACGCCTTTCAAAGGTCATCTTGTATAATTCAGATGAATCTTAACGTTTTCCAATCGTTAATTTTAAGTTTTACCGTAGACTAGGTATCTATACTATTTGTTGTTTGTATTTACGTAGATAACGTCGAAACTTCTATCGATTGAACTTTATTCAAATGTTTATCTATTTATATGATATCTATTAGTTTGAAAATATACACTTTGAGTAAATATTTTCAGTTCAAAAGGCAGGCATAAATTATCACGGTAAATACCTACATGAACAAATGGGTAGTTTATAAATTTTGCTTCACTGATAAACACTTCTCTTATTGTAGGTAATTTATTACCTTATAACACACATTCATATCTAATGGAATCGTAGAAATGTTTGCTGCAAATAAAATAAGATGTTCTTCCAAAAAGTTATCCTTATAAAATAGCAATTTTTAAAAATATAAGATTTACGTCAGAAATCAGCATTTACACAAACACTCATCGGTCAGTAGTAAAAAAACACCTGTTTATAGATTTAATTAAAACACTTTATTTACGTCGTAGGTACCTACTGCGTACGTAGTTTATTGCATAATAAAACAATTCATTTGAATTTATTTCCATTCAAACAAAAAGAATATCGCGTACTTACCTGTGAGCTACTTTATACACTTAAAATTAAATAACGTAAATTCAGTTGGTTTTATTATTATTATTGATATGTTGAAGTGTTTTTTGTACCTCAGGTGTCGAAAGCAATGCTTGCTGCGTCAGCTAGTAGACACTCTATATACCTAGTACTAAATACATAACAAAAAATTATATCTCGTACCTAGCAATTAAACCCTACTTAGTACCTAAACCTAGGTAAAAAATAAAAAAAAAATCATGAAAAATTAGTCTTCCATCTCAATATCATAATAGGTATATCTACCTATGTGGATATTAAAACATGTCATTTATATCGCCTGTTTTTGCCCGTGGTTCATAGTGAACGCCTGACGTAATATCAGTAATATTATAGTGTCATTATAACTCCACCTGCACGAAAGCACTTTCCTTACGTAGTACTTACTTACTAAAGAGAAGAACTTTCACTATAAATACAATATGCTAACTCATCTGACAAGAATGTTATAGACAAATCTTATGGAATATCGTATAATAATGATTTTTTTGTTATGATATTCGGTCATAGTGAGGATACCGACATGTCCAAGCGTAAAAAGTTCGTTATGAGACATTTGCCAACACGCACTTGGCCATCGTGGTGGATATTCATATTATGATCGCAGTCATCAGCCGTGGTTAATTATAGTATTGTATGAATTTTCCAGTCAGTTCACGGCGTAAACTGACTGGGAATAAGAGGTCATAATACTGCCCCAATTCTCTTATGGGAGGCCCGTGTCACTGCAGTAGGAACATGTATGAGCTTTTCTGTTATTCAAAAAAAAAATTCTTTTTTAGTATATAATTATGTATATAATAATTGTAACATATAACAATGCTAATGTTAATAAGGTTAATAGGTAAGGTTATAACTTATAAGGTCCGAAAGTTTTTTACTGCCTTGAATTGAGTATCACATTAACATTTATTATATAAAACAATTATAATAATATGTACACGATCTGCACTGCGATTTAAACAATGGCGGAAAAACGAGTGTCCTTGATATTATGCCAGTTTTCTTGATTCATAAACTGGTAATAAGAATGTTTTGTTGTGTAGTAGGTACGTACTGTAATTTTTGATCTTTTCTTTAGGAGGTGGTATCCAAATTTAAAAATAAATCCTTAGTTTGTTTTTTTAGATGATTTTATAGTTTAGAATGATAATAAGAACCGGCCGGCGCTTTTGAGTTACGGAGCCCTAAAAAAAATTTTTGTACATATAAAATTATGACTATCTATAATTTTTAATAATAATTTCTTCTTAAAATCTATTTAACCAATAACAGGTCAATCTCTTAGCTATTATCTGTGCTATTATTAACATTTCAATTCCTAATTAGTAATTAGTTCGATACGTATTATTAAAATGAATACGTATATAAATAGACTAAAGCAGTTATTTTATTGCATATTTTGCGAAACTTCTTTTTATTAGGTTATCAGAACTTCCTCGTACAAAATGGTAAACAAAAATTCCATTAATTATTATATTACCTATTTGATTATAATATATTTTAATCCTACTTGTTCAAGGTTAGCTCTACCACGCTCTACTTACAAATTGATCATATTCTTATATACAAAATATATTTTATTTTAAAACGTGGTTTGCAGCGATATATTTAATTACATAGGGTAATTGCGCTGGTTTGCCGTCCAGCTTCTGTTTTCGTCCATTTGACTGACCTGCTACAATCACGTGCGTAAAACTTGAATACAAACCTACCTTCCCGCGCAAGTTTGCACTTTTTACGGTCCATAATGTTTAAGCAACAGTACTATCAACATTAAAATTTGATTTGACAAGAAGAGAGTTCAAAAAATTAACGTAAATGTGGCCGCTTCGCATACGTGCCTTGCAGATGTCATCGCGCGAGAGAAAAATTTGCCGGCGAGAAAAGTTCATGGTAAGGTAAATCACTGTTTTAGCTAGTTTACGTAATGTTTTTGGTACGTATGTTTATTTATAAGCATAATAAACGCAATTATAAGTGTTTATCATACATTTTTATAATACTCTTCGAAATATTAAGTGGACGGATACTAGGTTACCAAATTCTCAAAATATTTGGTTTTCGTCCAAGTGGACGGAAACTCAAACAGCTACGTGAATATTTGTTAGGGTCATTTTACTTTATCGGACCTTTAAAATACTGAATAGTTTCTCCCGAAGTGATCTTTATTGCTATTAGTTTAGTTTTTTTGGTTTCCGTCCACTGCTATGTCAGTGCTGCCAAAATAAAAAAATATTTAAAGAAGTGGACGAAAACTAAATTTAGCTTTAAATGTTTTAGTTTTCGTCCATGAATGAGTATTGGAGTATCCAAAAATTAAATATAGCCATTCTTTTGCATTACTTTTCGTCTATTTTTACGTATTGAAAAGTTTTCTATTCAGTATCTTCCTTATAAATAATTGGTGAGGGCCAGAGTGTTGTAGGTACCTAATATTGTCATTCATTCAGTCATGTATCATTCTCCTTATGTGAAGTAGAGTCAATTATTCGTAGCATAAATGGGGGTAGGTCAGACATAATACACTGCATTTTTCTTGATTATCATTCACTTGAGTATCATCTTTTATTCTAGATCTGTTTTGCCAATGCAGTATTTTTTTATTATACTTACTCAACGTATCCTCAGAAAGATCTTACTGTTTTTAGATGGCCTCGAAGGAGTCTAAGAAATCTAGAAAAAAAAGACGCTGCGTACACTGAAGATTCTGTAGCTAAAACTTATTATTATGGCTGTGTGTTTATAGTACGTTTCATTTGATAAACAAAGTATTAGAATGAAAATTTTTGTTGTTAGAATGAATATTTCTGTTTTTTTATGTTATTTCTTAGTCCTGTAATTATTACTTGTTTCATTTACATTGTAAGGAACGCATTCCTTTCTTTATTACGAATGATTATACAGTCATCACTAACGCCTATAAGGACTGCCAAGTGCTACATAGATCTCAGTGTTGACTAGTTATATTGATTATTATTAGTAAAACCACAAGTAAAACTAAACCTGGGTAGTGAGAAATTGTAATGTTAATGAAATAAACGTATATATTTACCTGTAATTGATTTTAAACTTAATAGTTGACCTACCCTCCTTTTTCTACACGGTGGTCGAAAACTAGCTTACACTAGGACGAAAACCAGTTTTTTTGGACGAAAACTAGCATTTACCCTACTTTTGCAGAAAATAATTTAAATAAAAAGATACATCAAAATGATTTATTTTCCCTTAATATTATCTTAAAGAAGACTATATAAGGACTTAAAAAAAAATTATATGTTTAAGGAAGGGTGCTCCAAAATATTTATTTCGTATCACAAAGTTGGCAACTCCTATAATTGGACGAAAACCAGCGCAATGACCCTACATAATATTTCGACCACTAGCACAGAATACATAATAGTAGCTAAACGCTACAGAACGGACACTCTCCGCCTCCCGCCAAAATTAAACACTTACCTCACCCCGCACGATCAGACATGTTATGGTACCCATTTCCCCGCAAGGACGATACCAACGACGTCTTTAGACGAAACGCAACGAAGATTGACAACATTAATCAAATTAACTTAAAGCAATTTTATTATTTTGGATTTGTGATTATCGTTTTTCGTAGAAAATGGTTAGATATTGTGCTGTTTACGGATGTATTTCATCAGAAAAACGCGAATTTTTTTTTACGCTAGTCACAAATGTGCCAACCATAAAGAGTTTACACACACATTTGCAGTCTCTACAGTGTGACTGTCAAAACTATAATTTTGTATGGAGTGTCCGGGGTGTGCCACTAGTTTAAGTTTTTGAACTGACGTGTTTTTCGATAGAAATATTCCATCTAATGTTATACCACAGTATACTTACACAGTATAATAGCAGCTAACGCTAGTTATTCAATAAATTGAATAAATTAGTTAACCTTCCATTGAAACAATTTATCGATTATATTACGCCTTCATAATTAGCGTATTTTCCTACTGGGATGTTTATATCCTTGGTGCATTGTATTTCCGTTGTTCCTTTTATAGGTACAAATTGAAAAACAATGTCATTGACATCATACATAAAAAGTTACAGCCCATATAAGCAAATATAAACTTATAGTACTGACCCGGCCTTTGTTGATGCTAGCCAAAAACGACATCACCTTGAATTTTATGATACCCTCTTTGCAAAAGATGTTTGAAATGAATTTTCTAAAACGGGATATTCAAATCTCGAATCTTCCGTGTTCGAAATATAAAAAAAATTAAGAATAACATTTGAGTTTTGCTTTAAGTAATATGTTATGACTTATGACGTACATTTGCAAAACCTGTATGAGTTATTATCTTCTTACTTATCTCAACATATTTTTAACCATTAACCTCGTGTTACATTATTGTTATTATTTTTCCTGTTATACATTTTTCAAGAATTATTACAATCCTTACTGACTAATTTAATAGTCATGAATCAATAGAAAATATACCGTAGTTAGTAAGTTGTATGAATTTATGATCAGATAATTTAAGATATTTTTATACAGAAATGCTCTATACATTTTCCATTTTCTCACGTTATTTTTATATTAGCACGTCCTATATTATGATAATAATTATTATGTGTCCATCTTGTAATATAACGATTTATCATAGTAAAATGCCTTTCAAAATTTTAAATTGTCATGATTTAATTAGATACGACTATTTTTATACTATGCACAGCTTTTGGCCTTTTTCTAGATATCATTCGATCTGAAGAGTTTGTTTGTTTGTTTGAACGCGCTAATCTCAGGAACTACTGGTCCGATTTAAAAAATTCTTTCGGTGTTAGATAGCCTATTCATCGAGGAAGGCTATAGGCTATATAATATCATCACGCAGCACGCTAAGACCAACAGGAGCGGAGCGCAGCTAGTAATATTATAAAAGGCACCTCACTTAAAAATGTGCTCTTATCCACCACAATAAGCGTTTATTTTGTATACACAATAATATTTATTTGTTTCCAGATATGTATGGCGCTGTCGGCCCTCTACCATACGTTCTCGTGTCGATCGGAGACGGATTACAACACGTTCCTAATGTATGATCTCTTTGGGATAGCTCTCTCACTACTCGCAATCTACACTTCGGGAGTTTACTATGCGTTCTGGTGCAATCATGTGAGTATTGATTAACGTGAGTTGTATATCGGTAGTAGGGGCAATGATATTATCAAAACATTTCTAATTTAGGTTGATAGATATGCATATTGCATTCCACATGTAATCGTAATATTATTATTGACTAGCTTTCCGCCTGCGGCTTCGCCCGCATTTTCAAAGAAAAACCCGCATAGTTCCCGTTCCTGTAGGATTTCCGGGATAAAACCTATATTACTCGTGGATAATGTAGCTTTCGAATGGTGAAAGAATTTTTAAAATCGGGCCATTATTTTATGAGCCTATTCATTACAATCAAACAAACAAACAAACAAAGTTTTCCTCTTTATAATATTAGTGTAGATTACTAAAATTAGTACGGATATGCCGTAAACACTAAACATAGACTATTTTACAATTTATTAACACACATATTTCTTAAAAAATTCCTCATAATTATGTAGAATGTACTAGAATAGATTGGACAATTAATACAGTTAGGTACATTATAAATGGATGTTTCAATGGTTACACTTAATCGAATAATTGCAGGATATGGTACGACGCTTGATGCAATTTATAATGTCAATTATTCGCAATACACACACTGGCTATAAAGTTTAATAGTATATTGTTTAAAAGATAGAGTCTACACATACATTCCTAAAACTGATAAAAATATTGTTTATAAAAATCTATATCAAATATTGCAAGAGTTTTGAACAAAAAAGTTCAATTACTTACATAGGTACATAGGTATACATACCTAACAGATACCGATCAATTTAATTATTTTGTCCTTGACAGGTACAATTCTGATTTAGATCAAAGTTATTAATATGAAATAAGTAGTAGGTATATTATTATTAGTCTGTGGTAATAGTAGAATGAATATGGGATAAATTGATGTTACGTGAACGATGCGGCATTTTTATCGATTATTACTTACTACGTAATAAGACAGTTCGTTAATTGCAACATTTTAGAAAGATTTTCTACATGCATATTATAGTCAAATTTAAATTTAAATAAATGTTCAGTCTGGCTACTTCTCAAAACGTTTTTAATGTTGTAAGAAGTTCGTGCCAGATAAATTTCTCTAAAGCTGGACTTAATCAATATACGTAATGTTATGTCATATTGATGAAGAATTCTTAGAAGAATATTAATTTGATTGGCTTCACAAATTTAGAGCAGTTGCTTTAACGAACATTTCTTATAATGGTAAGATAGATTTTATGAATGAACATAGGTTATCTCGTGTAACACGCAGAATGCACGAAGTTTATTAAAGACTAAGATATAGATCACCAAACCGGAACCAGTTTGAAGTCAAGTCATTACAATTACGTAATGAAATTATTCAATTACACTTGTTAGTTTAGTTGTAAATAAATTCACTTGCAATTCAATTCTTAAGATGATTACAAGACAATCGCTCTACAATGCTTCATTCAAAAGATTTTTCGACCATCGGAAGTAACTTTAAACTTTTAAGTTCATTGCCATTTCAAGTGTACAACGACCTTTAATATCTCATTGTACGGACCGACTCGTGCCGATACTTATTAAAGAAAGATATAAAGTTTTTTTGCCTTTGTATTTGGTACTAGCCGCTTGCCCTGACTCCGTCCGGGTTCACTAGTGATAAAGTTAATGTCACTCAGGAATTATACAATTTTGGTATAGACGGACAAGAGTCAGAATTTTTAATATAGGTTTAAGGTATATAGGTAGGTAATGTTTTGAGATAATATCCTACACACATCTCGCATCTACAAAGTTTTACGTCTTCATGATATTCGTAAAGTATTTAATCAAGAATCATACTTTTTATCCTTTTTTATTAGGATCAATAACCTAGATCAACATAATTATTAAAATTTTTGTATTATATGTTACAGCTAGGGTAGGTATATAATAAATATTTTTTTAGCCGCAAACAAGTATGACCTCAATTCACGTATAAATGTTTAAATTAATAACTATTGTTGTGTTATAGTGAAATTAATTTACTTCTTTATTCTCTCAATCATTGCTAGGATAAGTGAAAGTCGAGACTCGACAAATCATCTCGCTTCATAGCTGACTATAAATTATTCACGTTTCTGTTACCAACGCTGACATTTATCTTTGAATAGTTTACATATATTTCTATATATAATTTATAAGAACAGCATGTTTACGTTCGTATAAATGAATAAATCTATACCAATTATTGAATTTATAAAGGTTTTTTATTACCTTATATTCTGACTTTTTGTCTGACTGTTCTGTTTTCCAAATCCGATGTATAGTAATGAAAATTGAACCTAATTTGTAAGTGTGTGTTATTAATAATAGTTTAAAAAGTATCTTAAATGTATGTATCCTTATCAATGATGGTCACCTCCACCAAGAAAGATTAGGGATTTAAAAAATAAATAGTAACTAAAAGGTACGTAATATCAGTAAATATAGTTCATTCCAAAAACGTTATTTGAGGTTTACAAAAATGGAAAGCACTTAGATATAATTATGTACCAGCGTCATGGACTTTCACAAAATTATTTGCCGTTAGAGCCTTAGAACGTGTGACGTTGGTTATTGCTTAGTTATGTGTATGCAATGACCTTATTTTTTACCCAGCAATGAATACCATTTATAAAATTGCATCGAATTTTTGTAATATACCTATACAAATGTCTAATCTAAGTGTTGGCACATTTTGTATATTTTTAGTTATTAAAAGTCTCAATAGTTTAATTCGTATATATTCTTATCTAGGTACAATACCCCGTGGTATTTAAATGTCTCCATAAGATTATGTTCTTCTCTATTATTAGGAAGATATTATCTTATCACTGACAAGTGTGAAGTGACCAACTACATGATACTGCTAATTAATTTTAGTACTTTCCAGAATTGTGAATGGAAATTCATATTTACTAAACAGTTTACGGTATTGAAATGCTAACCAAACCGGTCCGCCAATTATCGATTCAGTCCACCGATTTGTTTAGCAACATGTGTAGAACTCTTGCAGAATTCGTTATTGACCTTACCCTACGTGCTGTCAACTAACTATTGTATATAGTTCAAGGATATAGCTAAATTGTTTTGTAATATATAATGAATATGTAACGCAGTCCTTAGAACTCACGGTCAAGTACCTACTTCGACTGAAATGGCTCGTAAACATAGCATGCTTCTTAAAATGACCATTGTTTGCGTTTTATATCTCTTTGTTTTCGTCGGTTTCCAGAAACATTGAAAACCAAATACCTACCTTCCTACGATGTCGTTAATACGTGGAATTCAGACATTACATAACAGAGCAGTCATGTTGTTTAATTTTGTACCAAAATTATTATTTTTTAAATTATTCAATAGATTGTTAATTCAATAGAGAGAAAGTGCATAAACTAAAGTCTAGACTCTAGTAGTAGTATGCATAAATATCCATATCTTAAATATCTCAAAACCGGAGGCACACTTCAATAGTAATATTTAAATTAGTTAGGACTTACTTTACTCGGCCATATATTATATCTGTTAGATGAGGGTAGTTTGAGTTTATAAACATAATATTCTGTTGAGCGATATACCTAGTTGATCAACAATGTTTCTGGAAACTTTGTTTTAATGTTGTCGTTCCTCGAGCAAAAATTTTTCAACTGCAACACAGGTTGTTGCCCGAAACTCCGAAACCTGATTCACTTTTGCTTGGTTATAAAATTTTCTAATAGTTCTACAACCTTTAGAGTAGGTAGTAGTTAATATTATTTTAGTTTATATCCTGTGTGTTAGAAGGCTGATCACCAACTTGTCCCTTATGAAGATACGTAAAATCAAAAATGCTACATGCATAATACAGATGGGCGAATAATAATGCATATGCCCCATACCACACTGTCCCCTACACGCAACTTAACTTTATTATGTTGTATGGAAATTTATTTTAAGCATTCGTTATTCCCAAAGAAAGCCTCCCAATTTATTAATTTTTCTGGTTTCCAGGGTCTTAAAGCATTCTACATGATGTCGGTGACGCTGATCTTCACGGTTGCGATGGTGCTGCAGATCCCTCGTCTGCAAGTGCCGTATTTGGTGAAGATGTGTGTGTTCATCGGCTGGGCTGCGTACGGTGTGGTGCCAACCATGCACTGGACTTATGTTATGGGCGGTTTTAACAATCCTATGGTCCAGGTTGGTGGAGTTTTAAGTGTTTTGTTAGGGAACTATAAATATTATGATTTAATAAAATTTTTTGCTCTATTACCAACAGGTAATTACATTAATTCTTTTTAGTAAAAACTTCTATTCTTTAAATATTGACCTGAACGATTCAGCATAACGATTTTTCTAATCTGAGATTTTGAAACACTCCTTAATTTCGAACATATTGTAACAGGTACAACATAAAATTAATATACATACATACATTATTATAAGTACATTTATACTTAATTTTCATCAATTTTATAAGTTGTGCTTGGAATAAAAAAAAAATAGATTTTTTATTTTTAATCTTCTATGTTGTCGTTTTCAGATGTTCTTCCCTCGCGTCATAGGAATGTATATTATCAGTGGGACAGCCTTCGCCATATACGCCTTCAAGGTTGGTATAATAATATTAATCCACTTACCATATCATGTTTATTCCACTTTCACGCAAAATAGTAAACATTTATTGTACTGATATACTCTGGCCTAAAAAGGCTCTGGTTATTCATTATGGGCACCACGAAAGCTATGGGCTCAAACTGAACTAAAATTTAAATCAAAAGAAGAAAGCTCTTTTGCACTAAAATTCAGAACAAATGTTTAAATAATTATTGTTATTTGCAAATTAAGTTTGAAAGAAATAATTTAAAAGTAAAATAAGATTGACATATCGATTTTATTTCAGATACCCGAACGTTGGTTTCCCGGTAAGGTCGACTATATTGGCCATTCCCACCAATGGTGGCACGTGCTCGTGCTCGGAGCTCTCTACTACTGGCACAACACCGCGATGATGTACGTCCAGTACCGCATGAACCACGGCTGCGCCAACAACATGAGAATATTCTAAAACATTCCAGAACAATCGGGAACATTCTAGAACATTCCATATTCAAATTGTAGAAGACTCGATGTCTCGCGTAGCGACATCTATGTGCGCGAATAGAAAACAAAGTTTCGTAGTTCAAATTAGCTGCAATAGGTGGCGTTAAACAATAATGGCTCAAATTGCTCAAATTATTACTATAAAGTAGCACTTTTTTGTGCCTTTGATAGTTTTTAATACATTATGATGCTATATTTTGTAAGGTCTGATAGAATAAAATTTAATTGTTGCAAATTAACCATAAATTGAATGTTTATTTATGTTATTTACGTTTACCTGATTAATGTTGTGTCTTGAGCAGTTAGTTATTACAAACAGTTATTTTTGTTAGTTAACCTCCTCATTTTGAATATTATAAGTGAAATAATTATACTTTAAAGTGACCTGAGATAATTGTCATTTACTTTTTTTTAATGATAAAACAAGACTTTCGGAAAAAAATAAACTAGGAATTTATCAATTTTCTCATTATTGGTGCGAAATCAACGTATACGAATTTAAATAATTAAAATGTAATTGATATGAATTCACAAATTAGATTTATATCACTTTTTTACCTCAACTGTTAATTAATAATAGGAATGACATGTAGCATTTAAGTATGTATTTATTTTTATGTTGTATTTTTATATTATCAATTAGAAAAATAATTAATGTATGAATTATTGTAATAGATCTGATTTATTGTTCTCTTTTTTAGCATTTATTTCACCTGTGATGTTTGTTTTCCGCTTGAATTCTGTATTTTGATTAGCGCGTCGGATTCATATTTTTCATTTTAATTTTAACGATTCTTTTGTGTTTAAATTTCACTGGTATAAAGATATCGACGATACGACTTACTTGATCATACTCAAAATTAGAATTTTTAGTAATTATAATTGTTTAATAAAATCAGTATTTTTACCTAATATAATATACAATACATATAATATAAAATAGTTTTTCAAGTGGAATTTTCGTGTGTGTCTTAATTTTTTATACGAATTGTTTAATGGGTGGAAACGGGAATAATTAAATAAAATATACCTTTTGATTTGGCTGTTTCATTTTTATCACATTATCTATGTAAGGAATACACAGTAAAATATACATAATCCTGTCCAATCTAGTCTAATGATAAATTTAATTGCCTACATAAAACTTTTTGTTTCCCTTTTGTCAGTCACATAATTATTATAACGCACCGTGCGTTGATGTAGTAACAAAAAAGCTTCAAAAAAGAGACATAAAAGTTTTTTAACCTCATAAAACTATAAATATTTTTTCTTTTTCTTCCGTTGTTTACAGGGCCGAGATATAGGTTGTAATCATGACGTGTGCACAGGCGATTTTTCCGTAACTATTACAGATAACAAAAAACTTTAAACTGATATCGAAAGTACTTAACCTAATGAGTAAAATGGCCGTAATAATTTTAAAAATAAAACGAGAAACATAAATTATTTACATATTATTCTAATAATTATTGTGCATTTCATAAAAGCGCCATCTAGGTTAGAATAGAACTATTAATATGACACGTACCTAACGTTTTATCCACTCCTCACTAGATGTCTAAAATTGAAAGTTTACATTATTTTTAGCATGTTTTATTTTTTATTCTTTATCTATTAGGTTTTAAATTTCTTTAGATAATTATTAATACATATTATGTTAATGTTTAACTCATACTATATTTTGTGATTTTTCGTCAATACCTATATAATTTAACATAGGTAGATATTATGTAGTTACCTAAGTAAAAAACTGTAACGAAGTCCTAGTAGGTATTGAGAATTGGAATTCTAGCTTTACTTAGTAATTTTCATTTATGTACTTTACAATTCGTGTACCTATAAGACTTACGAGGTACTAGGTAGGTAGGTAATGTATTTCCAGTTTACAATTCCCTACTCTATTTACAATTATATGTAAGTAGGTACCTACGTAGAATAAAATATTACTTACATAATGTATTCGACTTTATTAGTTTTTATGTATAATAGAGATACTACCTACCTAATATTATAAAATTGAAGAGTTTGTTTGTTTTAACTACCTACTGGTCAAATTTGAAAAATTATTTCGGGGTTAGATAGCCCATATATCGAGGAAGGCTATGCTATTATGTATATCATCGCTCTAAGGCCGAGATTCATAGATCGCACTTTAACTTTACTTTGATGGAAAGATCTACTTTCAACCAAAAATATATTTCTTAGTCGTGTCAAGCTCATCTTTACTTTCCAGAAACTATACTTTACTTAGTAAAGGCTAAGGAGCCGATAATCATGACTTTGGTCTCAAAGTAAACTTTACATGACTATGCGTATAAATTATGTAGGCCTTCATTTTAAACCAATATCCTAGAACAGAAACACATTTTAATATGGTTGGGTTATAGATCGAAACGTCATGTCGAGTAACATTTTTTTGTTGATGTGTTGATCGTTGCATTGTTTCGTTTGTCTTTTAACATTATTATAATATTTTTCTGACGAATTTTGCTGTGTCTACCGGTTTTTGATATTTCTACTATAATCTTCCTACATAATGTTTTTTTTTCTAAACATTTCATTTTTGATATAAAATAATAATGTTATTATTATATAATATGTTTTTTTATGGAAATTTAACTTAATTTAATAATATTATGTTCTCAAAAACATAAATTATGCGTATAAAGTAACAGTTACACGTCTTACCCTGTACTTTACTTTGGGGCCGTACTTTTCTAAGGAAAGTCAAGCAATTCTCTCTGAAATTAAATATGTTGAAAGTAAACTTCGGCCATACAAAGTTTACTTTGTGAAGACTCTTTTGCTCTAAAGTAAAGTCACGATTGTGAATCTGGGCCTAAGACTAACAGGAGCGAAGTATTGCGAGTAAAACCACGGGGCACAGTTAGTGTATAATAGAAATAAAAATTTAATTCATAAATCGTATTCAATAACAACTATAAAACGATAACACATTGCAAAATGCAAACATTTAAAATGTTTCATTTCAATATTTAAAATGAGAAAGCGCTCGAAATCCATCAGGCGGCAAATAAAGCAGTACCTACACTCGATATAAAAATAGTGATTTCTCATATCGTGAAATCGAATAAATGAATACTGACGGTGTGCGATCCGTTCACACCAGTTAAAGAGTGGAGTTTTGGAAAAACAAAAGATAAATGGGCAATATTTTCATTGCACCGATGAATGGCCTTCTGTTGACTCAACGTAGTGGAAAATATATCGGCTCGAGTGTCGGGATTGACGATCCATTTGGATGAGCGATGTTTTAACGTTTCGTTTCATATATTTTTCGTTTAAATTGAATTCAGTCCTTTTCGTTCGTCATTCGATGTTTAATTTTGAATGATTTCGTATAAGGCGGCATAATAATTTTGTGATTTTGCGTTTTCATATGCATAATATTATCATCTTATTTCAAATGTGTACCTGGTAGAATTATTTTTTTTCTACTGAGGTAGAGCTTGGTAATTTATATTAAGTACCTACTTATAAGTTATTTGTTTAAATATTTGTGAAGTCTATCAAAAGCTCACTCTACTAAATATGCTTTTCATAGTAATATTCAGTCCGATAAGAGTGACAAAGTAAAACATTACTTAATTTAGAACAAAAATGTATGTAGGAAATTTTATTTTTTATTCTGAGACCTTCCCTAACTCAAATCGTGAACCTTATCAACAATACAATCACAATCAAAACAAAAGCTCCCAACTCGCGCCAAAAGATAACGGAATCAATTTTCTATTTAATATCTTCATAATAGAATAAGCGGAGTGAAACAAATTAGGTCGGTTGATGCGTCTCCCACGGGACCTGACGGGATCTGACGGCGGCTGACGGATTGGCCGGCGACGCGCTGCGACGCTGCCAGCGCTTGTCAGCCTTGATGTGTGATAATGCTTTGATCTGCCTAGATCGCATGTGACAACATGCAACTATTGTATGTAACTTATTAGATTAGTATGCCTCGGGAGATTTTTGAGTTGATTTTCAAGGTAAGGAATGCTTTGATGTGAGGGAGTTCTATATGTTAGGTACTTAAACTGGTGGCTTCCAACTTAGGATTCAGGAAAATTGATGTTACCTTTTTAAACGCTCTCTATAACTTCTACTCACTGTATCTTGATAAGAATAAAGAAAACATTTTCAAATAACAAAAATCCCTTTCATTAGAGCAATAATCCGCGCACTAGACGGCTTAGCATAACCCTAAAATACAGGGGTGCAAGTCGCAATATTCGCTAATCGTTAAAACACAAATTTGCATAAAGTCATGCGTCTTCTATGTCCCACGCCTACCACCAGATGTCACCTTTATACTTATATGCGTTCCGTATGCTAATATTTTTTTACAATCATCACATCTAACCGGTGACGTTATGAAAATCATAAAAAAACGTGGGCACGCGCCATTTAATCCCCTAACATAAATCATTGTAAAAGTTTAATTAAATCGCGCTAACTGGTTTGTGGTCGGGATTTAAAAATAGATTAAATACCTACCAAACTTTATGTCTATTGATCAATTTACAGTGTCAGGCTAAATGAGAATAAATATTAAAAAATTGCAGTGGGTTAAAAACAATTAGTTTATTAGACACAGATAAGTTAAGATTTAACACATCACATTACTAAAATATCTTAATTCACTCCCATTATGGAATTTCAAATACTTTAAAATAAGCACGTAATTTAAGCTAAGCTGATCTAAATGCAATGAATAATATTTACAATTATATCAAAGGTTTAACACAATATCAAAACATTTGCCGAAATAATTTTGCAAGCTCACGCACAGCACTCGCACAATTATTTACAAACAATTTAGAATTTACGCCCGAATTTTCGTAACAAATTGCAGTGACATGCATAACTAATACTTCATTATACGTTTTCACGAAATTTCGTGTAGCGTAGTCTTGTAGGTGTTTCGGGGAGAAAGGGATGATTAATCACCCAACATGAATATGTATAAGAGAGGCCTGTCAGGTGAGGGGCCACCTTTAAATATCAAATTAAACATGTACGCGTTCATACATATTAGAATTATGTATATTGGTATAATATTACGGGCGTATGCATATTAAGGTGACCTTATTGCCTTTGTAATTTCTAAGTTCAGTAATTAGTGGAGGTGTCTGGAGGTGAGTTTAGGTACATAAAAGGCAATTAATTCTGCTTGCTTATGAATGTCATTTCTTATGCGAGCAAGTAACTTTGGTTGTGCTTTCTTTAGACTTTTTAGGTTTGGTTTCAAACAGTTGTTTTTTACTTTTAAGACATGCTCTACTCTACTCATTGTTTTGTATGTAGAGACGTAGGAACATTTAATAAAAATTGATTCATTTAACTTGCTTCTAATTTTTTAAATTTGACTTAAAATGCTTCAGAATCGCAAGCCTTATGAAAGAATAAAAAAAAATTAAATTGCAATTAATTGAAACAAAAATCAATTCAAATAAAATTACATAGGAATGTTTAATTATACGATCCGCGAACCATGAAACTAAATATTATAGTCATCGAACATAACCATTAACTTATCGATATAACAACAATAAAATGAAGCTAATTAAATTAGTTGCCACAATGAAACGATCGCCGGAGCGGGATCAAAACAACGAGAAATTACGCCCGCCGTCCATTATAATATGCGTTCACATTATCATCTAAATCGCATCCCGCCACCATTTACGCTGTTTAGGTATTTGCACACTATTGTTAGTGGCGTTGTGTATAAAATAAACATTTGTTATGGAGGGACCGCGGCACAATATCGGCTCGTATCCCGAATTACCATTAGAATGGAAACGGTTGATGTATGGCCGCTGTATTACTTCAGGTTTGGCTTTTGGCTATTTTACTCGCTAACGGACGAATATTCGATCTACCTTTACTGTTATATTGAGGGGGTTAAAATTTAATTGATTTGAATTTTGGAAAATTATATCTCTTTCTTTTCAAGTAATTCATTCTTCAAATATTTAAAATGTATAATTATTATAATATTATACCACATATATTATACCAAACCCATTTACCTACTCTTTACTTTTATGAGAAGGTCGTAATATCGAAACACATATTTTTTTATGATTAGATACTTTCTAGTGTATGAAAGAAGTTCCGCGTGTGAACAAAATTGCAATATGCTAATAGAGATTTGAAGCAGGCGTCACTAATTCCACATGCACAAAAGAAAGTGGCACTCGAAACAATTAAATAATAATGCAATCTGGGAATCTGTTTGTTCGGCAAACGCGATGCGTGGGGCTGATGAAATTTAAACTGGATTCGTTCCTCGGTCGGATAACACGGACTTAAATGAGAGGATAGCAGAATAAATACTAGGCGAAGGGTGTTTAATACGTTGCGACAGTCGTCCGTCGGGCTGACGTCGGCCACGTGTCGTACGCGTGCCGTCACCTACACATCCGTAGTGTCGTTCGAATCGCAATATTTCGCCGGGAACAGGGGCATTTATAATTCTAACAGGAAATATTACACGCTAATTTCGTCGTATTTGGGGAATAGATTGATTTTGTGTGGTGTGCTGGGATTAAGTTATTTAGCGATATTGCCCTGTCATTGTTTGGTTTGATGCGCAGTTGGCGGCCAATTTTATAAATGGGAAAATAGAACGTTAGTTTCATAAGTACTGTAAGAAAACTAACGTTTGTTATTTTTATTTCGGTGTGTCTTCCTCTGTTACCATTACCTAAGTGATGTATTGAATGGAGCTCATTGAATTTATATTTTACCTTTGTAAATTATTGTAAGTCATGAAAAACAATTTCAATTCGCAATTATTAATTATTATGCTATTTTATATAAACTAAAACATCCCCATCAAGGTTATTTTAGGACTGATAAGTAACTATGATCATCAACACATCAACATCAATAGATACCATATAAAATCCACAAACACTAATGAAAACTTAAATTTGGATGTAGAGACAAATGTAATAAAAAGAAATAAACATTTCATAAACATATAAATCCCTTCAGTTTAATAATAATTATTTATTATTTATTTTTACATGTTATACAGGCAACTCAACATTGTTAAATAAT
Source organism: Colias croceus (assembly GCF_905220415.1). Classification (NCBI taxonomy): domain Eukaryota; kingdom Metazoa; phylum Arthropoda; class Insecta; order Lepidoptera; family Pieridae; genus Colias; species Colias croceus. Next base: position 3,520,251 of record NC_059544.1, on the reverse strand, counting down.
ATATCTACAGCTTGGTCGACGCTTAGATTTAACAGAAACACAATGAACATTGTTGCAGTTGACTTTGTAACTTTGTAAACAGTTGTACTAAACTCCAATCCCCATACATCGCCGTTAGAGATCAAAGTTGCCGAATAACAGCATCTTACATCCTAAGCTCATACTATAGGGCAAACAACGCCATAAATTCAATTGTAATTATATGTAGTGGAAGTAACTAGTTGAACTATCGGCGGGCTTTACGAGGCATGTGATTGAGTCTAACTATTCCATTAGCTTCAGACGTTGCTTTATTGAATTGTAATTAAACGTTAGTTTAGCTCCCTTTGTCACTCGCCTGGAAACGGGAGTTTTATAGTAGCGCTTAGCAATAAAACTTTAAGAGGGATCTCGACTATGGGCAGTAAACTTTGATTGGTCTCGGAGAAGATTTTTCGGCACTTAACTCATACGAACCAAATGATAAATATTCGTTTGATTACCGTCACATATTAACAGCGTGACACAAATTTAAAGATTTTTCATTTATATTTAATAATGATTGTTTAGTGTACATGATACCTTAGTTATAGTTCCTCTTTCAGACATAGAATTTACGATACTACAATAAAAAGTGCTTATTTCTTACGTTTTTAAATTAATCATTATAAAATTCTGAAAGAATAAATTGAAAACTGAAACACGGAGGGAAATGTAGAGTCGTGTCAAAACTGAATTATAAGATAAAATCTCAATTTGCGAAGTTTATGAAAGGTCGTTTAACTATAGAGATGTTAATTCAATTTATAAGAACTTTTCTTTAAACAAGCTTTTATTTTGAATGTATCAACAATTACGTCAAGTAATTTATAACCCACTAGCGGTTCGCGCCGGCTTCGCCCGTGGTACATATTATTTCGCAATAAAAGGTAGCCTATGTATGTATGTCCTTTCTCGGGTATCAAAATATCTCCATACCAAATTTCATGAAAATTGGTTCAGTAGTTTAGGCGTGATTGAGTAACAGACAGACAGACAGAGTTACTTTCGCATTTATAATATTAGTATGGACTAAGAAGGGGCTTTGAAATTAATTACTAGGAGAAACAGATGACTACAGAAACTTTAAAAAATTTAGTAAATACGAAAGTACGAGTAGATACGTAAGTAGTTAGGCATACCTACTGTAATAGAATGCTTTAAAAATATCTAAAATTACGTTTAAAATTTAAATCTAATAATACCTATAATAGCAACATTATGTCCTCTAATAATACAATCCATAAAGAAAATGCTCGTTTACTTTTTATACGATTTAATGACATCATTTTTGAAAGTTGTCCCTTTTCATTATTTTATAATATTGTGGGTTTATGTGTTTAAAAACCAATTAACGCACCCAAACCTACTTATTAATTGGTTTCGAAATCTTTACAATTAACTAGATCTCGGTTTCTGCGTTGTTTTTACAGGCTTACCTTTACTTTTAATTATCGACAATGTTGTCTCAAGTATTAGATACTAAGACGAAATTACCACAAAATGGAAGTGCGTAGATACTTTTAGGTACGTTACTAGTAAATAAATTATTTTGTAATTAATAGAACAGAAGACGACAAAGTAAACCATATTAATTTAAGTATATTGGCAAACATTTTGTTTGTAAAACCAACAAAACTGTAACTAAGTCTTTATGCAAATTCATAACTAGAATATTATACAAGTATTTTCTTACTTTTATTATAATATTATGTTTCATTTATTGCGAAACGTTGTGTGACGTAATTTGGAAATGTTTAACACTCTTTTAGTACTTAACTTTCTAATCTTCATAGGTTAATATAAAATACTGCTTCTGTATTGACTACAATGTGAGGAAAATACGACTGAAAACGTTTAAATACTAGGCGCCGTAAAACAAAAAGGAAACAATGAAAGCCGAAATGTTTTCCGTGCATTATCTGAGAGCTTTTACTAACGGATGCTAAATATCTCACCATTGTTGTAGCTGCTGAGAATTTGCATAATTTTGCTTCATTAAAACAACAAAATGATTAATAATAGGGATTTGTTGTATGAATAGGGTGACTGTAATTTACCTTATAAGGTAGGATATGTTTAAAATAATATTATTTTACATGAAAATTCATGCCACATGTCGATTTTTAAATATGCTTTCCCTAAATCATCATATTCCAAGCTAGTTGTAGATATTTAACCCACAAAGTTGGTTTGGTTTAGTGATGTTTATGAATATGTACGCAAATGAGAAATACCATTGATAATTTCATTGCCAACCTGTTAGGTAGACTAGTATAAAAATATTGTATGAAAGAATAGGTATATTAAGAGTTGTATATAACTAAATTTTACACATTACGTGTTTAAAGTCTTAAATTTAGCAGGGCACTTTATTTGAAATGTCCAGTGATTTTTTTCATAAATACCTATTTATCTTCTGAATTATTTTGAAGTGCGATGAGTATTTGGAAAGTCAGTAGATTATTTACAATAAACAAGTGTTCTACGATAGTTAAGATTACCGATAAAAAGGTAAGAATTACAATGTAGATCAAGCTACGGCGTAGCATTCAGCGTCTTTAAATTGAAAATAACCGTATTATATTGTGCAGAGATAAACTAAGACAAAATTTATGGTAAATGTCTAAAATGAAGGCATTGTTTATAGACGCGCCCTCTCTAATTTCCATTGAGTATTATTGAGTAAGATTTTCACAAAATTCGAGTCGAATACAGCACAATAGAATTGGTATTCGAGTTTTATGAATATTCATTAGTTTTTAATCGTCACTTAAAGATGCGTGAAATAATTTTCAATTTTCTATTTAATAATTTCACTAACTCTTATTTTAAGGTTGGTTAAACCTTAAATTTAATTCCATAGAGTATCAAACTATTTGTTATCGTCAAATTGAAAGCTCAAAAACATTTTAAAGCTCCAATTACGATTTTCTTATTTTGCAAATTTGAATAATACAGATTCAATTCTGTACCAATGTCAAACACATTTTGTATGTTTTTTTAAGCAATAGGTATTAAACGATTCGTATCGATAAATAGATAAAATACGAATATCTACATAGATATTTATTTTCGGACAAATTTAGAACAGTCTAAAATAAGCTTCGATTTACATACAAGTTGTTATGATAGTAAAGTAATATTCGTGGGTATGAGAAACATAGTGATTGATATCTAATCGAAAATTCAGTGGCATTGATAACAACCTAGATTTATGATTATTTATGACTCCTGAGATAAAACGCACAATGTGTACCTACAATATTACGTAAATACTTTTAATCCTTTTATTGCTGCGGCTATCATTTCGGGGACCCAAAATTAGGTATGTTTTTAATATAACTTCAGAACATTAGATATGAAGTAATGATAGAACTCACCCTCTACCTAGAAGCGTGGTGTGATAGGATATAGGTACATATATTATACTTTCTTGTTTGTTATTTTTTTTTTCTCATATAAGTATAGGCACTTACACTGTTGACTGGATACTATTTATCCAGTATCTTAACTGGTTAGAAAATAACTAATTTAAGAAGAAATTCGTATTCAGAAATTATAATAAATTTTAGCTTTACGAAAGCTTCACATTTCAATAATTTTAATAAGGTAACTGGTAGACTAATAAACGGGTTCCAGTAGCATTTAGACCGATTATGTATATTCTACGGATATCTACTAATGAAGCAAAAAAAATAATATGGAGATAATAATAATCGATTAGTGAAACAGTTGCATTAGTGTCGCGTGTAGCTTTGTCGCTCTCGACTAGAGCTACGAACTAGTGCAAATTAAACACTTACAAACTAAAGGGCAAAACTTCCATAGCATTTCTTCAATGGTAACTAGTAAAGGTATCTAAGAATTTGCTTATTTTCTGAAAATTGTATCTCTTACATATTCTTGTTATTCTAAAATTTTACATAAATTGCAGAAACATACGTTTTTAATATTTTGCTATAAAAAATGCAAAAAACGAACAACTGTTAAAAAGACTGTAGTAGGTAGGTACATAAGTATTCAGTAAGGCACATCTAGTATTTTTTTATCGTACGTCAAAACAAATGCACTAATAGCTAAAATTAACAGTACCTAAGTAGTCATTATTTTTAATATTCATTAGGTAACTGTTTCAGTAAGTTATAGATTCACCTAAAAATCTACAGGGTAGCAATTGATAAAAACGGATTACATAAAAACAATAGTGTGACGTCAGAGCAATTAAGAGCTATAAAGATAGCAATGATTACATTGACAAACATATTTTGAAATCCAAAAAATCACATGATACGTTTTGTTATAAAACAGAAAATCAAGGTTGCGCTTGTTAAGATTTAAAACTCACTATTGTTTAATTTCGATCGTTTAAAAGCCAAAGCTTTCTGCAAGGAAAGAATTGCATCTCACGATGCTCTATCATCAGGTTAAAGGAAATATAATATACGTAATACTTATCTCATTGTATGGTATAACATTAATGTTAGGTAATGTTATGCTCTAGCACAGTTGAGAAATAATAAAAAAAAATAAATATTTAAAAAAATATTTTTAGCATAAGTCACCGCTTAATACATCGCCTAGTTATACATGAATATTTGTAATCGTGCAATACCTCTATAGTGAAAAAAGGAAAAAGATAAATAAAGGATTGACGGCGGAAAAAATAAGACTGGAAAGGGTGACTCTGACTCTCCTACTTATCATACGATACATTATTGCATCATGCTAGTTTTTCGACGATCTTCTGTAGGATTGTGATGATTACCTTGGTACGAGCTGGCCCACTTCATGATGAAGACTGTTCGATTTCCACATAAATCAATAAAATCTATAGGTACTAATATTATAAAGCTGAAGAGTTTGTTTGTTTGTTTGAACGCGCTAATCTCAGGAATTACTGGTCCGATTTAAAAAAAATATTTCAGTGTTAGATAGCCTAGTTATCGAGGAAGGCTATATACAGGAGCGGAGCACTGCGGGTAAAACCGTAGGTCACAGCTAGTTATTGATAACCATCATCGTTATTACACTAATGAGTTTCCGTTAATTCAACTAACAATAGCGTAACAATAATTAAATACATTTAAAATACATAGGTTTAAAACGACTAAAACTCTCGTAGGTACTCGAGGTACGTTACATCTTAGGAGTAACAAGGTTTCATTGGCTCTACCTCTTTTAATAATGTAATAAACAGTATGTAATTAATAAGTGAAACTTATAGTTATGCAAAATATATAGTACCTTTATTGTGGTTCCTATATCGTGTATAGTTTGTGTTGTCATAGACTTATTTCATGGCTTTCTCTTTTCCACCAGCATTTTGCTTAGGCTTCTTGTTACCTACTTGACTAAATATTTAGGTCCATTACCCTTGGCTCTCCTTTTCTTCATTAATATATAGAAATACATAGTAGCAAAGAAGTGAAGTTAAGACTTATACCTCTTTTACGTCTTTTCACGACCATTAACTATCATGACATACTTTTCTGCACATTTAAAGGTACAAGTCCGAGACGGGCCGCAGACCGCAAACTGCAACCGCAAACTGCAAGCGACAGCACTTGTTTCTATGAACATCTATGAAATTGATTCCAAGCGCGGCGACACTGCTGCCTGCAGACGCAACGCGCAGCGATTCATAGATGTTCATAGAAACAAACAACATTTTGCTGTCATCAGTAAATGTTAATTCATACATAGCCTTTATACTTACGTCTACGATACAAGTTGTCGTAATGCAGTTCAGTATACATCATATTATGTAAAGCAGTGAATAATTATATCAACAATAATTTTACCTGTTTATTATGTTTGCCCCTGTTATAATTTGGGCAAACAAACACTTCATTGTTAGGTATATAGTACCTACACAAGCGTTGTTTGTTTTCTTGTATAGTAACTAATCTGAAGTAATTTGTTATACATTGTATAATTTTATATCAACTATCTTTCTGAAATCTGTACTGTAGCTTATTTTATCGCTAAGAAGCGAGAAATAAATTACATTATTTACAACATAAATATCTTTTTTATTTCCTTAGTTTTTCACGACAGACAAAACGAAAAAAATATCATTAAATATCTCGTAAAGAACTAAACGAACATTTTTGATACATCCACTACAAAGTAACAATTCTTTTACTACGTACGTAAATCTCAAGTTCCAATTGCATGTATGCGTTACGTTGTAAACAAACGAACTATTCCAAGTAATTATATTTACTCCAGTTACTAGGGTGAAGTAATTACATCGTTTCGTCCGGTCAAGTTCACTGTGATGCTGTGAGCTTATGTTCTTACAGCTAATCTGCGATAATCTTTCGCACTCGACGTCGAACGTAATCACGTCATGTGTTTAAAACGAGTTTAGTATGGGAGTATGTTACCGCTTGAGACGATTTATATGTGAGAATTATTGCTTGGATAATAGAGCTGAATAAATTTTTGGTTTGCTCTCAATATGTTTGTTATGGTAGGTACATAATTTCTCATCTGGTTATTACGAAAAAGATGGATATATTATTATTTATTTTAAGTGTAGTGATCTGACCGGGTGATTAGGTACTCGTAAATTTTCATTATGTCTAACTTGAAATAGTCATTTAAAATGTGGTCGTCAAATATATCACAATGCTTTTTTGCATCATCCTCACCAGCTTCTTTATGTAAGTAAGTAGGTAGGCTGTAGATATGTTAGACTCTACATATTATTGTGAACGTTACGTAGGTAGGTAATAATGTTTTCAATGAAATATTCACGTAAGCAATTTTATTTTAGTAACTTTAATTCAATTCTGAATTATTATTTGAAGGTATGATAGTGGCTAGGTATACCTAGGTGCTGTAGAGTGAAGATATGATATGAGTAAAAGTTCATGTTTTTTAGACGTTTCCAAAATACTTTACAAATTTTGAATATTCCTAATAGTTTGTTCATATAAAGAAATATTAATAATCAATTCTCAATTAAGATTAAACACCCTAATGCTAATTATCTAATCAACCCCTTAATTATGCGTAAAATACTAGATCTCTATGCATAATTAATTAATCATATTAGCGGATATTACCTGTGATTGCTCTATTAGGACCTTTATGGGTACTATTAATACTGATGCTAATGTCATATTGGTAGGTAACATTAGGTTCGCTTTGATTAGCGTACCGACTTGTGGTAGGAGTGGTAGGATGACCGATGAATATTATATTAAATAATTAATTAAGGAAATGCGAATAATAACTTATCTTTATACTGATTATTTATACATATACCAGGCATTTTAAAGTAGAAAGGTGCATACAAAATTTAAATAACTTAGTAGTATTAGTACATACACTTTCCATATTTGTAATTAAAACAGTTATCAATAAAACATTAATTTCGTTAATAGAATAGAAAATAAAATTTAATTGGCAAAATTCATTATTGTTTTAACAACACACCTAACCTCTTTATTTTGGAGCATTTTCATATAACAAAGTGATAAAATAATGCAATTGTAAGTTTTATATAACGGAACATCGTATGAAGTGAAAACCTTTGTTTTTGGGAAAGTTAATTCAAAAGGGGTCGCTACAGAGTTGCTATACCAACATACTTTTATACAGGTATTATTTCTGTAGAGGGTGAAATCGTGTTTCGATGTTGCCTCCACGATGATTTAAAAATTTATGATTGAATTTTTGAGCAATGTATTGTTTTGATTCAATAAAAAAAAAAATGTAGGTATAACGAAATATGAATGTGTTAAATATACCTAGGTATATGAGTAAAAGAAAATGTAATTGGTATTTAGGTACTATCTGTGGACTGTGGACTTGCTACTATCTGGTATTCTACTACTATCTGTGGATTTGCTATTGTATTTGGTATTTAGGTACTATCTGTGGACTGTGGACTTGCTACTATCTAAGTACATTATTTTATTTAGGTACTTCCCTTTTATAATATAAACTATCCCTAGTAAAAAGTAGAGCGTTGAAAAAAAAAGACCTTTGAACTATCTGATATTTTTATAAAACTATTTATAGAGATATGAATAAGCTTATGTGCTACGATTTATTGTTTTATGGGGATTTCTAAACGTGATTAAAAAAAGATACGATAGTGTAAAGCTTTTTATTGATAAAAACAAATTGTATTAGTGTCTATCATTAACCAATATAAATAATCAACAAAACACCAATAGGGAACATAAAAATTAATTTTACCTAATGTACCTATCTTACAGATTATCTGAAGTAAAACACATAGGTAGATAGGTACCTACTATTTTTAAAATTTTTCATTTTGGAAATAGATATTTTCTCTTTATGTATTAACAATTATTTCTATTGCATAGAAAGTAACCCAGTTAACAGTACCTACTACCTATACCTAATCTATGGTAACTCAGAGCCCTTGCCCAGTGTTGCTCCTTGGATTCAAACTGTAACAAATAAAATTATAATTTAGTAAGTAGTAGGTACCTATACTTAATATTACGCCAATACAAATACTTAGTAAAACAATCAGTATACATTATCCATTAAATGTTGATGTACACTTATGTGCAAAATAAAAATAAAAATAAAGATTATAAATTGAAAGCTAAAAGACTTTTTTAATTTATAATACTAATTACCTACATTAGTAGGTATTAACATAGTTTAGAGAGATGGTATTAGATAGGTGATAGTAGTTTGTGTTGTTGCACTTTCACAAAAAAAAGGTGTTATCACTTAATCTTCAAGCTTAAATCTAGATTTGTAAATATCAAATAACGAATTGATTTAAAGAAAAGAAAATAGAATTATTTAATTTGATTATACTTATTTTTAAAATATACTTATTATTTAGGTTAACTATACTTTAAGCAAGAGCCAACGTTTATCCATTGGTTAGGTATTAAATTAACCTCAATTTGAAGAAAATAAGAATTATCAATAAGAATTTCTAAGTAGGTACATCATATTTAAAATTGGGTTTACAATTTAATACGGTTCTCTTAAAGACTCTAAATATTAAAAATGTAGAAAGTAGGTACATTTAAAATCATTGTTATAAAGCTCTATAGTAGAGTTTTTCGGAAAACCTTTACGTACAAAAAGCTAAGCTCTACATTTATTATAAATCTAAAGTATAAGACAGTCTAATAAAAAAAATAATACCTGCGGTCATAGGTATATGTACTAGGTAGTTATTGTTAAATATTTGACAATAATAATTATCAGTTAGTAGAAATCGTTATTCAGTCATTATTACTTTAAAGCTCACGTTGGTTCTAGATATTTAAGTAAGAAAATTATTATATTTTATGAAATTCTTATAAGATTCTTATTAGAAGGACTCAATAACATGAAAATAAATTACTTGATGAATTTAAAATGTTTCATGTTTCCAAAAATCAAATGTGTTTACTTCAAAATAATTTGAATTAAGTGTTATTTGAATTGAAAAAAGAAAAATTATTTACGAAAAGCATTTTTTCTGAAAACCGTTTCTTAATTCAGTACAGGGTAATATTATTTGCTCCGTTCACCTTGTGTCACAAGCCGACGGCATTCCCGGGTAGATTTCTCAGGATCGATATTGATATTTTTCACAAAACTCGTCACCATTTTCACCATAGCATTGACATGAACAATTAAACATAATTAGTGATAAAATATAGCCGTGTACACAAGCAGCGTCTCGTTGCCGTCGCTATCGTTTCAAGAAGTTTGTCCCGTCGGCCGCCATGTTGCACGGCGGCCGGCCCCTCGCGCGCCGCGCCTCCCCATTGGCGCACGGGCCCGGTGGGCGGGAACACCCGCACCTAAATGTTGCCAGCTTTTTGAATAAATAATTTCAGTAATTTAAGTAATGAAGGCAATTATGGCGTTGTTTAGCTAAGTTTGCGCGGCAGCGAGTGGAACTTTATATTTATACTCTCTTTATGTACGGCGACGCGGTTAATGCGCTTCATCTGTTTACGTTGCGATCCGTTTATTTATTGCGGGTGCTGCACGCCGAGATTTAAACTGCAATCATTTGTGTGCTATAAGGAAAACATATTGCACGATTTAAATAAGCTCCGACCCCTGTTTGGCTATCGATGCACTCACCGGAATTCGTTTTATTAAATTCAGCTACTTCTTTAACTAGGTAGTAGGTAGGTACGTGTTTTATTGCTCACTGTTTTATCTACGAGTTGTCAATGATAAAGTATGATAAGAGACTTATGATTACTGAAATATGGACGTAGAAATAACAAAATACCTCAGCGTACTCCAAACGATAGGAGCAACATATTATGAAGTTCAGAAACTTTTCAAGAATTTGATTCTAATTTCAATGTCCACGCCGGTCCGAAGTAAACAGTGACGTCACGAAGCGTCACACTGAACCGATAAAAAGTCGATTTTATCCGCATAAGTTCGGCCAGCTGACTGCGTCCCCCGCTCCCGTACGCACTGAAAAATCTACGCGACGAGATTTCAGGGCGACAGAGAAAGACATAAGCGGAAAATCCCCGCGAGCGAGGGAGATAAGGGTATCAGTACGCGACGGCGCGGTGGGCGGTCGCCGGCGGATGATGTATAGAGTGGTGGAGTTAGGTTCAAATTGCGTCGGGAAGTGGCCGAGATTAGAGTCAGTGCGGACCGTACCGCGCGGCGTTCGTAAGCCCACTTAAGACTGTTTTTAATACTAGTATTTTTTACGCGATCCCCGCAAGGATTTAGCGGATTTCAAATTCGTTCGTGCGCTTTGATTTATCGGTATCGGTTTGGTGTTTACGTTAGTGGTTTACGGATTGTCGCGTGCTGCTATAATCCACCGGCTTCTATCAGATTATGACGGATATCAACAGATTTCGTGGACGCACTCTGTGATACTGTCGTGGAATTGACCTATTGAACTGTTACGCGAAGTGTAAACAAAACGAAGCTTTCATATATCTTCGGTAAGTTGAAAACGTTGTTCAGTGTACCCTGTAAACAGTGTGTATTGTGGTGAAATAAGTAAAACAATTGGTTAGGATTGGCTATTATAAGGTGATAAGGACATCCTACATTACGGTTACGTTAATATTTAATGAACAAGGGCTACACCTATGCATTTAGATAAGCGTTTACGTGTTGAATTGAATGAAATGTTTTTATCATTAAATGTTGGATTACAAAGGATCCTTAATTTTCTTTGTTATTTTTCTATTAATTGTAGGTACTACTCGTTGCTATTGCTAAACATAGGTAGAGAAGAGTACTTTAATTACAAAAAAAAAACTGCACGCTAAACTCTACATAAAACATAGAGCTTTTGAAAAATAAATTTCTTGAATATTGCAAAAATAATTTTTTAATTAATATTTGTTTTGTAAACTTTTATTAAATTTCTCTATAGGTACCAATTTGCTAGCTAAAAATACCATTCATAAGAAAGTACATTCTGACGTACATCACATTATTAAAACAATAATAAGAGTAGGTAGTACAAGATGTGTAGAGTTGAAATAAAAGGTTCAATAGATTTTTAATCGTTTATTTTTAGCACAGTTTTTTAGGGACATCACCAAAAAGTCATAATCATTTATAGTAATTTCGGTACCAATGCACTTATTTTCTATCGATATTGAAGGTGTTGTTTTAATGAACGTTAATCTTGACACAAAGATAATGTAAATATATCTTAATTTGTATAATTATCACAATTAAAGAGATTGCAGCCGTCAACTGTCCGTTTTTTTCTTTTATTATCATAATAAAATATGTACAATTCTCAATACCTACTGAATGATTACAATACATTTTTTTAAAATCAACAATATTTTATGAAAAAAATCTTTAAATTCAAATCTGCACAGCATTTATAGGTAAAATACCTACTTCAATTGTTATTATTTTGTATCTGTAGCGATTTAATCAAATAAGACAACTTTTTTTGTAATATTTCATTAGGTATCTAATAATAAATTATAAATCATTAATTACCTTGGTATACCTATCTAGGATACAAAATACTTGTGTCTCTACGAATTAATATATTATTTAATTATTTGAACAACTTGAAATAAAAAATTTAATTTCATAGAATTATGTAAAATTTGGTTAATAATAATTAATAAACAGTACTAAATAATTATAATTAATAAATAGTAAAATATACATAGAAAATTAAATTATTTTTAACGATTAACGTAAAATAAAAATTACTTAGTTCAGGTGTGTGAATGTTATTTAATAAATTCCAATAAGATATATTAATGTATATTTTTTGAAATTATATTTAGTATATATATATAACGTTTATAAGAAATAAAAAATGTAGATTATCAATTCCTGATTAGGAAATTTAATATGTAGTAGTTTTATGAAGTTACCTTGCCTTCGCGTCGGCGTTTTTACCGACGGAAGTTATCGTTTGTCATAAAATTTTATCAAATTGTTATTCGATATTATTTATAGTTAAATACGTAACAATTTGATACGTATCTATTATTAACTTTATTTTTTAATATTATTTCTATTATTTATTTTAAATTAATAGAAATACCAAGTGGGATTAATAGCTTAGGTTTATACCTAAGTTAAGATTTTCAATTAGGTTATTAAAAGTCATAATTTTTTTTCACCATTGTCTTATTTTAATTTTCTTATTTATGGTTTTCCTTTACAACTAATTAAATGAATTTATATTCTAGAAGGTAATAAAAATAATAAGATACAGTTGATCATGATTGCCATAAATGTTAATGTAGAGTTGGTAGAGTTCAACGTAAATGTCTGCAAAATTAAGATTTATATATGTATCTATGTATTAAATTACAATTTACTAAAGCGTATTTGAGAAAATAAACACCAATAAAATTTGTAATAGATTTGAAAAATTTTAAACAATTGCATAATATCAATAATTTCTTGTTTTCCACAATATGAATGTTCGATTTATATTTGAATTGAACAAATAAAACCTTTATTTAAATAAATATAACTTGACTCATAAATATAATTTATATTGTTTAGATGTGTTTTAAAACCAATTTGAAAATGCTGTGTCACTGTAATGCGCTCCACCACTGTCCGCTTCACCCGCAACTTCCTTCCGCGTACGGTGAAACTGTGGAACGATCTGCCACCTGCGGTGTTCCCGAACAACTACGACATTGGGGCCTTCAAGAAAAGAGCGTATTTGTCCATTAAAGGCCGGCAAAGCACCTGTAACACTCCTTGCGTTACAAGTGTTTATGGGCGGTGGTGACCACTAAACATCAGGTGGCCCACCTGCTTCTTTGCTTGCTCTGACATAAAAAAAAAAAAAAAATATGCTGATATATTTATTAGTTAGTACCTAAGTACCTACCTACTAAGCGAAGATTTTTTTCGATTAGGTACCCAATTTTAACGACGCGAAATATACGAAAATTACTTTTTTTTAAATGTATGGAATGAGGAATATTTACTCAAATCTAAACAATTTACTGCTTGCCTTTGAATGATGAAAAGTTATAAAATAATATTGTTCTATTTACTTTTCACATGACGAAAAATCACACAAAATCAGTGACGTGTTTTATGAAGGTTTTATTTGTAGAATCACTCACATATAAAGTGTGAGTTTCTATATAATTTAAAAGCTAAAAATTTGTACTCACATAGAATTTTGTATTACCTTTGGTTAGGTTTGATAGAATTAGAATCTCATTGCTTTCAATTATTTTATTTTGTTTAAATTTTGGTTGATAGTTAGGTTAGGTTAGGTTTAATGACAAATACGATAGAAATATAAAAAAATGAAGGAATTTCTTCCTTGAAACTAAACGTAACTAAATTTTACACCTACTGAAACGTTTCATTTTTTTCCTAATGCTATTGGTTGTGATGAAATTTTTCAATTCTTCAACGGTATTTATCCATTTTAATCAAAACAAATTAACGGCGCACATTTGGAAATAATGAATAAAAAATAATTTGGTATATGAATGAATTAAGCATTTTTTGAACCTACATAATCCATTAAGTATTATAATTCTTGAAGTATCAATTAACTGTTAATTTTAACTGCAAAATGTTTAGATTGTTTATTATTAATTAGTAATTTTATCAAATTTAAAGTTATTCAAAAATTATATACTTCTCTATAACTCATATTAATATGCAAACAAACAAATTTAATCAGATCCTTTCCAACATTAAACTATAACATATTTAAATGTTTGAAAGGTTCTAAAAAGCTAAAAGAATATTGTATAGATTAAATAAATAAAGTGGTTAAAAAATTATAAATATATACTTACATGTGAATGTGAAAAACTTATAAATTCAAGGACTTGACGATCTATAGGTAAATAACACAAATAAACAATAAACCTGAATGTTTACATAAACCAAAAACACTATTTAATTTTACTCTACCTTTTGCTATATCACAGATAATACAAGCATGTTTCAGTTTATAAGGACTAAGAAGCTTATATCTAATACACTGGAGATTTCGGTATGAACATTGACGTGTAACAAGAAAATATTGCCCAGTTCATGTTTTTTATCACTTTCACACCTAACTTGGTATTGCCACTGTTAATACGAAGTTTTCCCAAGGCTACTATGTATGCTGTAATATTCTGTGCAAAAGGTTAGTTTTTGTACATGAGTTTGTTGATAAATTGCCAAAAACGTCATTCAGAAGCATTGTTGGATGAAACAATTATTATTTATGCTAAATAAAATAAGTATCTGAACCAATTATTAAAAAGCGATACTCCCTGATTATGGGTAGTCACCATAATAAAATTGTAGCAACTCTCACTTTGTCAATATGGCATGTGTGTCAAAAAAATTGCGTCGCTTCGAATATTTAAGTTAATATTGTTGCATATTTAATGAATATTTTCCGAATATAAAGAATGCATTGTATTGTGCAAAATTGCAGAAGCGTTTGGACACCGAATTCTGGCATAGAATTTCACAGGCAAGTGTATATTTACGTTATTTACAATATTCCTCAATACTCCTGCATTTACCTGTTTAGAATCATTTCAATGGCAAAAATTGTCTAATTTAGCATCATTTTAGTAAGCAGTCATGTTAAATTTGTTATTTCCCCAATACTTTATCATTTTTCAACAAGTTTTCAATAAACAAATTTAACAAGTAAGGTAACCATGATGACGAGTTTTTATGGATAGCGAGGAGAATATATTGTAATAACAATATTATGATGAAAATTTAGAACACCATTGTTACTTAACAAGATTGTTACTAGTAATGAAACAACACACGACATCGGTATTGCACTCACATGTAGTTATAAGATTGTTCGTTTTTACATTTGAAATTTATACTTTTTTAACTTACCTTATATTTTTTTGTTTTACGTATTTCAGCTTTCCAAAAAGTAAAATAAAAAGAAATATATGTGCCCATCAAGGTTACTGAGGATTACGACCCAGAAAAAAATACCTTTTGAAAAATAAACTTTGTAAAGTTAGCTGAAATTTGTGCAAGGCCGCTAAACAGTTTTTCTTTGATGATTTTGGCTTGAAATTGACCAGTCGAAGCAACGCGTTTCAAAAGAAGATCTGAGTAGCTTACAATTTGGTAAACAGCATCTGATGCAAATCACAATTTTCCTCTATTTACAAAGGATGCTAATGCTATATATCGGTTCATATCCAAGCTTTGTAGCCAAAAGTTGTTTAAAACTATCATTCTATACCAATTAAAATTGTATGTACCTATAAAGTATGACCATAATATTATAATATAAATACTGTTAAAAATATACCTTTGTCGTTATTATTTATAGACCATGATTTTTAGTTTTTTCTATTTTGAAAAATCCTGAATTTACAAACCAGCGTGGTCACTCAACAGAAAGAGACAAAAAACATGACTGACGTCATTCTAGATCATATTTTCTTGTTACAAGTTATTGGTCATAGTGCAATCTCCAGTGTATTAGATATAAGCTTCTTGATAAGGACTTAACTGACAGTGCCAATTGCCAAAACAACTTTCAGTATAAAATAAAAATTCAAGTACCTATTGCAAGTTGTACAATTGCCTTATTATAATTTATAGGTGTATTAGATATTCATAAGAATAATAATAATATATTATTTATCAATCCATAGAGCATAATAATAAACAATAGAATTTGACACAATCAATAAAACAATATTGTGGTGTTCGCAGTGCCAGCTTCGTAGGCGGTCGAAAACAATAATTGCACAAAGTAAATTTGCGTAAGATACTCGCGTCCCATTACACGCATGCAAATCTAAAGACAATACTCTAGTAATTCTATCGCGGGGAATCATAGACACGTTATATTTGTAGAGCATGTCACTTCTCACGAAGCTATCAGCCTCTTTCACGTGTCAACATCGACATTGCCATAAAATCATGTTATCAATCCGATAGACATGATACGAAGAGATAGAGTCAAATATTTACCGATACGTATCTCAACCGTTACACATGTTTTACATTCATACCTACTCGTTTCAATTTCGTGTAATACAGATATGATTGAAGTGTTGTTAAAAATTGTTTGATTGTGCTGCTTACAAGATTAAATACACCAATTATGATAGTGCATGTTTTTAAGATTTATTGATCGAAAGTGCGTTTTTATAAAGTACTTAATTGTATTTTTTTTTTATTATAACCACTCACTTCATTTTCAAATTTTCATCATCTCACGTTCTTTTTTGCGTTATCTGTTGTTTTCATGTTAATCGAGAAAATGGCGGGAAACAGAAAATGATAAAGATTTAAGAAAAAAAAAACAATGCGTATATAAAATAATATCTAGTTTATTTCGTGTAAAATTAATTGTAGTGTTGCGTTGTAACAAATACGAAACATTCATGCTATTTATGTTTTGAAACGACTTTTGCCCAGATTATCAGTAAGTAACCACGTGATATTTACAAATAGCGGAGTTATCTTTAGATAGATTAGTTTAAAACGAAGATTTCATTTCCTTTGCAACAAAGTGTAATTATATAATTCATTATATTTTAATTGATAGGAAAAATGTGATTATTAGGTATTAAATGACTAATAATATGATAAATCCTTTTAATAAGGTTTATCTAATGAATGAACTTCTTTTCTTTGAATTTGCAAGGATATTATGACTACACAATCAGTACACATTACATAGAGTTATTGAAACTCAATCTTTGCAGAGATTATATTAATCAGCAAATACCTAATTAAAGTTTTGTATAACAGAGGAATAAAGTCCATCATATTATGCGACACAGGGTACTTATATAAACATCAAATGTAGCCATAACACGTTACTTAGACTTTTTTTTACAAGATCTTAGATTGAATGCTTACTGGATTTCTCACAAGGATTACGATAGTATTCAAAAAATAAAAGCATCACATCTACACACAAAATAATAATCTATCTTATATTTCATAAATCACAAAGACGTAAACGTAGACCACATTTTATATTTTGCAAGTGTCTTTCCCTTATCACAATGTCACCCAGCTCTAGTTTGACTCACCTAAATATGCACAGTGACCTAACGAGCTCAATTCTCGCCCAAATAAATCTCAAAAACGATAGGAAAAAGTACGGAGTTAGAGAATTGAAACAAAAGGATTCAGAAACGTAAACGATCGCGCCGTTTCCGAGACGCCGTTTTAATAGAGCCAGCCACTTTCGCCAACTTAAATCTTTCGGCTTAAAAAAGGCTTTACATCGGTTTAAAGGGATAACATCGGATTCAAGTCGATTGAGTTTAACTTTACCAAATTACTTAACGCTGTTAACATTAATGTATCGTTTAAAGATTGTATCGATTGCGAGCATGTTATGAAATGTTAAATTTTGTGTGTTGAAATAGTTATGATGTCTTCTTCTTAAAGTGCCTTCTCCTTTGGGAGGTTGGCGATCATTAGGGCTATTTCAATTTTGGAAACCGCTGTTCTGAATAATGATTTAGTGCTCTTCCCAAACCACTGACGAAGATTTCTGAGCCATGATATCCGTCTGCGGCCAGGTCTCCTTCTACCTGCCACTTTGCCCTGCATGATTAGTTGAAGGAGTTCATACTTCTTGCTGTTATGATGTAGAGATATGCAAAAAGATAGCACATTGATAAATATGAGAGGGTGATATAATTAAAATATGCACAAATATAATAATAGATGGTTTCAATTTTTATTCCATAAATGGAGAGTACCTACCCAATTTATAACGTCTGGGGTTAAAAATAGATGCGGTTATATTTTAATATTTTAATTTGAGATTTTCATATCATCATTAACTACAAAATGAGTATAACTTTTCAATACGTGGGGTAATTAACCTGCTATACATTTAATTTTGATTTAAGCCTACAATCTACCTGATTTTCCCAGTTCTCTTTCCATGCGTTATTGATAGAATTAATGCGCAATTGTGTTAATTATTAATACAATTTGATAAAAAATTTCAAACGTAAATTACTATGAGAATTCTGCAAACACCAAACAGACTACATCAATAAAAGCAATTGATTCAATAAATCATTGTACCTTTCGCTGATTCTAACAGGTTTTATAGGCTGAAACATCTCTCCTGACAACGCCCTGTGAAATATGAATGTTAGCTCGTATATTTCCATCAAGCTCTAGTTTATGGCGTTTATGTTTTACAGCGTGTGTATACGCCTTAAATCATGCTGATAATAGTATATATCATCCATATATATCACTTAAATTGATGTAGAGTCTCATTAGAAAGTTTTTAAATAAACTGCCTCAGTAATGTGGAGTGATGATGGGTAATTCAAAAGTATTTCGTAAGCTAATTGATACATAAATTTTCTGAAAATATATCTTATATTTTTCTTATACTAGTTATTATAGCATTCCATATAAAATGTCATGATCCAAAGATAGATATATATCAGCAACAAATTCAAATTAAAAAAAATTACACACAGTTCAAGATTTAGAAGGGCATCGGCATAGAAAATTGTTTTAAAAACACATTAAAGTTCGTTGTCCTCTCTATATCAATGATTATGATAATAATTATTGATAGATCACATTGTGATCATTTCTTCATGTAGGTAGGTACACTAACATACTTTTAATATTCGTTACTATTCCACATCTTTTTTTTCCAGGTTCTAGAATGTTCCACGCCTGAACACAAACAGAGTCGCAACAGCGGCTATTTTAACCCAGTGCCAAGAAAGCTTCACCATTCACCTCAGAGTGTACAAGGAGGCGCTGGCGGCCGGAATGGAGCCGCTAAGCGAGAACGGGTTGTGTTTGAGTGAGCTGGAGCTGCATGGCGGTGGGCACCTGCATGAGTCGGTAGCGGCGTCAGTGGGCTCGGCTATATCGAGCCTGATGGCGCCGCTCCATCATGAGCCGCAGCACGCCCCGCTGCATCATGCGCCGCCTTTACATCATGAACCGTTGGAGAAGCTAAAATGTAAGTCTATTATATCGCTTAATGATGGAATTGATGAAGTTTTTGTGTATGTGTGTGCTAATGATGTGTGTATGTGTGTGTTGCAGAAACGACATTGCATACTTTTCAGCTATGATAGAGTCAGTTTAAACTTTAAATCACAACCGAGTCGAACCGAAAGTCAAGTGAAACTTTGGGTATGGGTATTGGGTAGCGGTCTGTTTTTAAAAGCGTATTTTTATACACGTTATCGATCCATGATACTAATCTTTTAACAAAGGTTAAATTCACAAGTTTAGTTAACCCTTGTACATTCTAGGTTACTTTATAATCTAATAGATACACTAAATTTCACCTAACACTAAGTTGTACAAGTTTTTTAAAACAAAAACCGCACGTGTTATATTTTATCTGTATCATATCGAGTGTAGAGCAAAAATTGGACGGGCGTCATAGGCAATGAGCCGTGACGAGATGTGGGTGCAATTTGAGAACGCTTTGTATACAAAATTAGGGATTATTCACCTCCGCCCTCTATACTCCTTTCATCGCTGATGAGAGATGACACGTAATTATATCATTTTTCTATTTGCGATACAGCGAGGTACAAACACGTGCAAATGTGTTGGCAAAATTTTACAGATCATTTACGGAGGAATTGAACACTTCAATATCTTCTCTGATAAGCTTTCGTTTCTCAAGAACAGGAAATTAGAACTTTTTTTTATAGAGTTACTTGGTGAGGTAGGTACCTACCTACATAAGATAGATACCTACCTACATAAACAACATTATCAATAATATTAAGTACGTGCAGTAAAAAATCTTACGGCTTAATAACATTTAATATCAATTACATAGCCCCGATATGACATAATTTATGACTAAAGAATTTATAATGATAATGACAATATTTTTAACCTAATTTACTTCACTAATCTTAGGAACAATCCGCATTATGCACCTGTATTAATTAATTTTTTTTATTTATACAGAAAATAGTAACAAAATAGGGTCGTCTAATCGGATAGTTTTTACAAACACATCAATAGCGGATTACGCGCCCCTCGCATCTTTAGTTATGCAATTAGTCACGTCGCCCGTTTGGGGGAGGTCTTCTATAATGACATTAAAACGCTTCAAATTTACAAGGTTTTAAACTAAAATATACATCATTGTTTTTACGCTGTTAGAGTAATATATTGAGTAAATTTTACTCTACACTGCCTGTTTACGTTCTGTAAAGTTGTAAAGTTCTATCGACTAAAAAATGGACATGAATTTTATTTTAAGTAAGAAATGATAAGCTAAATATGACATCAAATAAAGAACAAGAAGGATAAAGGTTATTCTTCCTATCAATATAAAATTAAAATAAGTTTTATTTCAACTCCATACTAATTTGTAATCCATCAATGACGAGTAAAAATGGTAAAGCGATCGCTTTAAGTCAATTCGAATGAATTGTCTATCTCCCTTGTCCACCAACATTTCTGTATTGTGTTCCCTTTCTTTCATCAAAAAAGTGCCCCCTGAAATCGGCGAAGCATTATATTGCGATGATTAGCCCCGCACTTGCCTCACCATTGAATTTAAATGGGGGATTAAAATCCACTGCATTTTATTTATTAAACGCTATTGTATCCGAGTTCATTAGTCAATTGCTGTCATCATTGAATGATGATCACACTTTGTGTGTGGAACAATAAAAAAAAATTTTTTTTTTTGCCGTACAAATTATTAGGAAAACGTCATTTCGTTCGTCTGTTCCGATGATAGTATAGTAGGTGAATTATGATGGTAGAGCATCACAATTCATGTCTCACCAGCTTTTCTTAGACCTATTTATATATTTTATTAACAGAATTTTTTGTTCAATCTTAATAAAGAAAGCCTCTCCTAAAAAGCTTGCTGATAGTGTAGGTAATATATTTCTAATCGGATCAGTACTTCCGAATACTTCAGATTACGTATTGTTTGTAAGGGACAAACTAACATACAAGCATTCATTGATTTGTGAATCAAATAAATCCATTTGTCTGTGAAATATATAAGCTAAAATATTATTTTTGGCAAAATATACATACCTACAGGGTATTTCGAATAGTCAACATAGTAACTGGTATTCGGAAAATAAGGACAAATAAATTATTATTTGTAAACATCTAAATTATACTGCCACACCATTAACTACTAATTACTTGCTAAATATAAGTAGGTACGTAACCAAGGAACAACCTACTTTTAATTAATTTTCATCAATGCTATCGGGTTATATATAACACTTTTATATACCTACCTACAGTCTACAGATACGTGTTGTTCATTTGCGAAGGGATTTTTTTTCTTATTATGTAGCATAAAAATCCTATTACCCCATCCTTGCGTATGTTACCGACAATAGCACCCAGGGTTTATCCGCCGAAGATTGTTCTCATATTCCGATTTTTATAAAATACGCGAAAAACACGTTTCGTGGCTTTAATTTTAAATTGAGCAGGTTTTACGGATTCTTGCTAAAGCCTTCGTTGATTTTGTCTCCAGGTGAGAATTTTTTTGTCGGCGCTAACCCCACTTTATAATAAGGCCGTAGAAAATCATGAAACTAATTGCGTTGGATGGATACGCGCTCATAGGATTTCAGTAAGCTTACATTGGAGCAGGGAGGATGCGAGATAACGATGTCGCTTATTAATTCAGTGAAGACTGTATAAATACTTGGACGTATTTTAAAGTAAACTGTATACGAATACATTCCATTGGAAGTTATTGATACATTTCAGTTCTTGTTTGTGATGAAACAAAATCTATATTTTTATCAACAAAATAAATTCAAATCATATCTGCTATAAATTAACTGCGCCCTTTTAATCGATATATTGTTGCGATCGTAAATACGAGCGATGAATCAATACTCGAGGCGTTCATAGTTAGTTGAATGTTTGTAAATGTTATCAAGGGTCTCGTGCTGCATCATTCCGGAGGCTGAGTGAGACTGTAATCCGACACAAATATTTGTTTTCCTAGTTCGTGTCGAGATTATAAACTTATCTCGACGCCTAAATCTGACCGGTGCATGATATCAAGCTGGAGAATTTTAGGGTGTGATCTTTGGTATGCAAATACACCTTGTATGCACGTGTGTTAAGTTTTATAGCGACGTGGATAAATGAATCATCATAAATCAGATCAGACGCACTTGTAGCTAGTCTCTGGGTTTTTTTAAGAAAGGTTTTTTTATAAGGCTTCAATACAATATTATTGTAATTTGTATCGTAGAAGTGAATGCTTGCTTAAATTTAAAATGCAGGTGCGTTATTTTTGACGACTTTTTATAACCAAGTGATTGCAGTCAGTAGACCCTAAATAAAAACCATAAATAGTTCAACTCTCATACAATTATAGGTACGGTCTACAATAATAATCTCCATTGATGAAATAATTTAAAAGGTTATTTCATTAACATGCTCCCAACATGTAAATCGTTTATTAATGCTATTCAAATTTGTCACGAGTCCTTCGCCTTTCGTGCTTAACTACACTGATTTATTAGCGCAAAAACTAAATGAAAAACTCGGTGCCACACTGTCTGCCGCCTCTCTCTGATCCGCCGTGACTATAAAATATTTTTTTTGTTACCAGCAAAAAAATCGCAACCCCCGGTGTCATTTGGATCTAACACCGGTGCCGCTGTCGCTTCCCTGTGTTGTTTATTATAATTTAATGCTAACATAAGTTTTATTTTATTTAAATAAGTTTTACATTAAGGAAAGTTTATGTAATAAATTCGTCATTGAAAGCTTGTATTGTATCTACAGCTTGTATTGTATGTACCTATATCTTTTTGGTGAACGAATATGATTTCAGAAATATTGATTTTTTATAAAAAAAAAACCTATATCACGGCAAGTCATGATATGTATATTGTAAATAAGAAAAAAGTATTATGTTAAATAAAAGTTACATCCCAAAATAACCAAGTGTACTTTTATATAAACTTCAATTTCTGTATAAGAAAGAACATCAGTACCTTAAAATCAATTTCAATTTCTTTGCAAAAACATCTTATATCAATGTCAATATTTTCAAAATTCACGAGACCTATAGGGCTCTAGCAGGGGCGTGACGGAGTTTTCTGTACGACAGATGTCTGCATCCGCCCCGGTACATATCCAAAAAACGCCTAAGAAGGCGTGGTAGCAATAAATTTTGTCAAAATACACACTAAGCGTTCGACATAAACACTTCCCATAGCTGCTCTATTAGAATAACAGAACAAATCGGTTTTAATTTGTTAACAGCCGTTCAGAATGGGTGTCACATGTCGGGGTGTGAGGTATGCTACGCTATAAATTCTTTAACCTCGCCTTTACTAATTGCCGATGACACAGTTTAATAGCTTGAGCACATGTCTATCTCTCTGCGGTTGGAAAAACATGGCATTGATATTTTATTCAATTACACAATTCTATCACTCATCATCATCAACAGGTATATTGAGTTTTACTAGATTAATTATAATCGATCGACCAGAGAAGATTCAGTGTTACAATTTGGGAATATGCAGCAAATGGGTTTTACAAATTAATTTAAAAATAATATGTCTTATTATGTAACAAAATATCCTTTTCGGTTGTTGGACTAGATTTAGACCATTGTATATGTTCGATTACACTTTATAGAAGCGTTAACTGCATTCAGTCGATAATAATTAATTAGTAATAATAAATGATCAGTACAGCAACGGGAAGTTTCGAATACTTTGGACATAAATCGTAATGATGACAGTACACAGCGTGGTATCGGCTGATGTATCGATAAATAACAAGTAAACGGGATAAATCGCAGAACACAATATTTACAGTGCGAGTGATTGATGGTGGTTGACAGATGCCGAGCTAACCCTTTCACTGCTTGGGACATCTGTCGCTCTGTGGTCACTAGGAAGAAGACCACATCAATCTATTTGTCAATTATTCTTTTTAAACTTTCTTGTTTAGCTCTAAGTTTATATTAGGTACCTACGAACTCTAGTAGGTATTATAAAGAGAGCTTTAAGCTCAGATAGGTAATAGCATATTTTATGGCATCTTTACGCATGTTTGCATGGTAAATCGTTTAGACATTTATATCTTGTTCTTTAGTACAAGACGTAAGAAGAAATTATGGGGTTTTATTTTACTGAGAAAACTGCATATTGGAAGTTACCCTGCACTCTATTATACTTACCTATAATAATGTTTTGAAAGTAATGTTCATACATTTTGTTTAATGTCACCGTCATTTTATTCTTCTTTTATTTGTGTCTATAAAAGGGCAGAATAACGGTTGTTAAAAGGCGCTGCGCTGTACACACATTGGCAATGGGATAATAAATCTTTTTATTTTATGACAAATTGGTGTCTGAATGTGCTTAGTCACCCTCGCGGTAACAAAAGATCTAGAACAAATAGCAACAATGGCGTATGATGGTCAAATACAATGCAATGTGTAACATACGAAAACATAAACACAATCATTGTGTTGGTTTTGGGGTAATTATGTAACTACCATCTTTCGGTTATTTATGACTGTCCCTGTGGGAATGGATAGTGTATATACGGAGTAGGAAATTAAATAAAAAATATTTTATATCATCCTTTAGAATGACGTTTAGATCATAAACGTTTTTTTTAATTTTTGTTAGAAAGTATTCATTAAACGTAATGAAGTTCTAATTAATAATAATAGGTTAATTACCTATTCTGTTAACCGTTATTTAGGATATTGGTTCTACAACTTCAGTCGCTATAAAAATATGTAAGCTACATATTTGCCTATATGTATTAGCTATTGCTATATAGCATGCCTATTTCGAAATAAATTGAATAAAGTCCAGTTGAAAGTAACTCAAGTTCTTTTAGCCGTTTTTCCGGCTAATTTCATAAGATGGTATATCTTGGATTATGATAATGGATTCGTATATTCATAAGATTCATATGTAGGTGAGCTTCATACAAAATTAATAAATCTAATAATCTTCCAAGGCATAGAACACGTTGACACGTGATATATGACAGGGACCAACAATAGCCCGTGACTGCGCTTTATGAGACAGGGACCCCACTCGGTAATTATTTTATTATGACTTTACAATATTCTCCATAGGTATAACGAAGAGTTTGATGATATAGGTACACAAAATTAGTATACTTTGTAATTCGAGAAGTTCACTTAATAAAAGAGGAATACCAGTAGTAGATGTTTTTAATGGTTGATCAAATAGCAAAATCAAGCCAAATAGATATATGGCTGTAAATATTTCTGAAATTTCTAAAAGCTCAATGCAATTGAGCTTTACAGATTTTAAAACCAATATTTATATTAGATACCTAGCTATGTGATCTATTTGACACTGTGAACTCTAGAAAAATGATATCCTAAAACTTTCATGTACTTTTTCATTCTCTAGCGGTCTATAGAAGGTAACGCTATTATTGGTAAGGATTAAAGTATAATTTCAAGAAAATAACATCATTATACATTCGCTTTTTCGATATTAAACAAAAAGTTTCATCGTAATGTTCTAACCGCAAATACGGTATATACCTTAATGTATTTTCACCCTAAGTTCGGCGAGTAATTTAGTAATCGCCATAAAATCTGTATCACAGCACACTAATATATTTATGACATTACAGCACCCACTAATATTTATGCAAATTGAAAATATGCAGAATGGCATCGTTTACAATCCCCAACCAACCCCTGGCTGGCAGCGCGACATATGTCGTATTGCAATAATATTTCTTATCGTTTTTAAATTCTTTTAGCTTCTGTTTTATTATCAACTTTTTGTTTTATTTTAAACCATTTGATATAGATGTTTTATATTATAGCAGTTAAATTAATTGCGTATTACATATTACCAAATAAATTAGTTATCTTTAAATTCATTCCTTTACATAACATCATTAACAGTCCTATAACTGCTGTCCATGCTTTTGCATTCTTTAATCTATCTTTAATTTTTTTTATTTTATCAATGATAATTGACAAACCTTACCAAATTTCAAGCCATTTAATAATACTAGACTAACAGATATTCACACATGACCAACAAATATAATTCTTGTGCTAAGTATCTTCGCAAGCAACTCAGAAATATTTTGCACCACCAATTCCACCCTGTATTCAATCCTTTTGTTTAGACTAGTTAGTATCTTATTGTTATTTATCCACAAACCAACCACACAGTACCCTTCCTTATTCCACTTGTCATCGGATTTGATCTGCTATAGAAAAAGTAATTTGTGTCCATATGGGACCTGTGATTGCCTGCACACCCTCCCTGGACTGCTCTTGCTATTACCCTAACTCATTTCCTTGTATGTCTTTAACACTGTATGTTTGGGGTTAAGATAATAATGTAATAGAAATACAAATCTGTTTGGATTGCAATGAGAAACCTTCAATTTCCATGTTTATTTACAAAGTCATTTAAGATTGTTATGACTGACCGCATGCATCTCATGCACAAGGGTTTGCCGATACAATTCATTTACCAATTACAATAAGTCCTGTTGCCAATATTACAAATCAAGTTGCAGAGGATACCGGACGAAAGTTGTCTAAATACTTTTCACGTTGCCTCTCACCTGCCATATAAATAGCAATACCTAGATACATTGGAGCAACACTTAATCATAGTTTCAGCGATGTGAACATATATTTTTACATAATTGTTTATTTGTATACCATGTGGGTGTACCTAACCAGTTACCATAACTTCATTTGATTTAATATATATTTATATGTATTGCAATTTTTAATTAAAAGAAGACAGCTTATTATAACTTAAGACGATGCTTCATTTACGCATTATTACTATGAGGATATTTTTACAAGTCTCAGGTGGTCGGTAATTTGTTTGTGGTAGAAGGGTTGTACTTGATTTATCTCCGTAATGCGCGCTTTGGGAACTATTTCACCCTCTGTGTTTTGCACAAACACTAATTCATGTAACCACGATTAGTTTTTTTATTTGTACCTTATGATATTGAGCCCCAGTGAATACTGATATTTATATTTTTTCTAATCTGGTTGCATAAGAGTTTTATACTTGTAAAGGTGTAAAAAACTTTAAAGTTATATTAGGTAAGTAAATCGTTATTGATTCTGTCTATCGCTGGTAATTTGGAGAGTGGAGATATAAAAGCAACTGAAATTCCTACTTCAATTAAACAATTAGTCAGATTTCTCCCACGCAGGATAAACAACATTTTCACATGTTTTGTGCATCTCCTTAAAATAACTGAACATGAAAAATTTCCAGACGCCTACATCAGACTGATAAATGGCTTCCGAAAATCCGAAAGGAAGTTACAGCTTACTTGGGATTTGGTCTAGAACCTCTCACGTCCCATAACTGCTGCACTCCGCTTTATTACAATTACCGTAAGCCTCAAAGTCCCGCACTCCTCTGCTGCCGGTCACGACCTCATCGTTTTGAACCTACTTGCTAGCGCTGTAAGACTGTTATTGCTCGGGTGAAATAGAAACAGCGTCTCGTGTGAACTTCGAGGATAGTAGCGGGGAACTTTGGCACTTACTATAAACATTTTAAGATTCAAGTTACGAATACGAGAGTTTGCTCCGCAGAAATAATGCGACGTTCGTGCCTTCCGAACGGTCCACTCTCTACATTTATGTGTACGATATGTCGACGGCTATTTGGAATACTAATTGGCCATGTCTAGGGACTTCGAAACGATCTCTATTTACTTTTTCTACGAGATAAAGTCAAAGTGTCCATAAAATCTTATTTTACGTGTTGTCTAGCTCTTATGAGCAACGACCGTTCTTAAGAACGATCAGACGTTTGATATCCGATGTTGTAACATATATATAAATGAATAGTTCAAAGATTAATATATTATCTTTAGAAAATTTACCATCCTTAGGGAATCACTAAACCGCGAAATGATGATAAATCGTCGTAAAGAAAAAGGGTCTTCTAGAAAGGGAGCCTACTAGACGGCGCGAGTAAAAAGGACCAATGCTATGGAATATTAGCGGCTGGATCCGAGAATTTGTGTTTCAATAAAGTTCTTTACGGTAGGTAAAATACAATCGATCGGCCCTAGTCCATCAGCCATTTATAACTTACACACCATTAATTTGAGTGATAATTCGCGCCGCGTTCGGATTGGCTGAAGATATGGAGGGAACACAGGTACCGCTCTATACTGAGACTTGCCTATCGATAACAGCAGTAGCATTTGATATCCTTATCTTGTATTTTGTAAGTGTTATTGCTTCGTTTCGATTTTTACGATTCGACTACACAAAACACTCAATCGGCCTTGTCTCGACCTCATTATTTTATAATGATAATTTAATGAAATAAAAATCATCATATAAAATAACAACTCTATGTGTAATGTAAAAGTAGCATAATTGGCAGTTTTTTTTTATATGCAGTAGATTGTGGGGTTGTTACGTATTGGAGAGTCTTTCCAATGAAACTTGTAACGTTGTTTCATATTTTAACGCTACATATTTTCCGAATGTTTCTCATCTCTATACGTGCAGTAGGTAGAGCGCAGATGAGGAACGTTTATCTTTACAAAAGTAACATTAGCTTATATTGATGTTGATATTTGCAGAAAATTATGTACATACCTACATTTATGTATGTATTGATGTCATAATTTTCCGCAAGATAAACTAAATTCTGTATGTTATCGAACTCAACTACAAATTCTCTGACTTTGAGAACCGGGCTGCAAAAATCTTAAATGAAAATAGCTCCAAAATCCGATTTCAGAGGCACCATGTTGCTTTTGATAGAGACGTTATTTTGGCTCTACAATTTATCGAGCTTATTATTCGATAGTCAATCTTTGTCCTTCTTATTAATTCAATAGGTTTTCCGCAAGCTGTGGTAGGTGCACCGGCTACTTAAGTTATTGTAAACACTGAGAGACGGAAACGTCCACTTGGCCCAGCATCCTTGATACTCGTATCAGGATTATGTTATTAAGCAGACACCTCAGCCCGGTGGTCCACTAATTGTAGATGAGATTAACACTGTTTTATTTTGATTATCTCATTATCTCAAAAGTGTTTGGTATTTACGGGCACGGTAATAGAGATTTGAGAAAGTGTTTTATTTTTGTAATGGTATAGTTATTTATAAACAGTTATTAAAAGATTCGTTTTAATATGACTTATTGAAGAACGTTGTAAAAGCGATATAATAAACGATTAAGATTTAGATCTCGTGCTATTCACAATAGTCTTTGCCAAATTCATTAGTGTAATTTGTTAGGCGTGTGTTATATTTATAACATACAAAATTAAGTAGGTTGTAATCAGTTATCACAATAATAAATTCTTAAACTGTATTCATCATCTATCAAAGAAGGATAGTTCTGTTCAATGACAAGCAGTCTAACAAGAAATACATATTGTAAGGTGCGTTAAAACTGTTATTCATTGTAAACTTTAAGATTGGTTATTATTCAAATGTCTTGATAATATATTTACGCCCTATAAATTAATAAGCGGAGCCGTTGTGACAATCGTACAAATGGGATACTTAGGTGCTGAAGAACTATTTAATATCTTTCTGACAAGTGGCATTCAGATTGATATAGTTCGGCTTCCTCTTGTTCATTGTGGTTATTTACGATGTTGTGTAGCTATCTTTTGTTTGTAATCACTTTCAAGAGTTCTTTACAGCTGAACAAGTTTATGCACTATATACATTATGCCATAGGTATAGTTTGTGTAGGTACTTACCTATATTTAGATAGAGCTAAATATACCTACGTAAAGTATAGATCTTATTGTAGAGTTCACAAAGAAACCGATAAATTGATTTAAATTATTTCTGAAGATACACATAAAGTACATAATTATATTGAGTAGCATGAAACACATAGTAATATTTTTTTTGAATAATTCACTAATCCTAATACTTGAGTCTTTATATCCACGTAAAGTTTCCATAAGTATTTGTTTATATTTGTTTTACACTGTGAGTAGGTATTATGAGATTTACAAAAACATAAGTGATAAGTACATACCAGTGTAATTCTTGAATTGTTCTCGTTAATTAGGTATAGATATATTGTTTTTCTTTTTGATAAAAATAATAGCCCGAAATATTCCTATTTATACATCGAATTAAATATGAGTAATCCATATAGTGCTAAATACAATAGACAGCCATCACAAATAATATCCACATGATATGTTTATACGTAGATACGTACTACGTACACTACTCATAGACAATGTTTGTGTTCCTATCTAGAATAGACTCTACATTTTCCAAAAATATGTTCATATTAAATCTACGGATTTGTTTCATTGTGTTATTATAAGTAGGTAATACTAATAACAGTTTATAACGCCGTTATTATAAACACTTCTCGATCTGTATAAAAAAGAAATTTAGAATATTCTTTAAGCATTCCTACATACATATTTTAGGCGTCAGGGTCGTGGTCATAAATTACTGAACTTATCTATATTTGCCTGAGCGCGACTGTCTGTTTTTAGAGTAAATACAACATTTTCTGTTTATATTCTCCATACGATATGCTGTGATATTATATTTTTAGTTCCATCAATTTATAAGTACGAGACCTTGACATGTTGAAAACAATTATTTTGAAGGTTCCATAAAATATAACGATTTCAAAATATCAACATTCGATTATGTGTTTCTATATTTGCTATCATAACTCTAATTAGCATTGTAACCTATTTAGCATAGCGTCGTTATTGTTATTATCGAAATAAAACAGTAATTGGCTCATAAAAGTTATAAAGCTCACGACAGATTGTGGTATATTGCTATGACAGGTGTAATGTACAATCACGTGGAGATTCTCTTTTGAATTAACGAAAGTTGTAGGAATGATATGATTCGCAATTACAAGTCATTTAAATATTATAAAACATGAATGAAATAGCTTTTTGAGCCATTGTAAAATCTGAGAATTTCTTTGATGATAAAAAATAACACCAAAGCTATTAAAATTGATACATTACTAGTTAATCCCTTGAAGATTACATACCTGAATACAATGTAAAGCTGGAAATAAATAAAAATATATTTTATTACTTAATGATGAATAAGTCGTCCTTAATAAGGTTAAGATCAATTCGCTACTGTGGATTTAATCTAAAACATAAAATTGTGTTTATCGTACTCATGAAGATTATGTTGCATTACTTTGGATTTTCGGTTTTAAGATAAACATAAGAGCGTAAGGCAATAATTATAACATGGTATTAGGTGTGATTTCCTTCTACTTTAAATATAATATTATATTATTTTTACATTATTGGAATAGTTATTAACAGGTAATTAATTAATGGGGTTGTATAAATAATCTAATTAACATGACTCTGTTTATAATATTTCTTCCTCATATGAAACAATTAAATGAAATTTAAATAAGTATTCATTTTTTCACGACATTGTACTCTATTGTACCTTTATAAATCAAACAATACATTATCAACTTCTTTATTGGTTTTCGAATAATTAATTATTCTAAAAAACAAAAATTGAATCGGCACAATATAATTATTAAACCAGGCACTCTTTTTGCGACTATCTCCAGTCCGTATGGAGACGCGCTTTACAGCCCCAATAAAACAATGAACGCGCTTATCACCTGTTATCAAAGCAGCAAACATAAAATTTATTTGAACGAGTGTGTCGTTTGTAGTTTGTACCGTACGTTTGTACGATCCGACGTTTGTTTTTGCTGTATCATGATAAGATCATGTGTTACAATTAACACATTTTTCAATATTATGCATGGATGTATTCATATGGGTTATTTCTGATGATTCTTGGTGATGATGACTATTGATAAACTTGCTGATCCTTCTTTAGGGATATAGTTATATACTATCATAAGCTTATTTTTTAAACAAAACTGTCTTTTATCCTAAATACTTTATTAAATTTAATCCATTTGATTTGCCTTTATTTTTGTCATTTTAATTCTTTTGAATACAATTATACACTGCAACACTAACTACGTTAAAATTTGTCAGGTCAATTGGGAGTAACGTCTTATTTATTGCACGAAATGAAAAAGCTCTGCCAAACCTCACAAATCGTAACACATTAGAGAAGCGAAAGTCTTTTTCAAATTATCACAACTAATATCATTCATCCAATCAATTGGCAGTTCGTGACTTCTTACAAAACAATGGGATCACGGGTTACAATGCAGACGTTAAAACACAATAAATTTAAATAAAAAAGCAGACGGACCGTTAAGTCCGAGCCAATGTTGACATGATTCGCTTACATTGATGTAATTTAATTAAAAATTCAACTTTTCTGTTTGGTTTATTTTTGCCACCAATTTTTCTGAATCAAATTCTATGTATTATAAATGCAACACTTTATATTGTTTGATTTTTTTATATTTGCTAGAAAAACATTTAGGAATCTATAATTAATTTCGAGATAAGTTATTTTTAATTTTAACTTTACGTAAAGATTCTTTACATAAATGTAAACTACACCTGACATTATCTTGAGTAGTAATTAAAATGTACCTATCCCCAAGATTTTATTAAAACATCGAAAGTGTACGTTATGCATAATTAGCTAAAAGCTATATATATAGGGTGTGAGCTGTCTCAAGTGACTAATTGGTTGACAAGTGTTCGGGAACACTTAATTAGCTCATAAACGACGGGGCGTCATCGCTAGTTAGTGAATGCATTGAGATGCGTGAAAGGAAAAAAAAAACATTTTTTAACGTTTTTAGTTCAATCATTAAGGGCACATAGGTACTATTATATCACAAGGTTTTCGTGGAAATCGTGGAATTGGCACGGTTTTAAAATAACACAATGGACATAAAATATATTATCGTTTTCTAAATCCAATCTCTTTTGTTTCAGTATGGGCTGAAACAGGCGAATTTCGGGATAGTGGGCACTCGTCATTAAATTCAGGGGGATCGGGAGTGGACCAGTCTTCATTGTACGCGCCGCCTAGACCAAGAAGAGACCGAAAACTAACTGACGATAGTGAGTATTTTTATTTTTTATTTAACAAAATCATAATAATATGATACTTATAATATTAAAAAAAAAGTGTGTGAGAAAGATTTTAAGAAAATGTCTTTCGCTCAAAAGAGCTTTTTGTATAAATGTGGTAAACTCGCTACAGATGTAAATTTTTATTGTTCGTTATATACATACATTGTTATTACGGAATCTATAGTTTATTCCATAAGTTTCGATAAACAAATCCCATGAAAGTATTGAGACTATTTTTTAACTCATCATAGCTAAAAATAAATGGTTCTAATATTAAAACTCATAATACCTACAGGCTACAGTTTCCATCATATCGACCACACAGAGTGACAAAATTAAAACTGTAAGTAAACTCGGTAAAGCGGTAAAATCTATTAGCAAATACGTCCGCACGTTATTCTAATGCTTTCACAAACACTGCTCGTTGGCGCCTGATATTCCTCATATGCATACTGTAAAAATGTTTAATTTTAAACTCGATAAATACGTATTATTATTCATTCATAAGCTAACATTGTTTATGGTATGCGCTATAAAAACTACGCACGCGTCTTGATGATTTGTGTTAGACCTTGAATTATGGAACGAAAAGTTTCGGTAAAATTTTTAAGAAGTAAATTGTTTATTTTTATTTTGCAAATATAAAATAAAATATCGTAATGGCAGAGATCTATTTTCACTAATAGAATCCTTATTGGCATATAATCTACATGATACAGGTAAAGGTAGGAACCTATATAGGTGGGCATAATGTTGACACTAAGAAAGCGACCAGTCCAAACAACAAGGATAATGATGTAACATATTAAAGAAACGTTGTAGCGTTATCACAGAGTGCTAGTGTGAAGTGGCGTGTACCGATATCGGTAACACATGTTAACTGCGCTATTTACCTTCAAGCTTGTGTCGTGTCGGCCGATCGCAAAGGTTGTGTCGGAATGATGGATGGGTCGGCGGGCGCTCAAAGCGTATCGCCGATAACACTATCATATCGACGTTCGGTATCGTAATCGTCCGCGAGAATGCGAGGTAGCGTCCAGCCCAACCTGAAATAATCCTACTTGTTCATTATACAACGTGTAGCCTTGATTGATTGTTTTAATATACCCGTAGCACTCGTAGTGCAACCTTGAATGCATTTTCATACCATGACTAGATAATATAATAATAATTCGGAACTGATTGCAATGTCAAAGTTATCATATTATGTAAGTACTTACTACTTTCGTGTAAAAAAGATAAACTTGAAGTACATATTAGGTACTCTACATTTTCCTCGTGTACACAATTTTAATGATGATTCTGATAATACATATATTGATATTAAGAAAATAGAACAAAACTGTATTTACTAAATAAAACATTTGTTAAATTTTTAGATGAATAAAATGTAATCAAAATTTCGTATCACTACCGTGTTTGTTACACTCGGCGCCAATAATAAAAGTAATATAGTAACTATAAATTATTATTGCAGCTTTTATCGTTTGTTACGAAACAAATTGACTAAATAAATCTTTATTATAGCTTAACTACATAGATAGTCACACATAAATGTTATTTTTCAATAAATGACAGGTATAAATGACGATCACACGTGATATAATAATTACTCGTAGGTATGCAAAATTTAAGTGTTCCATAAACAAAACAGGATGAGATAATGTCAATTATTTCCATTATTAACTTTTCTTTTACATAGTTTCATCGTGGTTTCATCCAAATTCATGAACGAATGCAACTTATCAAAAATAATACAATTCGGTGCCATAGTGTTAAAAGAGATACGTAACTACGTAAGTGAGAAGATTCAAGTATCATTGAACTTTGTAGAGCTTTTTTCATTCATATAATTTACATGCATGTTCTTCACAATGTTAATTGCATACATAAGTTTTATGTTGAAGACGTTCCACACACATGCTTTATTGGACCTTTGGAACGGCAGTGAAGATATTAATGAATTGTAAACACGTATCATCGTGTCATTAGTGAAAAGATAATAACTAAATAAATCATCAATCAAGATAAATCGCTGCAATAAAGTTGCCAAGAATAATCCGATTAAAAGCGCAAATTACATTTGGAATTGGTTTGTTGGTTGATACGAGCACTCATTAACGCGTAATTCGAAATAATAATTGAGGTTTTTCCAAAAAATATGTATGCTCTTAAGTTTAAAAAAAATCATCATCAATCATGGATATTTTTTTTGTGTTTATTTAAATTACTCTGAATCAAACTTATGTTTCAATTCGATGAAGTGTTTTAAGGAGGAAACTTTTCACCTAATTATTTCATCGAGTTCGTATTGTTTATTATAGCTGCGATATATTTTTACGCATTAATAATAATTTATAATTAAATGAATACTCTGAATACATTTCCAATGCTACGTTTTTAAACCATTTTTTGATCCATACAATTTTAAAAGATATATAGTATAGATATATATCTTCACAGTAACTTTTTATCTACGAATCTGTATGAGTCATTGAAGATATTCCCTGCAAAAGGCTGTTACGTTAACTGACATTGACTATCGTAAAAGATAATTTAGCATTTCGTTCAAATCGTACCTATAATGTCTGTGATCTCAAAATGCAGAACAATTATAATATGCAATCGGTTTATTGACACGAGGATTTCGACTAAACCCAATATACGGGCTTGATTGCGATCGTACCGTTATCAGTAACGTATTGATGTAATAACACCCTATCACTGTCCCCACGGCCGCGACATACTTATGTACCTGTCCTTGCTACATTGTTTTAGAAAACGAATGTGGTGCTAATTAAATTGAAAAATGTTGTCACATATGTACAAGCAAATAAATGAAACTAAAACCTTAAAATGAATTAAATCCAACATATATTTTCTATGTCTCTGTTTTGCTCTACATAAAAGTAACTTTTGTAGATTTTTAAACTTATTTCCATTTTTAAATAGGTATAGATTACTCGAAAGATAAATATAAATATCAGTTCCAAAATAATATTCTAAAATGGCAACATCGATACAAGTTATCTTGTCCATCAAAAAGATATTCCAAAAAATAAATCTAAAACAGAATTATTGATATTCATTTACGTGACGCTCCCTTCACCCATTTATCTGAAAATAGAATGTAACAAAAACTAGAAATTATAGTGTAGTTCATAAATTACGTTATAGTGACGTTGATCATTGAGAAAAACGGATTTACAGCTGTGTCGTAAACGAATCCACTGCGTCTGCGCCTAAATCCTGGGTATTAGCGGTGGATTGCTACCGGTGGACGGCGCTCATGATTCAGTACTTTTATCTACGTTTTATGTGAAACAAGCTTTAAATGCTCGATAGGACGGTTGTCGTGTTTATTTACATGTAACCCAATTTTAAACCGCTAAAGAAATCCGCTAAAATGAAAATTACTGATTTATTACTTTCATATAATATCTGTGCCTCCAGTGAATAAGGGAGTAAGACGAGTTATTCCCTTTGGTTTTTATTGCACCATTGGATTCAGCTCGTCAAAATACACAACATATCAAAAGGACATATCTCTAGCTGCATCCTAACCCATTTTTTCGAATGACCCAAACGGTATAAGTAGGGTGTGATTAACGGTATAAGTTACCTTATCCATCATTTTAGGCAATCGCAAAGGAACTATTCGTCTCGAGTCAAAATAACCCACGAACACAAGGACGTATGTGTAGTTATACTTTTTGAATAAAGACATAATTCATTTTGTTCCATCCGTGCTAACACTATTTTAGTATATAAACGCATTTGTGTCATTTTTCTAACATGAGCATAAAGGAACAACTCTTAGTGTCATTGGTTCAAGTGACGATATGAGACAGTTTCGCATTAATGCCGTGTTGTAATTGGTCTATTTGAATACTGCACGGAAACAACAGACACTATTTCTTTTTGCTTAATAATATTTTTCAATCGTTTTTTCAATAAATATGCAACAATAAATCTTTATATTTAAAAAAAAAGGTATTTATCAATCAACTTGTAATACTAATAATATTTCTATGGAAATTAACTATTTTTTGCAATAGATAAAAATACAGTTTTAATTAACACATTAAGTGCATTTAATGATATTATACTCTTTGTTTATATAAATAGAGAACGATAATTGAATTATCTAAAAAAGCCAACAAAAATGTTAAGCTTATATTTTCTTCTTTTAATTGGGTAAGTTTTCTAAAAAATAACTAGTTTTTAATCTTTTTTTTTTTAATTTAATCTAACCAATAATACTATAATTATAGACGCATAGAAAAAAAAATTATAACCAGTCTTGAAGAGTCTCTTCAAGTCGTATTTGCATCCAAGGCACCTTCAAATCTGTGCTTAATTTTTTCATAAAATCTCTGCGGCTCATTGTTTTTTCTTTATTTATCTATATTATTTTGATATTATAAGATATAGAAATTGTTAAAATTTCATATCATGCCGTAAAATATTGCCACAGACCACCTATAACTTTCCCTGTAAGGTAACTGAACATACAGGAATATGGTTTTCGAGCTTCTCTTAACTCTTTATAGTGCTTGTATCCTCAATGTATAACAAATATTCGTTTATAACCAGACAACATCTCAGCCACCCAATCCTCTTTCTTGGAGTCCAAATCCAGCGGAGGACAACAGTCATTTACTAAAATTGAAGGTTTTTCGTCCTAGTGTTAAAGTTTTCTGGATCCTATTTTATACTCAATATATAGTATATAATACTATATCATGTAAAACGTGACTTGGAAAAAAAAATATTCACATAAATCACAAAATAATTTTTTTTAAACAATCGTAAAAGTTACGAAAAGCCCAATTATACGTCAAAATGACGTACAACATCCTCTTAACTACAAAATGGCGGAATTTACCGGGAAGAGCCAACTATGTACTGCTAGGTCTCGACGGCTAATGAGTTGTTTCTGGATTTCGAAGTGATTCGATGGTAAATATAGAAAAAACAAAGATATTTCGCCGCGGTGTACATCAAATTTACGTAGATTGGACTTCTAGGGTTAAATGCATAAACACCTAAATGTTGTTTTGTTTTTATTATATCTAATAACGTTAAAAAATCCGTTGATTTCACTCGTTTTTCAAGCTACATGCATGGTTGTTCCACTAAAAGGCTTCAATTGAGTCATAAAGTACACAAATTTCAAGCATGATAAGTCGCATTATTTCTATAAAACCAAAACTGGCAATAATATAAGTCGTGTTAAGCGACTATGAACATAGTGCTTTAGGGCATAAGTCGTTATATTGCAAAGAGCAAAAAAAAATTATGTGA
Organism: Colias croceus; assembly: GCF_905220415.1. Classification (NCBI taxonomy): domain Eukaryota; kingdom Metazoa; phylum Arthropoda; class Insecta; order Lepidoptera; family Pieridae; genus Colias; species Colias croceus. The sequence continues at coordinate 3,481,457 of NC_059544.1, read as the reverse complement.
ATACATTGAGTTATTCCATGAAGTACTCGTTCATAAGGCCACAACTACAAAAAAACACGAAAAAAGTATATTTATGGGGTTGTTACAATATCTGTTTATATGTAAAACTAAAGTCTAACATCATATCTTACCCATACAAGCTTAAAAATTTGAAGTTATAAAGATTTAGTGTTGATATATAGTTTTTTGTCTCTCCTGAAAAGTGCTGTTTTTGAGTTATTCCCTTATTCACTGGAGGCACAGATATGTGCTCTTACTTATAGGTGTTATAAGTTAGGTAAAAGACATGAAAATAGTAGTTATTAGTTTAATAAGATATATGCCACAAGTTTATAAATTTATTTTTGGTATTTATACGAATAGTATGTAAGTGATTTTCTACATGTAAATAACGAATCAGACGCTGGTCACAACGTCGTGCCGTATATTTATAAATGTAGAAACATTAAGGAGTTTATTGTTTTATTTTCGGTGACATATTATTATAGCGGATTTACGCGTGTCACGCGTATTTTCGTAAATTTAATTTTATTGTTTCATGTTTATATTTTCGTGGCAAGTGTGCTTAATGTACATGAAGATATTTAAACACTTTGAGTAAAGGATTAAATGTATAAATTCAATGAACATGCCATCTGGTAGAGTGAAAGCAAATGATGTCATGAGTGAATCTTTCAACGTCTTATTTAGGTGAAATTTCTTACCTTATCTCATGTTTAAGCCTCATATTTGTTACCAGATCGACCACTCACAGAAGCGACGATAAAGACAGAATCCACAACACCCGGCGTGGGCCCCGACGAGCCATCTCTCGACGACAAGGGCGACAAGAAGAACAAGCGACAAAGACGACAGAGGACGCACTTCACGAGCCAACAGCTGCAGGAGCTGGAGGCGACCTTCGCGAGGAACCGCTACCCCGACATGTCGACGAGGGAAGAAATCGCGATGTGGACGAACCTTACGGAAGCGAGAGTTAGGGTAAGCTATTTTAATATATTTGTTACAATCAAAGCATATAAAAAGCTTTTCTTATGAATATGATATAAAAAGAGGGTATATTAACATCACTATTCACGTACAGTAAAAAACAGCACCAAACTATCGATGAAATTCACAAAAAGAATCCCGTAAAAGTTTTTTAGCAGAAATTTGTGTGACGCGACAGCCGTGAAGGTGTTCAACAATATTAACGAGCTATATGTTTAGACTAATCGGTGCATCCGGCGCTCCTTCGATATTTTTGTATCTCGCCGTCGAACGGAACACCAAATCCCTTAATCCATGAGGATTTCAAGCGTCTATTTTGGTCTTTTCATAATCCCGGGCTTAAATGTGATCGCATCCACACACTGTCAATAGTTTTGGAAGGCCTGTTAGAGATTCTGCGGTTCTACTCAATTCGTATTATTTACTCTGCGCTCCGAATACGTGGGATACCTCTGGGTTGCTTTGGTATGCCAAGAATTAATGTCGTCCATGTTAATCCCCAGGACGTGTTGTTTCGCTAATTTTTTGAGGAATCTGAAAAAGTAAATGTCACATTTACTGTTTTATGGGAAGTAAGTACAGTTTAATGGATTTAAAACCATAATAAACTACTAACACTGTATATAAATAAAAACTTAAATAAATATTACTACTCAAAAGTAATAATTAAATAGTTTTGATTATTTGTTTGCTATAATTAACTCAAAACTACTCGTTATGGATAAAGTTCTAAAGCTCTCTATTCAGTTCGGCTCTATAGTTAGTAATATAGTAGGTAGATTACAGTTATTATAACTACCTGAAAAGATGTATAGACGCTCTAAGCTACACATATAAACATTCAAATTAAAGACTAATCAATTATAAGACTTATGATGAAGTAAATTTACAATATCAGTAAAAAAAAGGTATTGCGATATTGCAGTACCTAATTCATAGATTAATTTTCGCGTAATCTTGAACGCACTTGTAATTCGATACCTTTAATTATTGCTGCAATCTTCTACAGATATTTGTAAATTGATATTTTCCAAATGAGCCCCGTGCAAGTATTTCAAGTGCTAGATATTCATTTCATACTTGTACGATTGTAGTCTGTACGTCTGTACGTCTGCTTTGAACGGCGTGCGTTCCTTAAATTATCTGTGTTCAAATTACAGGGCTGTGATGATAATAATTATTGTATGTGATATCATATTATTAACTATCATATAATTGATTATTTTTAACTGACTTCATTTGTCTGTGTACTTATAGGGTTTTCAGTTGCAATTTGTTAAAAATATAGATAAAGTTTAACTATTATTTTTTATTTCTCTTAAACTTTTCTACTTATGAGATAAATGAAAATAATAAAATAAATATAAGAATAAATATAAGAAAAAAAAAAATATAAGAATAAATGTTACCACTTAAATTAATATGTTCTCCTTTTGATATGCATATACATATATAACTAGCGGTCCGCCCCGGCTTCGCCCGTGGTACATATTAACGTTTTCTCTACATAAGAACCATCCTCGTACTTCAAGGAATATAATAAAAAAAGAATTATCGAAATCGGTTCAGCCGTTCTCGAGTTATGGAATTACAACGAAAAGTGGCATTGATTTTTATATATTAGATATGCATGTAATTGTTTGTAATTTTTAAATTTCATACTAAAATGACGGAGGGTCTAATGTATATCCATAGCCTGTTTAATCATTTTTTTTTATATTTGTGAATTAAAATTCAAAATCATGTTAAAAACGCACCTCATCAGGCAACCCTAACGTAGGGATTAGCGGCCGTTCGTCTGCGCAACTCTTCGCGTCAAATAAATCTGTGCGCGCGCGCACCGATAAATCGTCGAACATTATTTTTGTTACCAACTCATTAGGGTCATTGCCTGCCTATTGACTCTTAAAATATGATATCTTAAGCTCAATGTTTTGTTAACCGCATGCGTTTGCAAATTACTTCTGTCATACGTTATCAATTTCGTCGCTTATGTTTCCGTTTATAATTTTGCACGACGGAGATGACATTTTTAATTGCAATAATGTGTGCATATTTTTAAGTTTGAATATGATTTCTGAAATAACAAGTACAAAAATGTTCAAGTATCAGTTACTGCACAATTTGCTGAATAAAACTTTAATTATAACTTCAAATTATTTTTAATTTGAAGTTATACTTAATTATAGCATTTTAAACACTTCTCTTCACTTAGATACCTCTTATATAAGGAGTTTGCACAACGAAACAGAGCTTCACCAAAGTTTTACAAAAACTACTTCAAGTAGAGCAAATAAGATCTCAACCTGAATCTCTAAATAAGAGAACATTAAAAAAGATAAACTATTTTCTACGCAAGTAAATACATTGCATTCTACGAGGATTCTGAGAAAGCACGGCTGGGAGGGGCCGTCAAGCCAATCGTCCGTGAAACAACTCTTGACACATTTCATTTGGTACGAAACGCGCCGATTCGCACCCTGACAGCGCATTAACGATCATACTAATAACTCATGTATCGAGGTCTTATACGTTCTTAGAATGCGAGACACGTGTATTTTACGCGTAGAAAATATCGTAGATGTCTACGGTTGATGTCTGTTTACTTAATTTCGTAGCACCTCTTACAAAAATGTTGTAGGGGCAGTCAGATTTCTCAGTTTGCATTGTGAATCTCGCCAGATAAATATTTCGAACGATTCGAATGATTCGAATCTAAGGTATGCCCACGCCAATAAAAAATACATTTAAATAATCCTTAGGACAGTTTTTAGTGATCTAACAATAAAATGTTTTACAATGAGTGTTTGTAGATAGATAGAAAAACATTTTAGTGAGTTTGCTAGAAAAAAAGTGTAACGCATCCGGCGACAGACTCGCCGGCACGTAACATTATTTATTTTACGTGAAGCGCTTATGCAGGTTTTTCCGCGCTTTTAACGCCCGATGCGTGCAAACAGTTTAGCCTTCATGCTATTTTTCCTAAAGCCTATCCACGAATGGAAATTTTAGTCCTCGATGACAGTGATCGGGGATGACATATTCCGTGTAAACTAATAATGCTTTGGCACAATTCATGATAATGCTTAAAATAAAGGTTAGTCAATTAGGTATGCTAAAACCAATAAAAATAGGCATAAGGAAAGAAAGATAGATGTCGTATACGGAATGCGGAACAACATCGAAATAAAATTAACAATACAGTGTCACAGTATCAAATCCTAACCTTTATACAACACTGTTAACTGTAAAATGTAGACAGTAATCTTGCAAAGTATCACATATTCCGAAACAAGATTATTGAGGAACAACGATTGCAAATTCACGTAATACCGTGTAATACTGCCAATAAATTTCCGTTAAACAAAATTGCACTATATCGCTAAACATTAGAGTTGGTTCTCGAAATTTTCCAGTTAAATCGGAGATTTGATCAGTTAGGATAGTAGATGTCTTACCGATATCCTACTTATGTTTTGAAAGACCGAATGTCGAGTGTTTTGATCGTATGAGCCTCGTGTGGATTTAGAATGGCAAATATTCTACTCAATGAATATGAACTGAAAATTGTTGTTTTATAATCGCACTAATCTATGTTTATTAAGGAAAGGATTATATTTTGCGGTAGTCGTGCTTGATATGTTGTCATCTGGAATTAAAATATATTTATACAAAAGATAATAATATTGGCGTTACAGCATGATTCATTTTGCACTTATATAATTTACATTCAGTGCTCAAAGTATTATTAGTTATTCTTAGTGCAGAGTTATTGTGTTTGTTATTATATCTGTATCAGTATGCGTATTTCTAATTTAGTTACCTCTACATTAACAATAATATCTGCAGACAGACAGGGAAATTATCTTTAGATCATGGACCCAATAAATATCTAGTATATTCGTCCATGCTTTAGATACAATGAATGGCTAAATATGAATTTAGAGTTGAAGAAGATAGAGCGAGGAAAATGATTCATGTATTAAGATCTGGAAAATAACAATTCGCTACTGTCTGAAGGAGAGTACTTTTATTTTTCTTGGGCACCATTATTTGACGGCAACTTGACTCCGCAGGGTGCATTTAATAATAATCTACTTACAAGGGGTGTCTCTGCGGTCTAATGCGAACAGATGTTATCGTACTACAACCACTAGGAAATTGAAGACAAGGTGTCTTCTTATTCTTCTTTTCAAGAATATAAAAGCTAAATATTTCAAAAAAAATATGTAGATTTTTATATATCACTACTTCTTAAAATATTTGTTCAAAGTCATTTTTCCACGATTTATTTTGTCTGTAATACATTGAGATTTAAAAAACCATTCATCCCTGTAATAGAGTGAAATGAAAACCCTGGATTTAGACATTGTATGTAAAATAAACGTATATTGGCTAGACTGGGACAACCCTACATTTCGCACGTGTCAAATCCTAGTTCATATCCATTTATACGAGCCAAATTGTTTATTTGACTTTCGGCTGGTGCCCAAATAAACGCTATTGCAGAATTCCAAGCTATATTGCCATCGTAATATATACCATAATCCCTAACCCAGAACTAAGAGCAGCGATTCCGATAGACCGTCATTTGATTGATGATACTAATAAAACTGTGATTCTAGTTTAATTTAAATTTAAGGCAATTTAGCAACCCTGCTCACGCTGACCGTAAAATAGGTTTATTATTCGGACGGGGCGGACGCATCGTTCCGTGTTTATTATTATAATATCGGCGAATAAATGCATAGGTTATTCATCAGCTTCGTTATAGTAACAAACTGCAATGCATTTTCTCAGATAGAGAATATGGTTATATTAGGACTGATGCTCTATAGTCCATATTATATTCATAGACTAATGGATATCTAATTATTTTTGACATACTGGGATATTTCTAAATAATCGCTTCTAATATTAATTACCTATAAATTTTTAAAAATAAATTAAAAACTGTCTGTATAAAAAGCTTTTCATAAAAAATAGCCCTAATATAATCAGTTCTCTTCTTAAATCGCTAGCAACTGAAGAGCTTTAAAATTAAGCACATACAAAACATACTAAATGAGTGCAGCGCGTTCTCTAATCCATATAAATAGATCAGAGCAGTAACAAACTACTAGATATTCACGTAAAGAGCATCGTTTATCGTGAAAATAGCGCAGCTTGTAAGACACACGCGCTGTCAGGGCCACGTCAGGCCATGAAGGTTTTAGGCGTGATGGCGGACATTAATCTTGCTGTACACGTCCCGCATGATAACATGATAACATCCCCAACCCTCCGCGTGCTGCCGAATTATCTGAACATGATTGGAACTTTCCTTATTTTAGCTTCAAATGACAGCAATGCTTAAACAATTTCCGTCGCAGTTTTCAAATTCCAATTGGTAGGTGGACGCCAGATCGGTTTTGAATGATATTGTGGTATAGCTTTGAGTCCGTTATTGTCATTGAATGGTAGCGAATACAGAATTGATTGTTTATCATATAAAGTTATGGTTCTCCTATTCATATTTAAGAATTGAGCCATTTGGAATAATAATGGTAGGCAGAGATTTAAATAGTTAAATGAAAATTTGATATACCATTGTTTTCTTTAACTTAAACATGAAAAAATGTTATTCTAATTAAATATTTATGTTTAAGATTAAAAAGTGTAATCCGAATAATTAAAAGGCAAACATTAGTATTGATTACGGTTAAATAAAAATTATCACAAGGCTCCCTCCGCTTGACGAAGGCCGGGAACACCATCCTACAATAATATATTTAAAGGATTAGCCTCGCGTCGCAATATCGCGACCCTCCGGTCTCCTACACCCCGCTGCGCTGTCCGCTATTCAAATAATGGAAATTATTTCCACATATGTGCACCTAAATAAATATCATTCTGTTGTCATTATTGAACACCCCAACCTTTGTGTGGAGCTATTTTCACCCGCTTGTTCGTGGTCACAGGATGTAAACGGAAAATTTATCTATCTTTAATCGTTTTAATATTGTTAAAATTTAAAGTTCCGTTTGAAGCTTATTTTGAATTGGGTACCTACGAATGCTTCACCTGTGCAACAAAAACCAAGCCCACGTGAATTTGCGAAATTTATGTTTCGAAAAATAAACGTTCGTATATGGGGTGGAAACGACCGTTTATGTTCACTTAACCGAGGAAAGAGGGTATTATTTACCGTTTCGGCTGGGTGAACACGCCACAGTGAGTGAGACAAATACCGCTGCCGGCACAATATTTATTGCAGTCGCTACGTGGATTGCGCAATTTATCGCGGAGGTGTCGTCGGCGATCGATCGCTCACTGATGGACGTGGCCATACATCAGCGAGAACGTTATCTCCGCTCACGGCGACTTATCGGCCTCACTCCGCCTCTAACCTCGGCCTTCCTAAATAACAACATCGATTCGCCGCAGACCTCACTGTGCGGCTCGAAACCCGATCATTTATTGCGGTCTAAGAGTTCGCATCGGTGTGGAGATGCCCCGTCCAATCGCGACGCTCGTTTATCTTCATTTCGCGGCCGCAATTAGACGGGTCGTTGGCTGCGACCGGGCGGGGCCGCCGCCTTCGCTATTACTACGTGGCTCGAATACCCCGGCGCTTCGCTCCGCTCCGTCAACTCGGTAATGAGTAAAGTTAATAGGCGCCCACGCGACACTCCGCCTCAGGATTGCGTGCTCCGTCAAAGTTTCTCCGATTCCTTAGATCGTAACATAACAGAAATGTCCTTTGTTCCAGGTATGGTTTAAAAATCGAAGAGCGAAATGGCGGAAACGCGAACGGAACGCCATGAATGCGGCGGCCGCGGCCGCGGCGGACTTCAAGAACGGATTTAGCACGCAATTCAACGGCCTAATGCAACCGTTCCCCGACACGGACGCGCTGTACTCCTCGTACCCGTACAACAACTGGGCCGCGAAGGTGCCCAGCCCGCTCGGCACCAAGAGCTTCCCGTGGCCCGTGAACCCGCTCGGCTCCGTGGTGCCGGCGAGCCACCACCAGGGCTCCGTGAACTGCTTCAACACGGCGACGTCGATGGGCGCCGTGGGCGGCGGGTCGATGGGCGGCGTGGGGGGCTCCGGCGGCGTCGGCGGCGGCGTGGCGCCGTGCCCGTACACGGCGCCGCCCAACCCGTACGGCATGTACCGCGCGGAGCCGTGCCCGGCGATGTCGTCGTCGATCGCGTCGCTGCGGCTGAAGGCGAAGCAGCACTCGTCGAGCTTCAGCGGCGGCTACGGCAACCTGTCGCCCGTGTCGCGCGCGGGCTCGGCGCCGCTGGCCGCGTGCCAGTACGCGGCCGACCGCGTGCTCTGAGACCGCGCCACCGCCTCGTAGGCGCGCTCTCACCGCACGACACGCTGACACTTATGGGACTCCACGCTGACCACTAAACACAAACTAAATAATAACATTGGTTTATATAAAAGTAAAATTCGGTTGATATAGGTATTCAATGTTAAATTATGTAAAAGGTAAAGGTAATGTAAAGCTTATCTACTAAATTCAGTACCTGTTTCAATAAAAAATACGAATCAAATGTGATAAAGGTTTCAATAAAATAAAAAATAACGATTATTCCTATTTCGAAGTGTCAGACGCGGCTCCATAAGTGGCATCAATGATTTAATTTAAAATTGTGAAACTTCAGGCAATAAACTAAACGATTCGTACTAGACGGTGTTTTGTAAATATGTAGCTATGTACTTATTACTTACGTATACCAAAGCGATGTGTGCAATTTTTACAAGCTTATGTATGTAGATTTATGATTTTTTTGCGATATTTTTTATGAAATTATGATTTAGATCGCAAATTGTAAATATTAGTTACGTAATTAGGTTATTTATTACTATGTTTTGTTTTAATTTTTAATAAATACGTTCAAGCATTTACGTGTAAATTGTGGTAAATTATATGAAATTTTTAATCTTTAGAGTATCTACAATAGATATTGTTCATAATATCTACTTTATGAAGTTAAATACCATTTTTTTTCGGTATGTGATCCGTTTTGTTAGTTTATCATTGTTCTCATAAAAATTCTAAACGAAAAATGATGAAAAATGTTTACTTAAAAAATCTGTACCTTTTACCAACCCAACATTTTTGCTAATGCTACTCTTTGAATCGACATTCATGCTGAAAGTCTTTGAGTACCTAGACTGTAGACGAACATTAATAGAGAAAAAAATAACAGATAATTTTATGACGAATCAAATCTCATTCAACATATTGTAATAACAAATAGTAATTATGATTGGTTGTTAAAGGGAACAGCATTTACGATTATTAAAAAGATAACCAGTGCCACCGATTTTTTTAATGTACCTACATCTAAAGTTAAATCATTGATCATTACCTAGTATTAAAATTAAAAATATTTTTATCTGCAACATTTGAATTGGTGACTGAAGTGTTTAATTTTGTATCCATAAATATATTTCAAAATTATTTTATAAAACTTGAAGAATGTGACGCGTAGATACCTACATTTCTTAACGTTTTGAAAAACTATGAAACGGGCGAAAAGCCATACAATGAGATTAACGTAACCAGGATCTCATTACTAATACGAGTAAATATTTATTATAACAATTAAAAATTGTATATAATTGTATTTATAGCGGTTAATGTTTTACTAGAACATTGTAATTAGTAAATATTAATTAGGGAACCCACATCCGTGTGCCTAATGTTAGTGAAACCCAAAGTTATGTAAAATATAATTGTATATAATTAAATCGGAGTATTGTAATGTAACAGTTGAAAATTGAGGTTTTCATTTTATACATATCAAACAAAATATATGCGAGCGGCTAGTTTCGGATTATTTTGTAAATGTATTCAACGAAACACTGATTGTTTTGTAACTTAAACCTCTAGTCATAATAAAAAATAATTACAGAACAGATCTATTCGTTTTATTTATATGCTTTGTGATTATATTCTAGACATTATTTCTGAATTAATTCTGCGTTTACTACTTAGGTACTAGTAACTGAAACTCTATCAATGAATGCTAGCTTCTTTTGTAGACGGCTTGAAGTCTGCATTCCCATTGGGAAGCTTTAGGAGAGCTTTATATTATAGCAGTTACTGTAGCATACATATTTCACAATATCTAGTGAAGTTTTTCTTGTTAGATAAAAATTTACTGTGACTTACCTACCTTTAAATCTTAAGAAGTTGTTTTGATATAACTACTATTTATAGGTATTAAACTCAATCAACCAAATAAAAACAAGATCAAAGAATGTAGGAGACGATAAAAATCTTTGTGTAATAACAACAATTAGGTTTTTTATGTAGGTACCCCACACTTTAACACAAAATATTTAACATCGATTGGCGCGAAAATAAGAAAACACAATCACAATGAATAAGAATGACAGATTCCAAATTCAAATGTTATGTTGTTTTATTTTTTAATTGTATCAGTGTTAATGGCCAGTAAGTAAGAAAACTGATTCTTAGGCACTATGCACATACATATTACCGATCCGAGATACCGAGTTTTCTCGTCAAAAATAATCCAAACTTCAGTCACATTAAGGTTCTTTCAGGTTTCGTAACTGTGAGTCTAAATTCATCTATTTTTCAGTGGCTCACGCGTGAAAAAGATTGTTGGTTTCGCTTGATGAATTAATTGTAATTTACTAGTTTCAAATTATAAGGTCATCTTTGTTTTATTAAAATTGTTTGTTCAAAGGGTACCTTAATAAATATATTACTAATGCATGTACTTATGTACATCATTGTATGTTTAATTTATTTTTAAAGACCGTATACCCAAAATATATCATGGATTGTCAGTACAAAATGGCATCGGTAGCGATAAAGCGCTTTCGAGCGCTGCAGAAGATGTGCATTAAATTGAAATGGAAATAAATTCAGCGCTGCCGTAAGCTATTTTATGGCGGCGACGGCTGGCAGCGAGAGATAGATTGCATTGTCAACGATATTGCTATTACTATTAAAATATAAGAACATTATAGGAAATTCTTTAAAATGTTTTATTTACACATCATATTAATGTGATCTTTAGTTTATATATAGGTAGTATACAGACCAACGAAATGCATTATGCATATCGGCAATTACAAAAACGTTATCACATAATGTATTATAATTTAAAAAAATCTCTTTTGATTGTAGGTACATAATATTTCAAAAATAGAAACAAGAAAATTCGATATACTCAAGTAGATAGTAAATTAAAATTTAAGATAATCTACACAATATTTTGATTTTACACAGAAAAAGCTCTTTCATATGGAGGGTTGTTTGAATTTCAGCATAATATACCTACGTATTCTCTGCCCTGCTACTCAATATAGAGTTTCAACTTATGTACCTTTTAATTATAGAGATGCAGTATATAAGAAAAAGAAAAAGGTAAGTAACATATAAGGCTCTTCAAAACATGATAGGTACAGAAAATGTGCCTTGGGTGTCATTTAGATTGTCATAAAAAATAAACCAAGATGTATTATTCATTGTGTGCGCGATGACAGCGCCCCTAGTGGCCGCAACTATTCAGGACTTGTCATCTGTCAAATCATTTCAACTGATGTCAACTAGATGATAATATATTTTTGTGATATTGATTTTCGACTAGTTTTTCAACGAAATTGAAAAAAATAGTGTAAAAAAGTGAGTGTGTATATTATACCTAGCGATTTTCTTCCTGGTGAAAAATATTTTTTTCTCTTCACAGCAGCTATCCATTTTTGTCTTTGCTGTAATGTCCACTTTGATGTTGGAAACGAATTAAACTTGCAGGAACTGTTTTTCCCATTGTTTTTACAATTTACGACACAGCATGTACTTATGACCCATATCGCTAATTTTTATGTTTTTACTTAAAATTATAAAGGTAGTTATGAAAATAAAGCAATTTGCCACATGACAGCCCAGAATTAATTCACATTTCTGCCACGTCGTGCGCTACGGTCGATTTGCCGTTCCCTACCACCCACTTCGCACATAGCCAATAAATAAACATAGAGAGATATAACTGTTTTCTTTCCATACTTCTTCACAAACGTATTAATTAATAAAATTACTATTGTCTTTGCTCTATGGTCACAAGTAAATTGTTGCCTATGAGTTATGACGATAAAATATTGTAAAGTGATTGTAAAGAAACCTTAAATGCAAACAGCATTTAAGGTTGGTTTTTGCTGATTTCATAGAAATTGATTAAAATAATTCAAAAATAATAAGTTGATTCTAGAGATAGAGTGACCAAAATATCACGATACTTACTTATTTAAATTAATTATCTTAAATGTATGTTAGTATATACTTAACAGTATTATTTTATAAAAAAACAAAGTGAGTCCTACACTTTGGTGTTTAGAATTTCTGGCGTACCATGAAGAAGTTTTACTTTTGTTTCCAATAATTTTCCAAACATTCCTAAGTAAGAAATTTGTTCTTTGTAACATACCTTAATTGTTTATGATGACATACCAATTTGTTTGTACGAGTTAAATAAGCGATCCCAAAATATCGAATAGAAACTGATTCTTGTTATTTGAACCAAATAAATTAAATTGGATAATAAAACATTTTAATACATTTGATTTCGTTTCGCGCAAGTATAATCCAAATTTCAGGGTGCTACAAAGCCTGTCAATAAATCGCGATCAATTGATTTACGAAAATCGTTGACCTTAGGCGTAAAGTATACAATAATCCAGCAAATGATTATCAAGGTACGGGCTGGGCGCAAACACACAGTTTCCAGGTGCTTCAATCCAAGCGCTTTAAGGATTTAGCCGAGGATTTGCTTTCAATATTAGCCGTCGGCCGCCGAGGGCAAGCCCATTCCGTTCCGCTCGTACCTTTTTTATTATTTTGTCGCATCGTTTTGGCTCCAAATGGAATCATTCCGCCATCTACATTTTTATTTTTCAATTGCTCTCCGATTAGTGGGATTAGCCAGTATCGCTTTTCGATTCTTTGCTCCTTTTGGTGGGAGCTTTCGCGGACTAACGCCGATCTAATGACTTTATAAGGGCGGCCCCGACCGCGCTTCGATCCACGCTAACAGATATGGACGTATTGTTTGTTTATCATTATCTGAGAGACAATTCAGAGTTCTGTTATTTACTCGACTGTAATTAGAATGTCGTATTTGCTCTCGGTTCGTTTCTACTTACATAAGAGCATGTGTTCGGTGGCCGACCGCGTCCATGCACGTCACACCTTATCTTTATGGCAGCAAACACTAATGTTGTTTTTTATTTTATCAAGGATTGCCTTAGTCACTGAGGTCTGGAGTCTACGTGTGTTACGTCCATGGCGAGATATCATATCATCCCTACGTTATATTATATTTGCCCTCTACTAACACGCGAAGTAGGTATGTTGCATGTAGATTATGATACGAACGACTATCGTGTAATTATATAAATCAAAATCATTACCTACTTTGACTCAATAATTCGCATCTTAGAATACAGTTATTCTTATAACTATGATAATGGTATTTTATAATCTATGAAAGGACAGGTCACAGGATGCAATTAATTAAAATGAATACAAACCCGAGCAGGTATGCACGGTTCTATATCAATAGTTAACTGAACGTCGACGAGGGCTAGGTTTTGGGTGGAAAGGATCAAAACGGGATTAGAGGAACGACAACCAATCAAGGGTAACTGGACTGTTATACCTACACGAAATAAATGCGGCACATAAAACTTTAAAATAAACAACCGATTGTAATCCGAAATGTTATCAGCAGAAGGTTGGATTTGGTTTGCGTTGTGGAGTTTATTGATGTTTTGTTTCGTAGGGAGGGTAGATGGATGTGGGCGAGGGTGCGAGTGCAGCCTCCGCAGACAATCTTACAAGTTAATTGTGTTCCGTGCCTGAAGCCGCTTGACTACAAAATAATATCTCTCTCAGAACACTGCGTTGTATACGTTATGTCGCTATTTCTTGCAGGACTTGTAGGATTTGAAAAATATTCGAGAGAATAAATTGTTAACTTTAGTAAAGCTTCTACTGTTTTATTTAAAATATTTCAAATGGAAATTTATCTGGATCCTTCTTTTTATTCACTACTCGAAATATGTATAGAATATAATATATTTCGCTGATTTATTAAAGAATCCCATAGGTCATAGGAGATGTTCTATGTAATAAATTATAAAAATAATATGAACTGTGTGGGTTGAAATTAATTTACTTTTCTGGAATTTAAACTTTTTTCAATTGTAACTACATGAAAAAGTTACATAATACCTAAAACACGGCTTATAGGTATTTTAGAGGTAGTTGTACAAGGTATCTACGTATCTTATGAATATCTACCATTCAGGTTTCTTATAATATATGGGTAGAGCTCCAATTGAAAGAAGAAATGACATAAGTAATTTTTGTTTACAATTATCCTGGGATTGAAAAATGAATATGAAGCGTTAATTTGGTATATTCATTGTATTAGCTAGATAAGCTCAATCTTTAGCTTACCTATAGTAAGTATGTGAATTTCCCAAACGAAGCAATAAAAACAAATCATTATTACATATGATATCTAAAGATTGGAGTGGGCGCTGAAAATCAAGAAGGGTGTGGGGAGAATGAAGATTTACGATCGTAGCATAACGAGGGCTAGATGAGGCGTAAAGAAGCTCAATTCCGCTTATTATATCTACACACCACAGTATAAACACGTATATCTTGGTAATTTTTGCGTAATTTAGAGCTTCACAGGGTATGTTTTCGTCTATAGAATTATTTTAAAGAAGCGTCGATTTATGTTGATAATTTGTAACGAATAAATAGAGACGTATGATAGGTACTAAAATAATGAGTAAATCTATATAAATGTATTATGAACTATTGAGGTATGCAACGGAAAGGTTGCAAATTTTGGTGCGTAGGAAACAATACTATATTTTAAAACTATGATGAAAATAGGAAAACTTGCTCATGAGATAGCATTGAAATCTCATCTTTAAAAAAGAGAAACAATTTAGTGGTTTTTGACTGTTAGCAGATGATATAGAAGGAGTTATACTCTACACCTATCTCTCTCTATAGGTACTCTAAAATTACGATAGGTAGGCAGACTACCTATCGTAATTTTGATATTTTTATGTATGACGAAGTTGAACACAAAATATTATTAGCTATTTGCTTTAATAATAATTTATCATCCTAAGAAAAGTTATGTACACTAATATTATAAAGAGGAAAACTTTGTTTGTTTGTTTGATTGTAATGAATAGGCTCATAAACTACTGGACCGATTTTGATGAAATTTGGCACAGACAATTTTTTGACCCTAAGAAAGAACATAGGCTACCTTTTATTGCGAAATATGTACCACGGGCGAAGCCGGGGCGGACCGCTAGTAATAAATATAACAATTAGTTATTTTGTTCATAATGAATGGTAGAGCATCTAATCGCTATAGCATATTCTGGCACTAGAAATTACTTTCAAGAAGAAATCTGAACTATATCACTATTTATACAGGGTGTCCCACTATTGGTATAGGTACCTACTAAGCGCGACGGGCCTTGCAGTTTTGCATACACTGATCACGTAAAAAATACTTAAACAAAATTACTTATGTGAAAATTTTTTTGCTAAATTTTTCCTGAAAATCCATGTTTTCTTCTCTAGCTTCGCGCAGCCGGCATACTATACGTATACCGCTTCTCTAATGTGAGCATTTTGTCTATGAAAATATAATCTTAAACGATAGCTCACGTGCTAGTGGCATAGTTGTTGCTTGTTATGGGTGTACAACATAGAGTTTTAAGAATTCATCTATTTGAAAAAAAATTGAATTTTATAAGTATTTTTACGTACTCATCGTATGCAAAACTATAACCTCCTTTGAACTTAGTATACCAACAGTGGGACACCCTGCATAAAAAATGATATAATTCAGTTATAATAGTCATATAACAAGAGCTATTATTTTTCTTTAAATAGATGTTAAATATATACAATCAATACTTTGATATACGTTAATATAACTATAAACGAAAGGCATTTCTGAAAAACATGTTTAATATAAAGCACCTTTAATAGGTGCATGTTTATAACAAAAAAATAAAAATAACTTTTTTATAGAGAAAAAAGTCCATTTAAAATTTTGTAGAAGTACTCTTTGTTCATATTTTTCATACATATTTTTCTTCTTGCTTACATTCTATAAATAAGCTCTAAAATGCAGCTACATTCTGATTTTCGTGGAAAGGGGTTTCCACTAATAACAGAGATTTCGGACATTTTCAAAAATAATTAATATGCATTACGTCACTTAGTTGTTTCAAAACGTGGGTGCCTTACTAATAAGTTTTCTACACAAAATTAAAGATGGGGAGACGACTATTCATACAACTGTTTATAATCGTATCCTATCAGTATCAAATCCTTGCTAGATGATGGATTGATGCTAGAACAGTAGTAGTTATATAAAAGTATATATTTATAAGGCATGAGGACGCCAAAAACAAGCAAAGATCATAAAGCAATTACAGAGCCGGGCAATTATTAACAATCTTAAGCAAGTTCGTTAACGTCACACGCAGCGACTAAACCGGGCCATTGCGGCTACAATTTTGAAACAATTACCTTCAGCCCGATATCGTAAGATTAAGAAAGTCCACGCTAGGAATTAGGATTCGAGCGAGGGAGCTTCTTAACAGCCCGACTCCACAAATTGCGGACCTTAACGATCGCATAAAACTCGACGCGTACTGCGAAGATGCCGCAGATTCTACTCAGACTTAGTTCAGGATTAATGGTGTAGAAAACAGATTATCATTGGCCGGATTTCCATTAGTGGAGACCCCTGCCACCGACGCGTGAAAAGACCTCCGATACCAGCCACTCGATGTTATTATTTTCCACACAACAGAGCAGCTCCCAATTTAATTCTATTACGTTCTGTCGCGTTTGAACGACAGCACAATAAAGTTGTTTGAGTTGCGACGTGCTATCCGAAATAATAAATGTATAGGAGCAAGTGCGGTTGGATTTTCGATAGCTTATGAAGCGAATATAAAATGTGTTGTTTATTCGTATTCAAATCTTGTAACAGAAAGATATGATGTTTATGTTTATAGGTATTATTTTAGATTGAGAGTATGATTTATAGGTGTCTGAAAAATAACATTTAGGTTTATCGTATTTCTTCTTAATGTTAATAAAATGACATATAAAGTACCCACTCTAATTCTAGTGAAGTTAAATTTGTCCATAGTAAGGTTTGAAAACAAATTCCTTTTTCTACTTCTACAAAACCATTATTATATTTATACATATCCATATCTACGTATGGTAATATGAATACAACTATATTTGCCCTTTTACTTCTGGAACCGTTATATCAATTAACTACTATAGAAGTACTAATAATGTAGAGTTTTAAAATTTTTCTTACTAAATTAACTACTAGAAAATTAAAACTGTACTTCCTTAAAAGTGCTAAGGAAGTTTGAACGCGAACGAATTTTCTAAAAAAAAAAATATCCGTACAACGAGACTGAAAAAGTTTTAAGAAAAACATTACAGTTTTCTTTTCAGAAGTTAGTAAGATTCTTATTTTTATTTACTGCTCGACTAGAAAGCCACGAGAAAATATTAATTTTTGAGCACTGAATATTTTTAATTACGAATTTTAAATCCGAATATATTATAAAAAAAATATGAATATAGCTGGTAGAGTCTACTTCTATACAGATGAATGTATATTCATCTATAAATATGTATATATTTAAAGTAAAAATCTAGACAATTACAGTGTTATTATTGCAATACATTAAAGTGCATCTCCGCGTATTATTTCCATACATAAGCAAGTCAAGATACATTGAATAAAATAATATTAGCAACGTTCGTAAAAATCGTTCTATTTATATAAGAGCGGCGACACGACATCATCAAATCAACATTTGCAGATTCGCGAAGCTTTTCCTGCGAGATTTAGAGGTGGAAGGAAAATAAAAAAGTTCGTAGAGGAATCCCGCTTGATCCCTGTTGCCTTTATGGTAATGCCGGGATGCGTGTATTCGACTATTCAATTTATATTTTTTTCCCTTTCGCCTTATTTCTTTCGATACGAAATTATCTATCCTTCGAATTTTGTTTCGCACTGTATTGTGTACTGGTCCGTTGTTTGCGAATAAGGTACGACTTCGAAAATATCACGGATAACCGCGGTGGATTGGCTTTGTTCGACTTCAAACAAGTTTTCTTTTAGAAATATTTGTGTATAAATTCTCTCTCCGTGGAAGCGGAACAAACTTCTCAAGGATATTGCACTGGATACGGTTTTAAATTTATGGCTGAAATGTGGACATGTTTTAAATTATGTTTACTGTTTTATAGAAGAGAACTAGGTTACTGTTTGTATAACTATTTTATAAACTAATTCATGGAAAATAATACCTATGTTGTACTATAACTATGGAGCTTTCATATAGCAGGTTTAATGGGAAAGCCTTTTTTAATACAATTATGGTACCTATTTGAAGCTAAATTATTTTTTTAAATAAATCTTCATTACCTACATTGATTGCTACGATAAAAATATTTATAAGAAAGATCTATATTTTATTTAACATTTCATGTATAAATTATCAACTACAATCACATTTTAATACGTTAATTTTACGAAAACTGTTTTAATTGAAATTATATTTATAATGCCAATAAATCTCTCTGAAAAACAAATTAGTATAAAGCGCTTGGTATTTCATAGTAAAACGCCCCAGTACAAGTAAGCATGCTCAAATTTAACGTTGTTCCACCTCATGAATAAATCATAAGAAGTAAGCGGGGACCGACGCCTTTATAATTCTACGTAATACATTAAAACGGTACAGATTGCCTCCTCTTAATAATATAAACTTAATAGGAATTAGCGTACGGTACGAAGGCCTTCGTATATCTTCATAAACATACGATACATTATGTATGATTCTTGTGTACTCTCGTGAGCACGTCTCCATTTCTTATTTGGCAGCTGTATTCACTTTCATGATTTACTATTCCTTTTAGTATATTTATAGATAAATATAAGCTGTGGTTCGTAATCGAAGTTATTATAAGTAAAATTATGCAACTTAAAAATAAGGTTCTTTTAATTATTGTAAGTATACTCTCCTACCGCTCTACCTTTTGTTTTTTTTTTGTACTATGCGTGTGATTTTTCTTAAAACAATTTTTTTATCTATGGACTAAAAGGTTGGGTCAATGCTTTTCAATATACAACATACATTTTCGTATGATGACTGTAGTAGGTAATTTATAAAGAACACACACTTTACCTTAATGAGATTTGTTATAAGGTTAAATGTAAATCAAAGGTTAAGACCATTCAATTGGTTCTACAATAGCTAAGTACTGTGAATGTTCTAATCTTGAATAATAGCCATCATTTATCCTTGTGGCCGTTCACGTAAAATTGAACATTCGCCGTTCATTAAATTCTGGATTCACAAACGTTTTTACTCCTTTTTCATTTTCAATGACGTGGAATGCAGTTACCTACCTATTCGAAGTTTTCGAATCTCGATTGACTTCCATTAGAAGTTACATGATTATTATTTCAGCTTATGATTATATTACAATTAGATTAGAAAATATATTTAAGATTCACGATATGGCTCCGTAGCTGCCTGCTACGGAACACATTGTAAATTTGTTATCATAATGCCGCCTACTACGCTAGTGAAGGTGTGATCCAATTAGTGCCAAAGCATGCTCGACTCCCTCTTAAAATTCGAATAATTAAACAATTACCGTAAGAAATTTGTCCCTTAATTTACGAGAAGCTTTATAGAGCTTAATTAAAGACTTTAATGGGTTATTGATCGTATAAAAATGTTTTAAGGAGCCGTAGCGTTGCTGATTGAAAAAAATTCAT
This sequence comes from Colias croceus, assembly GCF_905220415.1. Taxonomy (NCBI): domain Eukaryota; kingdom Metazoa; phylum Arthropoda; class Insecta; order Lepidoptera; family Pieridae; genus Colias; species Colias croceus. Next base: position 3,461,550 of record NC_059544.1, on the reverse strand, counting down.
TATCACAGTTACAAAATGGGATACCTACACATAATAAAATATTTTACCTAGTATTGAAGCAAACTTCTGAATTGAATACTAACTAGGTACCTACTAGATATAGGTACATCTTGACGAAATAATTGTTGATTCAGTAAAAATTCAGTAACATCACGTTAAACAAAATCATTAATACATTGGAAGCGATTGAATCTTGAATCTTTTAATATATCGAGTGTTTCAGTGCAATACAGGGTTGTTTACAGTGGTGGGGGATAAGGGGAGAGTGGGGGCAAGATGGCCGCGTCTCCATGGCAACGATGCAGTGCTTCCTTAATCGACCGTGGCTGCCTCGCGACCCTCCGAGACTCGTTTATGTAATATTGTATTGCACTCCTGAAAATGTATCGAGTCCCTCCATGTTGCTTATTTCGCGTTTCCTTACTTTAATCTTGTAATTTTTTTGAAAGGCTCGGCAAATAATTTGGATTTGTTAGCGTCATGTAGATAGTTTATAATAATTTTAAATACGATAGGATGATAACTTAATGGAAAACAAAAGGGACTTTATAGAGCATGCGTAGCTTACTCGTGGTTCATAAACGTTATATGAAAAAGGAATAAGAAATTAATTTCGAATGGTAAAGAAACCAATATCCTGAAACTAAAAAAAAAATTGGCAGAATAAATCGCCGACTAATACAATTTAAAGCAGTTTAAGTACCTACTGATGAATGTATGGAGAACCTGGATAAGTTTTCTGAATTTGTAAAATAGTAAATTTTGTAAATGGGAACACGGAATGTAACTATAACTACCTATGTTAAAATACATACCTATGTATTGGAAGATTTTGTTAAGACTCTATAAATATGGAAATCAGTAAAGTATAGGAAAAGTACTTCACTTTTTACAGCCTGAATACCAGTATCTTTTAGTAAACTCGATTTTATCGCACAGGAGCGAAGTGATCAGTTAGGCCAGTATGTAATCCAGCGTCGAAGGTGCACCGAGCGGCCAATAAAAAAGAGTTATAGTTGAGGCGAAAAGGAAAGTCCCGCGTCTCAGAGCCGTTCGCCGTTAGTTAGGGATCAAAGGATCAGCTCTCGGCGAGCGATAATCATAATTTTTACTTACAAGAGCAAGAGTAGCATTAGTTGGCGGACGCGCGACAAATCTTCCCTAACTGCGGCCAACTTCGCGACTACACTCGAGCTGCTCGTAGATTATTACAGATTGTTTGCTAGATATAAAAGCAGACCATTTTACTTCCTGTAGAATAGGGCATTTACAATGTTATACAATATAGATTAGTCGAATAAGCTTACCGCAAATATTCATGGTGAACCTATGTCATTCGTAGATGAAATATGAGGGTAAAGATAAAGAGAAAAGGGACCTTGATATTGAAAATGAAAGATGAAGCTTCGAGAATTTGACAATCTTCCTGGGATGCCTTTATTCTAGATTTGTAGGTTACATGTCGCTTACATGCTTATCAATATTGTCAAATATTGGTACAAGGGAATCAATCAATGAATGGTTGTGTATGTCTTTGATAATGTCAATGTGAATTTGCATGAAATATCTATGTAAGTAGGTATTGTAGAGATATTCATAACTACATAATTTTTATTCAAGTGATAGAGTCAATACATAAACATGTAAAAATTATCTTCGAAAAATTGTACCACGTAAAGACTAGAAGATTTATTAAAATTCTCTTTTCGTACCTACTTATATGATGAGTGATGACCATTAAACTGGTAGATTAGGATAACGAATTACACAAAAATATATAGGTAATAGGTACTAAATCAAAAATCAAATACCTACCATGGCCATGTTAACGAAAGCAATATGATCTTCGGTAAGAACTCTCAAATACCTGTACCAATATATCTACAAATTGTTTTCTTCACGTAAGGAGTGTAGGCGGAGTCTCGTCACGTGGCCGCACTAGCACAAACAGGCATGTCAGTGCGTTAGGACGAGCTATTCAAGTGTTATTCAGAATATGGACGCCGTATACGTGAGGGCGTGGAGACTTCATTGGTGCTACATTTTTTTCAAGCTGAAATACAAAAAAATTCTATCTTTTTTTTTTGTAAATGAGAACTAACTTCAGGTTAAACAGGATCAGAATGTCAGGCTTTAACAACCTTTTTCCAAAAATGGAGGGTGTAGGAAGTCAAAAGTTGGTTATAATTTGTGAATCGTATTACGTACTATTTATCTACAAAATACGAAATTTTCATTCATTGTTAGATAGTCATTTTTAAGTTGTCAATAGGTAGGTACATCTTGATTTAATAATAATAGACGTGGTGGTCATAATAGATAGGTATCTTACTTTTGCATTTTGTACCACCATGCATTTTCTTTATAAATATAATCTTGGTCGCGCACTAATTAGTTTTATAAAAACGGATACCTGCCTTTATTTTATTGAACAAGTTTCTCCACAGTTTTCTGAACGTGACAGAGGGCAGTGAGCGGATTTGTTTTATGCCCGAAGGCTTCGACTTACCGCGACCGTGCCCGAGGCATCTCTTAATTTTATTACGACCCGCTCCTTCCCGAGGGAAACCTAATTGTAGCGCAAAAAATATATTCTCTTTAGAGTGTGCTTTAGTACTTCTATATTTTGTGTTTACGCTGAAAAATTTATATTAAAAGTTGTTTGAACGAATTTGTTTGTCTCTTAAAATACCTACCTACAAATAAGAGGTAGAAGTCTCCATCTGAAATTACTTTTAATATAGGTACCTATTGCATAGATTATATTTTATAATAACAATAACTAATACATTTATGTATAAAGAATACCTACGTAGGTAAATACTTATAATTTAACATAACCTAGATAGCTAGACACAAATACTCGGTAAAATACCTGATCTGTTTTTAAAATTCTTCGGTTACAATCTTTTATGGTACCTACCGGCTACCTAGATAATTTTGACTCGACACAAAAAAGTTAATAACATTAATGAGATTTTTTCAGAATAGGTAGGTAGTCGTTACTTAAAATATAATGGTGATATTGCATGACTATTCTGAAGAAAAAAAAACGATTAGGTACCAACCTATGTAAGTACCACGTTTTGTTGAAATCATTAATCTTGAATGAACAATATTTAAAAAAGAAATAATTATAATATCTAGTAAAGATAGGTGAATTTTCTAGTGCTAAAAAGCTAGTGAATTAAAATATGTTCCTTAACTTATTATATTAGGTACATAGTCCTAAAATAAGAAAAAGGGACCTACATACGAAACTACGTAGGTACCTACTTACCTTTCATATTAAATCTATTATTACCTATGAGCTGAAATGGCTGAAGCCGAGCGAGAATGTACCTATTGCCAATCCTATGGCAAATTGGCAGTATTATCTTTCTTTTATAAAAATATTTTACTCACACTGCGATCATAAACATGAATCATTAAATTTCAAAACATAAAAATACTCTCTATTTTAAATTAACAAAAATATCTAACATTATTTCAATACATTATAATTAATGTATCTTTTGTAAGTTTGCGTTACTAGCGGTATCTATAAGTGATTGGCATTAGATGCTTTTGAATAAGACGCCATCTAGTGTGGAGTAGTGATACTCTGTAATAGATATGGCAATATTTGAATTATAATCATTTTCAAATTAACACAGAACAGTAAGAACATATAGAAGTGCGATGTGGGCGTGGCCCACGTGTCACTAGTAAGGTAAGATCACCTAACTCGCTCTCAGTTGTGCGCAGAAAAATATTCGAGTCGGTTGTCAACTGTCAAACCTTATTTCCATATTTATTCATTATTTAGAGCGTGTTGTTCGGTATTAGAGTGGAAAAATGATAGCAGACGAAATAATATCAGCAATCGAGGCATTTCATACCATCGGTAAGTCTTATTTTATTTTATTTTAAATATATTTTATGTTACAACTTCGCTTGTCGTAATTTGTCAAAAATTTATAAAAATATTAAGTCAAAATGAACCTTAATCCATAAGAAATAAGTACTAATATAGATTGAACAGCAAACAAGACTTTCTGGAATATTATTGCAATAAACAAACGAATGTCGGATTAGTGATGCATGTGGCGCATATCGACAGTATCGATACTTTCGAAAAGACAAACATTATAAATATTAAATTTTATTCTATTTTTCCTTAGCTTTCATTTGTCCTATTTATTTATATATTTTCGAAAGAGCCTAATTTAAAAGAGAAATGGATAATAAATGCAACGTGACGAGTTAACTGGATGCCGAACAGCAATAAGCAGTCTAACAAAGGCCACCGATACATCAAACCTACGGCAGTTCCAAGATTTAAAATAATGCATATTTTCTGTTTGTTTTATAAATATAGATTTATTCTATTCTATTCCGTTTTTTATTTAAATATAATAATATGAAAAGACGTACTTAGTAGTAATAAACATACTCCAAAATGTGACACATTATCCTATACTCATATAATAGAAAGAAAAAAAAATGCACAAAAATATATTTATTTGTGAATTATCGATAACAAGGCTGACATCCCTTAGAGCATAGCATCAGGTTAATGTCAAGTTAATGTCATTAATTTAAAGTGACACAAATTTCAACCTTATCTTTATGTGTTGAGGTTCAAAGTTATATGTATTGAAAACCAACGCCCTCTGTTGTCGAATAGCTGAATGTTTTCGAATTTGGAATTTCTGAGCAAAGAGAAACAAAACAGCTAATATACCTAGGGATGTTATACTAAAATAAACCGTAACCTGGTGCGTGAGGGTACATATTGAAATGCTGAATTTATAACCTAAGTCAGTTTTTACTCAAATTAAGCTGTCCAATCAAAGGCATAGTTTACTTGTAGTGTACTGTATAACTATCGGTTTAAATGTGTGGGTTTGGCGACACTGGTTTTCATACTAATTATGACATTATAGCACTTCTATTATGTTCTTACTGTTCTGTGCAAATTAACAATTATTAATATTATTTAATTATTGCGAAAGAACAATAATAATTAATATTGTTGTTTATTTGTATATATAGGTCTACCAGAATCTGATGGCATATTTATATTTCAAAAATAAAAGATTTTCATGTGGCAACTTTATTTGACAACTATCAAATTGGTTGTTAAATTATTTGTGAATGATGATTAATTTTTAGGATTTCGTCTTCAAAATCTTCGAAATATCGATAAAACCGCTGCTATCACAAGCAATAGGTGTTGTTTACAATGTCTATAGAAAAACATTCGATGAAGAAGGTCAAACACATCACAATTTTCAGTTTTAAAGCGCGTGATAGATTTTATTGCTAAATTGGACCTACCCGTTTTGATACTTTAAATAAAAAATATTATAAGTAGGTACTTAACTATACTATTGTGTGTTGATTAAAATATAATTTTATGGAAACTTATTACAGGCGCTTACAATACGGCTATTTGTCAAGTCCAAGCAGTCCAAGTCAATTTTATAATGTGTTAATACGAAAAACGAAAATAAACATGATTTTATTTTATTTTTGTTTTATTTTATAAAACATCGTATCATAATATCATATATTTTATAAACAACTGAGTTTTAATCCAGATGATTATCATTAAATCCATATTTTCACATGGCATAATGATATATACAAATATAGGTATGTATAAATAAATAATATGTATTACCTATATAATTTTAAATTATAATATGTAATAAGTGCCTACATAATATTTCGTGGATATCTCATTATTAAGTACAGTATTATCCACTTATGTAATGTGACTAATGATATTGAGGTCAAAATAAAAAGTAAGCAGTATCAAGATCGTTCAGTCCATTTTCCCTAGGGTTGCACACTCAAAATTTTGATTTCCCTATTTGCCATCAGATTCTGGTTTACCTATAATTTTTCACTTCGTATATTTTTATTCTGGCAATACTCATTTCTAATTCTCAAATGTTAAAAAAACATTGGTCATTGTGATTGGTCATTCATTGTTCGTCTGTGAACATAGATGATTAAACTTTATATTTGAGTCTTGACACTTGTTTATCGATTCTAAAAACGCAATAAAACTTTTACACAAAGTGAAAATTTATCAGTATCTTATTGTCTTATTAATGCGAAGATTAAAAATTACTGGTGCGAATTAATTGTAATTTTCAGCCATGACAAACGCATTGGCTGTTTGTCTCTCGTACTTATTTTTTGTGGGTAAGTTATCTGTATGTTTTCTTTTAATCGGATTTAGTGATATTGTTATTGTTGTCCTTGTTTTAGAAATATTCCAGCGCTTGAGTAACTTTTTACTTTTACTAAATAAGTTAATCAGCTGAAACAAAGAAAATACCTAAATATGTTGGCGCAAAGTTTTTCCTTACTCAACAGAACAATTTTTATTGAATAATATCGTTTTACCCTCTAACTAGGTATTCATTATTTAAATATTCTAGAAAATTTATTTGGATCCACAAACAAGGTGTCTCGAACCTGTCTAGATTTAAAATTAAAATGAACAACTAGTTTTTTTTTGTTGACACACAATGAATCATACATTACATTGCGAATCTAATAATTATTGAAAAAATTTTATTATATCCTTATTAAACTTAGAGATAAGAAATTTGATAAATAATAAGTTGACTAACTTGAATCTGGTTTTAATATTTGGAAATATGTAGGTACATGATACAACACAAATGTCTTCTTAAATCAAATTTTATACTTGTTATTATATTTTTAATGTGTACATATCCCATGTTCATCAAATATTAATATATAATAATGAATCTGTTTCCCCGGACTTTGCCTCTGTTGAGTAGAGAAAAAAAAAGGGTAAAAATCTATCCTATGCATATATTTTTATTTTGCATAGTATTTATGTTTTTAGTTTAATTTTATTTAAATCATAACAAATAAAAAAGAGAGAAATACAAGTAGGTAGTACCTATCTGCTTCCTCATCTTTTTGTTATCAAATCTTTTTATACTTTAATGTCACATTTACAAAAAATATAAAATATTATTAAGATTATTTTTCCATTAAAAATTAAAATGTTTGAAAACAAATTAGTAATTAGACATGACTAATGTGGTAGTTATCATATGAGCTACTCATTAGTTAGCAGTTCAATTTACAGGATTGTATTTCCTGCAATAATAAACATTGAATCATGTTATTTTACAATATGTTTTTTATTTGTGCAAAACAATAGTAATTTTTTATGGTTTATAAATATTTCTCTTTTATCAATGCTTTTGACCTAAATTGTAGCTAATATTATTTTAATTGTTTCTCTTTATCTATACCAATGTTTCAAATATTTTTCACAATTGGATATGTTCAGACTGCTTTTTGTTTATAATCTCCACTATATAATATGGGAATTTGTGGCATTAATTTAACATAAATGTAAATTTTTGTTACCAGGTTTGTCAGCAGCTAGACAAATTCCAAAAGAATGTTCCAAAGGTCCTGAATATTGGTGTAAAAGTTTGAAGTAAGTTTCAAAAGTTGCTGTATGTTGTTACCAACTATTATTCTTGTTTCATTGTAATATATTTGTAAAAAAAAATATTTTTTTTTCTCAGAACAAGTATTTAAGATCCAGATATAAATGATAACACAAAGATTTTTACTATTACAAATCTGTGATGGAAAATCATCCCCAAATCTCAACATTCTGATCACTCTAAATTTGCATCCAGTATTGTATTAATAAAATAGGTATATCTAAATTGTACAAAAGTTTAAAAAATATAACAATTATCACAATGATGGATTTTTAAATTCTTACTTTCTTATTTCTTTTTAATTTATAAAATACTTTATTTCATAACAGGATTGCGGCAGACTGTGGTGCAGTAGGTCACTGCATAAGCACAGTGTGGGAACATCAAAATGTTGCCTTTGACAAAAATGACGCTTCGGAGAAAATTGTGCATCTCTTCAGTGAATTGAAAGATGTCAAGGATCTTATTAATGAGGTATGTGATATTTAAAATATATTATTATCAATGTCTTTAAGTAATAAAGATTTTATTTTTTATTACACACATTTATTCACCCTAACCCGGAGCTAACAAGGACTCCCTAGCGACTCCTGTGACCAGCGACATTGTATTTTAATAGCTCTTAGAATTTAAATCAAAACAAAACTTCCATACATGTTTTAAACAAAATATCAACCATTTTCAACATTTTCGTCGAAACCAGGATTACCTAGCGACTCGCGTAAGCAGCGCTTGTCGCGACATACCCAACTCCGCAGTGACTCGTCTCTGTAAGATACATAACATGATAATATAACAATAGGTAAACAAAAATAATCAAATAATGCAGAAATAGAGTTAGAATTTAGTTTCACAATAATTAACTTTTTTGTTCTGTTTTGTCTTAAAGTTTTTGATTTGGAGCCAAATATTGAACGTTTGTATTTATTTTTAAAGTTTGTAATAATTTTAGACAGTGGTTGGTAATGTTTTTGCCAATGGTAATTTTTAATAATCACTTCTAATTTTAATCTTATTTTAAATTTGAAAACAACTATTCACTATTTACATTTTATTTGAAAACATTTTAATATTCCAAATAGTTGTATCATGTATGGGCTTCATCAATAACACAACAATATTACCTCTTAAAACAAAGAACATAACGGCTATTGATAATCTCAACTAAAATGTTCAACATTGCTTGACATTTGATTTCAAGTGTATCACAGGAAAGCTTTATCACCGGAAACAAATATACTTTAATAATATTTATCTCGATAGACCAATAACATGCTATTAGAATTTGTATTATTATTTACAAGCCAGTTATTATAACTATATACATTTATTGGATTTTTAAACTATGTTAAATTAATGTCTGTTAGTATTCTAGTATGGATAGTGTTAATTTTGAGAATTAATACTAAGGTTAGAAGTTACAGCTTAATCAGTCGTACAGCCTAGCCATTTTATTAAACGGTTGGATATAATTCAGGTCGTTATTTGAACGGCACCTCTCAGTATGTTTCAAACTGAGCTACTTACCCAATTTCCTAAATTTATTTAGGAACTTGGAACCTTTTTTTTTTATAGTGGGGAAATCTTCCAAAGATACCCACTGCCCCCGGGGAAGGAGCCGTGGGTTAGGTCAGATTCCTACCGACTAAAACCACACTGTGTTCCGTCGAGCCGCTTTAATGATGGGGCCGCGGGTATTGGTTGGAATTCTTCCGCGACCGGGAACTTGGAACCTAAGCCGTGACATAACCCTAACCCGGAGCTAACAAGGACTCCCTAGTGACTCCTGTAACCAGCGACATTGTATTTTAATAGCTATTCCTCTTAGAATTTAACTCAAAACAAAACTTCCATACATGTTTAAAACAAAATATCAACGTTTTCGTCGAAACCAGGATTACCTAGCGACTCGCGTAAGCAGCGCTTGTCGCGACATACCCAACTCCGCAGTGACTCGTCTCTGCAAGGACAACACAGCTGATCTAGCGCAGTACATCAACCATGTACTACTGTCGGATACTACGCCGGAAACTATGTGCAGGATTATATCTATATGCGGCAATGAAAAGGTCGAGAAGTTTATGCAAACGGTGAGTTTTAAATCTTTTATTAGCTTTACCTGTATGTTTGTATATTGTAACCGACTATTTTTGACTCGATTTTGACCCACTTTAAACGAACAGATTTGATTCAAAATTTGTACACTTATCAGGGATCGTTACTATAGTAATTTTAAGAGTAGAATCGTGTTTTTTTAACAATCGTGTTGTTATTCTGTTCTGTTTTAGTGTCATATAACGCAAGTGAGAGAGAGATAGGGTAACGTGGTATTCTCTCTCTTTCTAGTCTAGATAACAGGTTTATTTAATTTAAATGTCTATGAACTTAATATGAATGATTTTTTTACTTCTTAAATTCTTATTTTACCTTTTACATAAATTTTAATTATAAGTGAAGAGAAAATTCAATTACAACCCTTCTATTAGTTACTTTTACAACAACAAGATATTTTTTTTTGTTACAGAAAAAGACTGCCATCGAACCAAAAGGACATAAACGTAAGTTTATATTTTAAATTTCTTCACTTATTAAAATAATTTAGGAGGAGATATTATTTGGGAAATCAACCTAAACATGGAAATAATACGTGTTAATTTAGCTTGGCATAATTAGAAATTCGATTTGTTCATAGGTTCATTGATTGTAATAGTCTTGCAAAGTATAAAGTAAAAGTGCTCAACGGACATTAATATAATCAAAACAAGGTTGTTTTCATTAACAGACAATACATATATGTATACATTTATATGTGTGAAATTACATACTCTGCAGAAAATATTTATTTACCTTTGCAAGCAATGCTTATGGGTATAACATACATAAATGTTATTGCTATTACAATAACTAAGAACTTAAAAAATAAGCAAATTTTTAAGTCAATACATACCTATATGTTTTAGTTTTCGCCAGCAATTTATTGAAAAGTATTTATTTCATTCATAGTTCAAGTGCGAACAATTTCATTTGCATTTTATATGACGCGTTTCTTTCAAAACACTTGAAATTATAAAGCCAAGAATGCAAACAGATATAAAATATGGAAGGTCATAATATTGTAATTATGTTTATGAATTGCTATAGATCGTTACCTAGCAATTTTAAAATGAAGTTAATTATTAAATCTGAATATTAGGATGGATGAGGTCGTCTCGGTCAAGCGAAGATGGCCGGTTCGAAGTTCGAACTCTTTATACAGTCTATTCGTATTTCTTTTTCTCATTTTAAAGATTTCACTTTTAGACGAAATTATAATAACTTTTATTGAAATACAAGCTTTGTGAAAAATACCGAGAAGCAACGTAAAATACAGAAAATGTTCTATGTAAATATTCATTCATCAGACAATAATATTAGTCATCTTTATCTTGTATTAGTAATTCAACATTTTTATTCTATTCGAATAATCTGTGACACAATGGATGATATTGAAAAACAATCATAGAAAATAAGTTAAATACTAGAAATGTTAATTATTATTTAATCAACAGGTAGATTTTATCAAATATAACGGTAGGTACCCACTAGACAATGGATAGGTACCTATATTCTGAAATAGGTAAAAAGGTGTAAATAACTTGTTTGTGAACATTGTTAATTGTTAAAATAATAATGTATTTAAAAATTTTGTTTTTCTGCAGCCGTTTTGGTCGGAGCTTCAAAATGTACATGGGGACCGTCGTACTGGTGTAGCAATTTCAGGTATTCTATTTTATTATATTCGTAATTTATAACTTAGTAACTACATGTTTAATTTTTTATTTTATAGCAAAATAGTAATTCTATTCACACGTGCCAAGTACATGGTATAGAACTAAAATATGTTAAATATAGATGTTTATATTTCATATACATAAATATTGTTTATGACTATACCGTCAAAATACACTGTCTATAACGGCATTTATTGTTTCGCCTAAAATAAAAAAATAAATCCGTATTATAATTGGAACAAAGTAAACCTTATTTTCTCTATAATAATAAATAACAACTGTACGTGACTAGAACTGTAAAACTATTAAATAAGATTAGTAGATGGACACTCAAATAAAATAATGTTGTTGTTGATGTAAGAAAAATAAATATTATTTTGATTGCAGTCAATCATCATCGGACTAGATCCAATTTCTCGTTGTTACAACTTCTTACATAACATTTGCAACGCTTTGTGAGTTTACAAGTATACTCTACAACATGATTTAGTAGGGTTTAGGGTTTTGCTAAGAGTATTTAAATGTTCGCATTAAAAAATGTGATTTTTAGTATTCAGACGTACTAATTGCTTATTTCCAAAAGAAACAACCATTCCATATACTTATTCGAAAAGAAGACATTTTACACTCTATATTATGATTGCTGCTAAATCGTTTGTTGAACCAAACATATAAAACAAAAACATGAAACTGCGTACATGAATCACGTTTACAAGTAAATAAACACTCATTAGGTCCCCCTCGATATGACTAACATCGCAAAATGGCGTGATATTATTACATAAAGACAGTCACGGTACCACGATACGCCTCTGACCGCTTTGTTTGTATAACACTTATTTGGGTCGAGATTAAGCCAACTTCCTACTTTTATCAGCGATTTCATTCCATTCTTCACACTAAACGCTTATGAAATAATCGGTGTCACTTTTTAATAGAATTTCACGCCTCATTTGCTTTAGTTGGAGTGGTATTAATTTTCTCCGCAATGATAAACCTACTGTCTATTGAACCATCAATTACAGCTGTTTCTAATACGTAATTACTATGCGATAGAAGTATGTAATCAAACTTGGAATTTTAAATTTAGGTTTATATTTGGATTAGACACTAGACATCTCAGCTTTCAGCATAGACCTTTAGTTTATTATAAAATCGTTTAAAATTTTTGCGCTCTACCTCCCTTACCCTCTGTCAGTTAAAAAGGTTAGAGGGTTTCAGTTAAAAACTTCCAATACCATTTATCTTAGGATATGACTCAATTCTCGTACATAAATAGGACGAAGACTTGAGAAACCGTCTTTGTTTACCTGTTTACGAGGTTATTACAAGGAAATTTACATCGTGATAAATGAAGAATACAATAACATTATTAATTTCATGATCAAAACAGTTTACAAAATGTTTATTTATTCTATTGATCCTTTCTATTATATCGTATAATACTAGCTGACCCGACAAATGTTCTGCCTTACTTATCACTTAGTGATATGAAAAATAAATGTTGGCTGATTCTCAGATCTACCCAATAGACATACAAAATTTTATGAGAATCGGTCGCGCCGTTTCGGAGGAGTATGGTAACTACTAACTAACATTGGGACACGAAAATTTTACATACATAGAGAAGAGAAAAAGAGAAGTAGGTACACATTAGGAAACATTGCTAGAATATTTAAAGCAGTTTAAAAACTAAATGCAGGTAATGTTTGGCAAACATTGCACATTGCGAAGTAATAGATACGAGAAACGTTATAGTTCAGTATGTAACGTGAGCAAACCGGGTTATTGTTTACATAATTATACTGTTTTCAAATCGACGATTGATGTAAGTTTCCCACACTAAATAACGATTTTACCAAGCTAATATTGTGTGCCATTTTTTATTATATGTCCAAAGTACCATAAATTACAATACTTAACAATAGTGATTGTATCAAAAAATACTTCCATATTGGTAAATGATTTTAATCTTAATCGAAATGGGAACTCTAGTTAGAATTTGTGACCAATCTATTACATTAATTATATTATTGTCCTTAATCCTGTTTTGGTGTATTGTATCTATATCTTGTTCTTAAGCCTACAGTCCTTCAGTTTTCATACCTTGAATCCTTGGATCTTCGGCCTGATCGAGTTCCCGATGAAAATCACTACATAGTATAAAACAAAGTCGCTTTCTCTGTCCCTATTTCCCTATGTCACTTTGTATGCTTTAAATCTTTAAAACTACGCAACGGATTTTGATGCGGTTTTTTTTAATAGATAGAGTGATTCAAGAGGAAGGTTTTAGTATATAATTTATTAGGTTTTAGACAAAGCGGGCGAAACCGCGGGCGTTAAGCTAGTGACTACTATAATGAAATTACAGTTCGGAGTCTTGCACTTTGGCTACATTTCCAAACATTTCTTAAAACTGTCTGACTAGTCTGCATTTTATCGTTAAGTTTGTGAAAGAAAATATGGTTCGCTGGTCTACAAACTAAAACTTCCAGGACTTCGGCAACTCTATTTAACATCTCTTATTATCCAGCCTGGTTTTTTATCCGTTATATTTGTCAAGTAAAATCTTATTCTCCTTTTAAAATTTTTTTAAGAAGGAGAATGTCGTTCTTGTGTTAAAATAAACTAGAACTCTTAGCACCAATATTGTCTTCTGAAATAAGTTTATTTTTCTAGCACCGGTCGTGAATGCAAAGCCACACACCACTGCGTGGAGCGAGTATGGTCGCGTATGACTCTGCCGCAAGATGACGACGGCATCTGCAAGATTTGCAAGGACATGGTGAAGCAGGCTAGAGACCAGCTGCTTAGTAATGAGACTCAGGTAAATATATGTATAAATATAAAATATATGTTAGATATTATATAGATAGATTGCCATAGATAAGCTGCTAATGATCTAATATCGGGATAAAGAGAAAAAAAAGAGGCTATGGCAGTCAGAAATAATACAACTGGTGAAAGAATTTCAGAAACTTTCTTTAGTACAATTTTAGTGTAAATAGAATTTTTTTTGGTTCCAAATTGAAAAATACAATTTTATTATTTAGATTGATGGAAGTTTGATGGAGGTCGGTAAAGTTAATAATTTCCAAATTAATGAGTTGAATAAAGCCGAAAGTCTAGTTCATTATATATGTACCTAAAACATGAATTCTACACTAAAATTATTTATACGAACTGGTCTTAGATTAATTTCATTCATACACATTAATTTTTATTGATCATAGATATCTATAAATAAACTGCGTTTACAACAACATTTAATTAACGCAATCAGTTATGCGTTCCTTGCCACGCTCGTTTGCTTTAAAACGAAATTATCGCTTGTTGTACTTATAAAATGTTTTCTCTACTATTGATTGTTTTTATTATTTATTTGTAATTGACCCTTGGGTCGGTAACGTCATGCCGTTGACCGATAACAACAATGACATGAAATTATCCTTTGTTCTCACTTATAATAATGGTTTGAAATGCTGGATTTAGATCAGGTTATCGTATCAGGTTATTTCTTTGGTCTAATGGTCAGGGTTTATATCAGATATCATTAGACTACAAAACTATTTATATTTTATGTTACTTTGATTTGTTCGTCATGCGAGAAATATATAGAAAAAAAAACATGCAAATCTAGACAGACGACAAATAAAATGTAAAGATATTTAAGATTACAAAACAGGATTCTTATCTTTTATTAATTGAGTATTTGTCATTATATGATATTGTTGCATCATATATCTTAGCTAAATTGGATGTACACTTACACATACATACACTTGAAATATTTCTCTAATGAACATTCCGAGAATTTTAATCAATAAATTAATAGCATATGGTGGTATATTTATATATTACTAGCGGTCCGCCCCTGCTTCGCCCGTGGTACATATTTAGCAATAAAAGGTAGCCTATGTTCTTTCTCAGGGTCTAAAGATTGTCTGTGCCAAATTTCATCAAAATCGGTCCAGTAGTTTATGAGTCTATTCATTACAATCAAACAAATAAACAAAGTTTTCCTCTTTATAACATTAGTGTAGATTAAGATATCGCTGTAGGTTTAGATAATACCTGAATAAAACGTTTAGAAATACATACTTGATTCTTCCCTCGGTTTCGTCCGCGGGTAAAATCTCTTGGCATAGATAGCATATTAATAAATAAATATTAAAATTGTTTTTCATATTCTAGGAGGAACTAAAAGAAGTGTTCGAAGGTGAATGCAAGCTGATCCCCATCAAGATAGTGACAAAGGAATGTATCAAGCTAGCGGACGACTTTGTGCCAGAATTGGTTGAGACTCTCTCGTCACAAATGAACCCGGACCAAGTGTGCAGTGTGGCTGGATTGTGTAATAACGCTAGGATTGATAAATTGCTTGAGGATTATGTAAGTAATGTTTGTTTTTAGTTTTAATTAGGTAAATGAATTTGTAGCCTTTTCACGTATAGTTTTTAAGGCAAATGGAAAAAATACGCCATTTTCTATCATGTACAGAAGTAGGAAAATAATTCATATGTTTGTAAGATTTTTACTCGTGATCAATACACAAACATACTTTATGAAGAGATAAAGGATGTTTGCTCCCAATTTAGTAGTCATTCATCAAAATAAGGTCATTATCATAACACCCTCACAGGAAATTGGCCTGTAGTGACAGACATGTATCAACAGTATGATTTGCATTGCTCATGAAAGATTTATGGTCGGTATTATTTAAAAGATTTAGTATTTTAAAAGATTTTACGGTATAATTCTACTATACATATCCATAAAAATATGTTTTAGTTTTATTTACAACTTTTTAAAGGCTTATTAGACTTTACTAAATTCAGTCGTCTAAATGATTTAGTCACTATATTCAGACAAATTTAAAAAAAATTTAGTAAAAAGTACGGCTACTGGCTCACTTAATCATTTAAGAACCTAATTAGAATCCTGATTTAGAAGACTGAATTTAGTAAGGTCTAATAAGCCTTTTAGAGTGTTTGTAGCTAAAGTACTTCCGTGCATATTATATTCAAATCGAATGCATATTTCCACGACTATTACAATTTCATCTTAACGTTTAGCTCAGTTTCGAATTACCCTATATTAAAAATCAGTTCAGCAAATTATTATTTATTTGCAGACTGCAACAATGAAACTCCACGCGGGATGCTCGAACTGTCGCAGAGCGGTCGGGATCGTGAGAAAGCGATTCGATGCCACCAGCTATGAAGATTTCCTTGTTGGACTGTTACAGGTAAATTACCTATAAGCATTTGAAACCTACATTACTTATTTAATATGAAAAGTTATTCCAATTTTTAACTGACTTTAAAAAAAAGAGGAGGTTATCAATACGGCCGGTATATTTTATATTTATATGTTGTAACTTGCTATTGAACTTTAAAAATGAACTTTTTAAACTTTACATTAATAAAGTCATTGTTAAATAGACATTTTCTTCTTACATTATTTTACAAAAAACAATAACAAAAATATCATGTATAATATGTAGATTATTAAATACTAGCGGTCCACCCCTGCTTCGCCCGTGGTACATATTTCGCAATAAAAGGTAGCCTATGTTTTTTCTCAGGGTCTAACGATTATCTGTGCCAAATTTCATCAAAATCGGTCCAGTATTTTATGCGTGAAAACCATACATACATACAAACCTTTCCTCTTTATAATATTAGTTTAGAAGATATTTATTATTCTTAAATCTCCAGGTGTGCCGCAACACCGGCTCTCTATCGGACTCGTGCTCGATGCTCGTGTTCCAATACTTCGAGAACATTCTAGAAGCTGTTCGCAAGGACTTCACACCGCATGGCGTGTGCCACGTGTCCGGGCAATGTACACACAAGTTCCACTCGCACGATCTGTACACATTCACTGATGATGATCTGACCGGATTGAAGGCATCTGAGTAAGTATTGATGGTGCTGTCATGTTCGAATAGTTCTGGAATGTTCTAGAGGGTTCGCAAGATTTTATAGCATGTTGTGTGTGCCACGTGTCCGGGCAATGTACTCACAAGTTCCACTCGCACGATCTGTATACTTTCACTGATGATGATCTGACCGGATTGAAGGCTACTGACTAAGTAGGGAGAGTTCTAGAACGTTCTAGAAGTTTCCATTGAGATAATAGTACTACGTATGGAGGAGACACCACGAACAAAACCTGTGCGCCATTTTTTTGCTCTAAGTTTTAAAAATTATTATCTAGTTAGGGACTTACCGATGAAAGTTATTCCTTTGCACTTTTCCGTATTATTTGTATTATTTGTGCAATCTCGTAACACACACGAAGGCACATTTGATGCGTTTCACTTTAAAACAATAAAAATGAGCGTGCAGTTACGCCATATGGCGTATGTTGAGCGGAACATAAGTGATGTAGGCGTTGTCGTCTCCATATGTATATCTCAATGGAAGTTTCGCAAGATTTCATAGCACGTGGTGAATGCCAAGTGTGGGGTCAGTGTATGCACGCGTATCATTTGAGTTTTATCTCAAAGCTATGTTATTTCTACTCCATATCACATTTTCCAGCATATAATGAATAAGAAATGGAAAATTTACATACTATTTTTTTTTCAACAGCGATGTTCCCTGCGAATTCTGCGAGCAAGTGATCAAGCACTTGCGTGACACGTTGGTCGCCAACACCACTGAACTCGAGTTCCACAAAATACTTACAGGTTTGTAACTATCTTACAATATTCAATATTATAAATTTCTTTACTTTCCGACACTTGGTAATCGAACAATATTTCGTATTGATAAAAATCACACTTTTAATCACAGAACAGTAAGAACATAATAGAAGTGCGATGTGGGCGTGGCCCACGTGTCACTAGTAAGGTAAGATCACCTAACTCGCTCTCAGTTGTGCGCAGAAAAATATTCGAGTCGGTTGTCAACTGTCAAACCTTATTTCCATATTTATTCATTATTTAGAGCGTGTTGTTCGGTATTAGAGTGGAAAAATGATAGCAGACGAAATAATATCAGCAATCGAGGCATTTCATACCATCGGTAAGTCTTATTTTAATTTATTTTAAATATATTTTATGTTACAACTTCGCTTGTCGTAATTTGTCAAAAATTTATAAAAATATTAAGTCAAAATGAACCTTAATCCATAAGAAATAAGTACTAATATAGATTGAACAGCAAACAAGACTTTCTGGAATATTATTGAAATAAACAAACGAATGTCGGATTAGTGATGCATGTGGCGCATATCGACAGTATCGATACTTTAGAAAAGACAAACATTTTAAATATTAAATTTTATTCTATTTTTCCTTAGCTTTCATTTGTCCTATTTATTTATAGATTTTCGAAAGAGCCTAATTTAAAAGAGAAATGGATAATAAATGCAACGTGACGAGTTAACTGGATGCCGAACAGCAATAAGCAGTCTAACAAAGGCCACCGATACATCAAACCTACGGCAGTTCCAAGATTTAAAATAATGCATATTTTCTGTTTGTTTTGTAAATATAGATTTATACTATTCTATTCCGTTTTTTATTTAAATATAATAATATGAAAAGACGTACTTAGTAGTAATAAACATACTCCAAAATGTGACACATTATCCTATACTCATATAATAGAAAGAAAAAAAAATGCACAAAAATATATTTATTTGTTATCGATAGCCTTGTTATCGATAATTCTATCGATAACAAGGCTGACATCCCTTAGAGCATAGCATCAGGTTAATGTCAAGTTAATGTCATTAATTTAGAGTGACACAAATTTCAACCTTATCTTTAAGTGTAGAGGTTCAGTTATATGTATTGAAAACCAACGCCATCTGTTGTGGAATAGCTGAATGTTTTCGAATTTGGAATTTCTGAGCAAAGAGAAACAAAACAGCTAATATACCTAGGGATGTTATACTAAAATAAACCGTAACTTGGTTCGTTAGGGTACATATTGAAATGCTGAATTTATAACCTAAGTCAGTTTTTACTCAAATTAAGCTGTCCAATCAAAGGCATAGTTTACTTGTAGTGTACTGTATAACTATCGGTTTAAATGTGTGGGTTTGGCGACACTGGTTTTCATACTAATGATGACATTATAGCACTTCTATTATGTTCTTACTGTTCTGTGCTTTTAATAATGACAGTGCGTTTTGGTAAGTGCTTTAAAATAATGTTAACCCAGACAAAATAAAATCTATTTGTCCATGTCCACTCAAAATAAAAACATACATAATTAAAATGTATATTTTCAGAAAACATTTCAGGAAATACCCTGAATTTTTTTAATTTAAATTTTTTCGTCCGCAAAAACATATCAATAACGAATACACACTTTCAGGACTCTGCAAACGCACCGGCAACTTCAAATCGGAATGCCTCCAACTAGTAGAACAGTATCACTCCACGGTATATTACTTCCTGGTATCAGAGCTTAAAGAAGACAAGATTTGCAGTTTCATCGGTATTTGTGGGAAAAACACAGATGCGCCAGTGGCACCACTATTGCCTAAGGAATTGGCGGTTAAAGCTGTGACTATGTCGTCTAAATTGATTGGACAAGATGAAGCTAACAGCTACACTACACCTAAGGCAAGTTTTTTTAAGTTTATTAATATATCAAAGTTTTTGTTTAGGGAGCCTCTGTAGGAACTGTTTTTTAAGAATTCATCATTACATCCATACTAATATTATAAATGCGAAAGTAACTCTGTCTGTCTGTCTGTTAATCAATCACGCCTTAACTACTGAACCAATTTGCATGAAATTTGGTATAGAGATATTTTGATACCCGAGAAAGGACATAGGATAGGTTTTATCCCGGAAATCCTACGGGAACGGGTTTTGCTTTGAAAACGCGTGCGAAGCCGCGGGCGGAAAGCTAGTATATCATATATTAAAGAAAACTTGAAGCTAAATGAATGAGTAAATATAAAATTACTCTCGTGACAAATACGTCATCCAACTATGTATTAGCAATTACTGTTTTTGCTTTTTTTTAATAAACGAGTCTCTTCTGCAATGATTATAAGACCTTTTTTTTTTTCATTTACAGGTGGCCCACGTCCCAGTACAACAAAAAGCTGTGAACGTAAAAGTAATGCAACCAGACACGAATATGGATTGGCAGTTACAACGCATGTTCGTGTCTCTACCCGCAGACGAAGAGTCCAGCAACGCTCTATGTTCCTTCTGCCAGTACTTCCTGCACTACCTGCAAGTGGAACTGAGCGACGACAACACTGAGGTGAGCTCTATGTCTCTATGTAGAGTTAGTTAACTCAATTATAGTGCATGTTCGTGTCTCTACCCGCCAACAAGCAAAGCAACGGTCTGTGTTTAGGTAATGTAAAGAGTGTGTGTTTTTACGAATATTGAGTTTCAATGTAGAGCCCAATAACGGTTACGTATCAAAACGAGCGACAATGTGAAACTCGATAACTCGCTAACTTTGCTTATGCCTCCTCCACACTACTCGCGAAGTTGAACGAGGTTAGACGAATAGAATAATGTAGAGAGGCACTTCGGCTTACTTCGTCCAACTTTACCTCGCCTCGGCGGACTTCCGTTTGTTGTCGGTTTTTGCGCCCGAGTCAAAGGGCACGAAGTTACCTGAAGTTCGTTCTGAATATGAACGTATGCGTTCCTCGCGAAGTTGAACGAGTGTGTAGTGTAGCACCGCGGACTTCAGTCAACTTCGGCCGAGTACTTCGCCGAGGAACTTCGCGAGTAGTGTGGAGGAGGCATAAGAAACAATAAACAACAGCTAAATAACAACAATCCAAAGTCGAGTTTGAAAATAATATTTTGTAATACAGATAACGATAGTGCTACTATTATTTGATGCAATAGTGTGGTACTGCACAAAAAGCTTTTTCACATAACTGGCGCTTAAATTACAAGATCTTTTTAATCCATACTAATATTATAAATGCGAAAGTAACTCTGTCTGTCTGTCTGTTACTCAATCACGCCTAAACTACTGAACCAATTTGCATGAAATTTGGTATGGAGATATTTTGATACCCGAGAAAGGACATAGGCAACTTTTTATCCCGGGAAAATGACGCAATCCCGGAAATCCCACGGGAACGGGAACTATGCGGGTTTTTCTTTGACTGCGCGGGCGAAGCCGCGGGCGGAAACCTAGTTTAAAATATTTTTGTAATTTTCTTTCACAGGAAGCAATAAAGAAAGCAGTGGAACAGTCGTGTGACGTGCTCCCGCAGTCTATCAACTCTGAGTGCCGTCAGTTCGTCACCGAGTATGGGCCAGCTGTTATAGCGCTGCTCGTTCAAGAGATCGATCCGGCTAGCGTGAGTTTATTTAGTATTTTGAAGTGAAACTTCCTTATCGGGGTTGGAAAAAAATTTAGTATAACATTTTTCCGTTACGCGCCATCTTTTTCTTATACCTACCACGCATGATTCGATGTATTTCTGTAAAGTTGCATATAGTAAACTATTTTTTAAAAAAAGGTCATAAAGAAGTTTCACTTCTTACGTGTGTACTCTAGTACACGCACACACTTTGTTAAATATATTTAGTAATATTAAGTAGTAAGAGTTTGTTATAATATTTAAATTTACAGCCTCACATTGATAACACCAGATGTAATATAGAGCAGCACAGCCTTACTAAAATTTAATAATTTTTGTTGCTTATATTTTTAAGTTGAGTAGTTGATGAAAATACGATGACCAACGTAGCTGACCAACATTAATTTAACTGAAGCTTACATACTCTCTTCATCTCCTATTTTAGTACCTAAGCATCGTTTATTTTAATGTCTACGACTTTAACATAATGTCTAAAGATGTCCCCATAGTGATATCCTTCTCCTTAAAATACACATTATATACCTTATATTATCACGTTAGTAAAATTATAGAAAATAGCTTAATATTTCCCTACATTTATCCAGGTGTGTCCAGCATTAGGCCTATGTGCGTCTACAACTGAAGTGCAGCGAGTTGCAATTAACTCTGACAAATCCAACTGCCCATTGTGTCTGTTTGCTGTTGAACAACTTGAAATCATGCTGAAGGACAACCGTAGCGAGGTATGAAAACTATACTCATATAATAAATCTTGAACTAGATATTTTCGCCATGGAAAATTAATAAGTTTTTCAGACTTATATTTTAAAGTGAATTTGAGTTTGAAAAATTTTTTTGTAATTGTCGTTAATTGTTCTACGCGGCTTTAAAATATTAGTAATTGTATTTTTAAATGTAAAATAAAAATAAAGTTAAAACCCGGGTTTAAACTCGAACACAACTTTTGGAAAATGAAATGTATTTGCCAAAAACCAAACCCAAAAACAATTGAAATAGCATTGAAAGTTATTGTCTGTTGTTTTGTTCGCGGGCAAAACGCTGAAGCACAGCTAGTTATAAAATGTATAATAAATAAAAAATTTAGTGCTACGATCTAATTCTAGCATGATCCTTTCAATCTTTATCCACCTACTTTCTACTAAAAACCTACCAAATTTCCAGGCCAGCATTCGAAAAGCCCTCGACGGTCTATGCAACCACCTTTCCGCCAAACTGCGTACAGAATGCGTCGATTTCGTAGACACATACAGTAATAAGCTAATCGAGATGCTGCTAGCTGATCTCAACGCTCAAGAGATTTGCGTATACCTTAAGCTTTGCAAGGATGACGTCACAACAGCTGATCCCTTGGGTATCACGAAATCGGCAATAGATAAATACCACGATAAGCCGCAATTGAGAGGAGACAGGAATAACGTGAGGAAACCGATGCTGCCTAAGTATATGTTGGAGGCAAGTGCTGGAGGAGATATTGGTGAGTCATGTTTTCTATTGGATAAGAAATAAATTGCTTGAAATAGGAATTTTCTTCATGTAGATTATATTTAATGGATAATAATATAAAAATGAATCCCAAAATGTGTTGGTAAGCGCATAACTTGAGAACGGCTGAACCGATTTCGATAATTCTTTTTTTTATTATATTCCTTGAAGTACGATGATGGTTCTTATGTAGAGAAAACTTAAATATGTACCACGGGCGAAGCCGGGGCGGACCGCTAGTGGATAATAGATTTCAGCAAAGGAATAAAGTAAACCAATGCATTAGATAATATTATGTACTTTGTTAGGTTTTTGTTAATAGAGATTAATCGTTTATTGGAAAAATAGAAATAATATATTTTGCTCTAAGCAGTTTATTCTCATAAACGAATAATAGTTGTAGGAACTGTTTAAATAGAGTTTTAATAGTCTTTACACAACGTTTTTAGTTAAGTTAACCTTTAGACTTAATCGATATAAATAACTAGCTGTGCTCCGCGGTTTTTACCCGCAGTGCTCCACTCCTGTTGGTCTTAGCGAGATGATATATAGCCTTCCTCGACAAATGAGCTAGCACTGAAAGAATTTATTTTTCAAATTCGACCAGTAGTTCCCGAGATTAGCGCGTTCAAACAAACAAACTCTTCAGCTTTATAATATTAGTATAGATTAAAAACCATAATTATATCTGTTTCATACTACAATAAAATAATATAATTCTAGAAACAAACGAAATCCCGGACAGCACAGTGAACGGGCATCAAATTAAAGTATCAGGCCCCAAAACTGCGTGCGTCATCTGCGAGTTTGTGCTCAAGGAGATCGACGATCAGATCAAGGATAAACATAATGATGTAAGTTTTATCATTACATGTAGCTTTTTAATAAAAAGCTGCGCTCCGCTGGCTCTGCTCGTTTAGGTCTTAGCGTAATGATATATAGCCTTCCTCGATAAATGGGCTATCTTACACCGAAAGAATTTTTCAAATCGGACCAGTAGTTCCTGAGATAAGTTCGTTCAAAAAAACAAACAAACTCTTCAGCTTTATAATATTAGTATAGATTTAATTTTATTCTAGATTATTATGATTGCTTTATTTTTTTAGTGAAATCATAAGCCATGTTAACTGTTCAGGGGGGTTAGACAAGTGGCTTTCGTTTAGCGTAACGTTTGATAGAATAGATTATGAATGTATGAGATTGACATAAGCTGTAGATAAATGTATCGACAGCTTATGTCAATCTCATACATTCATAATCTATTCTATCAAACGTTACGCTAATAGAAAGCCACTTGTCTAGAGGGGCAGGTATCTATAGTCACTATAGATACCTGAACACTATAGTATAGTGTAAAGTGATAGCTAAAATAAAATATTATTTTTGTAACATTTTTAATATGATTGTAAGTTTTGCGAAAGGGTGTTTCGATTACCTTTAAAATTATAAAATGTAGGCAAATAGACACTTCAACATTTTTGTAAAAACTACTTTTATTGAATTTTTCCATTTTCTTTTTTAACTTTTAAATACATATAATGAAAACCCCTATTGTATCCAATCAGAGCAATCGCAAGAAAAATTTTTTTTTTTGCATAAACTCGTATTTTCTAATACAATAACCATATTTTCCTCCACCCCAGGACGAAATAAAGCAAATCGTTCGCGGTGTATGCAAGCACATGCCCAAATCAGTGCGCTCCGAGTGCGACCAGTTCGTGTCCAAGTACGCAGACCTGGTCATCAGTCTGCTGGCACAGGAGTTAGATCCTGATGAGGTTTGCAGGGAACTGAGGCTCTGCGACTCTGCTGAACTGTCTGCTGTGAGAGGTAAGGGTATTTACCAATTAATCTTCAATCGTAGGACAAATAAAACAAATAGGTCAGTTCTGAGTGCGACCAGTTCGTCTCCAAGTATGCAGACCTGGTCATCAGTCTCCTGCCACAAAAATTGGATCCCGATGAGGTGTGCAGGAAACTGAGACTCTGCGAATCTGCTGAACTGTCTGCTGTTAGAGGTAAGGAATTTGGTATTGGGTTAATAACTGACTATATTATGTGTGCATTGTTGAAAAAAAATATGATTAATATGTCAAAAAGATAAATTATAGTGAATGATATATTTTTTTTAATTATCGTGTCGAATTCTAATTAAATTAATGAAATAGCCTTACAGTCTGTAACATACAGTCATACTGTTATATATTCTGCGTATTATGTATAATCTAAGAGAATTGTCTTTGATTTTTTCCTGCTTCTTTCGTTTGTGGTGTATCTCGGTATAAATTATGAAATTAAAAACTTCTCTACAGCATCCACCATCCAACCATCCATCCATCCATCCAGTTCACTTTTAATATACAACTATTTCAATAGATGTTTATTAATCTAGCTTAATTTCATTCAAATTTTCACTCTTTTTTTATTCCTAATTTAATTAACAAAATAATAATCATCCACAGAGGAAATTCTCGACTGCGCGGTGTGCGAGACAGTAGTGATGGCGGTCAAGAAAGTGCTCTCCAATGACAAAGTGGACCGCAATATTGTGCACATTGTTGAGAAGTCCTGCAATTTGCTGCCAGCCAAATATCATGACAGGGTAAATATTGTTGCTTATTTGTTATTTTTTATTTTTAAGCTATTGCATAGCTTCTATCGCGGGCCTTGAGCACGGGGACCGAATCGAGATATTCCGTAACGAAAAAACCTCACGCTCCCCACTCCGACAGGCACGGAGGTGTGGCTTGAAGGCATAGCATGCTATAGCGCAACCGCGGCAGACCCCGAGTGCCACACCGTCTTTTTTTGTATTGTTAGGGGTCCTTGTGAAATTTGTAATATAATAATAATAATTATGTGTTTGCGAACATGGCTAATATTGATGTTCTAAAAACTGCACAAATATAGGTACAAATTAATCAAATATGTTACAAATTTGATTTACAAATCGAAGGATGTTCTTTCAATCTCTTCGCTATCTATTGTATCTTACTTATGTATATTTTCAACTAGGTTTCCGCCCGCGGCTTCGCCCGCGTTTGCAAAGGAAAACCCGCATAGTTCCCGTTCCCGTGGGATTTCCGGGATAAAAACTATCCTATGTGTTAATCCAAGTTACCCTCTATATGTGTGCTAAATTTCATTGTAATCGGTTCAGTAGTTTTTACGTGAAAGAGTAACAAACATCCATATACATCCATACATCCATACAAACTTTCGCCTTTATAATATATATTAGATAATATTATATATTAGATATTATTTTAATATTAATTATATAATACATTTATTCCAGTGCCACACAATGCTCGAAATTTACGGTGAGAGTGTAATCCGTCTGATAGAGGACTACGGTTCAAAGGGCGTGTGTCGCAAGATCGGCCTGTGTTCGGGAACCGACGCCGCATACGTTAATATGTATAAGGGGAAGAATTAAGGTTTGTTTGTTGTATTCATATACCAATTAAATACGCAGTTTTACGTATGAAATTTTTAACAATATGATGATACGATTTTAATATGATATTATTTTAAACTAGCGGTCCGCCCCGGTTTCGCCCGTTGTACATTTGAAAAATAGATGTTGGCCGATTATCAGACTTACCCGATATGCAGAGAAAATTTCATGAGAATCGGTCCAGCCGTTTTGGAGGAGTATGGCAACGAAAACTGTGACACGAGATTTTTATATATTAGATAATGTTTGATATATAATAGACTATTTTATTATTCAAAAATTTACATGTTGCGGTGGACAAGACTTTAAAGTATTAAAAATGCATAAATTGTATACATCCGTCTTATGAAACCCTGAACCACTTACTTACCTGCGCTGAATTTTATTAAACACGGACGAAGCTCCGGGCCGAGTGCCGACAGTTGATCACAAACACAATAAATTAATAATTGAATGGTTTTAAAATGAATGAAAATGAAAAATATATTTATTTCATACACACAATTTTCAAAGACAGAAAATGGATGAATCCTCCTAGTAAGTTTACAAAAACCTGTGTCAGGAGGACCCGCTCGTCCTTTCTAAAGTTTACAAATATAATACGTGTGCAGATGTATGTTTGTGAGTGAGTGTGTGTGTGTGTGTTAGTGAGTTTTTCAAATAATGGAAGAAATTGATTATTATTATTAATTTCTATTCTCTTTTGATTTCAGATAAGCCACACCATCCATTATAGGTGGCAACATTCGTAATCTCTCGTTATTTTTAAGCTACGGTCATTTTTTACCAAATAATTTTAGATCTTATCATTTCATTTTTGTTGTAACCCTTCGACCTGTGACTTTAGTATAGCTAGGGATTAAAATTGATATTAAAGTTTTTAATTATTTCGTCATATTTTTTTTTCATAATACTTTTTGTAACAGTAATCGTACTGTACTTAGCTTTACGTTTTCACGAAGAATTGTGTACTTTTTATTTTGTATCAGTGAATAATTTTTCTTTTCCTTTCTTTTTATTATTTCCCTTGAAATTGTAACACGTTAGCCTGTGATAGAAAAATCTTTTGTAACTATGTATAATAAAAGTTGGGTGAAATATTTGGTGTTTTATTTATTTTAATATTATCTTAGTTTAATAATATTAAAATAGAAGGAGGAGGAGGACATAAAAAATGCAACATTAAACAATCAATTACATTGTTTACTTGTTTTATTATTTATCTAAATACACACGTATAAAATTTTCTCAAGAGTTTCTATAGTTCTCAAAGAAGTAACGCCAACAATTCTTTATTTTTGAATGAAACCGTAAAGCGCGTCACACACGGTGAAGATACTATAATATTTTATGTTAAGATTCTCTAATATAAAATATTACAGTATCTGGTATCCGGTATCAGCGTTCTGACCGTCATACATACGTACAAATGACCCGAAATTTTGTGTCAGTGTTTCGGGTCATTTGTAACAGGATGGCTACTCAGGGGTCTCTTAGTACGCAATGACAAAAAGAAAAATGATGGTAAGAACGCTGATACCGGATACCTTAAGATACTGTAATATTTTATATTAGAGAATCTTAAGATAAAATATTATAGTATCTTCACCGTGTGTGACGCGCTTTATACTTTAATATTATGCTGAAGAGTTTGTTTGTTTGTTTGAATGCGCTAATCTCAGGAACTACTGGTCTAATTTGAAAAATTCTTATGTTTATGTAGATGAATCTGTTTCCCGCAACCGTATAGATAAGAAATATTATTTACAATACCTTAGTTACGTAGGTATACTTTAACATATACAATAATGTAGGGCATAAAATAAAAAAGACGTAAAGAGTGGTTACCACTAAAATTTATTTATCAAACATATTATATCAACGAAAAGTACAAGCCACGTATAAATCGAACAATACGTTATCACAAATTATTTAGCAATCGTCTCTTCCGACGGCACGGGCGTGATACACCGTTCCTCCTGTCGCAGTTCCCGCGCACTTGGGCCGAGCTCGGGCTCGTTGGGGTTGTGCGCGCGGAGCCGCTCGGCGAGCCACAGCACGGGCTCGGCGGGCCGCTCGGCCGCAAGCGCGCTCAGTGCGGGCAGGAGGCTCGGCGCTATGTGCTTCTGTATGTAGTCGCTGATCTGCCAGCTGCGTAGGATCGGCCCGACAATCACTGGAATGCGATTTTAATGCAAATTTAATATACAATTTGATATACCTAGTAGTTAATACCTATTCTCATTAACTACATACTATATAATATCTCGAAAATATTTAAAACTACATACAGGGTTACTTGTAAAACACCAGCAACCTCGTAGGACAAGATAGCTAACATCATTAGTAACAACATTTGTTCTACGACTTTTGGCATAACGCAATAAATTATTTTTAAATGATTTTTTAAACTTTTATTGTACTCTCTTAACATTTGTAAGTCTATGTTCTATTCATTATCGGATGGAAGACGCGACGCCCCCTTCCCCCTCTCGTTCGCTTTTTGTTTACAGAATTTTTGGGAGGCGTAGAGTTTATAATATTCAAACGGAAAATTAAATGAATATTTATTTTTGTATGAAAATAAAATCTAACAAATTATCAAAAGTCGTAGAACAAATGTTGTTGCTTATGATGTTAGCTACCTTGTCCTGCGAGGTTGCCGGTGTTTTACAAGTAACCCTGTATATATAAATTGGAAATGGTCATCTAATGTAAAAAGCATTTTTAGTAAGTAATTAGGTATACATACTTACTTAATATTTTAAGCTATTGCATAGCTTCTATCGCGGGTCTTGAGCGCGGGGACCGAATCGAGAAATTCCGTAACGAAAATACCTCACGCTCCCCACTCCGACGGGCTCGGAGGTGTGGCTTGAAGGCATGCTATGCAATGCTTTACCGCGGCAGTCCCCGAGTGCCACACGTCTTTTTATTTTTTTTTAACTTAGTATCATAATTAACTATTTTATGACACTATGATGGGATTTGCAAATAAAATGATCGTAATGATACTTCTTTCTAAATAAAGATAATAGATTATAAAGTCTTACTCACTAGAAGGAAAGAAGAAATGTATTTCTCTCAACGATTCCGCGTGATTGGCACTCCCGTGCACGGCATTGAAATAATCGCCGTACTTTGTGCGACGTCCGTAGCACGCTCTGATGCTATCTGGCCAATACGCCTGGGCTTCCACTACTCTGTTTTTATACAAAAATAATACAATTTAATGTAAAATTACCTTTGATACCTTAAAAAGCGTGTACCTGTAGTTAAGATATGAATATTCGGGATGTTAGGAATAGGAAAGTATGAACATCATAGAAAACTATAAAGTTATTACCGACCAGCTGAATTCTGCAGCTTCACTCGCATAGGTAGTACAGCTTCATTTAACACTGGTTAAGGTAGCTTATGTGCATATAATCCAGAGTATATTCTGACCTATAAACATACCTATTACCTACATCTGTCACAAAAAGGACTCCTAAGAGACTCAGTATGAGATTGATCTATTACGTGAATTTATAAATTTGGAAAGAAACTTCTCTTTGCATACCTAGCGGGTCCCATAAGCGTTCGCCACTTCTGAATACAGTTCTTAGCCGCTAGTACAAGTGCTATGATTGGTCCACTGGACATGTGAGCCACTAAGTGTGGAAAATGATGACGACCATAGTGGCCTTTGTAGAGCTCGGCAGCTTGCTCAGGGGTCAAGCGAACTTCGCGCCTCTGAAATTGATCTTAATAATAATAATAGAATAGAAACAAACTGAATATTTATTTTAATAACTTTACACTAGTTTATATTAAGTAATAGATATTATTTGCTACTTTCATTCTAAATCGAATAACACGAAAAATGATGAAACACTAAAAGAGCCACAAACGATTTCAACCCTTAATTATTTGATAGTACGGAGTACCTACAAATTAATATTGATGTAGTTAACATTGTTCATAATATTATTGATAGAGCGAAAAATATTATTTATTAGTTATTGATGAAGTTGATAAGGATAAATTTATTGCTGTTTTTAAGTTATTCCGATGGACATTGCGTGGGGTTTTAGTAGGTAGGTACTAAATATAATTTTTATTTCATTTT
This sequence comes from Colias croceus, assembly GCF_905220415.1. NCBI lineage: Eukaryota > Metazoa > Arthropoda > Insecta > Lepidoptera > Pieridae > Colias > Colias croceus. The sequence goes on along the minus strand of NC_059544.1, from coordinate 3,430,896 downwards.
TAAACGTTAATTACGAATTATTAAACTACACCTTTCATCTCCAGACTGGGGTGGATTCGGACTCGGAACGTCAGTCGTCAATTATACGAATCGTAGTTAATTAGTTTTTTATGGTTTCCATTTCATAGATAACAGAAGTGACCGCTAGGAAGGGCTGCCAGGGACGTTTTGTGTTAGGGTTGTACATTAGTGTTTTATTTAATTGGTGCATATTATTGGCATTTTTTGCACCAAATTTTAATTCAATTTACAACTCTTGCTTTTTTTTCGAATTTAAGTAAGTGATTTAACAAAAAATTTACAATCAATTTACTGTATCGAATTTTATTTGACCCTAAAACGCCAAAATACCTTAAGGAAAGGTTTGAGTTTAGAGGTCATTGTAGTGAGGTTCGTTCATCCGAAATGTTGAGGATAATTATGCCTCAACATCGCACACATTTTTATGATGCATCTTTTACTGTACATGCTACTAAACTTTGGAATGCTCTGCCAGACTCTATCAAAAATGCTCAATCACCAAATAGTTTTAAATGTATGGTTAAATCTCACTTTCTCAGTGTTAGCCATACATAAAATTTATTTATATTATAATATATGTATTATTAATTACTATGTATTATTTTAGTATGGTATCTTTCTTCGAATCTCTATTCCCTTTTACTTATTTAGTTTATGTCACAATATAAATAATATGTATGTGTATCCTATATCATAGTTATTATTGCACTACCCATTTATGTATTTTGGTATTTATTCCTCTATTGTACCAAAGGTTGTCTGGAAGAAATCGCTCTAAGCGATAAGACCGCCAATTGTACTTAGTGTAAGTTATATTTAAGTGTTTGTATTTCTTGTTTTGTTATCTTTAAGTGCAATAAAGTATTTATAAATATAATATAAATCAATACAATGGGTACACTTGCTAACATACTATCTACTAACATACTCTCCGAGGTGTGCAATAATTTTTGGTAGAGTAATGGCGATAAACGCTTTGTATTGTAAATTAATTCATAAAATACTGTTTCGTTTACTAACATATTCAGTCATTTAGTACAACGTTAAATAATTTAATTATATAATCTAAAACATTATTTATTTATGGAATTTTTATAAATAGATTTTTTTTCATACAAAATTAAATTCGTAAAAAATCTTAAGGTGGTCAGCCCTATCAAAATAAGGGTTGGCACAGTCGGTGACTTGAAATAATGGGTTCGCCCCTTGCGCGGTCTATGTCGAGCGGAATTTTGCATACAACCCTTTCTAGCCACGCGTCTGCTCTCACTATCTATACTACACTGCTTGGCAACACGTAATTTGACTAACTAACTATGACCCTACGAAAAAAATATTAATTTGCATAAATTGCATAAATTATAACACAAGCATTGGTCATCAACATTGAACATAATTGTAAAAAATACGTTGAGTCATTGTAGATTGGCGCATAGAATTGCTAAAAATTCTATATCGTAATGAAACAAATTCAGGCTATTGATTAAAGACTTATCATTACACGTAGTATATTATTATTAGTCTGTGTCTTTACCATGCTTATTTATATCTTATGCATTCTATATCGTAATGAAACAAATTCAGGCTATTGATTAAAGACTTATCATTACACGTAGTATATTATTATTAGTCTGTGTCTTTACCATGCTTACACTGCGATCATTAATAGGTTGTTGTTAATAATTGAAGTAATCATACCTACTCATACCTACTATGTAATTGATTTTAGTATGAAACTATTCAATTCAGAAAAAAAAGTTATTGTAAAAAGCTGCACTATTTTGTTCTATTTGAACTACTCCATAAGCACTTTTCTTAACAATATTGCTGAAATTTTCCAAGCTTCGTAGCACAATGTAATAATTTCATATGACGATATTTTATTTGTGCTATGACTCATAATGACGCGATAAAAGCTTTGATGGATAAGGCCTATTATTCCGTGTCCTACATTGTAATGAAGATGAATGTTTCATGTGTGATAAATAAAAATATCTTATTTCGAGTACATGACGTGTGAACACAATATGAAGAGTAGATGAGATTGTGTATTAAATGAAATTATAATATTATATGCGATTTATGACGACTGGGAAACTTAATCAATGATTGCAGAATCTGATTACCGAAATACATTTTTATTGCATACGCCATTGGCGTATCTATAAACAATTATGATAGCCATGATCTTGCAATGATAAAATATTATGCATATAAATATGTAACGTAGATAAATGAAACATGGATTATATTAAGGTAGTATTTCTTTAATCAGAGCTTTCCTTGATACAACGTGAACGAATCGCGATGTTGCTTTCGTTAGATTTTTTATCAGCTCGGAGTTTGGATAATTTTAAAAACGTTGCAACCTATTTTCATATTCATATCATTGATTCATAAACATATGATAATATTTATTCTAGACATGACCTAAAATTACTACATTATACCAACGAAAAAGCCATTCTGCCTCCACAATTATTCTAACTTACAGCTAAAATGGCGAAACCATTATCACGTATGTGGTTCTCGATATCTTCCGCATTTTCATGAGCCTCAGGTTTGATTATAGCGAGGGTCCGCTCGGAGTACGCGTGGGTGTCTGAATCGGATTCAGATGATACCGACATGCTTTATATGTTTATTTATAAGTTTGCAGAATAACTATGTAGGTATAGTATTTTTGTTTTGTTTGTTTACGTTATTGAATTGTCATGTTACAACTCACATCAAACTCACATCTATGCGCAGCGGGAAATGACATTGCATTAGTCTGCGTTTGGTCGATGTGTCTCTCACATTCGTAGATATATTAACTGTTTGGATAACTATATATTATAAATTATTATATTGTATGATTTGTACTAAATACTTGTTTATTGAATTGAATTTTATAATAATTGCGTTATATTAAATAAAATAGATGTACTCGAGGTAGGTATGTGTGTAGGTATTATCGACTTCTAATTATTATAATTGTTGTAATAGGTATATTAAAATAAGTTCGATTTCATAGAGCGAAAAAGGTATAACAACGTAATCATTGCTACAAGATTTAAGTTCAAACAACATGCGCAACCCTTTAGTTTTCATACGAAAGCTCCGCCCAGCCCGGCAACTTCACATCGCTTAGTGAATTAAGATGTCATAATCAATACGAACAATCGGCGATTGCAGACAGGGAAAAACTGACACGCATTTTCCGGCGCGTCCGAGCCACCCGCGGGCGAGACGTTAGGGGAGCGATGGGCGGGGGTTAGACGCGAGCGCGAGGGGCCCGGGGCCGGGGGGCGGCGGGCCGGCAGGGGGGCGAGGGGGCGCAGGGGGCAAGGGGCTAGGCGCAGGCCCCAGTGCCCCCCAAACGCAGCGGCGGCGTGACGCCTCCCCGAGCACCCGCGACATGCGGCGCTGATCTCCCGCCACCCGTCGACCACCGCCGTATACATGGACAACTCCTGCCTCCTCGACCTCCTCATCAGGTGCTTCGCGATGACCGAGCCCGAGGACCTCAACTTCACCGCGTTCACCGACCTCTGTCGCCTCTGCTCCCTGAAGAGCGGCCCTCGTCTCCACATATTCGACAAGGAGGCCGAGCAGAGGCAGATACTGTTTAAACTTCGCACCTGCCTACCGACTATGGTGAGTGACCGCACTACGCGGAGCTTGGACACCTAGCTCATACATAAATAAAAAATACCCAGTATATTGACAAAGGAATGTTAAGATTCGGCAAGAAAGTGCACAGTACCGTAAGACGTAGAGACGCGTCGAGTGCGGAGTCGTAGACGCGTGCGCGCTACGCGCTACGGCACAGACCAGCTAGAGATCATGATACCTGTTGATGTTAGAAAAAAACACAATAAAAACAATAGCATAATCGTCATGATTGCGTGTACTGAAACTTTACTTACAAACAAATATAATCAGTATATTTTTTATGTTAACAAGAAAATTATTGGTACATATTTAGCTTTGAATTATAAATTGTAATCTACTTTAAATACCTAATTAAATTCATTTGATGAATGATTATTACTTTTTTTTTCGTATATTATAGGAAACCTTTTTGTTTCTTAAACAAACAATATCATTACGTTTACTCCATTGTGTTATTTATTTTTGTTTAGGACAACATAAATTACGCGCGAGTAACATAATCCTTAGAAACCATATTAAATTGTTTCATATTTATATTATCATTTATGTATCCTTTATAATTTTCATGTGGTATTTGAAATATTTTGCACTACTTTTTATTTATGAATAACGTCGTGAGCTATGCATTTGCGAATTTTATTGTTTATGTTTTGTTTGTTTTAATGTATAGGTAATAACTATTGCTACAAATGAAATAACCTGTTCAATAATGGTAAACGCATTAAGTAGGTACCTAAGCATTGCAAAAACAAAAAAAAAACAATTTCCATAACCTAACATAACAAAAAAACCTATTTTAAACGTATCGAAAACAAAACGTAGGTAATAAATAAAAACGATTTATCAAAAGTAATAACGCTTACATAATTGTAAATCCCCTTGTTTTCTCTTAAGCCACGTATTAAAAACTTATCTATAATAGTGAATTTACATTTAAATTGAAGAATATACTTAGAAATTCTCGTTTGCAGATCGTTGGTATAGGAAAATTAAATAAAAATTTAAACGTTGCGCTTGCAATAAAATTACATTAATTATTCCATTGAGTTGAGAGTTGCAATTAAAAATTTATCCATAGTAAGTCGTGGATACGGATGTTAGTTCCCGGGGGAAATTTTCAAGTTTCTAACATGAATGATGAAAGCACTTGATGCAATGTTCTTCAACTTATTACCACTATACATCTGTTACGTAATATGGCTTTTTGTACCGTTTTGCTGTAGAATTACTTATTCCGCTGATTCAATACTGACACTAGTCTGTTTGTAATTCTTTCAGAATATAAAACAAATGAATGCAATATACTTATAGTTCTTCCAATAATTATTATAAAATATAACTAGACTCATTTCGCAATCTCTACTTTAATTTACCTACTATTTATTATAATGCCTCTTATGCAAAAAAATAAATAAAGAAAAAACAAAAGTTATTGCATCTATCAAATAAAAAAGATTATGAGGTTTAAAAAGTTTTAGTATGCGTGTTATATATATAACACTATTTTTTATATAAATTGCAAAGTCGAGTGCTACGAATTTCGCACTCTGCTCTATCTGATAACTACGTAAACATTAGCTTAAAACTCTACCCTATAACTCATATAAACTTCAGTATATAACCGTCATGCACATCCAGCAGATATCGAAAGATGACTTCTTGCCGAAGAAGATCTGCGAGCGGTGCGTGACGCGGCTGGAACAGCTCTACGAGTGGAGGCAGAGCTGTCTGAACACCGACTCGGTGCTACGGAACTACGCGGAGTCCATGAGGATCGTCACCTCGACTATTAACTTTCAGGTAAGAAATGTATGTCATTAAGGAATATTAGTTTATAGCTTTTTTTATATTAGTGTGGGCAAACGGGCTTGTGGAGCGCCTGATCGTAAGCGAGTCCACCGCCCATATTCAACTACAGGTGTTTCTGCAGATGCGTTGCCGACTTTTTGAGATGGAGGTACACTCTCTTCTTGAAGAAACTCAAGTTGTAGCCATTAGGAGATATCGCCGCGCGAAGGCTATTCTATAATTTGGTAGTAGCTGTCGAAAGAAATTTTTCAATTAAATAAATAAATCATTTATTTGTTTTTTATGTAGATGTATTTTCATAAACATACAGAACGTCGCCTTGGGGATACAAAAATACAATTTTTCTTTCATATAAATTTTTATACGCAGGTAATTGCTTCTGGGTACAATTTTTGAAACCTTACTATTTAGTAAAATACCTTTATTAACTACATTATAATATTTAAGAGTAGATCGAAATCCCAGAGCTGATCTACTTCCTGTTTTGCTGCTTTACCCGTAAATGTCTACTTTAAATGCCTTCAGTCCTGACAAAGACTCCATAGTTTGTGAATGCCGAGAAATAAGTAGAGCAAAGTATTTACTAAAATAGATATTCACCAAGAACTAAGTATATTATAGTATATGAATTCAGATTCTATTTTCATCAAAATATGGACATTGAAATAAACATTAGCTAGTTATTCTTATTCAATGCACTTTTTAATCCCTTTCAGAATAATTTAGATCAGCTACGAGTTTAATAATGCAACATGATACGATTGCTATTTTAGGTCAATTCGCTAAAGAATTTAATATTTACGAAACGAAGCTTCGACCTTGAACTGAGGTAATTTGGTAAACTGTTCATAAAATTCCGTAAAACGTAACATAATGACTATAAAGATTCTAGGTGAAAGTAGTAAGTGTATTTTTCTTAGTTTATAAATACCAAATTATATTTGTAGATGGTAAATTTTTTTATTAGATTTATCAATACAATAATTTTTGACATTACACATTGAATTCTTGGACTAGATTAAGATGTAAAAAACTATGTGTGTTCATTAAATATGTTGTTTTATTAATACACATAGATTAAAGGTAGTGGCGCTATAAAAAACGCAAACGCTACGAACCAAGCTGTTGTTAAAAAGTCAATTTACAAAATAAATCCTATATTTTATCTATACATGATCCTAGATTTCGGTTTGTCTGAATAAATTTTTTTATCCATATTTCCTTTATGATATAATAATAGCGATAACTCTTATCGAATGATCAATACCCTGTTACCCTAGGTGTCATATACATCGATTTCCAAATTCTAGTATGATAAAAATAACGCACGAGTAGGTAATTGTGCCAACAAAAGTTTTTGACAAAAAGTATCAAAAGACTATTTCTTTATACATTTCCAATTCAATTTCATCAGAGTTATCCTTAATGAAAATCGTTTGTAACGCACTCGAGACTACTCAGAATTTAATATCCAGCAGTAGATTAATTTTCCAATAATTGCGAGCTCGAGATATCTCTCATCCAATTCATATTTCTGCGAGTTAAAATATTCAGTCTGACTTCGGAAAGTACTCTTTTATGTCAAAAAGTGCTATTTGCTATTACGAAAAAAGAGCAAAGAAAATATTCAACCGCATTCAAGAGAAATATCAAGAAGACTCTTTGTATCGTCTTGTTAGAAGTATGAAAATGAGAAAACATCGATCAATTAGGTTGTAGCGAAGTCACAGTCATTGTCGGAACGTCAAAGAATTCGTATAGCCTGTTTTGTTGAGTGTCGGCACGCAGCAATGCACGGAGGTCGCCCCTCTATCGATCCGCAGCGCCCGGCGCTTATCGACCCAACTACCTCCCGGCCGACGAACAAACAAATTTCAACCTTATTCCTATCGCTTTACAACTAAACTACTACTAAAGATGCAAACCGACCGAAGACAAACGATTCCGAACTCAATAAAAACGCATCACGGATCTTTATTGAATATACTCCCGAGTCTTAAAGAGTAATGGACTATTCACTCTAATAGAGTAGTCCATAAGGTTTTCTGAAACAGCGATACAAATTCGTGTATTGGTACGCATGTCCAGAAATGTTTTGTCTTTGTTATTGACTTTGTATCTTATTACCAGGCGAGAGTACATAACTCTGTTGCGCTGTATTTGGAATGAATGTTTAATATGTAGAGTCGTTCCTTTAAAATCTGAGGCTAGATTGTATATTTAAATAAATATTCATCATTCATTCTCTTAGTACACTAACGCTTATCTTCTCTACTTAAACGTTCGCTAACATGGTTAATGCGCTATTAACGATGAAAAAGGCGAGCGTCAGTATGAGATTGTGGGTGGTATGCAACCGGTGCACTGCAACACGCATCGGCTCCAAGGTCGAAGGCTGTCGGCTCGGGGGTACAGTTAACCCTGACCTAGCGGGTGAAGGATATTCCTACTACGGCCTCCCACCACCCGACGGGGCCCGCAGCACCCCTGAACATCACTTGCACTCCGCTTCCACATTCCTAAATGTGGCGACTGATCAAAATTACTCTTAGCACGGCCTATCATGAAACTTTATAAAGACATGAAATATCACAATAGCTATTTGAAGTTTCGCTATTTAAAGCACTTTAAATTAATGGTTTCAACTGCACAATAAATAGTAATTATGACCTAAAAATATATTATTGTTCAATAAAAATACATCACAACGGGTCAAGGGAATTAATAAATTACATAATCGTTGTTTAACATGAAACAAAGTTTCCTTGAACTTAAAGCTTGCGCTATAAATAATGTGAAACTTTTTAACAAAATTGTTTATCGCTTGCTAGTTGGAGATTCATTTAATTGTGTTTCGTTTAGTTTTATTTTATTCTACAATACATAATGGAATTATAACCAGATGCAAATAAGATTATTAGATCATGTTTCTGTAACATAAAAGCTCACAAAATACAATATCCTATTATATTATCTTTCTACTTCATTGGGTACAACGACCGTAATATACAATTACATATTACTACAGGTATATTATGCAATATAAGTAACTCTTCGTTGTTTTTGAACAAAGACTAAAATATAACAAATAAATAAAAAAAAAAGATTACAAGCACGTAGCAGCTGTAAAAGAGCTAAATCGTAATTATGTAAAGTTTGAAGTTAAGTTTATCCTACAGGCATGACATATGAAGATTTGTATTTTTATACATATACTTTTTATCACTTACAACAACAGATAATATATGAACCAATTATACAACGACAAATCTCAGTGGCTCTACGACTTCTAATGCGAAGTATCAAAATGCTTTCATACTTTATTCAGTAACAGTAGTTTTTGAGTATCTAACAAACTAACATAATCAAATCCTTTCTCTTTATATTAATTCAAACAAAAACTCGCGTAGTTCCCGTTCCGGTGGGATTTCCGTGCAATATGTGTGCTAAATTTCATTGTAATCGGTTCAGTAGTATTTGCGTGAAAGAATAACAAACACGCACACATCCTCACAAGTTTTCGCATTTATAATATTAGAAGGATAGACTAAATACGACGAATATTAGTATAGACTTTTCTCAAGCAAACCGCATCCCTCTAGGAAGAGATCCCTTCAGTAAAATGTGCAATTGAGCGTTGCAAAGGCTGCCTGCACTTATCACTTTGAAACCACCGGGGGTGGCCGTCTTGAACCTTTCCCTTTTACTTTCCCTTGTACTTTTACTTACCTCATATATAAAATAGTGTTCATTTTTCCTAACCGTGCATGTAGTGTTTTTATTTTGTGTATGTGTCGTGTGTTTAGGTGACCGTTGATTTAGGCTTAGGCTAGCATGGCATCCGTGTGTAACGAAATATTTATATGGGTACGTATTTATGTAGTTGCTTATTTTACTGTGAATCGAGTTATACAAATAGAAAAATATATATCAGGAAGTTCCGATCATATTAGATTCGTGTACTATAATTATTATAAATTATTTTACACTTTTTATTTTTATAGATACCTAAAATATTACAACTTTACCATACATTTGTTTCAATGTTCATCGATACATGTGTATCATAATCATAGCTACAGGCAATAACTAACTGTATATCTAATAGCCAGAGCGTTTCCAATCGTGTGGCACGCTCCGGCGTCATATGCAAAGCCGTAGGGTAGTTTGCTTTTAATCAGTGCGAGAGTGATAAGGCCCCTGATTTCGTCCCCTCAATATCTATAGGAGGGTGTACCTTCAAACAAAGGATTTGCGAATTTTGATCGGTGGAGTGTCCTCCGTAATGAGATGCTTATGAATATGCGTAGGCAGCGACTTTGCATGCGAAGGGGAGTTCTTAATTGACCAACGTAGAGTTTTGATGTAGGTATTTGAAATCCGGAAGATAAGTAATCCGCTCTGTTCTTTATTATAAAACATTGTATAAATAATGAAAGTTAATATGAAACGTATCATATGGTCGCGGAATAATGCAATGTTAAAAAAATACAAGTACACACTTTCATAAAATAAATATACGCTACCTTTTATCTTTTATAGATTTTGAAACGTGTTACTGCATATAAAGTAATACATAACAAGTATAACTTTTAACTACAAAATACACGAAGAGTACTATTATTTTATAGCCTACGGCCTACAATCATGCAAATTCAGATTTACAATAATTCTAGCCTCTACGTTCTTGTACAAATATAGTAAGAGTGGACATGACTGTAGGCCTTCTGCAGGAGTTTACTAGATATCTATTTTATGAAACTCGACTAGGAAAATCTGATTCCTCAAAGTTCCTTACAGATAATATTTCCATAACCAAAACAAAACGATAGTTTTAGGGGAAAACGTCACGTCCGTTTCCCCGTGTTCTAGGAGTTCGTTGAACCCATCCCTTGCCGAATTTGGGCAATTATACATAGGGTGTTCGTGTTATGGAATGAAAGTAGGCAGGGGGTTGGTCTCACTTTCCGGGGTGAATGCACTGAGGGTGTCTCCTACCCTCTAAGACATTCATTGAGGTGGGAAGTACGTGGAGACGATAAAAAATCTGACGTTATGTTAATGATTGAATGAATGAATTTTCCTTTGATATTCAAAACAAGAAGTGGTGTTACCTAATATTTTTATTATTTAATATTTATTCCATATTTTATTATCATTAGGTAACCACCATATTCCATATAATATATTATTCTGATTAACCAACGTTTTTATTAATGTTAGTTCTTGTTGTAAATAATTTTCGAATAATTTTTTTATTTTATTAGTTTGTAAATCTTTCTCTTTTGGTCTTAGGATGGAACGGTCAACATGGATAAAATGACTGAAGCACAAAAAACCGCCTATCTCGAAGCTCATGTTGCTGTTCAACAACATATGGCTCAAGCTGCTGCTGCTGCTCGTCGTGAACAACAACAGCAGCAGCAGCAGCAACAACAACAACAGCAGCAACAACAGCAGCAACAACAGCAGCAACAACAACAGCAGCAACAACAGCAGCAGCAGCAACAGCAGCAACAACAACAGCAGCAGCAACAACAGCAGCAGCAACACCAACAACACCAACAGCAGCAACAACAAGCTAATAATTCGAATAATGCCAGGCATCACCAAGAAATGCAGGTGACTAGAAATATGAATCATTGAATAAGTTAAACTGAATATTCTCCTACGTTATCGTTATGTGCTGTACATTATTGATCTTACTTTTTTTTTCACAGCAAGCGCAAAATGCGAGCACACATCCTGGCCATCCCTCACCACCAACAGTAAGCTCCACTCAACACCATTACACTACAATTAATTCACCAATTAAAGTCCCACAAGTGAGCTCCAGTACTGGAGGACCAGATTCAACGTTTACCGTACCAGATGATGTCGGAATGGGATTTGAAGGAGGAGTTCGTGTTTTACAAAGCCTCGGCAACTGGTAAAGACATTTTCTATAAATAAATGCACCGGCTTTAATTTCATTTCACACTCATAACTTTCATGACGCTTTCCATTACTTAGCTATTAATTTACAACAGACGTTTAAGAATATATAATTAAATCACAAAAGCATTGCTTAAAAAATTATTGAGTCCACACCACATACCAGTATATTACAATTAATAGAGACTTTTAGTTACGACATCGTCTACAGGTCGCCAGAGGTAACAAATACTATACCAAGACCTAATTTAATACCATTTACGGAACCATATACAGAAGGAGGATCTATGCATCCCGGAACTCGTTTAAAAGCGTTACAAGGTACCGCAGTGGTCAGAAAACACCCAGCAATTAAACCGACTAGTTCGACTAATGAAGGTAATAATATAAATTGTATTGAACAATAATTGGTATTCATCATTATATTTTAACTACCTATAGGTATCGAGGCAGCATGTAAATTTTGATTGATGTTTCAGGAAGCAAAGCTTTTGAATGTACAGTTTGCGGCAAAGGATTAGCTCGTAAGGATAAATTAACAATTCACATGAGAATACATACAGGTACGGTAAAAATATATCTTCCTCCCAAACATATTTTTTTTAAATGGTATTTAGGTGCTATTAATGATAATATGTTGTCATTTTCAGGTGAAAAACCATACGTATGTGAAGTATGTAATAAAGCATTTGCACGAAGAGATAAATTAGTACTTCATATGAACAAACTAAAACACATCACACCGTCCAATATAGCACCTCTAGGTAAAAGAAGCATTACAATACCACGTAAGTTGTTAAAAAAAACCTTAAGAAGGCAATATTTGTCGAATATTATATAGATTATGAAAATATACATCTGTTTCCACAGCACTTAAGTTAGATGATGTTAAACCACAATTGACAAAACAAGAAGATACTAAACCGAGTCAAGCAGAAATTGCTGCTGCTGCAGTGGCTCAGCAACAGCAACAACAACAACAACAACAGCAGCAGCAACAACAACAGCAACAACAACAACAGCAGCAACAACAACAGCAACAACAACAGCAACAGCAGCAGCAACAACAACAACAGCATTCACATCAGCAGCCGATTCAGGTCTGCCAGGTACCTGGACACAACTTTACGGTAAATCCCAAAGAGAATACAGAGCATGGAAGAAATTTACGTTTAGTAGATATTACTAATATTTTTTGAGGCGCATGTCATTTCTTCCTAATAATTGCTCTTCGTTGTTTCATCTTTTTTTATCGCGCAATCTGTCTTTAGCAAATAGGTATATCGTCATTTTCTTTAAAAAAAAGTATAGCTGTGTATTAGTTTTTACTCTTTCTGATTTCTTCGTAGGCTCTACTTTTCAACATTAACAAACCCGATTTGACGCTGGTTTTCTGCATGATTATTTGTAGACCTGTTTCTATGTTGTCTTACTTTGAGTGTATAAATCATACAATCAATTTCTAAGTGCCTTTTTACTTGATATTTATAAATATAAATAAAATACCTAATGATCGGCCCAGTTCCGTTGAAGTTATGAAGATTTTACATAAAAAGAGCAACATTTCAGAACACAAACTTGGTTCATACGAGTGCAACGACTGCAGCTGTAGCAGCGGCTACAGCCGGCATGGTGGTGTCGTGGTCTTGTGAGCTTTGTGGTCGCTTGTTCGCCTCGAGAGAGGAATGGACTGCTCATGCTAAGTCACATCTACCTGATAATAAGCTCTTGCAAGATAAGATGCAGACCCAACATCAGGTAATGATGGCGCATATTCACAGAGATTTAAGTAAGAAGGAAGTTTTGTCAAAGTTTTTTTGTTTTACCAAAACCATATAATGATCAAATATGATATTATTAAGTTTATTACATTTACATTTAAAATGGAGATAGAGTATTTTTGTAATGATACCTATTATAGATATAAGATACCATACTAAAACATCATTAAATTTTCCAGCAACAAGACAAAGTTCACTTAACAAATCAAGAGAAGCTTCAATTGCTGCACCACCACAATCAGAACCAGCAAATATTGAACGGCCACGGTATAGCCACTGCCTCCGTGTCCACGGCAACGGTTGTCAACGAGGGCAGTGGAAGCGGCGCGTACTTCACGCACGGCCACACACACTACGCGCCTGAACGACAACACACACACGCTCACCACTTGTGTCTCATGTGCCGGCAAGAGTTCGCAGGCAAAGCCGAATTCATGTTCCACGTGCGAGGACATTTCGAAGGTAAAGTGAGTGACATCGCGGCGGCCGACGTGCTGGCCAGGTCTCTAGTGGACAATTCGGGACTGTGCACCTGAAACGGGTCCACGCCATTTCCAACAGACGTTTACGGGAAGGGCGTGGTACAAGATGACACGATAATGCTGAAGTTTTAAAATATTTCAACTCTGAACGTGTATTTAGTTGTAAGTTAGGCGTAAGACAATATGTCCAGAAATTTTTCGATGGTGTTTTATTTAAATTGATCTTGCTATAGAAGGTAGAAACTGAGAATGTTGCTTATTACGAATTGTCCAAAATTTTATTAGATAATATAACGATAATTTCAGCACTCATATTTGTATGTTTAAATTACAATAAAAATAAGACTAAAATGTAAGGGACTTTGTATCCTGTGCCTGCAGTAACCCTTATTTTGTTTATTATTTCTAAAACAAACTGGCCATAACTGTATAACTATTAAGATTAATATTTATCCCATATGTACATTGTACATATCGTTATTGTCTTTCATTTTAATTATTTTGTAAATATTAAACACGGTGGGATAATAAATATGGTAAACAATGATTGGCAAGGGATAATTAATTGTTCACAACTTACGTAGAGATAATTGTGCATAAAGTGTCACTTATTATATTAATTATAACTAATCGAAGTAAATGTTCCTGTGAAGATAGTTGATTAGAGCTGCAACATTGTACCTACAACTTAAGATCAGACATTTTTGAAAAAATGTCCACTTTTAACCATAATATCGTACATGTATAATTTATTTTCAACTTTCTTTTTGAAAAAATTTAGGGCCTTTTTTCAATTTCATTCATAATAGTTTTATATATTGGTATATTATATAATCTTATTTATTTTCGGGTATAAATTTTAAGTTACTCTGTTACTGTCTTAGCTGCTTTTTTTTCAAAAACAATGGAAAGTTCTCAATTCGTAGCGGATCTTTTTTTCATGATAAAGACACAATTTTTACAAATTATTCAATAAAACAACGCTAATTTATAATTCAACTGATAAGATATCATATATCAATGAAATGTATACCTATATACATTTATTTTAACACAGTCTTTTAAAAACATAGTTTTGTATGATAAATGCCATTTTAAGGCCAAATTATCTTCCGTTATATTTTATTTTATTTAATAAACTGTAAAATACTATATAAGACAAAATTGGTATGTAATTTTAATATTGTATACTTAAATATTTAAATTTAAGCTCATTTCATCTGCAATCAGCATAACATACTCTCATTTATTTAACGTTCACTTGCCGTAATAATTGTTATTAAATTTTCTTAATGAACTATCATTAAGAAGACTGATAATATTATTACGAGTAGTAATCGTCATATTTATAATAAACTAGCAAACCAGGCGAACTTCGTTTCGCCACCAGAGATACCTTTTCTTTGCTATAAACCTCACGGAGCCTGAGACCTCTCCAACGAATGCAAAATCGTGGAAATCGGTTGGTGCGTTCTGGAGTTATAGCGTCAGGAAGGAAAATCCGACTTATTTTTATACAGTAGATGATAGGTTAACATGTAAATGTTTGACTTCATTCAAATTTCAATTTTAATTTTACACGAGGCTGTTGACTGTGTAACTGAAAAAATAAAATTACTTGTAGCGTTGACCAAAAAAACATATTGCAAATTACAATACCTTTTTATTCACTGGCGCGAAAAGATGGATTAATTAGATACTATACTAGTCATTATCTAGTCTATAAGATAAAAGGATGAGTGCATCTAGTCATTTGTAAATAGTACTGACTACGGTCATATAAAATATATAGATTTTAAGTAATATAGTTTTAAATAATTTATATTGTCTGCAAAGATACCAAGAAAAGTAAGAAAATACTGCCATAATTTATTATTTTTACAAAAACAATTCATTTTATGTATTGTACATAGTGTTTTATCGAATTATTTATTTATTACCTTTATTTTACTGGATTCAGGAATCAGGTTTAAATGTTCTCTTTTTTTGTTTAAATATAAATCCAGTTTAAATTAGTCATATGATGACGAAATATTTTAATGTTTGGTAGATAGGAACTTAATGCACATCTGTAGTCGATTTTCTTTAATTAACAAGAGGCATAGTACAATAATTACATAATACCTACGTACATAATTGTACATAAAATTTAACGGGATTGCTAGATATAAATTTATAAATAGTAGAAAACAATCGATCACGAGGCGGGACTCGGGATTGCTATCTAGCAATCCCGAATACATCTTTATATATATAACATAGTAATAATAATAAACACAGTAAAGTTCTCGAAAGGGCCTGCGTGTTGGATCCGTGTCCCCACGTAAGCCTTCCAAAGGACCGGGTACCTTCCTTATGATGGTACCCGTGTATTATGGAATTGAGATACATAATAATAATAACTAAGCAACATACGCCGCCCAAATAAGATCAATTAGAAATACCTAGGGGAAAATTATAATTTTATTGTGTAAATTTTTCACTTTTCAATAAAAAGCCGTGAAGCTAATATTTATCTTGTCTCACCAAGTATCAAACAACATAATAGCACAGTTAATACGATTATTTTTATTAAATTTTATTGTATTGTTTGTCTTATAGCATATCAAATAATCGCTAAGTACTGCCGTTAGTAACTGCCTAGGAATTTTAGCAATTACAAAATAATGTATCAATTTAAAAATGGGTTAATACTTTAATAAATTGAGCATAAATTTTAACAAATACAAGCATTAAAATGTAATAATGACATTATTTGAATTCATACAGTAGAAAACCAAATGCTTGTACATATTATTTTTTAACTACATTTATTGTAATTGCATAACATAATCCGAGGAAAGGATAAGTATTATTTAGACAAATATCCGTCCTTTATTGCAGACATTTACCATCATTAAATTACTAAATATTTCGATACAACGAAATAGAATAAGTTTTCTAACATTCAAAGTTTGCGTACCTAAGTTTTATCGGTGTACTATGCCTCTATGTTTGAATAATAAATTAAAAAGTTTTATGGTTGGCACCTACCGTAGTCGAAAATCTATTCGGATTGGTAAATGGTAGTATAATGGTTTGTCGAGTGATAGAGAACTACTTCAATATGTTAATCTTTTCCGTAATAATTTAACGTCAAGCGAAATAATCGAGATAAAAATCAAATCAATCGATCGACACAAATACACATAGATTTCAACCGGATAAACCTATGCAAAGAGATTTTGTATTCATAATTATTATCAACAATAAATAATTACATATTTTCTGTAAAATATCGACACTTAATTAATTCTATTCATAAAACGTCCTTCAATGTATCCCCAATGTTTTTTAAGGTAAGCGGTATTATTATCATAGTACTACACTAAACCTACTACAATTATTATAGTATCATCATCGTTATATTTTTACTACCAACGAAATGATAAGAATTTTTGATCGCATTATGTACTATACATAATAAATTTCGATGATATCACCGTATAGTACAAATGTAATTTGCCTATCATCATGTCAACCGCTCTACATTTAATTCCACTAGTCTTCCTTTGCTTATAAATTAAACGTCTCATTGTTGATGTCATATGTCTATTATAATTAATTACCCTACAGTGCATATAAATTAATTATTCACATAATTTTAATTTCTTATCTAAATTATTCATTTTTGTAACCCTTTAAGAAACACGTTTAACTGGTTACAAACGTCGCCGTTAAGTATTGCAATTGATTGAAATAGTTATCAAGTAATTCAGCTTAAAAGAATACAATTTTAAAATCGTTCTAACATATATAAAAATGCTAATACTGATATCTCATCAGATTTGTGGTATTCACTTATCTACACATTAAATTAAACAAAATTTATCTGTATCTAATAAAAAAATAAACTTTAATGACATGCAAAACATAATTGATGAACATATTGAAGTAGTAATCTTATATTAGTTGTTAGGTTGTTTAAGTGTAATTCATGTTCGCTGACAACAATACAGCATATAATATTTTTATTTGTTGGTTTTCCTAGGGCATTATATTCACCTTCCGACAAGTCTTGATACTTACATTATTAATTTTTTTATCTTTTTATACAATTCAAATTTTGAGATTAGTTTCACAATGTATTATTGTATTGTAAGTGAATTTGAATTACATTGAAATATAGGTTGTATCGTATGAACAGAGCACGATGGAAGTTACAAATTTGAGTAGGAATAGGATATGTCAAGTTGCATAGCACTAGGTGGGACACGTATGCAATATAAGTAGTGTAGTTGGTACTTACATTTAGTTTTTCAGTTTAATATATAGTAATAATACAGTCATGTTACATGTACTATCTGCCATAGGAGGTACCTACGTATATAGCCAGAAGATTAAGGATAGATATATTAAATATACAAGTATCGAACATGATGTATTTAAAAAAATACAAATAGAGGTCATCTGTTAAATTAAATATCTACCTATTTATTAAGTTTATATAAACGGTTCATATTCTTCATTTATAATAAATAATTTATTTTGCTTTGTACTTTCTTCTGAACGTTTATAATTATTATCGTCAATAATAATCTAATGTAAGCAGCTATGTTACTTACCATACTATTTTTTTATATAAAAAAAATGTTTATTTACATTCACATTTTTCATTTCATTTAAATAATAAGATAAGGTAAGTTATAAAATATGGATGTAAATTTAAAAGGTTTTTCAAAGGATGTAAATAAATTTCTAAGTTAATATACAATTTAAGCACGTAAGTATAAGGCTATAATTATTGTAAACTTAGATATTGTAACTTAAATTAAGAAAACAATTGGCTTTCGAATTGATCTCAAATGTCTAGTCTGTAAAATATAAAAATTGAATATTTATTACGTAATGTGTAAGATAGTTTTGTGGAAGACGAATGTAATATAAAAATCGTAAATTAGAAAAGTTAATCGAAAATTTATCCAAATTACGTAAGTATTTATCTTTTCAAATGTGATTTATACGTCTTTGTGAATATTTTTCCAATACTTGAAAAATTATGTCAATTAAAGGCATAAATGATTTCTGCAACTACTTACTACAACACAACTGACAACTACTGTAAAAAAATAAGGAAAAGAGCAATATCCTTAATTTCCACCACGAACCTACTGTTTCTCTATAATTGACTCTATAATTGACAACTACTGTAAAAAATAAGGAAAAGAACAATATCCTTAATTTCCACCACGAACCTACTGTTTCTCTATAATTGACTCTATAATTGACAACTACTGTAAAAAATAAGGAAAAGAACAATATCCTTAATTTCCACCACAAACCTACTGTTTCTCTATAATTGACTCTATAATTGACAACTACTGTAAAAAATAAGGAAAAGAGCAATATCCTTAATTTCCACCACAAACCTACTGTTTCTCTATAATTGACTCTATAATTGACAACTACTGTAAAAAATAAGGAAAAGAGCAATATCCTTAATTTCCACCACGAACCTACTGTTTCTCTATAATTAAAATTGAAAGTATAATTCTATGTATACTTTTTGTTTAGAAATAAAAATATATTAATAATTCGCTCAAAAACATCAAATCTACAGTCACCCTACGTAACCATAAGTAATAAAGCTTATTTATTAGGTTATTATTAGGTTTAAGATAATAATCTACAGCTGCATACCAAAGAATAAAAAGTAGAATTGTATTATATGTCTCAGTTTAAGTTTAATAATTAATGTTGATAATATGTAATACCTGTATATATTAAGTGACTATATACATTTATATCGTCTTGTACATTGCACTAAGAAACTTTTTCATGAGGCCCTGATATTTTTAATGGTATACTTGCATCGTAGGAAGGAATTTGGAAATTGTGTTTCCGAAAAGAGCAATAAAAGTGCGGCGCATATCGTTTATTGTGTAAAAACAAGAAATCGTGATCATGGTTAAAAGTAGTGAGACATGTGGAATAAAAGATTTAATGTACTTATACGTCGTTTTTATTTACCTTCTTTTTAATTTTATTATTCTATATCTCATAATCTAATCACAAAGTACCTAGTCAGGTACCATCTCTAATTGTTTATGAGTGTTTTATCGTTATCTTTTTATTATTGTATTATAAAGACGCATAATATTTTATCTTTGTTACTTTTTGAAAAACATTAGGTATAGGTTCTTACCTACCATTTTTACGGTTGTGCCAAAAATATCGTCGAATTTTGGATCCTTTGGCATGCCTTACCATGTTTTTTTCACTGCTTCGTGAAGCGGTGATCTGAATAATGTGCAGAAGTGGAAAAATCTGTCTATTTTTGAACGCTCATCCGGATAATATTTCGCTTTAACTCCAAGATTCTGACCACTCAACCACCAACCAAATTTTTACAATGACTAGATATTCAAATAGATGAGTCTGGAGTCACAAGGGTCACAAGTGTCCGATCTCGTGTTTGATATTATATTTATCCAATTCATAATATTAATCTTGTCCAATCCAAATTAATACTTAATTTGATCAAGTGGGTTCTTATGTGGAAGATGCGATAAGAAAGGCTTTTCAATTTCTAACATTGAGTTTCATAAGAATCAGGTTCTGTACAAAATAAACGTTGTTAAAAAATAAGGTTATTTGCTCGTAATATCATATGAACCCACAAAAATAACAAAAAGCAATCATAGTTTGGCTTCGTTTGTCGGCACTTCCGTTTCATGACGAACCGAACCTTTTTACTTAATAAATAGGAAAATTATTTGAACCTTAAATATTTATTTACATAAACTGTGCCCTTTTATACCTATAAGTATATTATAGAGTAGGTAATCAATAAAATGGTATCAATTTCATCAGTAGGCTGCGGCCTGCAACATGGCGGCGACCAACGCAACGCTACGACATCTACCTACATCTATTCCAACTTTAATTCATAGGTTACACGCTCAGTCTGGCGTCAGTTTGATCCGGCTTAGACTAATGCCAGAATGATGGATGAAAAACACGGTATATTCTGAACCATCAGTCCGTTAGTCAACCGGTTAGACGATAATTCTCCCGTTTCTGAGCAGACTGATGGACTGAGCTGAAGCCAGACTGAGCGTGTAACCTATGTCATAGGCTGAACGCTGTTTACGACTTTACGACATATTATATGTATTATATTAACCTCCTTGTAATTGGTTAAAAATTAAATTACGAGCTTGTGACATTGACACACGTTGTATTACTTTAGATTTTTTTCGTTCATATCTTTTTATAAATTATTAAAAAATTTCAAGTGAAATGGATTCTTAATTAACCCACCTAAATAGGATACTAATTTGTTCTGGTATGTACTTATACCATATTATTAAATTCATTTAACTTTTAATGAAGTAAAAAACATAATTTCATTGTATGCTAGCTATTTGTTGTCATTTTTTTTACTTTTTTTCAGTGAATAATCTTTATTTTCTTTTTACAATCGATAAATTAATGGCTACTACAACAATTCGTCTGAAATTTACATCTTTAGTTAAAAACAGATCAAAATGTTGTCTCGAAATAGTTCCCGAAATATCCAGTATTCAAAATATTGATAAAATAAAATGGACGAAGGATGCTGAATCAATAGAATACTCCGTTCCTATCACATATAAAATTAAACTAAAAAAAATGAATATTCTAAGAGAACATCATATCCTGATTCAAAATTATTACTCTTGTGTTGATTTGGTGCGCTCAACTTCTTTCGCTTATTTAAATAAAGCTGCCGGCGATGTCTTCAAAAGCATACTGAGTGACCATCAAATATATTCAAAATCACACTTTGATAGCATTATTACAAATGCAAAAATATCAAGACCTTCAAATTGTGCAAATAAAGATGATAGTTCGAAGGAGAAAAAACATGAAAATCTAAATACATCTCTTAAATCTCCAAGTGAAACATTTAAAATAAAACGAGGTTAAGAGATAGAACAACAATTTATTAATTTTTCTTTTAATTGCTTTATTTATTTATTTTTATTTATGTTTTTTTTTCAGACCTGCAAAATAAAAGTACGTGCGTCAATGAAGATTTTCAAATAAAGGAAAATACTAATAGAAAAAATAATTATGATCACAGTAGCTATAAAATAAACAAAACTGTTTCCACTACTACCAATCCAAACTTACCTTTGCTAGAAAACATCTCCAATGAAATAAAGAGTTTAAGCATAACGCCTATTTGTAAAATAAATACACATGAAGAATCCACTACCTTAGAATCATATAAAAACTTAAACAAATCTGTAGCTTGTTATAAACCTAACATTCAAAACAAATACAAAAACCATTTAAACGAAATTGGAGTAGTCGTAAATCCACCAGACTGGAATATTTCTTTCAGTCCTCATTTTGTCAGATTACCTGAAAGAACCTGTAACATACCTTTTATTAACTCATATAAAACAAATGTTAAATCTAGTCCTAAAGTAAGAGTAGCTCATTTTAAAAGTGCCATGGAAAGAGAAATATTACCGCTTAAGATTATTTTACACGATTTACTCACAAAATGTGCTGCGTTAGGGTTTTTAAAAAATAAGACTAATATTCAAGCCATTGACTATTCGAAAACCAATACATATTTAGATGTACCTGTAATACGAAATGAGGGAAGAAAGCGATGTAATCGTGTTGTGTACTCTATTGTTTTTGAAGAATAAATTGTAGATCTTACTTAGTTCAAGGATTTTGTTTTATTTTTTTTTTTTTTTCAATATATATATGTATTTACTAGTTTAGGTAACTTACTAATTATACTAAGATTTTAACTCAATAAGACAAGAAACTCAATATGTAACGTTTTTTACTCAATCGTACTAATTCATTTTCTTTAATTTAAATTTATTTAATTTTGCTTGTTATTATAAAAACGTTAATGAGGTGTGTACTTTGCATTTTTAATTCATTTTGGCATGAATAAAATTCTGTTTTATCTATAATGTGTAGATATTTATTTTAGATCATGGACGCTCAAACTGCTATCAATAAACTGGTGGAGAATTTATCGTTTCAAGTTCTCACAGGACCCTGTAAAGTGCATATTGCAAACAATGTATCAAAAAATGCAACAGGAACTCCTGTAAATGTTAAGATAAAGCTACGACATAAAGATGATAAAAATAATAGAGACATATTTTCTATGTCTAAGATAGAAAATTCAAACAATGCGAATAAACTTCGTCTCGTTAGTAGTGATCAAACGATAACGTCATTCAATTTACTTATGGATTCTGATGTTAATAAAAAGTCCTCAAAGAAATCACAAAACAAAATTCTACATCTATTCAAGCCAGGTAAATGTAATATTCTAGTATCTTATTCATTATAAAATAATTATTTACTGAAAAATATACCAGTTATTCTATTTAACTTCTACAGGTGCTTGCTTAAGAAATCAAAATAAGGATGATGATTACACCTACATGCCTGAATCAAATAAAAATAAGGAATATAATGCAAGTAAAACAGAAGAAAAAGATGAAAAAGAAAAATTTGGCCTCATGAAAAACTACATCATTGAAGATGAACCTTTTGATGATCCCGTCAGACGTCCAAAAATGTTTTTAGGAAAATGTAAACCAGGTATATTATTTTTTGAGTTCCACAGATCATTTTTTTGAATCCTTATCAACGTATTTTTATATCACATAATATAATTTCGGAAAAATCTTGAATAAAATATAAATATCAATAGGTACTTTAATTCTTCTTAACAAATCTTTAATCACCTCTTGTTTAAGGTGGATGTTTAGATCCTCCGTTTGATGAAGATAAGTATTCATATGAGCCTGTAAAAATGAATCAACCTGTGAAAGAGGAAAAATATTCCACCCAAAAACCAAGTGACGTAGTTCAAAATCGAATTCTTAAAAATGCCGAATCTGAAAAAAAATATTTACGATCAGCTAGCAAACAACAAGATTCTTTTGTGGAAAAAGATATAACAACAGGCTCTTTGATAACTTATCCACCAAATGTATGCAATCAACCTGGTTCACAAAAAGAGAGTGCGGAAATAAAATTTAAAACCAAGAAACAAGCTTTACCCCCAAACACAAATGAATATTTACAAGCGTTCTATATACCTCCTAAAAGCAAAGAAACAAGTATATCGAGTAAGACTATAGACATAGTAGAAAACGAAAATGTTGTAGTTCAAAATCAAAATCAATCACTAAAATCTTTGTCTAAAGATAGCATTATGCCAACTGTAGGAGGCCCTGTGGCTCCCGTACTTCCAGACACAATAACTTTGTCTACTATCGAAAGTAATCTTAAAAACTCGCAAAATAATATGGCAGAGCAAAAAATAAACAATAATGAGGATAAAATTTCTTGCAATGAAATAATTGAAGCACCCGACATATTTGCCTCCCCTCTCATAGAGGAAAAAAGATTTGACAATATGGTAAAATGCGATAATGATAACTTGAGTTATTTACAAATTGTAAGTTTGCCACCTGAGGAAAATTTTGAAGAATTTCCCACTTCGATGGCCCCCTCCATAAAGAAAAGTCAAGACAAAAAAATAAAACAAGGTGACGAAATATTTTGGAAGGAAACTAATAAGGATTTAGTTGAAAACAAAGATATTATTGTTATAGCACCTATTAAGGTAATGAAATATATTTTTTATAATTTTTAATCATTTTTTTTGTAATTATATTGAGCATATTGCACCAAATTATTGTAAAATAAAAAAAAAGTGGTAAAATAATAAATAAGTAATAAGTAACTTTTCCAGAAGTCTACAGACACAAATAATAGTATTGAAAGCAAAAGCGAAATTAATAGTACTATAAGTAAAAACAAGAATTCGGAATCATTAATTATTGATGATAAAAATATGGAAATTCTAAAATTAAATCCATTAAAGCAAGAACCCGAAGAAAGAATGGAAATCACTAAGAATAACAGCCAAATCGACTATTTTATTCCACCAGACGATTTAAAATTGAAAAGAACTTCTTCGATAAAACCAAATAAACCACCTGAGACACTTGATCAAGAATCATTTAAAATTGAAAAACTAAACGCACACGATGATTTATCGTTCACATTAAATACTGAGGATGTTTCTGATACAAAAACTGCAAATGACTCGCATGCAACAATTGACACTAACGCTGAACAACATTTAGACAAGGAAAATTCTACAATTTTGCGTACAAATCAAAGCCCCCAAGTTTTATTTGATTCTCAGCAAGAATTCATTAAAAAAGTATCATCACATATTATTGAAAATAAAGAATTTACTAACGATGAAATTGACTCCATACAGAAAATGCCAAGTCAAAATAACATTCACAATGAAAGTAAATTGGACGTATTTGGTAGGTTATCAGGTAAGATGTCCATAGCATCTAGTACCAAACAGTTACAGGAAGTGGTGCAACATAAAATATCCTCGAGCTCAAACGTTGAATTGTCACAGACCTTAAAGCCAAATACTGATAAAGGATCAATCTATAAGCAAGATTCAAAACCTATATTTGCTAAAACATCCGCATACAATATCCACAATTTTCGGGATGATATAAGCACAATTTCAAAAGTTGATGAGAGCGTGGAAAATACTGATTTCTATGAGAAAAAAATGTTCAACGATGATACAAAAGTAAGAAATGAATATATTGACAATAATTATAAAGAAATAGGTGATAACAATCTCTCTAACGATCCAAAAGATATTCTTAACATTACAACAGTATCAACAATCGATGATATAGATCGGCAAAATATCCCATCAAGTTTAAATAACGATAGTTATAAAGAATATCCTGAAACAGTTAAAATGTATTCAGAAACTGACCAAACTCTTAAAGCAGCAGAATCTATTCAGATCAATGCGTCTAATTTAACCACAAATTCTATTCAAAAGCCAAACAAAGATACAGTATACCAAGGAGATGATGAAAAGTATACCGCAACGAATGAAATTTCTCATAGTACTAACAAAGATATAATTAACCAAAAAAGATTATCCAAAGAAAACGAACCTGACATTAAAAAAAGAGAAGGGAAAAAGGAACAATTGCCTTACCATCAAGCTCAACGCAAATCTTCAAGCAAGCACGCCGATACAAAAACGATGCCCACAAAATTACCAAATAATCATAAATTTGAAAATAATTTAATTCATTTAGATTTTGCATTACATCTATCAGAAGATGGCAATGAGACAGTACTAAAGACTTTCGACTCTGAATGTTTGCCTGAAAGTTCGAGTAAGACTCCAATACTCTTTAAATATACAATAAAAGCAAACGAGGATAAAATAAAAATCCCAGTGAATGCAAATATATATATAAATACAAATATAGTCTTGGAAATAAATAATAGCCTTAAAACCAAAAAATATACTAAGGGCATTTCCGATGGTAAGTTAAGAAATAATATTATATAAACAAATGTATAACATACCTTAATAATAGAAATCGTTATCATTTCAGGTTTATCTCCAAATGAAAATAAAGAAACAAATGCCCACACACTGTCAAAGATGAATATCATGCTACAAGAAACTATTACAACGATTTACGAACAAAATCTCGTGCCAGTAGAGACAATGATACGAGAATTAAAAGAAGACGTCGAAGCTTTAGTACAAAATCAAAAAAATATTAAACAAATGCTTAAAGCAAGCAAAAATAAACCAAAACATGTAACATCACATAGAAGATGTGGATGCTATCGTAAATAACGATTAGGAACGACGAGGGACAAAGAAGTGAATTGGGATAAATCCCCAATTCACTTCTTTGAGTTCTTTCTTTATAAAACTATTAAAAAATACTGGTAATTTTTATAACTTTCCCAAAGAGTAACCTAAAAAATAAACTTCTTATTCAAATTATCAAAAATAATGTATTCCACTAATTGCCCTTGAAAAATACACTTCACGGTTTTGTTTTACAGTGCTTTATAGTATTTATTACAGACTAATATTTACAAAACATGCTATAACTATATAGAGTCAAACTTCTAGGGTGCAAGTAGCTCAAACTGAATCCTTCGACGCTCTAATAAACCCACATTTCATCAAAATTAGAAAAAAGTACATCGATGAAGTTGTATCATTAATCTTTGTTTACTTTTAGATCTATGCGCTGTTGGTTATAAAATGGATTTTGCACCATATAGTGTATGACTGCGGATATGTCATCTAAATCTCTGTACAAATATCTTATCTCTTGTTAATTACTTTGTGCCAAGTTGTGTAATTCAATAATAAAAAGTACATGTAATTAGTATGATCTAAACCGAACGTAATAATCAAAGTTAAAAAAAACACTAAATTACTTGGCAATAAATAAAATAAGCATGCATTATGAAGGGTTTGTAACAGCTATGATACCTCATTTTTAAAGGAGAGATTATAGTAGCTCCAAGCCCACAAGCCCCTCAGAAAAAAGACTCCGGATTGTTTCAGACTCCCGCTGAAACAGTGGCCCGCTAAACTCCACTGTTTTCTGTCGAGCCGTTTTCAGGGACCGGGTCGTATTGTTTTGGTTTTATGTAATTACAGGTAAGATGTAAAAGAGCAATATGTTTGCAAAAAACTAAGTTGCAGCTGTGAGCCCTAATTGCCTGCAGATGCAGGTTGATGAAACTTATATTAAATAATATTTTTTTATAATAATGTTATTAAAACTCTTAAGTTAGGATTGCTTTATCATCATTACAGTAACAGACACTACAATCAGCAATCTGCTTACACATTAAATGTGTGATTACCGAAATAGGGCACTCTTTAACCCGCAACATAATGATTTGATTGATAAATAAACTGCAAAAACAAAATTTTACTCTACGTTTCTACAACGGTCCACATTATTTCGGTTCTAACGTATTTTGTAAAATGGTCTTTAGGTGGATATTATAAGTTTCAATACCTATCAATAATTTGTTATTGAATCAGATACAAAATGTTGATAGTTTATTTTTAATTAATCTCAATGAACTTATGAACCAAAACAAAGATACTATTGACTTGAATGAATTCTCATTTGAATCTCCCACATTTAATATTAATAATCTCGATAGGTATGTTAAAGAACCATCAGAACTGCATTGATTTTTTGCTGAAAAAGTTTTATCGATAAACTTACCGATGCCTGAGATATCGCCGTTCACTCTACCGTAAACAACTTCGGCAATGAAAATTTGTCCGCAAACATTTTATTATGTGCTTGTCTTTTAAGATAACACAGATAATCTATAGCCTCATAAATGATAAGAGAACAAAATAAATAAATGGAACCATAATCCTAATTATTAATACCTAAAGTAAGTAAGAAACCGTGCGAATTGTAACATTTAATTTTATTATCATCTGTCTATAGGATGTGACGGTCGCGAATGTTGTTGTAAAATTCCGTAACGCTAAAATGATATTATTTTAATTATAATGTGTTTGGTATAATACGAGTGCGCAAAACATACAAAATGGTGAAAGACAAATTGACTATATCTAGTGAAGTTAGTAGTAAAGAAATTAAAAATGCAGTTGACATCGATTTTGCTCTGAATGTAGCAGGTAATGGTATTTATCCAGTGATTTTTTTTTTTCTTAAAATCGGTAGAAACTAGTCTAGTGAATTAGAGGAAACCATAAGCTCAGATTTATATGAGACATAATGAGTTTCTAATATTGTAATTTTCAATATAACTGAAGCGTTAATTTAACATTCAGTTAATATAATAATGTTCATTACTGTAAATTTTAGTTTTCTTTTGAATTTACACATTTTGAGTTTGATAACAACTAATTAAAATGTAAATAATTACTATCGATAGTAACCTACGCATATCGTTTTATAAATTGTATTAAATAATTAAAATTATTAACTAGTTCTTTGGAATACATCAAAGTGCAATGAATTATTTATTAATTCTTATGTAAAAGTCATTAGGTATGAACCTACTCCGTCTGAGTAGCTAAAGTTTCAAAGAGTTTGCTATCCTAGCTCTTAAATCTAGCCTCGTGTATCCCGGCCATAAGGAATGTGTCGGTCGCGAATATTGTTGTAAAATTATTCTGAACCTCTTACAACGCTGTGAATAAATTATTTTAATTATCATGTGTTTTAGATAATAGCGAAAGTAGAAGTGTTTCATTGGCATGCAAAAATTGATATTTTGTCTGGGTTTGCATTGATTATTTTGGCATACCTAACTATAATAGGTAGGTAATACTGAGTATAATCAGACGCACTATTAAGTGCTACCACATACCACAGCTATTACTCATTTTAAATGTGGTTTTACTGGGTGTATCTCTGTGTAAAAATTAAGATAGGTACCTATATCGTAAATCCAAAAAACAACTTTCACATTATTTCCTCAGGTCCAAAAAGCTTCTTTTTATTTATTTTTTGTAATAACTAAATAAAATAAAATAAAATAAATCTTAATTTCACCTTTAAAATATACAATATTGATTATGAGGCTCTGGCTCTCTTGCTAGGCATAGCCTGTGTTAAGAAAGCCAGTCCCTTCCCTTAATACATTGTGGTCTAGATAAAGGTAAACTGTCTGAGTATTAAATAAGTAGGTGATAATAAATTTTCACCAGCTGTGACCCGCGGTTTTAATCGCATTGTTTCGCTCCTTTTGGTCTTAGCGTGATGATAATAATTATATTATACTAGCTGTTCCCCGCAGTTTCACCCGCATTGCTCCGTTCCTGTTGGTCTTAACATCTATAATATAAAAATGAATCCCAAAATGTGTTGGTAAAAGCGCATAACTTTAGAACAGCTGAACCGATTTCTTTAATTCTTTTTTTATTAATATTCCTTGAAGTACGAGGATGGTTCTTATGTAGAGAAAACGTGAATATATACCACGGGCGAAGCCGGGGCGGACCGCTAGTAGTCTATAATCTTCCTCGATAAATGGGCTATCTAACACAGAAAGGACCAGTAGGTAGTTCCTGAGATTAGCGCGTTCAAACAAACTCTTCAGCTTTATAATATTAGTATTTTGTAACAATTTATATGGTTTGCGTGTCAAAGTTTGCGTGTTAAGAGTTTTATTAAAGGATCTTACATTATAACCAATATACTCCTCACAAATTAAAGGCGAAAGTTTGCAAGTATGTATGGATGGTATGGATGTAGTTCGCAAAATTAGCTGATCGTAAAGCTGAATGAAATTTGGTACAGAGATATATTGTATATGACAATAGATCAGTCGCCTTACTCCATGACGTGACTATATTACCATGACGCGTCCTTGAAATTTTACTCTCAACACGCCTAAAGAAGTTTCACCTCAAAACATATAGATGTAACATATCTATATGTTACTTTTGTATACCTTTACAATTGTTAACATGTAACTTGTAATTACCTAATATTATGCGTTTTCAGGAAATAACATAAAAACTCACGTTCAAGTAGGTAACGGTTATAACTTATAAGTTTTGCCTAATTCAAATGTAAGCAATGGGACTAATAGATATACTTAGTTAAAATTTAAAACAAGTTTCTAACTTTCTTGAATGTAAACTCACATTTTCTCATACTATGTAGGTATGTACTTACTACTATTTTTTGAGTATCACGGCACAGATCACGGTACATATATTGTTTTCACCTAATTTAATAATCAAAATAGATTATACAACTCAAAACACGCTTTATTTCATTGATAATTAATGTATTAAGATAGAATTAAGTAGGTAGGTATGTCCGTTAAAAGTAGGTCAAAATTGAGTTTAAAGTAGTATTTTACATAAAAACATAGAGGTGAAATTAATGAAAGCCTGCTAAAAAGAGATTTTTCTAAAATTTTTTTTTTCTAACTTTCCCAAACTGTCTATTTCTTACATGTTAAACTGAGCCAAAGGGATCCAATTTGGTAATCTCTAAATGTTGGGAGTGCAATGTAATACTTTATTTTTTAAGCAAGTTATTCATTATACATATAAGTTACTTACCTAGAAAATGATTCAATGAAAAAATATTTTCGATCGATAAAATAAAACACATAATAAATCACAGTATATATTTAATAATATTTTGCATGTACACAAAAACGCCGACTTACACACAAGAGTAGGAGATAGACACTGTTATGGCACAAGGAACAGAAATAGAATTGAAATGCCATTTTTCCGATTAGCTAAAGTTAAAAATTCATTTATGGGTCAAGGTATACGCTTTTACAATAGAATTCCTCATAATATTAGAGAGTTTAGTAGTTCTAAATTCAAAACTTATATAAAAAATGTACTAGTTCAGAGAGCGTACTACAGTATTCAGGAATATATGGACGATAAAAACCCATGGAGGGTTGTCGCGTAAAAACCACAGGACAGTTCTTTGTATATTATGATATATTATGTATTTAGATATAAGTTACATATTATGTAATATCGACATGATTTTAAAAGAGCAACTATGGAGTTTCTTGCCGATTCTTCTCCATAGATCACTGCTTTCCGAATCGGTGGTAAATGTTAAAATAATTATGTAATGACGATTCGAAAGTGCTACTAAATAGTAGTCTAATTGAATAAATGAATGTTTGAG
The DNA here is from genome assembly GCF_905220415.1 of Colias croceus. Lineage (NCBI taxonomy): Eukaryota > Metazoa > Arthropoda > Insecta > Lepidoptera > Pieridae > Colias > Colias croceus. The sequence continues at coordinate 3,399,645 of NC_059544.1, read as the reverse complement.
TTTGAGTTTGAGTTTGAAAAAAAAAATCGCTGATTGTTTTAGGCGCTAATTGTTTTTAAGGCCAGCTTATAAATATGATTCAGTTGTACTTCTTTTTATTATCACAAATCTTAGATAACTTTATCTATTATCACAACTACTACATAATGAATTATTGAGACCGTAACAAAATAAACGAGTAAATTCGTTCTTATTTCTGAATCGTTACGGATTACCTCTGAATGTCGAAATATTAATTCGAAACTAATTCTTATTCTCATAGTAATAAGGATCATGGTCAAGCAATGTATGAGACTTGTGACCGTCACACCTGTCTAACAAGTTATTGATGGCACTATTAAGAATTTTCGATCAGTCAAATCATAATAGTGTATAGAGTTGTATGTACGTTTGTAAATTTATACAAAAAAATATAATGAATCGTGTTGATTATGCCTTGGATGTTGCAGGTACTGTGATTTGTACTCAGTCTGTTGTAATACTGTTTATTTACCTTATTGTTTAATTTAGTGAGGAAATTGTAAGAGATAGTAGAGTCATTTCTAGTACCATGTAACTTCATAGATATAATTATAATACTGTGTATGAAATATATAATTACAATGATATGTTTATTTATGTGTGTATTAGCCATGGTTTAATCATCAACAGTGGGATAATTAAAATTCCATTCCTATTCCTTATTCAAGGCTGCGAATTAATAACAATAAAATTGAATCACATTTTATATTTAAACTACCTACCTATAACGTGCAATTAATGAATAACTAATTTATGTAATCAAATTTGGCAAATAAACTAAACTAAAAGCTAAAGCCAGATAGGTAATTGCTGTTTAGTCTATAACTTAAAAATGTTGAGAAAGGAGAGATCAAGATAAGTTTCAAATAACTGTGTCCCAAGGCCCTTCAAGACTTAAAGTATTAGTTCTGTTTGTATACGAGTTGAAGGCGAAAATTTGTGTGGTAATGAGAAAACTGTTTATCAAGACCTTCATAATAAATGCCGTAAAAAATCATCGTGAATGTTATCAAATACCTATAAGTACGAATTACAAACTCGTAACACAATCTCATAATAACATATTTGTGAGATATCGCTTTGATTACATTGACCTTGCTGTGATTTCGGTGCAGTGTGTAAAACACAGCATGCTTGCAGTATGCTTCAACTTATTATTCTGGAGTCTGGGAAAAGAGCCAATAGCCAATTTATGTTTAGTTAAAGTATGTACTGAAAAATAGTAAAACCTTAGCTATTGACGTAATGAAAAAATGTTATTTATAAAAGTTGTTCCTCGAAAAACAATCTACAAAAATGGTCTGATATCATTTCTTCGTAAAATGATGAAAAAAAGTTTTATTGAAAAATATAAATATCTAATTTCTGAACATTTTCGCTTATAATTTTTTTAAGTTACTGAACTAAAGTTGTAGAGAATTTAATTTGCAACAAATAATGCTCACAATGTTTCTTTATCAGATAAATAGTTTAAGAGATATATCGTAAAAACCATATCAACCGCTCTTTTCAAGATGGCGGCCGTGGGACAAGGGTGGCGACCCCACAAACTTGGTGATAGCTTCACACTGACCCCTACACATCAAAAAAATAAAATTGCGTCCTCTAAAAAACGCGACCCCAAATGTAACTTTTCAATGGACTAAGTACGTACTTCCGAATTTCGAAATCTGTCATCATCGTTTCTATATTCTAAACTTTTTGGTGTTCTCTATTTTAAGGCGTTCCGAACCTCGAAAGGAAAAAACGGAACCTTTATTAAAAGAATCACTTTTTTAGCGCTTGTCTGTCTGTCTGTCTGTCAAGACCCTTTTTCTCAGGAACGCGTGGAGATATCAAGCTCAAGCTGTGAAAAAATCAAATCTATACATATAATAAATCTGTAGAAGGGTCAATTCTGTACATTGAAAATATTGAAAAAATAACTAGCAGGGGGTGTTACTGGATCGATACCAAACCCAAAAATGTGATTAAAAAATTTTTTGTCTGTCTGTCTGTCTGTCTGTCTGTCTGTCTGTCTGTCTGTCTGTCTGTATGTGAAGACATCACGTGAAAACTAACGGTTCGATTTCGATGAAACTTGGTATAATTATACCTTATTATCCTGAGCGTAAAATAGGATACTTTTTATCCTGGAAAAATACGTAGAAAAAAAATAATCTTAATTTTTCAGTTTTATCCATAGACGTTGTTCTGTAGAACCGCGAACACACGTTGCGTATTATTATAGGCCTAGCCGTATTTGGGTACAATAGACATTTTATAAGATGTCATTGTCAGAGTTACTCAAAATGGAAAAATAAACCATCCACGCGAAGACCGATATCCGCGCGGACGGAGTCGCGGGCGGAAGCTAGTTTATAATATAAGCCAACGCAATCAAAAGATTACGCCGTTAATGCTGCAAATTTTGACATTCGCAAAGGAATCAAAACCTACACGGTACTTCCCGTGTACAACAGAATCTTGAATTTTGGTAAAAAGCTATGATAAACAGCACTAGGAATATAATTGCGAAAATCGATTATTTTTTAATTACATCATATGAATATCTGGCAGACAGTACGTAATTCAAATTAATTAATATTCGTGTTAAAACCCTTTATTCAATGAAGTCTATTATAATATGTAAGTATTTAAAACTTTACGCGGTTCTACAGAACAACGTCTATGGATAAAACTGAAAAAATTAAGATTATTTTTTTTCTACGTATTTTTCCAGGATAAAAAGTATCCTATTTTACGCCCAGGATAATAAGGTATAATTATACCAAGTTTCATCGAAATCGAACCGTTAGTTTTCACGTGATGTCTTCACATAATTTTACTTTTATATGGGAACCCAACATTTCCTGAAATAAAATAATTTTATTTTTATTTTATTTATTTATTTAAAAATAGTACACAAGTAAATATCCATGAAATTATTGATGCAGAGATCGTTAAAAAGTAAAATTAAAATTCATTGATACAAAATGTGCTGTCAGTGGCTCCGCAGCTCGTAGCGCAACGCAAAGTTGATAAATATTACGGTTAAAAATGTAGGTACATATATTATATACAAATTTTAAATAGCGCATACAAATTAAATTATATAATAGTACCTATTTATTACAATTCTACAAATGATCGGATTCAACTTTCAATTAATTTATTATCAAGTATCATTTAGTGTAAAAAAGTAGTGAAAATAGATTAAATTGACGTATTCTGGTGGTATTATGTCGTGTTTTAATTGATGAAAAATATAAAACTCCTTAAAGAATTAAAAAGGATGTGATAACGTATTTTTTATGTATCATTTTTTTATAATAAACGAGCTACACTCGAGTATGCACCCGAATAAAATTTTAACTTATTATCCTAATAATTTTAAACTTATCAATTCAAAGTGAAGTCCCATGTCCCCTAGTGGGGTAAGGGGCAGATGCATTGTACATCTGTTTCACTGATCGATTTTCTTTAGGGACAAGTAGGTGATCAGCCTTCTGTGTCCTTTCTGAGACATTTTTATTTTCTTCGTCTCCACCGGGAATCAAACCCAGGACCCCTCGGTGCTACGCTCACGCGTCAACCACTGTACCAAGGAGGCAGTCAATTATTATATTATTATATATTAATTCAAGGGGAACAATAATTCCACAGGGGATAAGCCAAATATCATTAAAATCCATTATGTCATTCTTGAAAAAAAGTAGGTACATAATACAACTCTATTTTATATTATTCTATATTATCTTGATGATATACCTACCTACCGTTTTTTTGTCCATTATAGTGATCACCTACTACTTTTATTAGTAAAAGCAGTTTCACCACTTTAATTATATGTATGACGTTGAGTTTTAAATTTTAATGGCACCTTATGTTCTTTTGGTGTAAGTTGCTCTACATCATATTGTAAATCTTTTGGCAGATAATATAATTTTACTACATTCCTATTATTTACATCTTTTATATCGTATTCGACATCTTTTCAGATTAACGTATTTAGTTTTAATTTTTATGTTACAGGAATGGGATGGTACAACATACGCTACGCTCTCAACCTGGCGTTGTTCCTCATAGCGGCTATAATAGAGCCAGTGGGATACTCGTATGTTTTGCCAGCTGCGAAATGCGACTTGCAAATGACTGATACACAACGAGGTGTTATTGGATCTGTGCCGTATATAGGTAAACTAGCTGTGCCCCGCGGTTTTACCCGCATTGCTTCTTGAGGAACATTTTTTCGGGATAAAAACTATCGTTATCCTCTATGTGTGTGCAACATTTCATGAAAATCGGTTCAGCAGTCTGTTTTTGTGTGCAAGAGTCTGTAGTTTAACAAAAAAAATCGCATTTATAATATTATAATTAGTAGGACTGGCTGACCTTTGAAACATTGTTCTGCATTGCTCTACATAATATCCGATATGCACACAAAGTTTCATTCAAATCGGTTAAGCCGGAAGAGTTTTGTACTAAACACCGCGACACAACAATCTTAAAATAAGCACACAAATATATAACATATTATATTAAAACCTTTAAAATTATATTATCCTCCTTGTAAAGTAATATAATCTGTGATAACAATAATCGAGGACAAAATAATATAATGAAATGAAAGAAAAACTATACTTAATTAAACAAGTTCTAATATAATTGCATGACGTTATAAAAATGATAATAAAGTAATTAGTAATTACCGTTTAAATTCATTCAAACACTGTTATGTGAGAGTACCAAACGTATTGTCGCGGAAGTTCTATTCCACTATAATATAGGAATAACTACATACAAAAAACATACAATCAAAGAATCAAATGAATATTAGTTTTCACACACAATCACTTAGTTATTATAATATTATAGCATCTGAATTATGTTTACCTATTCAATAAAATCGCATCTTTCTTTTAAGCACAATTCACATTAATAATAATTAACAATACAGATTAGTACTACATATTTTAGACTACTAGGAGGACTATGAATTTTAGTTCCTAGGTTTCTTTAATAATAATTAACGTATTTTCTGATTCTTGCTTCAGAATTATTCTGACCTTAGACCTCTTTTGTAAATAAGACAAAACAATTTATGAATATCGCCCGAATATGGCCCGCATATACCAGAAAAAGGTTAAAGCTTAAAGGTCTTGACCACTCTGACTTGCTTGACTTGACTGCGTTATCAACTTTCTTTCTTTGATAGATTTGAGCGAGGAAGTCTAATTTATTTCTATTCTTAATAATAAAAACATATTATTTTACAGGTATAGTTTTAACTTCATTTCCATGGGGATATTTGGTTGATACGAAAGGAAGGAAGAAGATGATAATTATAAGCTCTCTCATGGCTGGAGCGCTAGGCGTTCTTTCGGCATTTATGCCTGATCTAATATCATTCGTAGTTCTTAAAAGTCTCATGTCTCTTTGGTAGGTTTACAGTCAAATTATCAATTCCGTAGGAGTTTTTTTATAGAATGATTAATTAATGTTTGTTGAATTTTTCAGCATCGCATGTCCTGCCGCTGTACCATATTCATACATCGGTGAAATTATTCCAGGCAGATACAGAGATATAACACTCTCTGTTACAAATGCTATGCAAATTTGTGGATCTGCCTTAGTGCCCTGTAAGATGTATTTTACAATCCTCTACAAGCAAATAGATAATTACACTATGTACCTAGTTATATAGTAATTTAAAGTTTATTTTCAGTATTTGCATGGGCAATTCTACCATTAGAGTTCAGAATCGACTTTGGATCGTACTACTTTAGACCTTGGCGACTTCTCACAATAATATATGCTCTACCATTTATAATCAGTGCTTGTTTACTGGCCTTCGGTCCAGAGAGCCCAAAATACCTCATGTCCCAAGGAAAACACGACGAATCACTTCAGGTGTTGAGAACAATATACTCTTCAAATAAGAGAAAACCGCCAGACGATTATCCCGTAAGTATTTAATCCATATTCATGTACAATACAACGCAATTAAACCTGGCGGAAGACATGTGACATAGGTACTTATATCTGTTTGTGTTTTATTATATCTATTTGTTTTAGCTTGTAATTCTTGGTAATTATATTGTATAACTGTTATAAAGATTTATGCTTTATTTATATCTAAAGTAGTGAATGACTAGGTATATAAGTTTATCAGTTTCACGTAAATTGATGGTAATAAAGGTGTTTACTAGAGCCAGGGTGAAAGTCATTGTTATTCAGGTTAATTCCTTACATTGAACACTTATTTTTATTGCAGTTTATCTTTTTTAGGTAAAACGTTTATTGATGCCGGAAAGCGAAGAAACAAAAAAACCGTCGTTCTTTAAATCTCTCGTTAATCAAAGCGTACCACTCCTAAAACCACCATATTTGAAATGGATGGCATTAAATGGAATATTACTTTTCGGTATTTTCTCTACGTAAGTAACCCTATCAAAAAATGTATACGATAGCCCAAATACTAAATAACTTTGATGATAACTATAAAATTATACATTATACTAGCGGTCCGCCCCGGCTTCGCCCGTGGTACATGTTTACGTTTTCTCTACATAAGAACCATCCTCGTACTTCAAGGAATATAATAAAAAAAGAATTATCGAAATCGGTTCAGACGTTCTCGAGTTATGCGCTTACCAACACATTTTGCGATTCATTTTTATATATAAAGAAGATAGGCTATAGAATATTGCTTGACCATACACAAAATAATTCCAATAAAGATAACTAATATTATTATCTAATTATTATTATGTACTTTCTAAACTAATAACAATTTGATATTTTTAGCTTAAACGGGCTCTATATGTGGCTACCAGATGTGCTGAATAGAGTGTTAACAGGAGGAGGCCATGAGCAAACTGCCTGTCAAGTTATTGCACAAAGATTAAATGAGGTAGGTTAAACTCGGTTATGATAAATCAATACAAATTTTATTTTATTACAATTGTAGGTATGCGCCTGGACAAAATGTTAGCAACTATTTTGTTATATTTGCTAATACATTGTATATTCTTTTTCAGACGCAATCAAATGCAGAATGTGACGATCAAATAGATAAAATGACATTTATGATCAACGCAATTGCAAATTTATCCTGTGCTATTATTGCAGTAGGAGTTAGCAGTTTAGTCAAAATTATAGGCAAGAAAGTGCTGCTAATTGCGGTATATCTTGTTATAGGTGTATGCTGTATAATGATCAATTTTGTCACACAGCAAGCTTTATTCGCAATTTTGTTATCTTCCTTGCCTATAACGGGTCTGGCAATTGGTCCCGTAAATGCATATGCTGTTGAAATTTTCCCAACTCAATTAAGGTACGTAGAAAACGCTTTGTAATTTATCTTTTTCTTGCGATTTTCCGTTAGCGTGTGTTTTATTAATTTTCGTCACCACCATTTCGTTTTATTTCTATAACTCTATATATAGTATTAAGACACACTGTAGGTACTAAACCTACATAATTTTTTATTGAAACAATCAGGAATTTTCACTCTGAAATATTATTAGTTAGTAAAATAGTTTTTTATGAGTTTCATTTATTTGTCAACAGGGGTATGGCAGTCAGTTTAAGTATGATGCTGGGTCGGACGGGATCCATCATCGGTACCAATGTAGCTGGTATTCTAATCAATGCCGCTTGTGAGATTACGTTCTATGGTTTTGGAGGATTATTAATACGTAAGTTTTTATTAGCATACAAATTGTATTGATTGTCAGCAATGAGGTACTTAGGTATTCGTTATATAAGAGATCTTAAAAAAGAGCACGAGAGGAGCTATAAAAGCAGAAACAATGACACTTTTCACCTTTGCGGATATATTGGTACACAAAAACGTAACAAAAGTAATTCACAATTTTTTTTTTTATGTGAAGAGCAGGCAAACGAGCATACGTGTCATCTGATGGTAAATGATCATCGTCGCCCACTTGCACCCACAATACCAGGGGTATGGCGAGTGTGTTGCCGGCCTTTAAGGCCATTTTTACAAATAATTATAGTACCTGAGGCACAGAATACATAATAGTAGCTAAACGCTCCTGAGGGGCGAGATAAACGTCAAAACGCAAAAGAATATGTTTTGCTAAGGATTTGGTCACCCTACCAACGACAACGACGACCACGAACAAAATTTTCATCCAGTCGCAATTTAACAAAATTGTGCAAAACACAATTAAAAATAAAATATTAAAATTTCCTGTCGTTCTGGTGATTGGATTTTTTTTTTTTGATATCAATGAATGAAAAAATAGATTTTTCGTAGAAACGGTAGCTCCTAGAAATGTAGGAAGATAATTTTATGATCTATTATTTTGGTCCCAGGTAATTAAATGATTAACTTACCGTATCGGCAAAAACCGCAAAAAAACCTATTTTTTTATTAATTGACCTCAAAATTTTTTTTCTTTCCGAGTACCAGTATGACGGGAAATTTTAATATTTTATTTTGAACAAATTTTGTCTGGATGGGAATTTTGAACGTGGTCGTCGTCGTCGTGGTAGTGTATCCGAACCATTGCTCAAATGTCATGAGCATAAGTCAATAATTAGCAATAGCAGTTTCCATTCCTTAGCATTATTCTATTCTCTGATATTCTTCTCGGCCTGCTGTAGTACAATAATAATACTAATTACTTTCAGCAAAAAAAAAAACAAAATGGTCTATGTATTAATAATTCAATTTTTTTTATTTCAGTTTGTGCAGCCCTCTCTTTACTGCTACCTAGAGCCAAAAGACCTGCAGAACCCATAAGGAGTACATTGTAAACTTTATCTAAAACAGGATAATATTGTATTCACCACTCAATGTCTGAAGAAAAAAAAACCAGTAAAGAAGCCCAGAAAGCAGTGGACTACGGACAAAACACCATCGTGTTCCGTCGAGCTGCTTTTATTGGTAGTTAGAATTTATTTGCGACCCCGCCGGCGAAGAAAGACTCGTACCTACCAGCAGGCTGTAAAGCAATTTTTTTCTAGCTTTAAGCCTAGTTAGTTTGTTGTAATTTATTAAACATCACTGATTTTTAGGTGTCTTTCATTTATACAAAAACACAGAGCAAGTAATCTTTCTTAATATATATAAATCTCGTGTCACAATGTTTGTCCTCAATGGACTCCTAAACCACTAAACCGATTATAATAAAATTCGCACACCATGTGCAGTTCGATCCAACTTGAGAGATAGGATAGGTTTTATCCCGGAAATCCCACGGGAAAGGGAACTATGCGGGGTTTTCTCTGAAAACGCGGGCGAAGCCGCGGGCGGAAAACTAGTCTTAATATATATAAATCTCGTGTCACAATGTTTGTCCTCAATGGACTCCTAAACCGATTATAATAAAATTCGCACACCATGTGCAGTTCGATCCAACTTGAGTGATAGGATAGGTTTTATCCCGGAAATCCCACGGGAAAGGGAACTATGTGTGGGGTTTTCTCTGAAAACGCGGGCGAAGCCGCGGGCGGAAAACTAGTAATATATATAATTTAACCGTACTTTAACACAATATCAGGAAACAGCAGCTATTTACCTAACGAAACAAAGGACATGCATATCTTTTTTATATATTATCATAGATGCATATAAAATAAACTTATTGCAATTATTAATAATCATTTTTTAATTTATATTCTACCTATATAGGTAAGTAAATCTCGCATTTGAATGCTATAAAACTACCTAAATAGACCGTATCAAATCGAAGTACTTAGTAATTTCCTGGTGTAAATTAAATTCTGAATTCTCCACAAAACCACCTGATAAATTTACTGATTTACTTTGATGTGCCTCATAGTCATCTCATCCTCACCCTTTGGCTGTGCCTGTTTCCCCATTGAAGAAAGTGTTTTTTTAATAACAGTGGCATCATAATTTAATTTATATTTTTCACAACCATTTTCAATGCATGCTTTTGAATAATTCATTGAAACAATTTTCCCAGTTTTACAATTTCAATCAAAAGTGCGGGTAGATTAAAGATTTTGTTGCCAGTGGTTACGTTCTCCTCTATTCCCTCATTTGCTTCCAAGTTTGCTTCAATAGGTTCTGTGTTCTGTGATAGACAATAATTATGTCAAGTGTCAACAGTCGCAAGAACGTTGCAAGAACGTCACTCATTTGTCATTGTCAAATTTCATCTTATTAGCTGTTGTCTGTTCTGTTGTTCAAATTGTCAAATGTCAATAAACATTAAACACAAATTGCAAATAAAAAGTTTTATTGAAAAACTTGATATAAACATAATTTTTTATATTTTTATCAAAACACAATATTGATAGATTTACACATTTCTTGATTTCTTCACATTCAAACGATTCAACGATTTGTAAGTTGCTCACAGCTAGACGTCTGTTGTAATTTTATACTTACAAATCGTATGAGAATAAAGACTTGACTTATCTCGAGTATTATAAGAAACGACTTCCAAACTGCGTCAGCGTATTCAGTAACAGTAAACAGGAAGCTACAGCTTGTACATTATGCATCATGTTATGGATTCAGACAGTGAAGACGAATTGCCGCCAGGATGGGAAGAGAAGTCGACCGACGATGGAAATGTTTATTTTGTAAAGTAAGATCTAAATTACTAAAATATTTTTATTTAATATTGTACATAATTTATTAACTTTTGTAGACATTAAAATACAAAATTGTTTTAGTACATGTACAACCAAAATACAATGGACACATCCTCGAACTGGAAGAAAAAAAGTGATATCTAAAGATTTACCTTTTGGTTGGTCCAAAACAATTGATGAAAATGGAAAAACATTGTATGTTCAAGTTGAAACAGGAAATAAAACCTACGTAGATCCAAGATTAGCTTTTGCTAAAGAAGAAAAGAAATATACAAATGACTTTCGGCAAAGATTTGATGGTTCTTCAACAGCTTTTCAGGTCAGATTATTTTTATTGTTTTATAATAGCTTTCCCTGCCTGTATTGAAATGACCTTCATATATAAATATGAAGAAAATATTATTTGGTAAAAAGAAGACAAGACAATTAGATTTAAGAATTATTTTTATTGTTGTTTTTTTTTTTGCAGGTGTTACATGGGGTAGACTTGTCAGGCAAATATGCCTTAATAACCGGATGTAACAGTGGTATTGGTTATGAAACAGCAAAATCACTAGCTAGGCATGGCTGTAATATATTATTTGCCAATAGAAACATGGATGCAACACAAAAAGCAATCAAGCAGATTGTTGAAGAAACTAACGCCTCTGAGGATAATTTGAAAGCAATAGAGTTAGATCTAGCTTCATTGCATAGTGTTAAGAAGTGTGCCTCTTCCGTGAAAGCTGTATTTTCAGAGTATGTATCAGTTGAGAGCAAATTTCAAGGCTCAGGTTTAATGCTCAACTATAATATGTTAGCTTGATAGTCATTGCGTGCAACACAACAGTGTTTAATTCAAAGCTCCTATGAAATATTTCTTCTATATTCTATAAAATTCTTAACTTATCTCATCCATATCTTCTATTACATAACTCTTTGTGTGAGTGTATATGTAATAAAAATAAACAAAAACAAATTGAAACAATTATAAACACTTTGTTACTAAAGATTATACACAAATAAGATGGCAGAAAGTAGATTATCATTCATTACTAACATCATGCCATAAAAACATTTAAAATACTTATAGTTAAGCGAAAATAATTGTACTGTTCAAGATGGTTTTGTGCTGACATAACCTGTATCTGTCAAGGTAAACTGCAATTTTTTTTTTGTATGAATATTTACTGTGCACTGTGCATACAATAGACAATGTGTACAAAGTACACCATGAAAATAAATGTAATGTTGTCTTTATGTTCATGAACAGCTTATTCATAACTTATAAGTTGAAATTCAATATTTTACACACATTTTTAATTTTGAAAAATTCTAAATCTGTTAAAATATTTGAAAAATTTTTCACAAAGATCTGACACAAAACTTGGGCACTTGGCTCTGGGCACATAAATGTAACTTGTGGAAATTTTCAAATAATAAATTTGAATTGGAATTTTTATAACAAATGGAATACATATTTTCTTACAGTCATTTGGATATGTTGATATTAAATGCTGGTATATTTGGTGATGCTTATGAAGAAACTGTTGATAAAATAGACAAAACTCTACAAGTGAACCATTTGAGTCATCTATATTTAGCTTTATTACTTGAGCCCTTACTGAAGCGCGGATCAAGAGTCGTTTTTGTATCATCAGAATCGCACAGGTAATTTTTTTTTATTGATTAGGAGTAAGTTAGTCCCACTAATCTTATATATTATACAATATGTGTAGAAAATAAAAAAAAATAATATTTTTTTGTTGCTTTTTTCAGGTTGGCGAGTTTAAAAAATGTATTTGTAAACCAGGATCTCTCCTGCCCAAAGGATTGGTTTAGTTCAATGTTGGCATACAATAATTCCAAATTGTATAATGTTATTACTGCTAAAGTAAGGGCCTTAGGATTATTTTTAATATTAGAGCATACATAACTATTGATTTTCTTTACTTTTGTTATCTATTAAAACCACTTTGAAAATGAAGTATCAATTATTTGTTTCAGGTTTTAAGTGAAGAATGGACAAATAAAGGAATATGTGTGAACTCCCTCCACCCCGGGAACATGGTGTACACTAATCTTTCAAAAAGCTGGTGGTTGTATGGTGTCTTATTTTATATAGTTCGTCCATTCACTAAATCTTTAGTAAGTTTTTGTTTAATTTTTTTTTTTTATATTAATCTTTTTGAATCTATGATTGCACCAGCTACAAACAAGTATTTATTTAAATCATTTGCCCATTTGCAATTTGCACTATATGTATAGTAACATAATTAATCAAAAACAGTTCAGAATGGTTGCTTAGTAGTTACTGGTAGATAATTTTTTTTATATCTTAATAAAATATAATTCTTTTTTGCATACATCAGTTGTTTTTGAATTTGCAGTAAATACATTTATAACCTAAGGGTAATAAAAATATTGATATTTTCCAGCAACAAGCAGCAGCCACCACAGTATATGTAGCTACTGCGTCTGAATTAATCGGCGTTACAGGACTCTACTTCAACAACTGCTTTTACTGCGAAGAGTCCGCTTTAGCCCGTGATAAAGAAATTTCAAATGAAGTATTCTCCTTATCCCTAAAATTGATAAAGGATAGAATGGGATTGGATGATATTAAAAAATATTTTGATAACTATTGCACTAAATCATAGAATATAATATATAAAAATGGAATCAATCCCTATTTCCCTTGGTCAAAAAGGGGTTAACCGATTTCGATAATATTTTTTTTATACCTACTATTCCTTGAAGTACGAGGATGGTACTTATGGAGAGAAAAACGTAAATATGTACCACGGGCGAAGCCGGGGCGGACCGCTAAGTGTTTCCGCGCATTAGGCGGCCAGGTCGCTGCGACCAACTAATCTTGAAATAAAAGTAAGGGGGGGGGGGGGGTTATATTTAAAATAAGTCTTATTTTATTCTTCAACGACAACTAACTACTCTATATTATATTTTTATTATTTTATGGAATTAAATATAATTAATGTATCATCACTCGAAACGATGTCACTGTGGTAAAAAGGAATAAAAATCTTGGTTTTATATATAAAATATTTGTTTTATTTTTATTTACTTATTTAATAATTTTTTAACGAAATATTATATCTGAATAGGTACTAACAACTAACAAGGTAGGTATGTGTTGTGGTTATCAATATCAAGAAAAAAAATCACATTTGTTGTGTATTGGTTATAGGTATAATATGAACCATGTTATATAATAAAAACGAATCGCCGAATGTGTTGGTAAGTGCAAAACTCGGGAACGGCTGAACAGTTTTCGTTGATTATTTTTTTATAATACTCCTGTAAGTACGAGGATTGTTCCTGGACAATGTTTCTTGGTTTCTGGAGAGAAAACCTCGTAAAACTACATGTACACGTCCTACAGATAAAATGTTTTTATTTTGTGACATGGCATCCTTGTTTTTAAAATCATTTATTTTGAAAGGACAATTTATTGATTTATTTTAGGAAGATTTTAGGTATTATAATTATTAATATTTTGATGTTAATTATTAGAATAGAAATTTAAGTTATTTTTAAATGTTATTATCTATAATATTATCATGTTTGAAAAATTATTTACAGATTCACCGTTCGCGTTTAGAATGAAATAATATGAAAGTCCGTATGTTTACTTTACTCAAAGTAAAATTCTAAAATAGATATTGTCGTCACATATAAAGCCTTAGATCATATAAAGTTAATTAATTAATACTTAGTCACGTAATAAATTATTTCCTGAAAACTAGAACTTTTTCTTTACTTGTCTTGTAAAAGGGAAAATATTAAACGAAAACGCCGAAACAATTGTTTACTGAATATCTGTTTAATTTATCTTCAATTTACGCACTGAATTTACATTATTAATTTATCGATTATAGTTGTTTATTTTGTATCTGTCGCTTAAATTCAATCTTTACAACCTTACTTTTTTAATCAACGTATGGCAACTCGTAAAATCTGTGTCAAGGTAAAATGTCAAATGTGATTTGTGAATTGTACATCTCTTTGACAGATCGACTATAAATTGAAAAAAATAACTGTTTGATAAAAAAGTACATGAAAGCAATCGTTAATAATTGCTTGTTACTTTTATAACGTTATTCCAATTCAAATTAATGTCGAAAATAAAATATTAGCGATCTGCTTAAAAGATAATCTAGTAAACAAAATAATATGATGTTACTTCGGACGCTCCTTGGGGGTCTAGTGTCAACTGTGTAAAAATTTTATTCTGTTGTGTGGATTTCCTAAAATGTATACAATAATAAAATCAAGTGATTTTAACCGATCGTGGTTATAATATTAATATAATGAGTGACAAGATCAACAGAGAATACTTCGCCCCAGGCGCCGCAGCCTTCAATTATAATGTGGTAAGTGATTCTGAATACATTAATACATGGCCAGACTAAGGTTTATCAGAGTCGGATGCATTATATTTAACCTTGTTTCAAAAGTCTTTAAATGTCCAATTAACATTGCTCATTCCTTTTTAAATATAGGTACTTAAAATATGAATATACATAGGTACATAAGACATACAGCACTCATTATATACACTCATCATATTACTAAATTAATATTAAATGCAATAAAGGAAACTGTTTTCACACAGTACAATTTTTTTCCATCCAGAATCTTTTTGATGTAGGTACTTACTACATAGTTAATATTTAATTTCATGTTATATATATTTTTGAATCATAATAAATTCATACTTCTAAAACAGTTTTACTTAAATATATCAAAGAGAACAAAGCATGAACTAAGTTGTTATACAACTTGTTGACACTAAGAAGACAACAACCTTAATTGTTTTTTTTAACATAGGTACCTCATTGTTAAATTAATAACTACAGGGAGAGTAATTGATTTACAATATCTTGAAATAGCCACATTTCCTGATGTGGACAATACAATTTCACCAGATCATGAAATTGAATGTTTCAATGATTTGCCGATCCACATTTGGCTGAATCATATAAATATGGTGTACAAAATGTTCGCTTTTAGTTGCGAACATCAAGTGATAATTTTTGATACCAATGATATTTTTTCTTATCATTTATCTAGCTAATCCATATCATGATGTGGCCACTAGACGGTCAAACAATACATGTGGTTCATGAAGTTTCCAAATCTATAATATCCCCTGTAATCTGACTTTTCTATAAAACTTGATTACCTGTTTTTTTACAATATTTACATTGAACATGCATGATTGAATTAATTTTACGGAGTAGTAAAAACTCAAAACTGTAAAGGGCTATGCAGCACTCTATAATCTGACAAATTCAATACTCTGCCGACAGTACCCTAAAAAATGTGTGTTGAAATAGTATGGATATACAGTATACAAACATTGATGAAAAATGACAGTAAAAAAAGCATTCTATAAACTTATTTCAACTAAGCTATTGGTACTGTCCATTATTGCTGAATGTCTTAAATAAAATGGTTAAAAATGTAAAGGTCCATAGTCCATACAATTGAAGATGCCACTTGTCAGTATTAAACATTAAGAGTCAGTATAACAAAAGATTGACATAGTACAAATACTAAAGTATAATAATATAACCCTTGATAGCGCAGTATCTCAAATAAGTTAGACCTTCATTGGTTTATCAGGATAGTATAAGAAAAATAATTTAAAAAAATTGGAATTTTCCATATAGCTCAATATTGTAGACATTGATGGAAAGTGGTCCTTGTTGAGTTGTAATTTTTGGTTTTTATAGAATTATAAATAAAATACTTTAACCCAAAGGTACATAACACTGAAATGTTTACAGCAGCACAATAAACTGTTTAAAATAAAATAAACAAAACACTGAAATAGTTAGTAGAAGAAATTCAATTTCTGGGGTGGTATTATGGTCTGGTCAAGTATTGAAGCGTCCTTACGGTATGGTGAAAGACAAATGTTCGAATCCCGTCTTATGATTATGCACTTTCAATGTGAATTCAAATATATAGGAATTCATTACTGTGGATTAAAGAGCAAGAGAGCATCAAATCTATAATATTAAAAATGGGCCTGCGATTTCTACATTACAAAGAAAAACCTATTTTGCCTAATCCACGTAATTAAATTTTGCGCTTAGAGTGCAAAATCGACAACGATTCCGTATTCGAACGCGGGAAGTTAAAAAAACATCCATTGTTCCCCATTTTCTATTTTATCAACAGTTCACTCCAATGAACAATAAGTGTCTCGGTCTCACGTAAACAATGCGATGTGGGGCAGCCAGGCATCTGACACAATTTAATTTGTGCGAAATAATCATTCTATCAATTATCATGTATTAACTAATTGTTTTTTTTTTACTCTCACGTTTCTACAAAGCGCCAAATAAGAAACTTATGTATAGCTCTAAATACAAATTTGTTCATTGTTGTCGGCCTAAACTTGCCTGTTACGTAAATACAACAAATTAGCTGTAAGACAATAATGCTAGTGCCCACTCGGATTTGGGAATCGAGAGTGTATTTTATCCACGACTTCATTTGCATTGATTGTTGTTTGAAACTGGTTGTGTTATGCATACTGCAGAGGTTGCAAGGTACAAAATATATTATTTAATCGAAACCGAAATCGAATTCCAAATTCTAATTAATATTACGTGGGTATCGGTTTTGTATTATTAATTAATATTATATCTACCTCCTTACAACCTTGACATTTTTGTGGTACCTACGCTATGAAAAAAAAATTGCTAGGTAACTCATATTTCAGGGTTATTGAATTGGAATGCGTTACAATGTTTTAGTTCGCATTAAACGCGAATGAAAAAAAAATAACATTTGGGGTGATGCTTTGCAACATATTATAACAGCTATCCATATATTTTAGGCGCATTTTCTTACGAGTTTCGAAGGTTGCATGTTCCAAGGCAAAATTATTGGTTTTATAGGGTACCAGGAGCGGGGTGGCACTTGCGTGAGATCGCTTATTTCTATAACCGTATAACGTGATGTTTCGTAACTACAGAATCAGTCTTTGATGCGATGCCTGCCTACTGTTTGAATTAATCATGCTACATTTAATTTTACATGGTTGAAGCGAGCTGAGAAGGTCGTATTTATCAAGCGTCATAGAATTAACTCAAAATAACTTTGTTATAGGTCTCTGATCTTTTTATAATTAATTAATTAATTAAATACTTCCTATATTTTATTAAAATAAATCGATACAATCGTACACAAAATTGTGATAATGATTGGAGAATTTAACGGCTTTTCACTGCAATGGAATAAAATTATTTGGTTACAAATAACCATTGTATGAAAATCGAAATTGATAATTTTATAGACTTCATAATATTGTATGTAAAGTAAGCTATTAAAAATGTCTCACTAACAGAAAATGAAAGTATTAAGTAACTAATGAAAACCGTGCGTGCACACGATATTTGTTATTAGGCACTGTTTTATGTGAGCTTTGTAGCTTTAGACGCAATTCAAAGACTTGACTTGACTCTATCATCTGGAATTATATCTGTCTCTGTAATTCTATAACTAAAGATTGTTACTTCAGCATGAAATGTAGATGAGGATAAAACATATTTGCTGGTGTTTATTGACCATTATAAATAAATTTCAGTATCTTCAGTATGAATAACTGCCTAATGCCCATGTATTGCCTGCTATGCCTCACAAAAAAATATAGAATTTCAATTCTTGAAATGATTTGACTATAATTGAAAACTTTTTAAATGTTTGGCATTCAATCAGTATTTAATTAATAATAATATTTCTTTGTCTGCTAGCTTCTATTTGAAATACTAGTCCTGCAGGCTACAACCCATTGCGTCGTATTGTACGGTTGTACCGAGTCGCTTTGCCTCACTAGTGTAGGGACAACGGCTTAGCAGTTAGCTATTATTATCAAAGATAACGTATTCGAAAGTAGTATGATGTATACATAAAGTAATCGATTTTATTATCGAACCAATTCGTCACGTACGTTTATACAAATCGATTCGTTTAAAAAATTTCGTAAGAAATTACTCTAATGTGAGTTAGTGTCGAATGCTATTATGTTACGTTATCAATCCGATACTTGAGCATGACTAGCTAAATTAGGTTTTATTGTGTTCCTATATTGGGTAGGCACTAGGCAATTTAAGTTTAATAGATCTTTTTTAGGGTTCCGTAGCCAAAATGGCAAAAACGGAACCCTTATAGTTTCGTCATGTCCGTCTGTCCGTCTGTCCGTCTGTCCGTCTGTCACAGCCGATTTACTCGGAAACTATAAGTACTACAGTGATGAAATTTGATGGGAATATGTGTTGTATGAACCGCTACAAAAATATGACACTAAATAGTAAAAAAAAGAATTGGGGGTGGGGCCCCCCATACATGTAACTGAGGGATGAAATTTTTTTTTTCGATGTACATACCCGTGTGGGGTATCAATGGAAAGGTCTTTTAAAATGATATAAAGTTTTCTAAAAAACATTTTTCTTAAAGTGAACGGTTTTTGAGATATCAGCTCTCAAAGTCGTAAAAAGTATGTCCCCCCCCCTCTATTTTTATAACTACGGGGTATAAAATTCTAAAAAAAATAGAGGTGATGCATGCTAATTAACTCTTTCAACGATTTTTGGTTTGATCAAAGTATCTCTTATAGTTTTTGAGATAGGTTGATTTAACTGTAATTTATTATATTTGCTGCTACGGAACCCTTTGTGCGCGAGCCCGACTCGCACTTGGCCGGTTTTTTTTCAATTACATTTCAAATATCTGCCTAGATCAAGCAATACAATTATAAACGTTTTAAAATTGTATGGACCATCTTTTGCTAAATTTATGTATAATTCACATAGCTTTCTCTTTTATGTCATTAATTTGTATGCTTCATAATTTTAATGATTAAAGCTCATACGTTTAGGTAATACTATAACGTATTATGTAAATTATCTTCGTCTCGGAAAGTGAAGAAAGACAACAATGAATGTGATAATAGTGGTAAAAAAAAATAATATTTCTCTTTATTTCTTATACAAAGGATCTCCCTCCCGCGTTAAAATAAGCCATGCTCTCCAGTCAATTTTAGCACATATAGCCAAAGTTGGGATCGTTTATCAATAGTTACATGTTTTGTGTACACACGTTTAAATAATGACGAAACATGCAATGCTAAGAAAATATGTTGGTATACTTATAACTCATTTCTCACAATTATTACAATTGTAACAAGTTATTGATATACAAATTGACGATATTCCAAACATTAACAAATTACACAAATTATTTGTGTGAGAATTCATGTAACCATTCGATTTATAGTGTCGCTTTTGCAACGTACTTACCTATGTATGTGATTGTTAAATTTGACCCGGTATAGACTATAGACTCGTGTCGTAAGATTACAGATAATATGGCATAAATATAGTTGTTCCACAATCTTTTTATCAGCTTTCAAGATATAGGTGGATGGAGTGTAGGTATAACTACCTACTATATGTGGGCATGGTGAAAATAGTATGCTAACTTATTCACTGATTTTAATTTATGTATTATACATTTGTTATTGATTTAAGCAAAATAGCACCGTACTTGTTGCAACCTTAAATCTGTCAATCTCAAAAACAAACTTGATACAGAAAAAGAGTGTAAGCTAGGAAATTTTTAGCAGACATTCAATTAACGTCAATGAAAAAATACAGACTATAAAAACAATTCTAAACCTATGTGGTAATATTATAACAAATTAACCTACTCCTATTTCCTTGTAGCGTAATGTAGGAATAACTTATTGCTTATGACCTTGAGGTGACATTACATGTCAAAGGTATATACAGCCTGAAGGGTAGGACACGAAATAGATTGTCAAATAGATAGTGTAGTTATTGAAATTATTTGTACATGAATTAGTTAAAATTGTGGAATTTTTATTTTTATATTTTTTCGTGATACCTATCGATGACGAATATCTTTTTAAATCCGTTACATTTATCTGACCCGACCTGATCGCTATCAACTAGATCTGTCTAACTAGGTCATCCATTGGCAAAAAAATATTTAATTCTTTATAGTTTTGTTATTTCAACAAATCTAAATATGTATTATATACAATATGCGAAGCTCTAAATTATATCTTTATAATATAAGAAGCTGTTGATGCGGTTATAGACTTCCCATTATTCAAAGAACCACTTAAAATTGTATGGTTTTACCACAAACGATTTTCAGTACATTGACGTACCTATGTTTGAGGCAACACTAACTACATCCTCATTAGGTTTTCAATAGGCATTTTTAAGTGTCATTAAATCTAGTGGCCTAGTTTCTAGTGGTGGGCCTGGAAACGGGCATCTGCTGGGCGGGACACGCGGTAGAGTCGTAACCGTTCCCGCAGTTCCGTCCAAAGCAGCGCGATGGAACAGAGTGGGGTTTTAGTCGGTAAAAATCCGACATAACCACGGCTCCATCCCCGGGAGCCGGGGGTATCTAAGAAGATTTCCCCACTTTAAAAAAATAAAGTGTCATTAAATTAATAATTTACCATAATAATAACCTATGTAGATACATTTATGATTAGTCTCAGACTTGGTTATAATAATTTTCATAAATTGATAGTATTTAAAATAACAGGTGGCCTGTTAGGTAAGCAGAGAAAGTTACTAATAACTAGCTGCCTCTGGTAGAGGCAGCGTATTAGGAACTTTTGTAATTTCATACAAATTATAAGCACGCAGTATGAATAACTGAATGGCCTGCTCTGGGCATTTTATATGTAATTTCTTTGTTATAAGAGTAGGAATATAGATACTAAGTAACGACCAGACAAATAACTGACTGCGATTCTCTAATGGCTCGTTTGTTGCTTTTGGATTATAAGGTTTTGTTATATTTATGGCTACTTTGTTTAACGACATTGTATAATGTCGGTTATATAACTTCACTGTTTTATTTCCTGCTTACACGTTTTCAAAGTATGATTATGTTTACAAAAAAGTAGCTGGGTTAAGAATATATAAAAGCGAAATGTGCATAAATCATAAACTATTTTGTCAGCTTTCCAATCAATACGTTTCCGTCAGATATCCGGATGAACATGTTCTATGCATTTATCAGAATGAGCGAAATTGGATTTCTAAACGGTAACCCGCATTTCCTCGTCACGCCAGTTGCGTCGCCTCTGCGACCTGACGAGCGACATCGCGACTTTTGCCATCATATTATACCGACTAGTTATTCGTTATTTCAATTATCCAATATGCCTTTATTATAAGTAAGCTGGCAACTAGCAAATGGAAATGGAACTACCAAATGTAACTTCTTATTTCTTACCACATGTCCGTCAACACAAATTCTAGCTATATTTTCGTAAAATATATTATGAATATAAATTTATAAAGAATAGAAAAAATTCGATCACGAGGCGGGACTCGAACCCGCATCCTTTCGCGCCATTCCGGGGCGGATGCCTGACCAACTCAGCTACTAAGGGACACACCGCGCGCCATCTATTGTGCGCGGTGTGTCCCTTAGACACATAAAACTGAAAGAATAGAATAAATTAGATCGCTCTGGCAGGTCACGAGTAGCTGAGTTGGTCAGGCATCCGCCCCATGAATGGCGCGAAAGGATGCGGGTTCGAGTCCCGCCTCGTGATCGAATTTTTTCTATTCTTTATAAATTTATATCTATATATAGCATTTGAATGCCATAAAACCTAAAATATCAATTTCAACATATATTATGAATTTTTAATACTACATTACAAATTTCAAAAAAAAATGAATTAGTTAAGTATTTTGTATTTTTTTTTTCATAATTCTAAACCATAATAACATCTGATAAAGTCTCAAAAGCATATAATGATAGTTTATTTTGACGATTTTGTTGACGAGTCGTAAATAAATTAATGCTAGTAGGTCATTTGAGAAGTCACATACGTCTATCATCTTTACTGATCTTTTAAGTCTGTGGACAAGTAGGTAACCAGCCTACCTCGGTCTCGCCTTTTAGATTAAAAGATTCAACAAAGTTTCCCTTGGAGACTAACTCACAACATGTATTTCCGAACTTATACATTGAAGTTTAAAAACCTTAAAGTCTTTCGAACAATTTTATTGGAAAATCTATTTGCGTTATTGTACTTGCATAACTATTTTATACAGTACTATCTATAAGAAGTGTCCTAGGATCAGTACTTACTTAAAAGTACCTAAGTAATATTTATTGAAAGTTCCATACCTTGTTACGACATTTGCACTTAGTTTGTAATTATTAGCTAATTTTCATCTATAATTTAGAAAAATTGCACCTTGCGTAAAGTCTGTACTTATCGCTGTATGTTCGAAAATAATTTTAGCATCGATATGGAATGTAATTATTATCTAAAAGGCCATCGCGCAGAAACAAGTTCTGTACCGTGACATCACATTTTGGTCCCGTTAGTTTGGCCAGGTGGGAATTCCTCTGACGTCAGCATTATTTTTATTAATTACTTTTGAGTTGTCTATTAAATGATCAAGGTATATATTATATTTATTTAAAATGATGTAGGTAAGTAACATTGTTTTTGCTTGTGCTGTTTAGCTCAATGTGTACAGTTCAAATATTTATACTTGCGTTAAAAAAATCAAAGCCTTCATATTTTCGCGTGGCCGACCTCGGAATTAATACGCTCGTAGATTTGTGCCTATTCCACCCACAGATTGCATCAACTTGAAAACATTTGTGAAGGCGGTGCAGGTTTCAAAAAACTTGTCCGCAATTATAAATGTATTTAAAGACCTAAGTCAGTTGTAATGACTTAATAATATAACTCGGCATTGGATGGACAATAGACACGCAAGTCTTACCAAATAACTGCTGCCTACTTCCTCCTTATTTTATACAACTATAAAAATGAAATATCTAGAAAGTTAGATTTTACATAAATACGTGAAGTAATTTGCATTAGTTGATTAATCAATTAATTTATGACATTAAATTGAAATAACAATAAGAGAAGAAATAACAATATGTTATTCCTAAACACAAAGAATAAACATTTATGTCGTCCGGTTGTAAATTTTAATCTTTTTAACGTTCTCAAGTTGGTGCACTGTGAGACGAAACCTATTCTTACTCCATTAGATCTTTTGGACTTAACTTGTTTAATACTCGAATGAAGAGGTTCTTGAACCACACTAACTATAAGCACTCCTCATTGTCTGGTTATCGGTCGCGTGGCTGCTATATTATATTGAGTTAGCGACCCGACCTCCTCGTTTCGTGACACAACGTGATACTAGGTGCGGAGTGTGGGCGTGTCGGTTTGCATGGCAAAAGCTGCACATGCTTTCAGTTAGACATAATGGGAATGTTTAGTTAGGACATAGTGTCTTGGACAGTATCAATATTAATTGCAGCCATTAGCGTTATAAACGCGAAAGTTAGTAAGAATAGAGTTATGTTTGTTACTTTTTCACGAAAAACAGCTGATCAGATCTGTATGGAATTTGGCACAGAAATAAATGTTTGTCTGCATTGGCTTCAGATCACACTTCTGGCTTTATAATGTTGACTAAACTGCTATCCTATACTGCGTTTATTGTTAGGATTGTGGAGTAGGTACGTGTCTCCACTCTCCAGTTAATCTGGGAACGAACTGCGACAATGAGGAGGAAGCAACCTTACAAATGACGCCCTTTGTAGCAACGTTTTTGAGACCTCTCACACTCCTGTCTTTCCTGCTTTCCGGTCGTCTAGTCAGTAATAATACCTTCTTCTGAAGGTATTAAACTACTAGCATATGTCCAATATTTTTTGTTTTCCTTTGTACATTATGTGTCTAACAGAAGTCAGTCAATCCACTTTTATTAGATGAGTTAAAAATCTAAATTATGTTAAACTAGGTTTCAGCCCGCGGCTTCGCCCGCGCAGTCAAGAAAAACCCGCATAGTTCCCGTTCCCGTGGGATTTCAGGGATTGCGTCATTTTCCCGGGATAAAAAGTACACTGAGAAAAATTTTCTTTAGCAAAGTACCAATTTAGCTCGGTTAAAAATTATTCTGCTGCATTCAATTAAGACATATTTAAAATATGCATTAAAGCTTTGCTAGTATTATACAAGCAAGTATTGCTAAATATTCTTGGCTATTATTAACAAAGTACTTATTTATTTCAAAATTACCGACTCGGTCAATATTACCTTTACCGAATTAGGTTCAAAATAGACAAGCTTACGTTATTATTTAATGATAAGCAAGTTATTTAATTTTAGACTTAACCATAGTTGGCTACTATTTACACAGAGTTCGGTTAAAAATAAACAAGCTTACATAATGATTGAATGACAAGTAAATCATTTAAATTTAGACATAATATTATTTGGCTAAAATTAAATAACTTTCTATGATGCATATAACCGTGTTTCTTACTTAAAAACAAACAAGTAACTTATCTATTGGGAGATAAGCACAGCTCGGCAATTAACAATGGAGCGAATACTATTTTTGACCGAGTAACTTGATAAAAATGAAACAAGGAATTGGCTGCGTAGCCCGCAAAGTCAGCCATTTCTATCAAATCATAGTCGAGTGACAAACGTGTCTGTTGAAGCGCCGCCTCAGCACCTACAAGGCAGATTCAAATTTACATTAAAAACTTTTCATCATCATTTTGAATTTTAATCAAACTATTATAGAAGAGCAAGATGCAGAAGACAAACTATTAGGGCTCAAAAACAGCCATGGACAACCGTAGAACTAAAGTGGCAAGACTCTACAGAGACGAAGCTAATTGCTGCAAAATAGTTAACTAAAGCTCCAATACCTCAATACAATGAATATGCGGCTCTTAAAAAACCCAAAGGATATCTTCTGGTGAGTTCAATTTTTTTGAATTTTTTGTCTGCTTTAGTTTAATTACTTTTGTATAATATTTACTTAGGTTTTTTTTATTTTTTACAGCTAGAAATAGATTGTGAAAACCACAGAACAGTGAAAACCAAAGGACAATACATATATCACTGAAAGCTTCCCCACAATCAAGCCAAAAATATTTGAATTAGTAAGTTACTTCTGATCAAGCAAGATATTGTCATATACTTATTACTTTATTAAATACCTATTACTTTAGTAAATTACATTAGGTAGGATATAGTTCCCATATAATATGTAAAGAGCTTATTGTACTTTAATTTTTTTTTGGTGCAAAAAATGTTTAAGTTTTAGCATTTATGATCATTTTCCCGACGACGAATGTGAATTATGTTTCAATGAGAATAAATTCAAATGTTTAATATAACGGTTTTACTTGTTGGGTTGTAATAAAATTATTAGATCAAAAAGATTACTTATTCTCCTAACTTATTCTATAGTTTTTGCCTAAACTTTTGACTTATCAAATACATATAAGTACAATATTTAGATGTAGTAACTTGCTTACATTACCATAATGGTTGTTTGTTTTTATGTAAACAAACCTAAACCACTTTCATTATAGAACAAACTCCAACATCGCGAAATAAAATCAGCTGTTCCGTAGATTTTGGCAGAGTAGATAATTCCACTTTTGTATATGAAACAGCTGATATTTCTTTTACGATGTTGGATTTGGCTTTGGATTAGGTATAGACCTAATTAAAGTTGTTCAGGTTCGTAGTGTGAGTCATTCCTTAAAAGTTTACTCATGATTTATATTTAACCCTGTTATTGTGAAAATTAAAACACAAAATAGTTATTGTTTCTTGACATTGTGAATTGTGTACTATTTTTAAAAGTAGTAGTATCTAAGTGTAAGTAGTATGTTACTTGAAATGATTGTATCGTGTACTGAATAAAGCTAATTTCATTAATGTGCATAATTTTCTTTCAGTTTCTTATAAGTTTTTGGTGTGTCGGTAAAATGAGTGTTATTTTCCTACATGAACGTTTCATTTGCTTTTTTTCCGACATGCCAAAATTTTGCCCCCTGCAAGGATAATGGTACAAATGACAACATATCGAACTAGGTAAATATTTTCAGTATGAGCTGACTTCACATTGCATACAGGGTGTAACAGAAAGGGGTTACACATCTAAGCAGGGCGTGATGTACCTACTGATGAAACTGAACAATTTTCCCAAAGAACATAAGGTCAAAAGATGAAAATAATGGAGAGGTTTAATTTTTTTTTCATCTTTCGACCCATTTTCCTTGGAAAACGTTGTTCAGTTTCATCAGTGCATCACGCCCTGTTCGGATGTGTATATCCCCTTTCTGTTACACCTTGTATAGGTTTTACAAACATTCACAGGTCAGCTTATACTGAAAATATATAGCTTAATATGTGTCGTTTGAATTAGTACTTGCAACAAAGTATTTTAGCTATGGTTACCTAATAAACCCGCCTAAGAATACAAAGTAACTTTGCTAAATATACCAATCTTAATTGACTAGAAAGAACAGAGTATATTTAGTTATAGTTAACCAATGAACACGATTGACAGTACCCAGTAACTTGGCTACGTATACAAATTTTCAATTGAGTAGAAGTAACAAAGTAGATTGGCTGTCCCTACCCAATAAATATGATTAACATTATCGTGTTACTTAGCTAGTTTTACGCAACAACTTTGCTAAAAACAACAGAGCACGTTGGGTATTGTTAACAGAGTAACGCGATTCACTATAGTAAGTAGGTAAGTTATATTTACTGAGTGAATAGGTTAAAAGCAACAAACCTTTAATACGTATTTTTTGACCAGCTTAGTGGGTTTATATTACCAACATACGTTAACAAAGTTGACTTGTATAATTTTAGCCACAAACTTTGCAGGCTCCCTCCGAAGCAAGTTACTCGGTTGTAAATAGCAGCAACTTGTTTATTTATAGCCGTCACGTTTTTTCAGTGTAGCCTATGTCCTTTCTCGGGTATCAAAATATCTCTATACCAAATTTGCATAAAGCAAATTGGTGCAGTAGTTAAGGCGTGATTGAGTAACAGACAGACAGACAGAGTTACTTTCGCATTTATAATATTAGTATGGATTATAGTTACCTATAATAGCCACTAGAATCAATAACATTAATTAATCTGTGCAATTTCACTGAAGAGTCATGTGAACATACACAAACGATTCTATTTCTACATTTTGCTCATAAATCGTTTCCTTTTCTACCGAATTTCATGATGCATTTTTTATATTACCTACTCTACAACCAAGAATATTAACAATAGTTAACTGCGAGTAAGATATACTAGGTACGAAATGGATCAATTAATGAAAGACGTTCGAACGTTCAACCGTCCAGTAGTAACAGTAATTGCATAATCTCTTAACGTATCTCGATCTATCGATGTTATCACGCGCTCGCGTAGATGCTCTCGATGAAGTCGAAACGATTTTATCACATGGCTCACGAATACTTGTTATAGCACTGACAAGATTGCTACGGTTTCGTCACAGAGGGCCAATATGAAAAGTGAAAACGGTGTAAAAATCTGTCAATGAAATAAAAAATCCTAAAAGCCTAATACAGAGTGAAGGAAAATTTTGGAAAAGGGAAATTGAAATTGAATGAAAATGTTTAAGAATCTCGTTGACAATATATTAAACAAGAAATAACTAAATATAGGTACAGATTGTGTGAATAACATTTTCATAAGTTTTTCATACGCGGCGTCTTGGTTTGTCATTAAATATCGTACTATGTATATTTATCTTAAATTATCTTAATATTAATTCCGTATTTAGTACGTAACCAAGATGCAAGTGGTAAACATCACCGATTGCTAACAGATCAAACGCCTAGATCTAGAACGTTCCATTTTTCTTATCTAGATTATCTGTAGCTCGTAACTTGAACTTGAGTGGCGTAACCAATATGCATCGAGGTGTATTTTATGTAGCGGTTTTTAATATGATATCCGATGTAATTCGATTCATTGTTTCATTATTGCGTTGTTACCTCGGTATTATTTGTTTTGCGGTAGCAGATGAATACTTCCTTCATCTTATTGTTTTAATACCTACGCTTATTTAATCCGCTTTGCGAAACTGAATTACAGCAGCCGTTCATTTGGATTTCACAGCATTTATCAATAATCATATTCTCTACACATGCAATGCAACGTAAGCTATATTTCTTGTATAACAAAGGTTTGCTTAAGAGTCTTTTGAATAAATTACATTCGTCTAAACGACTGAGGAAAAGTTATTGCAAATCACGCCTGCATAACCATTGTTTCCTGTACGCCTCGAACGATGCATTTACGATATTGCGAATAAATTCATTCAAAGATAAATAAATGCCTTGTTTTCTATACATATACAGCAATTAAATGGAAAATCCTATCACACTTGTGGTTCTTGTATTGCGGGATTAGTTGGCGTTATCGATATTAATGATGCCATAAGTTGTTTTACATCCTGTCGAAGCTCAGCTTATTACTCGGAAGAACAAACAGCTATACAGACCGGTAACTATAAACACTTAATTGAAATCTTTAATGGTGTACGGTGTACTTTCGACAGAGAATAAATCAGAAATAAATATGGTATAGATTGAAAGAAAACAGGATCAAATGTTGTTTGAAAGTTCAGTAATTGTATAAATATACCTCTATATACAACGATAGGTAGGTACGGCAGCTGTCAAATATTCAGTAACCTATATATTCGCTGGAAGGTTGTCTGCTTGTACACACCCAGCAAACGACAAACCCTCGTTGAACACGCAAAACAAACCACTCTAATAGGTACAAATGTAGGTCAAACTGCGAGACTTGGTGTTTGTTACAATATCATATAAACTTAGTTTAGAATTCGTCGAAGTAACTAGCGAATTAGCGATTCAATTATAATTCCAACTTATGATGATATGATCGCTTCACGCTTGATTACCAAGACTTAAATATGTATAAGATTTAAATTTTGAATTCTTTATTCATTTTATAAAAAAAAAAACTTTTCTAGAACTTGAGGAACTGAAGATTTTTTAAATGGTAACAAAACACGAACGACGTCGGCGACGGCTAATTTATTTAAAGTAATATTTCCTTATTTTTCATCTTCCTTGAGGCCGTTAAAATGTGTTCTATAATCTATAGTAATATAATGTTATTCATGCTCCGATTAATTTTTGAACGTTCGTCAATAGAAAATCAAATAATTTAATTTAATTTTCAAATCCACCAAATGCACTATCATTTTAATTTTTAATAATAAGCAATGCAAGCAAAATCTTAGTCATATACTACATAATTACATATTACAAATTTAACAATGACATGCAGAAATTATAGAAATTAATAAAGGAAGAGAAATTGTCTGACTGCACATCTTAACGTATCAAAACTTGAAATTGGTTATAGTTCAAAATAATTTCGTTCTGGTCTAATACTAAACGGATCGGTTGAAACTTGAAAGTCTGCACTACGTTTTGCGGTTCTAGACATTGCAGTGTTACGTTTGAACTTGTGAAATATTATGTATTTGGAGCGAAGATGAAAATAATACGTTTTGAAATTGGTAATCAATCGAAATATCGTATTTTGAATTGGTACTTCTCATAAATTGCGCTGTCATTTGCATAGATTTATATAAGTCAAGAGAATTACTTAAGTTATACCTAAGTGTACTTAGGTATAGATGCGAATAGTGATTTTGTTTCACTGTCTTCTGCAATATTTTTCAATTTTACTTTAACTAGGTTTAACTATAATAATTTTGAAAGAAAAATGATTCCCATTGAAAATAGACAGTAACTAATCAGGGACCGTATTTATTATCAAAATCATGAGAACTTTCATTATTCATTATCGTTCTACAGCCGAATGTAATTCAATTTAACGACGTGCACACGAGTGAACACAATTCTTCACGAGGCTCCGCTAACTCAGAGAGATAAATCTGATGTTATCGCTGGTGACATTATATCAGAATTCATTGGCCAACTCATTGTCTTTGAATCGGCTTAATCAATTTGTATGCATTTATCACTTTCTGATCTCACTTTCTATAATTTTATTAACAGCTTGTTATGAAATATTGTTTCTCATTTCGTGGCATTGATTTTTGAAGTTTTTTTTAATACTCTTTAAGGTAGATATTAAGCGTAGGAATTTCTAACGCCTACGAATTTTTACTCTCAAGAAAACGAGTCATTGTTTGGTGTGCAATTTGCATAACACACGCCCACATAAACACTTATTAACCATGTACGGCGTTTAAGTCCGCCTTTCGAATTAACTAAATCACTGTCGTTTTCTTGCCAATCTTCCGGTACAATTTCACTTCGGAGTTTATTATATGTAATCATCCGATCGGCGATTTATCGTGATTAAGTTATAAGTAAAATTGTATGTGAAATCTTTTCCACGATGACGTAATGAGTCGTCCTTATCCGGAACGGTGGATTTATCGGTCAAGTCTCTGAGCATTCTACCACTATTATCCAGAAAAGGCCAATTGATCGTAACAAGATCCTGCTGCTACCTGTTATTCGTTTAATGGTTGGTTGCGACCACACCACTAAAATGTTTCTAGCACTTATCGAAGACGTCGGACGATCGTACTCAGTGGAAGATAAAATCATCAGTGTTAATGGCTAGTTACCCATATATCTTGTTTATCAAAACTAATTCAGTAAATTGCGTTATGAGCACAGCGAAAAAACGTAGTCTTTAATTTTCTAAATATATAACAATAGTTAGATACACTTGCATGATATTCAGTTTAATTAAAAATAATTGACGTGGAATTGTTGGGCATCGCGTAAACTGCTGTAGGTAGTAAAAATATTAATTGAAATTAATACAAGTTTATACAATTAAAAGTCAATGAATACAGTTGTAAGAGTAGGCCACTCCGTTATCCTAAGACTATATAATATTGTAATACTGTGACTATATTGTTAACCTTCTACAAACGGATGTTAGAAACTTAAAAAGATCAATGTAGGCATTTTTAATGTACATATCACCGTGTTTTTTTTATATTTATTATGTGATCAATATGTAATTTTTTCACCTTCGACATATCGGAGAAAGCGTTATCAGAGCGATCGTATTTATGGTCTACGAGAGCGTCATCGATCTGAGTGCGGCGACCTATCGAAATCGCGTTGTGGTTATGGGGCGTTACATGATAATGGCTTTCCGCTACTTTCTGTTTGAAAGCGGTTCTTTTGTTTAAAGGGCCAACTTATGGGCAGGCAAATGTCTTAAATTGATTTACCGCAAAGTTTTTACATAATCTTCTCTTTAGAGCTTTACGAATTTCTCGAATCGACTTTTCACTGGCCCTATTTAGGGCAACATGGACGTGACATCAACAGAATCTAAGCATTCTTCGTGCCAGTGCAGAGGTCTACTGTAAAATCTCTAAACACAACGTTGAAACAAAAATTATCGTCACGGCTACAATCACTATTACGGTACACAATATTTTTTGCTTACGTTTCAAGTTTCAACATAATCCATGGTTGAAACTCTTGAAATGTTTCGGCTACCAGGCAAAGAAAAAAATACGAAGACCGCTGACTAGCTTATTACAAAGATAAAGTACTGAGTATACTGTCTTAGCAATGTTCTGATATGTATCTTAGAATGTCTGCCCGATACGCGGAACAATTAACGTCCGTTGGAAACTTAAGTTATAAATGTTTTCTTTTTAAGAAATAATATAAATGTTTAAAGATTTTATTCATATTTTTAAAATTTACAAAATGTGTAGTTACATATATTTATATTATTTTTACCTCTGTTATTTCCCTATACTATTTTAGGTTATCTCGAAAATCAAAATCGCAAACGTATCCCGCGTGTTTATTGTATCAAGATGTAACTAAAATTGGCGACGTTATAAAGTGCAACGTTTCCGCGTTTAAATCGTAATGTCTATTGATGAAAGATCAATTGCATAGGAGTCAACGACCGTGTCGTGCACAGCAAGTAACATTACTTGCATATTTATACGTGGCAAGTATGGTCTGGAATGCTAAGATTTTCTTTTTATACCTTATCTTACCTTAATAAATAAAGTAAAGTCATATGCTCATTGCCATAGGAGAGAAGAAAATCAGTTAATTCTTCCGTGGAAAATAAAAATATGATAACAGTGTATTATCGTAAAATAAATGCTACACTTTGAGTTTTAAATAAAATGTACCTATCATTTAATCATACATAAATATAAGTATCGTATAGACGTTACAATAATTACCAAATTTAAAATAACATTTTATACACTGTAATTTCTGTTCAACTTGTTTTCTACACGCTTGCCTTTTACGGGAATCTTTTACCAACGCAAACAAATGACAACCCTATCACGCTCTGATATTATAATTTCAAAGAGCCGAATAACATTGTTTCTTCACTGATTTGAAGTAGAGCCATTTGTTACCATCAAATCGCTATAGCTGAAATCTACGTTTGTGGATTCAGAAACATTGTGAAATATTCTGTAGGTATAAGTTAGATATAAGTTACATATTATGTAATATTGACATGATTTTAAAAGAGCAACTATGGAGTTTCTTGCCGATTCTTCTCCATAGATACTGCTTTCCGAATCGGTGGTAAATGTTAAAAATATTAAGTAATGACGATTCGAAAGTGCTACTAAATAGTAGTCTAATTGAATAAATGAATGTTTGAGTTTGAGATTGAGTTTTATTTAGCAAAATTGTTGAACAAATTAAATAAATGCCGATGTCCTCCAATCATACGATGTTAGATTGTCTTTACAATTCCCATATGGGATTTAAAAAACCTCTAAGTGCTTTAAATTAGCAGAGCACATAACACGACATGAGATACGCATTTGTCATAGACAAACTTGAGACAGTGTCAGCTCTTATCGGCGAAAGCAGTCGCGTGTAATGCGCGTGAGCATCTCGGATCGCAAGCGCTCTGCATTCCTATTACAATTCGCACATGTACATGCATTATTCGTTTTCCAAATTTCAACATTCCTTTTTATCTTTTTGCTGCTGTATTGTTGTTCTTATGCCGCGTAATTATTAACATTAATGAGCGTGGTGTCTACACTCAACACCGCGGTTCGTTGTTAACAAATTGTCTTCCACGTTCACCGATTATTCGCTTATCGCACCTAAGAACAACGTTATTGTGATATAAATTGTTCTCGTGGTGTCATTACGGCCTTTTACACAATCGAATTGTCAGACAATTGCGACAAAGACGATAAATAAAATTGCTTTTCGTCATATACCCAGTGCGCCAAATAGGCGTTAGAACGGCGAGGTCGTAATTAATTTTTCAACTGCTAATAAGTTCAAAATGTTTCTTCAATAAAAATCATTTTTTTTGCTGTAATCTTTTTAGAGAGGAATGTTTACATCATATTTCATCCGTCATTTGATAAAATTAACTCTGTGAAATATTAACGAGCACTTTGAAATAATTTCGTAAAAGTCGACACTTTTACAGTGTACATGACCTAATTAAGCTCGGAGGTGTAGCTTCATAATTAATTGCGTGACCTGAAATTTGGTGCAGAGGCTTTTACTTGATCCGGGAATAAAAATGTAAGCGGGCTTCTCTTGTCAGTAAGTTCTTTTAAAGTTTCAAACTCAAACATTTATTTATTCCACTTGACTTCGTTTTGTAGCGCTTTTTAACCGTCATAATACAGAAAAATAATATATTTATTTCAACCTATTCTATATGTTTAGTAGAATTAGTGCCGAATTTTATTCAAATTTGATTATAATGTAATTTATTTCGTTGTAAAATCGTTAAACTTCAGTTCCTTGCCGCTCCCTGAAGACTTAAAACTCACTACTGAAAGACGTTACGTGACTAAAGTCATTAATTTACATTGATGAAATGGTATTTTCAACATCAATGCCACTTAATTTAATCATTTAATTAACTACGCTTGTTGCCGTATATACTTTTTAATAATAACTACTACTGCTATTATTAAAAAGTATATACTACTACTGCCCATGCTGGATATTTTAATTTGAGTGCTTTTGGTACCAGTAATAAAATAATGTCATGTTATAATTTATAATATAAGACAATTACCAATACTTTTATTCATAAAGTGTTAATTATGTATTCATGTAATTGTGAATATACATATTTACAATTTTACATTTATTGTAGGTAGTAAATAGGTATGCAGTATTATTAAATGTTAGGTATTATCATTCATAATTCTGAATAGATAAAACTTATTAAAAATTGTTGTAACATTAATATTTTATCGATATTTATAAATTTTAAAATCAAAACCGATAATTTCTCAAGAAGCACTTTGTTTGACATCAACACATCAATCCATGAACTCAAACATCGAAGCAATAAGGTTTTCGTGTCACTTTCTTCGCTGCGGCGTCAGTATAAATGACACTACACGATTTAGTACATATGTCAAGTCCTTCCGAACACTTTCGATGGCACCGGAGCGAGCGTAATTGACTATCACTTTAATTCCGGTTCGTGGTTATTATTCAGATGCATCGGCTCCTCTATCTTCACACGGGCAAAAACTTGTTTGTTAATCACGTCACGTACACTGTCCAAACTGAACTTTCTATAAGTGCATTGTCAAATTTCTCTCGCATTGAGAAATGCGCCTCTACAATAGGCGAATTAATGCCTCCGTCAGCCATTGTTGAATCGTTGTTTGTGTTTTACATTTTTTGTTTATAAAAGACGCTCGAGTTTGTTTACTGATTGTGAAATAAGCACCAAAAACAGTGCGCCTTTTACATTGAGAAATTTTTCAACGTGTGAGTCACTAGCTTTGCGGCTTACCTACCGCGAAATAATGCAAATTAATCTTGCGAAACTGAATGTATTAATGTGAGCTTGTAAAATCGTACGAGTATTTATGATCTTCCTTCTTGTTAATTATTTTAAGATTTTTAACGCGATACTTGGATGCCTTTATTAACGATTTTAAAGTACATATTGAACATTTAGCATAAACCTCAACCTCAACAATTTATACATTGAATACTATTATATTATAGCATCATTTTTAATTTTTTATATCCCATAACATACCTACCGGGTAAAAATCAAGTCACGCTGTTGTAATATAACTCTGACATCTCATGAATTACATTGACATTATGAAGTGCATGCTTCAAACATAGGTAACATTTGCAAAGAGAACGTACGATTTAAAACCATTTGCATCAGAAATGAGATCACTTTCGGAAATACTCAGAGTATTTTTTCAACCACGTTGCATCAAAAAGCACTCGCTTTTCCTTTAAATATTCACAAAGCAAAAAATAAACTACGGTTTCGATTATCTACATCTACTATTTATCTTCCTCTCATTTTAAATAATTTTTAAGCGTGTCAATGTCAAAACTGACAAACACCCACTATAGTGTAAGAAAGGTCAAAGAATGGGTGTAATGATCATAGGTACCTAATGTTATTAATTTTGTTGCATTTGCTCATTGAAAGCTTAGATTCAATGAGGTATCGTCCATGTAAACTTGAAGTTTATTAAATGTTAATATTAAAATATGCTTGATGGCTATACAAAATATTCATAAACATTTAGAGATTGCTCATTCGTCATCGTCTTCATAAAACAAAACGGTATTAGATTGTATTGTCTGCATATTTTTGTTCTGCATTCATTCGCAAGAATGCACTTCAATTGTTTCTATATCATAGCTATTACTTGTATGTGAAAAATGTATTTAAATGCTTGATAAAGATCAAGAAATAATTGGCTATGTTCAGACGTTAAAAAATGTAATTTAAATGTTAAAACCTACATAAGGAGGTGTCAATGTAAGTGTCGGTCTTGTCTGTCGTAATTGGTCTTAATCTTAAGATTATATTAACACTTGAATATTATATATACAAACAAGTAATTGTATTTAAAATTGCTGGGTCGTATATCGATGTACTTATATCAAAAGAATCGTATCGAAATCGGAAAAGCGTGACGCGTGACAGACATTGAAAATTCTATATCAGTTAGGCACTCAATAAAAAAGGGACCACAAAATATAATAAAGAAATTGTTCCACTTTCACTATATTGTCGTATACCCCATGGGATTCCCATGAAAACAGGGAAAGTATGTAATCGACGGACGGCAAGGCCGCCTCGAGTCTTGTCACGCCCATCCTGCAATAACCGATGGAGAGAAAAGTGAAACCGGCGGATTGCTTTGATGTATGTTATATGGATGTGTGGAATGGCATGGCGCCATGTGATTTGGTCATATTCCGCGGCGACTTTAACATATAAAAGTGGATATAGCTAAAATGATTTGTATCTTGGTAGCAGAATGCTATGTTCAATCTTGTATGGTATCCAAGCCAGTCGGGCATATTTTTCAAAACTCATATTACGCGACCAAATTTTATTGCTTCATCTGTACACCAGTTAACATCCCAATGCATGTAAATAAAACTTATAAAGCAATTATGTTGAGAGATAAGTACCCCAATAAATAAAATTACTTAAATACAGCGCACGTGATTATATTACGGTACAAAACCAGGGGTTGCTTTAAATATCGACATGACACCGCAAATTAGACATCAAGTTAAGAGATGACGTGTGGCGTACAGAGGGTGAGGGGTTTTTTGAAATTGATGTACCAAAATGTTTCAATAAAAAAAATAGTTATTTTGATAAAAAGGAAAAGACGACAGAGAGCTTAGAAGGTAGTACAGTTTTGGAACATTTTCTAACACAAAATACGGAGAGATATACGTTTTGTTGCATTAGGTATAAAATTCAATTTTCTTATAGCAACGAACCCTGTTTGTGGGTAGCTAAAATAATTATCACAATTTGTATTAATGGTTTACTTCAGTTTGCACTTACAACTAACAAGAAGGGCACGTTTTAACATAATGCTATTTATTCGTTGCCTTATTAGTCCTTCACGGTCGGCAGATTTTCACCCTTGACGGTTAAACTGGTAGGAAAAGTACCTACTAACTGGTTTGCTTAATTTATAGAGAGAATGGAAAGATTACAGGATAGAACATCAATTTTGTTGTACATTCATTTCGTTAAATAAGCGCACCTTGGATGATGGTAACTGTTAAAAACTAATAACGTTCACAATTAAATTAATAAATATATCCAAAATGTTCTGTAGAGTTTGAAATGTAACTACAGTAGTTAGTAATAAAGAATAATTAGTTTTTAGTACTTTTACTTATCGAGTTGTTGTTTACGGTGCGGTCTGAAAATTCATTACAGTTTGATTGGCTTGTATATCATTATTAACATTTACAACTGTCATAAAACGCCTTTCATGTAATTTGTGACTTTCTCCTTTATCGCTTTTATCACTGTGTTTGTTATCTTACGCGACTTGGTATATTTCGCTATAATTCACAAAATAACATCGGTGGCTTGCGAGTTGCGACGCCGGAGACAGGCACCGTTCCAGATATAATGTTTAGAGTTTGTTGCTGATAGCACCGAATATTGATTCTCCTGCGGAATAACTATTCAGTGGTAGAGATAATTTGATGTCGAATTTGGCGCTAAGTTTGTCAGATTTGTAAATTAGTAACTCGCAGAAATTGTCCTGGGATTCAATGGCGTTTATTAGCAAAATGATATTGAGTTTCGTGGTTTGCATAATTTTTAATCATATTGATTACATCATCAAACGAAGTATAATAAGAAGTCCTACAGTCGAGATCTAACTTCATTATTATTATTTATATGCCACATTTGAATAGTCAATTGTGCAAATGAACAACCCAATAGTTTTGTGAGTTATGAACTAGAAGATTACGCGTTTGTTGCGATGCTATCTGTCGACAATATTGAGCAAATGCAATGTAAAACAACTATACAATTTGCGTTGGAATTTCACGCATTATTTGAAGTGCACGTTGGCTAACTTAGTGCAACTTAATCGATGATGGCTTTTGCTTGACGCGTAACAAGTGCGAGCTCGAAACTGGGTTGATGTTTTTGTCGTAATATCTGCTGTTCTAGGTAAATATAATGGCTTGTTACGTGAGTGAATACATACGAGATTTCCGCTGTTAAAGGTTAGATGTTATCTCTTACGATCAACTTTAGTATCAGGTTAACTCATATCTCGAGAATCTTGGTCGGATTGACGTTTGTTTGCCGTGATTTATTTACAGAATCGTAGAAAAATTGTTCGAAAAAATGGAGTCAAAATACCTCTCTAAATAATAGTCTGTAGAAATACCCTCATTAACCCATTGAGCCCCAAGCGGCCCGATCGGTCCAAGACACAATAGATTTGACACAATAATATATATTATGACGAACGTGACAGTAAAATATTTCACTCAAAAATTAGCCTACCAAATGCGGCTGTCCGCTGTCCAGCATAAAGCAATTTGCTCATAGCAAGGCAATTAGCAAGTATCCATTAAAATCGTATAAAATCTAATATAAACATCCTGTGGTGAATTCCTAGATAACTATGTTACTCCTTTTTTATGGAGATATGTAATTGCTACTCATTATATAACATTACGGCCTTTTATAAAG
This sequence comes from Colias croceus, assembly GCF_905220415.1. Classification (NCBI taxonomy): domain Eukaryota; kingdom Metazoa; phylum Arthropoda; class Insecta; order Lepidoptera; family Pieridae; genus Colias; species Colias croceus. Next base: position 3,360,602 of record NC_059544.1, on the reverse strand, counting down.
TCTTGTGATTATGGTTTAAATTTATCAGTCTCTCCCTTCCCTCCTTAAGATAAAATAATGACTACGAGATAAAACATGGCTAAAATTAGTCAATGTCAAATTGTTTTTATAGGTAGGAGAAGAAAAATAATGTTTTTATTTAATAAAACATTGACCTTGCACTTTTTCACTACTTTAGTAAAGAAACAATATTTTTATATATCTTCAAAAAAATGTTTTCGTGTTCATAATATTTATCGTGTTTTTGTTACCATGTACAGAAGTAGGTATCTATTTAAATTCCGCGTGGCGCTAATTTCTGCATATATTTAGTCCGTAAAAATAAGTAACAAGCCGTAGGCCGTTTTGTATCTAATATATCGCCGCGTACACACTTGGTATGCAAAATGAGTGCGCCCGATTTTTTCGCGCCGCAGCGAAATGAGTTATTGTCAGTGAAAATGAAATACGATTCTCATAGTTACGCAAACAAGAAGTGTAACATAACAAGGTGTTCTAACAAAAGGTGCGCTACTTCCATTCGGCGGCTGCACTCGTAATTTCATTACTTCCCTTACGAATTATGTAATCTGAAATTACCTCGCATTACATGTATAATGGGATATCGCGGAGTGGCGACTGGTGACCCACTGCTAATTGCTGTCCATCATCTCGATACGTCTTGCACATGGATGGTCTGTGTAATGGCATTTCAACATGAAGCCACTATTGATTAGCTCTTTGTTAGCTGGTAATTACGTTCCAGTTACGATGCTACCGAATGAGATAGGCGATCACAGTTTGTTAAAAATATTGACATGTTAATTGGAATCATAACCAGTTTATAAGAATGCATAATTAACTTGAAGAGGATGAAGAACTTTGAAATTGCTTAAAGTAGATGTATAAAAACAAGATGATAAAGATTTATCGTTACGACGTTTATAGTGGATGGACATAAAGGCTCGGTGTAATTGTTAAATAATAAAATTTATCTCATAGATAATTGGCCAAGAGAAGCTCAATGTATGAAAATAAAGTTTTGTTTTCATATAAAGAAAATTATAATTTTGTGTAAACATTGGAGAGGAAATAACATTTATACTTACAATATTATAGACTCGTAAGCATGTTGAGTTCATATAATTTATAACATTAAGTCCTGTGTCTCCCTGTTGGACAGATACATTTCACATCTGTTTCATCGATCGATTTAATTTACGGACAAGGTGATCAGCCTTGGGCGCTGACAGACCGAGACTTGTTCCTTTTTAAATATTATTATTAGTATCAATACCACCTATCCCTCCAATATTATTTACCTTAGAATCTAGCACGACTTAAGCATTCAAATCAATGTAACAACTAACAATAAAACCGACGCCTCGTTAGTACTTGATACCTTAAAAATATTCGCCACTGCCCGAAGAAATTGCTACCGAGTTGTAACAATATCCTTTACAATTCTGGTCCGTTCTAATTTTAGACTAGAGCTTTGAGTCGTTAGTCAAAAGCTATGCCGGTTTTATTGACTAGTATCCGGTGCCTGTAAAGGCATGACCAGTCACTTTTCAAAAGGGTGCGGTTCTGTTAACCATTAATAAAACAGAAGAGCAGATCAAAGTACGACTTTCTAGGAATATTTTATGTTTGAGGTGGAATTGTCCACGAAAGTTATTAAATCAATAGAGTATCTAAGTAGAATCTAGACACGCGGCAGCGTGTCAAGCCGAGTTCAAGCGAAGAGAACTGGCGAGCAGCAGCCGTGTGTATATTTACACGAACCATTTCGAGCCACTTTTCACCCCCTTATAACTCGAAAACTATTTAAGTTATATAAACCAAATTTGGTACATATCAAAAGGACCTCAAGATAAACAAGAACCTTAAATTTCATAAATACAGATTAAACAGTTGCGTAGATATTAATATCCAAAAATCGCAATTTTTAAGACTGACTGACTTATAGACATATACAAAACCTAACCCACTTCCAGATGACCTAGAAAGTTCAAATTTTGTAATCAACTAGGTAATAGTGAGTGTACAAAGGAAAAAATCTGAAAATACTGAATTTATTTGTATTTAATTTTTTTTTCAATGACATAAATTTTGTTTGTATGGAAAAATGGAAAAGTTTAAAAAAAAAGAAAATAGTATATTCACCTTACTAGTCTTAAAAAATAGATCAAAACTAATCAGTGGCCGAAAAAAATTTTGAAATCCATCAATAAATGACTGAGATATAGATTATTGAAGTTTACATATTTTAGGACGAAATATCTGTAGATTCGAAGCGCCTCTGACATCACACTCACTCGCGCTGGTATCGCTAGGGCGGATTACTTCGATTGCATGATTTCTTTATTCAAAACTGTTATTAAACGTAAAATAAAAGAAAATTGTAATAAAAATATTGCCTTTATTGCTCATACAGTTAAAAATAATATATAATTTTACATATTCACATTTATTTATTCTTTATTTATGAGTGTTTCTAGTTTAGTTTTAATTTCAGTGTAAATAAATAAATAAATAAATAAAATCTTTATTTTGCTTTAAACATGGTATTCAATGGTGATACAATTATATTAATAAAGCACAAACATGTTTAGCCAATACAAGCATGCAAAAATAATTACCATAAATGGTGTAATGGAAGAAGGCTTCGTCGAAGGTCGAAATGATTTAATTTGCGTAATATTAATATGAGTGAAACATCTTTAGGCGCGTTTAGAGTAAAATTTCAAGATCGCGTCATGGCAATACCGTAACGTCATGGAGTAAGGCGACGATTCTTCTACAACGATCTTTGCATCTTGGTAATAGTGTGTGTACAAATTCACGCTGGATGTTTAGAAAATCATGTAATCTTTTAAACAGAAAACGAGTTTAAAAAATTGCAGATAATGACGGGGCAATGTGCGCTGACATTCATAACATACAAGAAAATATAGAAAATAATACTAAACAAACCATACAGAGAAACCGCAATAAAAAAAAATCGTATATAAATATTTATAAAGTAAATCAAATTTGCAGAGTAATTTTCTGTACAAAAAGTAATGATATCCCACCAAAAACATAAATGTAAAAATTGGAGCCGAGTTCAATCGTTGACTTAATTTGCCAAAAAAAGAAATGAGATCTAAATGTGTGCCAAGTTCTGCAGACAGTCCAGAAATTTATTTACAAAGATGTATTAAGTTCTTAGGTTGACTGAAAACTCAATTGTTTTATTTTCTCTTAGAGAACAATGTTTATTCCAAAATATAACTTTTTTAATTTGAATAATATAATTATTTTCACAAAGCAAACAACTAATGACCTATTGAACCCCATAATTTGATGAGGCTAGTTTTACATACTGTTTATATTTTGTGAGGTTCTAAAAACTAGCTTCATCAAATTATGGGGTTCAATAGGTCATTAGTTATTTGCTTTGTGAAAATAATTATATTATTCAAATTAAAATAGTTATATTTTGGAATAAACATTGTTCTCTAAGGGAAAATAAAACAATTGAGTTTTCAGTCAACCTAAGAACTTAATACATCTTTGTAAATAAATTTCTGGACTGTCTGCAGAACTTGGCACACATTTAGATCTCATTTCTTTTTTTGGCAAATTAAGTCAACGATTGAACTCGGCTCCAATTTTTACATTTATGTTTTTGGTGGGATAGAATATTCAACCTCTACAGAACAAAATACTAAATTTACCGTTTAGTTATTATGACGTCCAATTCCTGCAAAATCTTTTATCATTCACAGTCTTCGATTGATACGATTGGTTATCAAACATTTTGTATCATCGTGTTCTATCACTTTATTCTATTATATTATTATAACTTTAAATATTACGTAACTCTTCTATGCACCAATGCAAAGCGCTAGAGAGGATGTTCGTGTTTTTGCATAACAAATAAAGTCGTATATGTCACGTGTTCTATCTAGTAGTGAGTAAGTAGGGGAAAGGTAAAATAATCGTTATTACTTAGATTGGAAGGTTCAGTGTAGAAGTACATTGCTTTAAAGCCAGGTCAGTACTCGTCAATTGTTTCGCCCATATTCATAGTTCGTAGCTAGGCAGCTGGCTTATAATGGTGTTTGCAAATTCTATAGCTGTAGGACTTCTCGTGTCAAATGAATATGCATTGTGTGAAGGTTGTTCAATCTTATTGGTGGCAATTGACAATTGCACGCTATACCTATAATTCTTACATCGTTCCTTTCTAAGCGCCGGACACGATTCTGTGCTAAGTGCTAGTGGCTACCGTGTCTTAATCATTAATACATTAGCAGATTTTGTAACATTTGTAACAATTAGATAACTGCTACAAAACAGACATTGCAAGAGCTATGATATGCATTGCTAAGTCCTTATGAGTATAGGATATATGTATTCAAAATTCATAAAGAACTAATATGACGAAATTTCACTTTATACCATATATAGAATTAAAGTCATCAACATACCTAACTTCCTAAATGAATATGAAGAATTTGGGTAGGTACGCTTAGAAGTATTCGCAGCTTTCAATTTCGGAATAACATTACCGGAGGCGATATCGATGATTAAAATTGCTTTTCATAGTAACCGGTCTTGCGGCATTTGATGACATTTGCGTTATGTTAACAAAGTGGAGAGTTCAACTGTGAAGAAGAAAGTTTAATTTATTAATTGAGATAACCTTGTGTGTGCGTCTATTGATATGTAAATAATAATGGACGACAAATAATACGATAACTATTTTATTTATGGCTGTGTGTTTTCCAATAGTTGCAGTAAAACATAACACGATTCAAGTGTAGTTCGAAATGGCAAGGATTAGCATGTGTAGAGCATGCCCACCCACGTTATCGATTCTAGTCTGGTTGGAAGACCTTAACTTGTATATTTTTATGGTTTCTTGCGTCATTTAGTGTCTTCGAATACGGTATAATTTTCACGATTGCCTCATAAATGCAATTACCTCTTGCTATTTATTTACATATATTTTTAACTCTGGACTTAGAATTGAAGGAATCAATTTCAACGTTTAGGTAGGTTTTCAATAAATACGATCTAATTACTGAATAGAATTTGAATTATTGCATTTAGTAACCTTCCTAACAAAACTAACATTTACCGTTGACTACTTGACGCTGATCCTAATATGCTTCGTAATTCAGATAAAAAGCAAAAACAGATAAAATTTAGATATGAAACGAGTCAAACCAGTACTCGTTAAAAATAAATGCGGAAAGCCAAGGTTGTCAAGAATATGCTTTCGCTTGCAAATTATGAGTTGCTTACATGCAGATCAGGTCATCTAAATCGTCTTTCCTATCTAGACTGTCATCAAATAAACATTAAACACTGGCTTAACTCTCATCATTTTACAAAAGTCATAAAGTGGTTTCGTGTAGATCAAAATAAGAGTTATGTATCAAAGTAGGTACATTTAATTTAGCTGTATGGGGAGAACATTGTGTAAAATACATTAATGTTATATCACAAGGAACTAATTTCTTGCCTATCCGCTTATACAATCTCTATAAATGATAGCAAGTAATCAATTGATAGCTAAAACATGTATTAACATCGTAATGATCAAGAAATTTTGCTTTGTACATGTTGTGATATAATAATTTAGAAAGTATGCACTAGATGAATTTTGCTCAATAATCAGTGGATATCGCAACGAGAGCATATTAGTTGCGCAAAGTAAAATTAGATTTATAAGGTAATTCTATGAATGTATTGCACATTATTCGTACCGTCACGCTTCATTCGCGGATGCCAGTAGAGAAATCACACGAGATAAGTCTTATATGTGCGTAGTATATACCTTAGTATATATCCAGGGGACAGAATGCTGACGACGAAATTATGATAATCATCTCTAACCTCTATGTGTTACGAATTACGATCCTTGGCGCTGCCAATTTTTTAATGTCACGGTGAAACTCTCTAAATGTTGGAATTTATACTTCGATAAATCTCATGGTTTTTTTAACGAGGTTAATAATAATCAATAGAAGATAAGGATCTTATCTCAGATGCTTATTTAAATCTGATATCACTAATCTGAACTTTATGGCAAAATTAATTGGAAAAATCTTTTGCAAACCTCTGTTCCTAAAAATTGGATGAATTTCAATTTGGGAACCTATTATATACACCTAGGTAACAGAAATAATAAATTCTTAACCTATGGTGATGTAATGTTCATTAATTTAACGGAGTTTCAAAACAGAAAAAATGTTAATTCGCAATGTGACTAATACTTTAATTTTTAGATACTCCTCTTCGTTTACTTAAAGTGGAATAATGTGTGGGTGAACATTTTTAATTGTCCTGCTTTCTATTTTAGGATATGATCAATAAATTTATGTAAACGTTTTATAATTTTAATGTAGGATAAATATTTTTTTTTTTACCTTTTATTAATTACGCGGGTATTACCTAAATGTAATACTGTCTTGTGTAAATATAATGATTGTAAACTCAGATAATTAATTAATTACTTGTTTAATGCTTACCGACTACTATCAGGATGTCATTAATTAATTGAGAACGCTTAATCATATTGAGGAAGATTAATATTTAAGTTAAGTTAGAGAATTTGTTTTCGAGGCTTACTTAGACTTAACTTTTGGTATATCCTTTGAATATAATATAAGGATATTATGTCTAGTCTTCGCGAAACGTGACAGCCAGCCTTGTCTATCGGAACAACTTCGGTGCGTTTCGGAACGAAATCTTTCGATCAGATCGTTGTCTCTTTCATACTCAATGAGTATTCAGTCGAACTCTAATTTCCACACGCAACGTTCGAGGAAACTGACTCAGCTGAGTACAAGTTCGATATCCTCAAACTAAAATCACCTTTGCTGAGTACGCTCGAAAGCATACATTTACGCGACACAGAACTGGGGAGTTATGTTTTATAGTACTCTGCACGTCATAGTATACATAGTTCTTTCTTTCTCTTTTTGTCAGTCTCGCACAGCTGCCTCCGTTCAGTACTCACAATTCAGTACGTTAAAGGCATTAACGAGATACAGACCGCGTCTACGTTATTTCTATTATCGGCGTCGTACCCGCTATCAATATTCGAATTGTTTACGATATGATTATACCTTCAGTGAGTAGCATATCTGTTAACAGTGCTTGTGTTTATTAAATACGTGTTATTTGTCGACGTTGCAGTTTGTGACTATTCAAATAAGTTTCGTTTGTTTATGCGAAATCATTTTCAATAACATTCTGTCGTGTCACACGAGGATATAGGTAGTTAACTGCAACGGCATGTAAAATAGGGAGCGGTAACAATTACCGAGTGCAGTGCGTGTTTTACGGCCGAGTGGTTTCCAGGTCTCAGTGTCTCCTGTGTTGAATCGGAAACGGTACAATCGGGCTCTCGATCAGAGTGACTGATGGAAAATTGTGCGGTTGGGGTGTGTCAAAGGGTACGACATGCGGGCCCGCGTGAATGCGACTAACGTACTAGGACACCGGCAAAACGGCGGCAACAGAGGTTCCAGCGGTCCTTGCACCACAGGTGGGCGCTCTAAATTGACCTGTCTGCTCATAATATGACAATATTATACGTGTAAATCATGTGTATTTGGCTGAGAACTTTATGTCCATACTGCGGCAACCTTACCAGTCCTATGGTTGTATCTGAAAAGTTTATCTCGTATCAAACGTTTATCATTAATCTTCTATAAATCCATTAAGCTGGAATCCTACGTTTTACTTATAAGAAGGAGGGCAGAAGCCGGTTTAATTTTTTTCGCAATAAAAAGTAGGTAGGCTATGCTCTTTCTCAGGGTCTAAAGATTGTCTGTGCCAAATTTCATCAAAATCGGTTGAGAGGTTCATGCGTGAAAACCTTACATGCAAACATACATAGAGGTAATTACAAACTTTTCCTCTTTATAGGTAATATTAGTATAGATAGATAGTAATGCTACAGTGACTAATGAAGCATTTCATTATATTCGTTACCTTCGTGTATTGCTCGAAGGTGTATAAATAATTACAAAACGTAACCTTCGTAATAAAGTGCTGTGCGTGTTGGTTTGTAAGAAGAAATTACCCATAGAATTTATTGTTGCTGCTGCATTAGAAACGTTTTTCAACTTAATACCTACTTGCAGAAAATATGACAGTGAATTATATATATCAGGTTCTTAAAACAAGTCTTTATTTTAAATTGATTCAGAAAATAATATGTTATGCTTTTGTTGTGTCGATTCAGAAAAAATCTAGAATAATTATTCTTTGGATTTTAAATAATTCATATCGCACGCGAATCGTCAATAGTTATTTTGGCTAATTATTGTTCATTATAAAATTACCTCTGAAACTTGTTGGACAAGGCCATAATATCTAGCATTAAAATTATATTATAACTTCATTCCATTCAACTTTACCGTCAAAATAACTTATAACTTGAATATTTTTTTATTGAAATGATATGTAACTATTTGAGGAATTTTTTTGAAGTAAGCATTCTTCATTTATCATAATATGTCGCGAGTACTTCATTCTATTAAGGAGATATGCTCCGTACCTATTAATTTAGAATATTCAAGGCAGATGGAATATTTCAAATGTATTTTATGTCTTTCGAAGTTGGAAAGAATAAAGTCGAGCGTAGGTTTAAAATATAACGTTTATACCTAAGCAAAAATATCTAACACGACATATTTAAATTCGTTATATTTATTTTATTATAAATAAGTTATAACATTGCAGATTGTTTTTTTCTTAGTAATATACCTACCTAAGTAATTCTTCTACTTAACATCATCACCAACAACAGCCTATATAGCTACTGAATGGACAAAGGTCACCACGCTGGCCACAATAATCAATATCCAATTAAAACTTTTACAAATAGGTATTTTAATTCCACGAAGGTTCTATGCTCAACATTAACAAGCGAAAATTGTAAACATATCTTCTATTTCATTGAAGAAAATTAGGTCATTCATAATAGATAATAACATAAAACAGTACACATGAATCTCTATACATAAAGTACACACATTCAAAGAACTACCTTTATCTAATTAAATTGCTGGCGCAGAAATGCTTACGAGGATTACGAATGTTAAATAATTTCTTCTCGGAAACGTGACCGCAACAGCATGTTCAACAATTTCTTATCATTTGTTAATGAAATCATTGTCGTAGTACTTTCTAAAACATCTTGCAGAATAGGCATAATAACAGCGATATTGTACCTTCTGAATGCGATAACACTTTTAATTTCAATGCAAAATCTCGAAAAACGACCATGTAGTTAATGTTTTATTATATCGTTACTCAATATGAAACAAAAGCAGCTTCATAACTTGCAGGCAATCATTGGCACGTGGAAACAGGGGACCCGTGACTTACAGCGATAACGGAATATAGAAACGTGAAACTCGATTAACATGCGTCGATTTTGCATCGATAAAATCGTTAACTAAATTCTGTGTTTCAACAATAGTTGGTTACCGTTGGTTCTGTATGATTCGTTCTCTTTGCAAGATATTGTTACGATAATTGTATAGGTGCAATGGATTCTAAAGTAAGCATTACCTTACGTGGTGTAATGCGTATTTCACATGTCACAAAGCAAAATAAAAAATGTCATTTGATTGTTAGAAAAAAAGTTAATTGAAGAATAGAAATTGTGAATTGATGTGAAGAATATTATAAAATATAGTAGTTAGTATGTTTTTCATTTAAATTACGCAACATGCAAAAACACCTGAAGTAGGTAGATACAAACCTTGCTGGTTTTAAATTCTTGATAACGATTTGAGTCGGCGGATAAGTTTTAATTACATGCACTTAGGAATGCTATTCATATTTAGAAACCCGTTGACCATGATGTTCGGTGATGAACCGTGAAAATTAGAAAAAATATTTATCCAACGAGGTATAATTTGAAGTCTTATAAGAATTATTTTTGTGCTACCTAAAGTAATCTTTTAGTTACGTCACAACTCGCGCGTAATACCGTCAACTTAAATTTCAGTTGTGCAAAGTTGACAAACGATTATCTGGCGTTCAATAGGCGAAGTATCTACCATGTGTACAAAAGAAGCGATTGAGGACAGCTCTGCCCTGATAACAAAGAATGCAGTAATCGACATTTTTGGGATTTTTACTTTTTGCAAGAAATGGGATCCCAAGGGGTTTATTAACATGAAAAAAAAATAATTTCATAAAAAAAGTACCCGGAAGTATGTTTTTTAGCTAACGATTTTTGCAGTACTTACATGAAAACTATATCAATGATAAGAAAAAGCGCCGTATTAAACATGTGCTAAAAAATAATGCAGTTCTTGTTAAGATACCCTAAAACAAAGTGCAGTAATAGCCATTACTGTAGCATTTTATTCTAGTGTCTGTAGACCAATTGCTACGTCAAAACGCAGTTCTCCACATTACTGCATTTGTGTGTAGTAAAAGCACAGGTAAAAGTTCGCGAGATCGTAACCGTACGATACAGTGCTGCGTTTTGTTGAAGCAAATCTCTGCGTCGTCGTCGTTCGGTGAAGTGAGACGTGCGGCACGTGTGCTGCTCCTGCGCGCTGTTTGTTTTTTAAGTCATGTACATGTCAGTTTAACTGATGTTAAAATAAATGTTGTCTTAATAAAACTTAATTTTCTTCTACAAATTGTTTAATTTTAATATCCCCGCAGTAGGTTTCAACCGTAGAGCATGTTTTTTAAATCTGTGTAAAAGTGAGAAGATATTATGTGTACATCTACTTAGCCCCGGACATTAAAAACCTGTATCAAATACTAAAAAATAACGCAGTAATCAACATGCGCTAGAACATAATGCAGTAATGAGCGCAAGTACTGTATTTAGACTTAGTGTCCTGTGATTTTCACATGGCCTGATGCTAAACCTCAACGCAATAATACGCATTATTAATGGATATACTAATTTATGAAATATAAGATAATTATCTTTGTAAAGCTTGTATTTTTTCCAATTTTATTGATAGATTTCAAGGGCTATAAAATATAAACATCTTCCTCAAATATGTAAAAATGTCTTTCCCGCGTTTATCTCAAAACCGCCATTTTGCGATTACTGCATTCTTAGTTATCGCGGCAGAGCTGCCGGTAATGGTTGGTAATACTTAACAATAGCGACGTGAGTGGGATCAATGCAATCTCGCAAATTTAGTTAGGTCCTGTGGTAGCTGTGGAGGCGCGCAGGCGGTACGTGAGCGGCGACCTTGCGCCGTCTGACATTGGGCCGCAGTGATTTCGAATATTGTTACGATCGTACCGAATTGTTTGCGAATTAAAAACTTGATGTGGTTAATATGATTATTATCGTGTCGTATATACAAACGGCTTTTCAAATTGGCCGGGATTTTTTCGAAAAAATAAATAAATCTCTGACATATGTGACCCCAGATTGAAAGTCAACGGTCGTAAATGTATGGCTACCAGTTTAAATTCAAGAGTTTTGAATAAATTTCCGTTTAGAATGTTTAATAGCTAAGCTTTTGAAGACAATGAATAAACAAATGGTTATTTGCATAATATTCTTAAATTATTGTAACCTTTGTTTATGCGAAGGTTTTTTTTGGCAGTATACTTAATATTAAACGCCCATTGTTATAAGAAACTATTTATATGTATATACTCTATCATATATATGATGTTTATTTGCTTAAAATCGATATCTCGTTATCATAGAACTGAAAATCTTGGAAGTGTTCGAAGCTTGATAACTTATTTATCCTACGAGTAATGCTGTAAGGATCTGAAATAACTCCCAAGTCCAAAAACTGTACACCAATAGTTCTAAACACCTGTAGCTTATTTTCTCCTGAGGCTCGATAGGAACAAGAAAAGTATAAATAAAATTGCCTCTTAACGTTTATACATTTGCGTAAGTGGTATCGCCTCGAGCGATCCGGACCCTGCCTTATTTACTCGGGTGCCGTTCGGCGCTTGTTCAGATCGCGTAACGCGGTTGGTGTTGGAACGGCACTTTCTATATGTTATCTTGAAATCGCCACAAGCCAACGTCTATGTCGATGAGGACAATTGGTTATTGATGTGTCAGTGTTAGTTTAAATTTAGAAATGATTAATGATAGGACTTGAAGTTTTGGATGAAAATTAATGTACCCACATAACTAGCAACTATAGAATTTCGAGAAAGAAAAGGCTGTTCGTATTTAATGAAATAAGTTGATGTGGTCTGCGTATTTATTGGCCATAGAATATAATATGTATTAGTATATGTATCCAGAAATGTTGTAAAAGCTTATGAAAACACTCAGATTCAAGACAAGAAATCAAAACATCGAATCAAAAAATAAACAATTCACTTTGCACCATCCTCATATTTTCATTATTTTTTTCAAAAATTCTTGACTTTTTATTGCAAGATGTTGAGAATAAATTATGAACGGTAGGAGAATAGTCGATAAAATCTTGAATTATGTAGTTTTAACTGTGTAATCTTAGCCTTCGAGGTGGATTGCGAAATGTTGCGGTCGTTCGTTATTTGCGGTTCTATCGGTAATGTGCAAAAATGTAGCGTTTCTTCTTTATTTTAACAGAAACAGGTTCTAGTAGAACTGTCTGTGGTATTGATTTAATGTACTGTTACCGTCAACACATTATTTGTTATTGCCATTTTTTAAAGTGATTCAAATACAAATAAACTCTTTTAGTACAGTTTTTGTTTAGTAATCTGAGAACACGATATTTAAGAAATTCTTCGCAGCAATATCGTTCAAATCAGTGATGATACATTGTAAAACGTTTCTTAACTAAGTTGGCTTAGCATCAGAAAATATTTATATATGTATTGTATGGATTTGCGGATAATTACCACATAATAACGAATGATATATCCCCAAAGACAATCAGTGCGAATACAAATTTAATTCGTGCAATGCATTTCCATCACCGCAAACGAACCAACCAGACCGGTTGAATTATGTCACTCAAACTGCGGCAGGCTGGGTGACAGCTAGACAATAATAGAAAGTGTTGAATACTTGGCATTCGCGCACCGTACTCTTGGAGACAATGCGCCTTGATAAATTGTTGACGCGTATGGCGAAGTGGCTCGGATCGCTGCAGAATTGATAACAACGAAACGTTTGTGTGATGCTTTGATGACCGACGCAATGGAGTTTAAGCAAGGTTCAGTTTGTTTCTCGTAATTGTATATGAAATTCTGCCTTAGAAGTTATGAATTAAAATTGTCATTAATTCCAAAAGAATACGTAAAATACACAAGTTTCCTTTACTGCGGATATGTCGAATTTTTTATAAAATTACAATAGGTTGTCTGTGTCCGGTTCCTATTCCATTCTATTTTGCTTCAATCATCTGTTCAATTGCTCACTTCATAATGTAATACGTAGAATCAATCATACATGTTCGGCCTTGTGTTAAACAAAACGCGATCGGTATTGATTGAAGTTAAATGATTTCCGTTGTGAAGGGAGACCAGAGGAACGTTCGCGAAATCGGCCGGTCACGTCTGATTGGGTCGGGCGAGGATGCCGTTCAACCAGAACAGACACCATAGGTTAACCACGCTCCACAGACTATGCCCAAGTATTCGCTCCGTAGATAAATATAAACGCAACAGCAAAAAGAAATCTCGCATTTCCATATGAATTGTAAAAGGCATCTAATGCTTAACAGAGCATGCAAATTGTCGGGCTTATGTGAACTCTCGGCACACGAATGGGCAAACAAGTTATTTTAATTTAAGGACTGCGGTATTGTTCTTTAATTTATAGCATTAATAGCTGTTCGATGAACAGGATTCTGCTAATGTCCAGTTGCAGCCGCTGAAGTTAAATGTCAAATTGGATAAAGGTCGATGATTTTATACGGCGTTGATTCATCCAATTTTTATAGCAGTGTAACGATTGCTTTTTGTTTTATTGATTGTTGTAAGGAATAAGGAATTCTATACATTGTGAGTAATGGAAACTAAACACAATGATAATTTCAATTAACTCTTTAAATGTTTATACTTCACTGAATACAATGTTGTTTGATTAGCTGTTTATACTGTTGTTACAATTGTCACGGCAATACACTTACAAGTTTAGTGACACTGATTGGTATTGATATATAAGTAATATAATAATCTTCGTTATAACTTTTTATTACGGTATCAAGTTAAAAGTACCGCGCCGAGTCGGCAAACTGGTCTACTCACTTTACATATTTTTGTAACGGCCACAAAGCTGAGTTTGTCTTGATGTGGACAATCCCAGTGTTACGATTCAGTGAGTTGGTTGACATTGTGGCTATATCAAGGTTAACATCATGTATTTGATACAATTCTTAATGCCGTAATGGTATCTAGTATAAATACAAATGTTAGTAATGTTATAAGATGAGAAATAAAGGTTAGGGACGATAACAATATAAGTTGCTACAATCGCAATACATATTAGTTAGTAAAAAATGCAGAGATGAAAGACGAAACTCAGGATTCAACAACTCAGTAGGTACCTACCTACTACCTGGATACTTACTAATGTCATTTAAGCCTAATGTGCCAGTCAAAAGAAAACACACTACAAAAGCAAATTCATTGGTTTGCATTAATGTCTTCCATATGTAGGCACACGTAATGCTGCTCTTTCAGTAAAATTTGGTAAACATTTCTCAAGCTAATGTGTGTCTTTAGCGTCATTGCAATATGACAAATAGCTAGCAAAAATGCTACTTTTACTTATGACCACAATTTTTTCTTGAGCGAGTGTGATGCAAATTAGGAGCACTTGACATCTATGTCCCGTTTTGTACAGTTAGTACAATACGCATTGAATGGATTGTTCTCGCATAAGGAAATGTAGCTCGAGTCGCGGTGGAATTTATGAGCACGTTTTCATGTGAATTTTAATTAAAAATGTGTAAAATACTTTTCGTTTTAATAAGAGCGGTGAAAGAAGTTATGGATCGTCTTGTAAACGGTTGTTTCATTTGGTAAATATTGGGAAAGAAATAAATGAATGTTCGAAATCTCAACCATACGAAATTATTGCTTATAGCGCTGAACAGATATACATTTTTTCTATTTTTTATAAATTTATATACCTACCTAGATACCATACATTTCAATCAGTATATAACTATCCCAAAAATTTAAATTTATCCTCGAAAATTTTAATTGAAATACTTTTTTAAATTTGTTTCAGTTTACGGAAGATTGTAAAATAAAAATCTTGATTCATGACGAGGTTTCAATGCGGGTCTTGAATCTGTACATATTACTTTATAGTTTTTAGTACAGACGAATTATTGTAAGAAATAATATAAATAAGTTGTCATAGTTTTATATAGCTCAAGAACAGGGATATAATAGATATAATGTGTCGACGTACAGTAATCTTTCAATATTATTATCATTAGAAGAAATAAAATTGTCGAGACACTTAAATGTACTCTACAGCAATTTTCTGTTATTATTATATAACTAATTCATTCTGATTGTTACAATAATAACAGGAAGTAGTATTGTATTTATTTAGAAATAGGTAAGTATAATGAATACTTGACCAAGTCTATATTTCATATTTATCTACTGAATTTTATAATGGTGAATATTTGAGAGTTTGTACATAGAAAAAAGAGGTTTTTACCTATATTGGAGTTTAGATATTTATGTTTAGTTTTATTATATTTATATATCGTATTGGAAAATTTTGTGTTTATTTCGATTAAAAATATTTAACACAGTTTACAAATTTTTTTTTATAGAATGTCTTAGATTAAATATTTTAATCTTATAGATATGAAAAGATTATTTATCTGTGTTTAAGTGTTTACCTTCCAAAATATTGCCAGTGAGGCCACGCATTGAACATGCATTTGGCAGATTTATCTGTAAAAAAATTCGTTTTCCTCTTATTTTATCTCATAAGTGCGTACCTACCTATATAGATTATATTTTGCATGTTATTTTTTTACTCATAAATGTACTGTTTCCTTTCAGGTAAGCAACGATAACATTACCTTGATCCATCGAATAGATTACAAGTATCCATGAGTAGTAAGTACCTCTATTGTTAAACTAATTAGTGATTACTGCACAGTAAATGCAATAAAATTTCTACCTAACTGATTAACTCGACGATTTATCGCTCTAATATTGTTACGGTGCATACTTACGTATCAGTTAGATCTAATTCTACAAGTTTACTTAATCTATTCTGTGTAATTCTTATGAATATTTATAAGTACATAGATAAGAAGCAACCCGTATTGAAGTGGTTGTATGAAATTAAAATCATGCAAAATAAACACATACAAAAATGCAGTAGGCAGGTTCGTATATCTAATCAGCTTATTAATATTCTGAACGATTTATACTTATATTTTTTTTTAAATAGGTATACTAACCTTTATAATGGAATATTGTTATAAAGCAAAGCATACGTAACAATCATTATTTAACTCTCTTTTAAATGAACTATATAGTTTCTTACTAGAAACTGTCGGGTCGTAACGTAATAATATCCGTGGATGCACTATTCAAATTGAACCCTATTTATATGAACATAAAATTTATTTGAAAACTGATTGTTAGTAAAGAAGCCGGGCCAGTAACCCATTTATGAGTTGTGGGCGGTAATTGAATTATGCTTCTGACGCTGTGTGTGTGTACGTAAAGTGAGTCTTATTGTAAACAGAAAGTGACGCGGAGTCGGTCCTTGGGCTAAACAATTGTAATTGTAATACAGGCTGTAATCCAATTTAGAGTTTTGCTCCTCACGGCTACTCAATGTCAACTTGACGCTTTGTTGTTAATTATGGTGATTATGCTTACAGCCGTGATGCGATTGTTCGACATTATTGTGGGCGACCGTCACTTGGACGGATTGTTTTTAACACTGATAGGATTTTATCACGAAAATATAACAGATTTATTTGTTATTTACCTATTTGGATTGAAGATGCAATTGTATGATCAAACCAAACATAGCCTGTCTTGTGAACGTAGGTACATGATTTAACTACCACGAGGTACTATGTAGTTGCTAAAACAAAATATACATATGTTCTGTACAAAAAATAAATGTGCAGTGACAAATAACAACACAAGCCGGCGTTATTAAATGGTTATTTCAGTGCTGCTGCTATAAATGCGCTTCATAAAACGTAACAACCGCAAAACGTTATCCGGATGTAGAATAGAAGCACGAATGGGTAAAACGTTATGTAATATATAGCTATTAGCTTCACTGATATCAGTGTTACGTGAAATATTGATGTTAATCAAGAAACGTTCTGCGAAACAGATGATTTGGCGTGACGCGAGTCGTATTCGTGGCTGAGTCGATAGAAATTTATTACTTTCTATTGTTGATTGACCCTTCTACGAGCTAATTGGAGCTGTTACGAATACAATAAAGGAAATTTGCAAAAGTGCGGAAGCAAGGTGTGCCATCGAGTATCATACTCGGGAGATGATAGTGTAGAAACAAATGAAATAAAATGTTAAAATATCCTCGAAGGAGACCCGAACAATACGACAAATTAATAGAAATTAAATATCATGTTGAGAATCCGAATACTGGAATAAACAATATTACTATTGGCTTTATAAAATGAATGTATTTATTTGCCTAGGAAAAATTATGTTTCGGAGAAACCCAACGAATACCTTTAATGTTGTTTACTCTGAAAAATCTGTAACAAAGGAGCATTATTTAATCTTATCGCTTATAAAGATTTTTTCTTGAGCAGAAATAGAATAAATATCGAGAACAATAAGTTTCAGCGTGTTGTTTGTAATACTTATCAAGCAAACAAATATTCTTTTGTTTCCTTTAACAAAAAATATTATTTTACAAAAAATTGTTGTTTAAACAGTAACCTCTAAAGTTACAATAATGAGATATTCCTATACATCTTATAAAATGGTGAACAATAAAATTATAACCATTACTTTAACTTAATTTATGGGAGCTAGAGAATACTCACAAATGATTATTATCGATTATAAAGTTCGCTTGAACAATATACATATGACGCACTTAATGAAACATCTAGTAGTAGAAATGTAAATAGTAGCTAAAGTTTGTGTTACATAACATTTCACGAAAAGCATGCAACATACTGGGCATATCTGTAATAATAGAATAGAATACAAACAGCGACACGACACGCTTTAAAGTGACAGAGCAGTAACACAATACTTGAGAAATGTTACTAAATCCTCTTGTGCAAATACAAAAGATACGCGGTTTGGTAATGGACATCCGAACTTTATCATTGTGCTGTCACCGAAATTTGATTGAGCGTTGAGAAATCACTCCACAATAGATATAGCATTATTTTTTATCGGATTCCTATGTTCTACAATGCAGATAAGGGAATTCTTTGAATTAGTTTTACATTGAGGTGTCGAAATCCGTTTTTGCCAAGACACCATTTGATTTTGCACTGAGGAGACAATTAATCGATGCAGTATATTCACTTAATAGTGTACCAGGTACTATTAACACTAATGGCAATGTTGTGGGACTATAAAGAGATATTGTGTTGCAGTTGTATTTGCTCTAGAACAATCGAGCGAGTTTATCGTTCACTCATATGGTTTATATTAGTTTGTTCTATACCTAGAACGAGATAATATTCTTTATTTGCTCTTTAAATATAAGAAGATATAACCCGAGTCAAACTATCATTGGGACAAAGTGTATGCACGAATAAGAAAAGGTTTATTAATGTTTAGTTTTCAAAATTAAAAAATTCTGACCATCCACCTTTTAGATAAACTTTTCTAATGACAGATAGGTAGGTACGTCATACCCGCATATCTAACTGACAAGAGAATTGTCAATCAAACTTACCAATATCGCACTCTGGATCTCAATCAACAGCAAAAGACTTGTCATTCAATTATACAACAGCTATAGGAACCCGTTTCGTAACACGGGCCCAGTCGTGCGCCATGGTGCTCGCGCGGCGAGGCGTGACGCCGCTTCCGTCGCCACTTCCGTCCCCCACTGCGTAACATCTCGTCTGCTAAATCGATGTTCGGACGTGATCTGGTAGCCTTGTGCGGTGTTAAGTGCATCTACGTGACGCCATAGGATCATTCTATGGTTACGTGACTGTGATGTCATGGGATCCTCCTGTAAAGTCTTGGTAACATCTCGACTGCTAAATCGATGTTTGGACGTGAATTGGCAGCCTTGTGCGGTGTTAAGTGCATCTATGTGACGTCATAGGATCCTTCTATGATTGTGTGACTGTGACGTCATGGGATCCTGGTTGCCTTGGTTTCCTTCGTTAGATCTTTCAAGCGTGTAAAGTAAATTATTAAGACTCTTTGTGTTGGAACTGTTGTCTAAACATTAGGTAAAGATTTGTGGTTAGGTGCGAGATTGCGCGAAATGTATTGAAGAATCATGTTTTATTATTTAGTATTACATTTTCTCACTTTCAATATGCTTATTGCTTAGTCATGATGATTATCCTAATATTGGTTGATTATATTTACAGTGGTGGTCACATAATTAAAGACACTAAGAACATTTTATACTTCCCAAGACACTTCTCTCAACATTTTTTTTTACACTACCATTGGAACTTGTTAAATAATTTTAAAATATTCAGGTATGTGTTGTCTAATGCTAAACTAAATTTTATCTACAAAACTTGTCGGTTTGTTAGATTTTATTCGGTTCATCCTTACTACTAGCAGTTTAAACCTAGCAAAGGTCTGGCCATATAATTAAAGACATTAGACTCGCTTATAAGAAATATAAAAAAAATATTATTTTAATGAGATTATTTTTACAACACAAATACCTGACGTATTTACAAAACATTTGTACACTTTTCAATATTTGGTTGCATGTCCTTTGGCACTAATGACGGTTTACATCTCTTGGGCATGGAAACAACTAGTTTTGTTCAAGTTGCATCACTAAATTGGTTCCATTCTTCGAAAATGTTTTGCAAAGTTAATCGACGTTTGATGATCGCTTTGCCGCGACTTCTTTCTTTCTTGATTTCATAAGTTTTCGATCGGATTTGAATCTGGACTGTGAGGGGGCCAATCCAAAACAGTTACAGATTGGTTCCTTAACAAGCACTTCACTACTTTTGCTGTGTGCTTAGGATCATTATCGTGTTGAAAAGTCCAAACAACAGGTAAATTTTCCTCTGCATACACAGCATGGATTGCTCTAAAATACACTTGTACTGGAATTTGTCCATATTGCCTTCTGTCTTTTTGACAGGTCCAACACCAAGTCCAGAAAAACAGCGCCACACTTTGATATTTCCACCCCCATGTATGACTACTTTTTAGAGTATCTTGGATCCATTTCCTTATTGAGATGGCGTCTTACATATTGTTTTCTGACAGAATTAATCATATTAATCTTAGTTTCATGCAGAAACAGCACATGTTTCCATTCTCGTTCAGTCCAGTGTTCGTATTTTGTAGCAAAGTGAAATCTTGCCTTCACATTTTGTTTTTTCAAAAGTGGTACTTTCCGAGATACTCTTCAGTGCAAGTTTTCCTCACACAGTCTCCGTCTAATTGTGCTTGCAGACCCCCCTTCAAGCCTGCTGCACCATACAACTCTGAACTGTATCAGTTCCGACCCTTTACATGGATCTTTTTAGCCAACAACACCATTTTTTAATCTTTCGGCCGAGTAGTTTCACTTGGTTTTGCTTTTCTGAGTACGTTTTCGGTCGTGTGGAACATCTTGACATATTTAATAGCATTCATAACTATATCCTTGAAACAGTTTAATTATCATGAAAGTTAGAAATATTTTTTCTTGCGGAGGAGTCGCAACTCTTGTTTTTAACCATAGTAATTGATATTAAAACTATTAAACGTATGAATTTTAATTTTAAAAGTTAAAAATAACCAAGAAAATTATAGTGTCAACGATTTATGAAATTACGCGACAAAAGGAAGTAAAGCACAATGCTGTTTCTTTTTATTTAAAAAAAATTTAAACTCATTTCTTGTTGTCTTTAATTAAGTGGCCAGCTATACGTACGTTAACAAAGTTTGTGTTACATTCCCACAGAGAGCAAGTGTCGAAACTAACAAGGAATATAACTATTTTTTGTCCCTCATTTTAAAGAATATATTGTCTTGTATGGTTTAATAAAAATAATACTAGATTAAATACCTTTTTCAGATAATTGTACTTCCTAATGTAAATATTTTATGGTCAATTAGAGGGTGTCTTTAATTATGTGACCACCACTGTATGTGATAATGTCGTATTCAATCTGCTAGTGAACTTGCAATAATCGTGCCCAGTATTATAATATTATTTTATATTCTTTATTGAATAAGGAAGGAAGAATTTCAAACATCTTCAAGGATAAGACATAGGCATGCTTTAAAAATTGCGTTAAGGAAATAATTGTCTATCGATGTTTTCGAATATTTTGCATTCGTGATTATTATGAAGGTTTCCGCAATATGCTTCTCAGAATATTCTGACTAGTCTCGACTTTTATTTTATAAACGAGACCAGTATTTGCAGCATCGCCTTCTATATCATCTAACATCAAGTAATAAATATTTACCAACAATACATTCAATACTTTGCAAAATAAAACACAAACAGGAAAACTTGTTGATCGTTCGATGCTTCACTATTGAAAATTACTAGAAGAATTGTGAAAGTGTTAATTGTTTTCTCACACATGGCTGATGACACACGCAAACTTACGTCGCGCTAACTAAAACAATGTGTTTAAAATTCAACTTTAAAGAAATTAAATGCAAACCAGTTACAGGACCTCATTTTATTACTTTTATAGGTCAGTAAAAGCGACCACGAATTGCAAATTTTGATACTAGTTCATGAGACATTAACATAAATATGTAAAGGCGAAATGATTGCGAATTAATGCAATCAAATTAGGTATTCGGTTTGATTGACTCATTTGGGTCTATTGACTGGTTTCTAATGTGTGCTAAAGATCGTCTCGTCCGTCACGTAATTGTAACAGTGTTATTTACACGACCACCGTAATGTGATGTGATTGCGAGCGCTCGTGAAATATGCGCGGCTCATGTTAATGAGAACCAACTGTACGGAATAGAAAGTGTTGCCTAACAATGTGGTGTGTGCAACCTTTATTAGATACGACGCGAATGCGCTTTAATATATCGCTCATGTCGATAATAATCCGTGCCCGATAGAAATTCAGTTCAGAGCGTTTAGAACTAAATAGTGAAAGTGCCCTGAACAATTGATTGTGCGCGGGGGTGTGACAGATATTTAACGACAATAAATCCGTTTCAGACGTGATCTATTGAATTTTTAATGCGGTCAGTTTATACGAACTTGCATGGTATGTATGCTGTATCTTTAAACGCTTCTAAATATAGATTATTTCTGTAAACGGTCGTATTTTCGTTCGAGGAAGCGATACCGTACTAAAGCGGTCCGTTGGAGGTGAAAGAGTTACATTAAAAATTTTAAAGTCGACCCAGATTTGTATGGCGCCGGACTGTTCCTTGTTTACGCGATCTTTATGAATAATAATCACGTTAAGAATTTCGTTGTAGTCGAAATGAAAGTTAATTTCAAATATAATAGCAGATTTGTCTCGCGCTGCTACTTCTATATAAGTCACTGAGTCGTAATAAATCGTTAGACAGATATTTCTTTCAATCTTTTAATTAGATTTATAAGCGATGCAATAATGAGTGTCCTACTAAACTCTACAAGACCTAATTTATTATACAACCTTCGCTAGCTCAAGGTGTAATACTTAGGTACGTTACTGATTAAGTAGACTGCGTAATGACATCTCGATTTAGAAATCTAGTTTTTTTTTTCTTCATTATTTATACATGCAACATAACGTAGTAACGGTACAACGGATTGAAATGAATATAACATTAAGCGTATATAACAATTATAAGCCGACATAATCAATTAAATATGAAATATCAATTAGGAAAATCTATTTTCATTCAACTAAGTTGTGTTTATTCTAAGTAAAGATACGTAAACTATGTAACAGCTCGTCTATATTTACGTGAGTATGTTACGCGTTGGGATAACTCAACGGCCAGCGTCAACACCGAATCTATTTTTATCACGAGATCATCGTACTAGGGCCTTATACGTAAACCGTACATAGACATGATTCATCTTATTGTTCGCCCACGTATCATCTGCACCATGTGTTGGTGACGTTTTTAATTCTCACTAATGGAGCTCGTCAAATGATTAACGCCAGTCGTTGGCCTACATTTGCATAATTCATTTTGAGACGCTCATGACTTATGTTCGATAGACCTACACTTTTCGTTGACTTTTGTTTTGTTGACATTGAAAGTATTTGATTAACTTTAGTATGGGATTATCAAATACTTACATTACTAATCAATTAATATTAATTACTAGTAAAGATATCAAATTTAACTTTCATTTAACGGTTAGCTACACGACACACTTACTAAAAATGTTTAACAGGATTATCGAATATCGACGCTTTATTTAATTGTAACAATCTTAGTTAGCGGTAAATTCTCGTTCTGGGGAACCTACTACTGATCCTGCGTGACATGAATTCTTGACACAAAGGTCACTCCGCTTTACCCAGAATCAGTCATTTGCTATACAGTTGTTGTGTGCCTTTTGATAAATAACTACAGTCTACAGATATGTTTGTCACAAAGTTGGCAGCAAGTCAGTTATCGGTAGTGCAGAAATCTAGATTGTGCAAGTTCTTTGAACAAATAACGCTTGACCTCTTGGAAAGTAGTTTTATGTTTCTCTTCCATTTCATTTTTATTGACCAGTTGTTTATTTGATTGGAGAATAAGTAGTTAATATTTGACCCAAAAGGCACGCTCTACGTTTAATCATGCATAACAAAAATATAATATTATGTTGGCTCTCATTCTGATATTTTTTAGTGCTAGAATTTAAAATTTAGAGATAAATTAATATTCCTGACGGTTTTGATGGTCGTGTAACTATTTATTACTATAACATAAAATGAAATAAAGTTGCCTAAAAATAATGTTTGCTAGATGAATGCTCTAATATCTAGTATATTATTATATAATCTGTGTTTATACTATAGATAGCTGATTCGCTATTCCATGAAACGTAGGTGTGTTTCACAGAAAGATTAAGCGATTTGAATCTGTTGCATATTCCATCTCAACAATCGCATAATAATCTATCAAAATGTCACGTCACCGTGATCCAGATCAGTGAGATAGATTCAACAAATTTCCCTTCAATACCGGTTGTAATCAACAATGAAAGTGCAATGGACTTAATTTGAATAAGTCGAGAGTCGAGACCTCCGGTTCAAATCCAGACGCCTTCGTTATTATAGCATACTTAAGTAGGCAACGAATGATTCACACTCGAGTGACGGCTTGTTGATGGGAGATGTAAAGCTTCTCAGTTCTGGTATTGTGTCTATCTTGATACTTCAGTTAAGTGCGGACGGATAGCGGATTAGCACAAACTATTCGCAAATGGACCAAATGCTAACGATGAAAGATGATCGAGTTAAGTCAGCTTAGAGTTGTTTTCATCTAAACATCGTTGATATTGTTGACAATTTCAAGCATTTGATAAATCGCTTACACAAAGAATTAGAAAAGAAACAATTCTGTCTAAACTTTGCCAAAAGTTAGAACATCTGCGCAAACCAGCACCGGCCAGACGATCGATAAAGAGAGTAGCTACAACAAACATTCGAATAAAAACGATAGACCGCAGACCATTTTATGTTTATGTTCTTCATAAAGTTGTATATCACGTCGTGTTATCTTCCACTTAACAAAGTGATCTTTTGAAGGCTCAAAAACCATTGGAACTGCCGCGATATAATTTGTGTTCACACGTCGGAGTACGAGACCGGCATAATGGTTATGATTCATTCGTGTAGCATCAATTACTTGGATTGGCCTTATCTGTGCGCAGAACAGCTGGCGACTCCTTTTGAATATGTTCAAGATAGTGCGAGCGAACATTCCAAGAAGAATTCTAAATTTAGAAGTCTATTTTTATGTTTAAGTTAGTATAGTTATATGTTAGCGACTTGTCCTAACTCCTAAACTATTCAATTGACATCGTTGGAATGAGCTTTGGTAGTTAAATATTATTTACGTATGTAAATTTGAACCTTATCATAAAAGACAGTGATACCTCGTTTCTAAATATACAGAACGAGACGTAGAAGTGTAATGTGTTTTACTTTTTTAAATGTTTTCATTGTTATCAAACAATGTCGCCTTTAAATATCTTACTTTTTGCCCCACATAGAATGTACGGCCTGCAACAATTGAAATTTCTATTTCGTATTTAGACCACCTTATAACAAGAATTTGATTGCGTTTTTAGTTGTGGTGTTATGAAAGTATTTGCAAATATATTATATCACACATTATACATAATATCTTAGATCATTATGTAACAAATGATGAAAATAAATTACTATAGCATATCTAAATGTGCTAATTAGGTACTAATGTATTTTATAATGTGTAAAACGAACGAGTTTACAGTGTGTTCATTATAAGAAATCAAAGATCGTGTCAGGTATATTATCTACCTATATTTTTCAGAACATCAAGTTTGGTACACTCAACAATAATATTCAACAATTATTTACACAATGGAACTGGCAAGCGCGAAGATTATTTTTCATAACATTTTAGGGATATTAATAGATAGATAATCATCAATTGTTTACCTAAAGCATGATAGTTTAATTGGTAGCTTATCTGTTCAAGAGGTGTAATAAATTAGACTTTATACTTATCCAATTTAAATTTCGTTTTAATCAACTTTTTGTAGTTCTAATGAAAAAACTGGAATTAGTTCATAAATCTATATATATAAAACTCAAAGGTGACTGATATAGTGATCTATCAACGCACAGCCCAAACCACTTGACGTATCGGGCTGAAATTTGGCATGCAGGTAGATGTTAGGACGTAGGCATTCGCTAAGAAAGGATTTCCCGAAATTCTTGCGGGAACGGGGAAACACGGGGATGCACGTACAAAGTCATGGGCGGAAGCTAGTTCGAAATAAATTTATGGCCTAACCGTTAACGTTTTGATTCTTTGATTATAAAGGCACTCTTTTTAAATTTATGACCGATTTTATTCTTATCTATATCTGGAACACAGCCTGGATACATTTACAAGAACTATTATAAATCATATTGTATAGATTAAATTATGTATAAAAGCAACGGTCGGATTGGCTGATTTAATTGATTTGAACTGACCCAAATACCTATTAAATATATTTCAATTACTGTCCGAAAGTTTAAAAAATGCGAATATTTTTCAGATTGCGTTTTTCATTCATATAAAGTTCTACGTTATTCGAAGTGATATTAAATCAATGTGAATTATTGACGTAGTAGGTCAGCTCTGATTACCTTCTTTCATAACTTCAATAGTTCATTGAAATGTTACATTTTTTTGGCTTAACCTTGCATTTTTAGAGGACGCAATTTTATTTTTTTGATGTGTAGAGGGGGTTAGTGTGAAGCTATCACCAAGTTTGTGGGGTGGCCACCCTTGTCCCACGGCCGCCATCTTGAAAATAGCAGAAGATATGGTTTATACGATATATCTCTTAAACTGTTTATCTGATAAAAAAAATTTGATAACATTATTTGTTGCAAATTAAATTCTCTACAATTTTGGTGCAGTAACTTTTTGTCGTAGAACTATAAATAAAAAAGTTATCAGCGAAAATGTTCAGATAATAGAGATATTTATATTTTTCAATAAAACTTTTTTTTATCATTTTACGAAGAAATGATATCAGACCATTTTTGTAGATTTTTTTTCGAGGAACAACTTTTACATACAACATTTTTTCATTACGTCAATAGCTAAGGTTTTACAGCGCTCTGAAGTGAGTACTATTTTTCAGTACTCTTAACCATACATATATTGGCTATTGGCTCTTTTCCCATGCAGCACTGCAAGAACAGAACATTTCAGCCCTGCTTTTCAACGGAAAAAACACGTGCTTCCAGACTCTACCTCCTGGATGGTGGGGAAAAGAGTCAATAATTAATTATTAATAATATTGCAAAATTAAGTATTAAAAATATTATAATAACAAAAAAAACAATTACTGATGACAAATAATTAAATTCAAATAATGTCAACAAATTTTTTTTATCAGATAAACAGTTTAAGAGATATATCGTATAAACCATATCTTCCGCTATTTTCAAGATGGCGGCCGCGGGACAAGGGTGGCGACCCCACAAACTTGGTGATAGCTTCACACTAACCCCCTCTACACATCAAAAAAATAAAATTGCGTCCTCTAAGAAATGCAACCCCAAATGTAACTTTTCAATGGACTACAACTGTTATTAAAACAACACCTGTATACTTTGTAAAATTTTGTATTTTATTAGTATGTGTATAAATTATAGTTAATTTTAATGTTGGATTAATATTACATTACTTTATAGTTTATATTAATTTTGGATGTGCTTAACGATTTTGCGGAGAAAGTCACAGTTTTATTTTGTCTAATTTTTTTGGGATTTTTATTTAATTTAAACGTTTGATATCCCCAGAATTTGTATCATTTATTCTTTGCATGCAAGTCCATTGCATTTTCAAATTTTTAAAGGTTTCCGTTTTGTGTTCAGTCCGTTTTGGCAGCATTCGGGATTGTTTATGTCTTCCTTCCTTATGCTTACTGGTTTGAAATATAACATCAAAAAGTTCGTTCGCATATTTCCTTGATATCTTGTTGTTGTTTGTATTTTGTGAGTATGTATATATTATACGTTTTTAATTTTAAAAAATTCTCTTAATGACAATTTTGATACTGCCATTACTGCATATTGCACTGCCCTTTTCACCAAACTTTGAATACTGCATTAAAAATTTCGAGTACATACAAGTAACGTTTCACATTTTACAATATGCAATAGATAGGTACAGATTAATAAATATGTAGTTATTTCGTATTGACTATGTGCGAAGTGGGTGGTGGGGAACGGCAAATCGATCGCAACGCACGACGTGGCAGAAATGTGAATTAATTCTGGGCTGTCATGTGTCAAATTGCTTTATTTTCATAACTTCCTTTATAATTTTAAGTAAAAACGTAAAAATTTGCGATATGGGTCATAGGTAGTACATGCTGTGTCGTAAATTGTAAAAACAATGGGAAAAACAGTTCATGCAAGTTTTATTCGTTTCCAACATCAAAGTGGACATTACAGCAAAGACAAAAATGTTGTGCGGTTTTATGAAACCACGGTAAAAGTGAAACTGTTCGAACGGTTCCGAACACTGCTTTGTGTAGCGCATGTCGCGTGCCGAGTAGGTATACCTACTCGGCAGCCGCGATACACGCGATATGCGCTACACAGACCAAAAAGTTTGAGACGATGTAATAAAAGTTTCACTTTAAAAATGGATAGCTGCTGTGAAGAGAAAAAAGTAAGAAATTTAACCTAGTACACTATAATAATAATAATAAGCGTTACAAAATTACAGTCCTATTTTATTTGTTTTACACTATTTTTTTCAAATTCGTTGAAAAACTAGTCGAAAATTAATATCACAAAAATATCTTATCATCTAGTTGACATGATTTGACAGATGACAAGTCCTGAATAGTTGCGGCCACTAGGGGCGCTGTCATCGCGCACACAACGAATAGGTTGTGACTTGTGAGTTACGTAAATTCACAATGCGTATTGACGCGGGGACACTGACGTTGATTAACCTTTACCAAGAAACAATTCGTTATCTGTTTGCGCTTAATTGTGACTAATTCGCCCGGTTAGCTGCTATTCGTCAGATTGCTTGTGGGTGCAACAACAATTGCACCCACGGCTCTGGTTAGAACAATGGTTAAATAATTGAATCTAAAGATTTGTAATCATTGGCCCTTGTAGATGCAAAATTAAGTAAAACATGTTAAATTACCACATCCAATTTCTGAATTTTTAGATTACGGTTGGATTGTATTACCTTTTGGCTTTTATATTATAAGTATATTATTGGCAATGTAATTTCTAGTTACCACACCCACACTTGCTATTCTTTGTAAAAAGCTCTTAAAAATGAGTAATTTTATAAAATTGTAGGGAAAATATTATTTTTAGAATGTTTTTATATTAAAGATTCTTATCTTTGACCTTACCTGATAGCGTTGTTTTCTATTTTGCTGTTATCTTATAAATACGTAGATAATTTAAATTTTATTATTTTGTTTTGAACGACATGCTGTGATTACACTAAATGGAAACAATGGTGATTCTTGAATATTTATAACGTTGTCATTGCGATTAATAAACTTATTGTTTTATAAGTTTTAAGCGTGACCTCAATATTTTCATTCATTCTGAATAAGCTGTAGATGTTTGCTGATTAATTCACATCTGAATAACATTATAATCATACTATTACTACCTATATTATGCTATTTTATGTCATAATTCCCCGTTATTACTTATTTAGGGTATGGGAACGTAAAGAAATAAGGAGGTACTTTCATCTTTAAACGATCCATCAGCTGTTTTGGTTCTCTGGGCCATAGACCTCGTGATAAAAAAGCTCACACTATATTTTATATTGTACGGATAAACAATCGGATAGGATAATATGGGTAGGTAGATTTGGACCGGATATTAGCCACGTCCTCTCCTGTCAGCTGGCAGGCGTACATCGCTCCGAGACGAAAATTTGACCCGTGAGAAAAGTTTGTACCTTGTATTGTGTAATTTTGTATACACATAGGAGATACATAAATGATTGATTTTACGAAATTATATCAAACCAACAAAAAACATGTATGAAAACGTTCTTTCGACGTGACAGTTAGCACGTCCAAAATATGTAGTACAAGAATATTAACATACTTTAGAGTCACATGTGTACGTAAGATGTTTAACGATTTTTTAAATACATACCTATCTTGTCATGCAATCTACGAGTTTTTACTTAAAATGCAAGCTATTTTAAGGCAATAGGTACATTCCGTTTGCCAGTTTTGCAACGTAAAACGGAGATTGCAAAATGTTATTTGCCGATGAACTAAGATTGATCATCATTTTTATATCTTGAATTGTGTAATATTTCAGCACAGACTTTTTGCTGATTTAGTCATGAGGTCCATTACCTCCTCTTTGTTATGTAAGGTTTAGAGATAACGTTTTTGTACTTTAACAGACCAAAGAATGTAATAATTTTGCACTAGGAACTGTCAACATTGACAGCATCGCTTTGCAATTATTCCTTATCGTCTTTATCAATGCGTTTTATTGCTGTACTTATTACCGCTAATTGATCAAAGATTAGACACAATCTTGATACATAGTGATAAGACACTATCTCGAGGAAGATGTAACACCAAATATTATAAATAAGATAATAAAAGTACTTACTAAAATATTCAAACAGTTTTCACTTTATCCGAAGAAACTACTTATGTACTAATAGTAAATCAATCGCAAGTTGACAGGTACAGATACATTGAATTTAAGGTCGGACAAAAACCTCGTTTTTATTAGACACGGCAATACAGGAAGGATGTGTTTTTTATAAGCGAGTAAGTACTAAGTACCAACCTTTAGAAATGTCAGGCAAAGGACACAGGTTGTGAGTTGTGACATGTCGATTAGTGAGTGCTTTACGAGTATATAATATTATAGTAAAAGGCTTTTTAATATTTCAATATGTTGGGCTTCAAACGGCTCTATTTTATACAGCCTTATTTCATAGTCAAACAAACAAAATCGTTTGTAGATCTTCAATTTGTTCGGAGGTACAAACATTTGTTACGCATTTACAAATTTTCTGGATAAAAATTAGGTTGGTAAGGAAAAGTTTGACTCCAATATTGTTACTTTTGCTTTTTAAAAGCCGGTGCGCAACAGGCGCTATTTACGTAGTTAGTCGCAATTTTATTTCACGTCCGAACAATATTCGATAACTTTTTGTTCGCCACCAGTTGCTAGCACCATTTAATAACATCGATGGATACCGTTATCGCGTTTTGTTTTTATTTCGAGAGAGGCAGGTGTGTCGGGGCTATAATGCATCGGGCATTGGTGCAGCTGCATTGAAAGGGCGCTTTTATATACACAATAATGTGCGAAGTGTAGCCACACAAACGTTTTCGTTGTACAAAAACTCGTAAATTATTTGATGTTGTTGTTAGTTAGCTCTATTGCCTTTTTTGTAGACGACAAAACACGTCACGCTCTACGTTTTCTTTTTTGTTTACTTTCCTTGCCAGTGATGTTAATTAAATGCTTAATTAAATTTTTATTCATGTCGATATTGTACTTATAAACAATCATTAGTTTATTTATATGATTAATATTTTAAATGAACTGTTGGAAACGTCGTGCCTGTTGTTACTTTGTTTCTACTTTTTTTCAAAATGTAAGTAAATACGTAAACTTTAACATGTTCCATGTGAAAGATTGCAGTGACCGATGCGCCTGTTTGCACTCCACTCCATGCACTGTATAAATGTCATGTCTGGCAAAAGTTTGTATAATACATACATGAAAATGTAAAACATTACAATTCCAAGTACACTTGATGCACTGCATGTTCTCTCTTAGATCCAATTATAATACACCTACATACAATCTAATCCCTACAATTATATTAACGTACATTAACTCCTTCATACACCCAGTTTAACTAGTCAGCGACATAATTATTTTTATATTTCTTTTGTTCTATTTTCATCCGTAACTGGTCTAGCTTTTTCCATTCAGTTATAGAATACATATTACGCAACCCACCCTGGGTAATGAAAAAATATATTATATTTATTCATAGTAGGTAAAAAATAATAGTTTTAATAATATTTAGACTGGGAATTAATCACATGGAAATGTAAGCAAATCGTGTATATTGATTTTACGCTCAATTTAATGCTACTCCTAAAGCAGATATTATTATTCAATCTGCCCTAACAAAGTCTTTACATTTCATAAAGTATATCATATGTCAGATTAACTAAGCAAATCGATCCAAAAATCAATTCTACGTCAAAGGAATAGAGTTTGTATTCAATCAATCTAGCGCTAATGGTTTGGACGTCCGCGCGTGCCCTATCAGGCCACGACGTGACCGATTGCACGTTTTCAGCTTACGTGCATAAAGTTTGTTCCACTACCAAAATACAGCCTCCCGATTCGATTGTCATGCTGTTTTGTATCACAGTTGTTTGTGGGTACTTCGGTGGAATATGATTTTCTAACAGGCTCTAACAGGGTCCTTTATTTGACTGAGATGTTAATTTAATATACTGGCTGAAACCGACGCAGAAATTCAAACAAATATTGTATTTGTGACCGTATAAATTGTACAATTGTAGTATGGGAGTACATAGGTGAAATGTGTTAGTTTTTATACGGGTATTACGTGATAAATCGTGAGCCGAGGTATTTAATTCGTTAATTTTAGTTTCGAATACATATACCTACGCATATTATTATGTGCTGCAGGGATCACGGAAAAGCACGAACAAACCTTGAATTTACATCGAGAAATATTTAATTGTTTAATATACATGTTCTTCCGATTGATAAGTGAATAAATACCACTTAGAGGAAGTTGTTACACGGTTAATTGTACATAATAAATATGTAGTTGCGTTGTTAAAGCATATAGGTTAAAACATAACGCTATAGGTATAGTGATTAAGTGATTGTTGTAAGTCTGCTAGACTTTTTAGTTCAAGGACTTTTAAATCAAGCCTTATGAAACTTGAGTTCGATTTTCATACAGGTAAAATAAATACTTGGTTAATTTATTTTATAAAATTATTGACGGATTTTAAAAAGTATTTTAGCACGATCCTCGGAAGAATGAATTGTATGATTATATATCCTATTTTGGAGTATTTCTAATATGATTTATCTCATGTTAATGAAATCATAAATATAGGACAATTCACGATATCTGAAAGCCATTCCCAATACTTACTAAAAACAGGTACGCAGGCTCATCGTTTTATAGTGGCGCGGCGGTGCAGGTATCAAAATATAAACTCCTTTTCAGGTGAAAAAAGAGAGAAAATTGTCGAATAAACCTATCTTAATTCTTAATATAGACTGCATAGCAGGCAGTATTAACCAGCCGCGAACAATAAGTTTAAAAAACCATTTAATATAGAGCAATTTTGAGATAAATTATACCATTGGGTCGGCCAGCAGATGGGTATATCACGGGGCAAAAATAACCTCGCATGGTTGCTCGTTTCTGTATAATTAGTGTATGTGTAGTTTTTTTTTCAAACGAACATGCAATTAGGTATAAATGTTTGTTCGTTTGGTTTCACGGATGGCGATTCAGGCGGACACGCAGTACAATGTTTTCCGTATGGGTATGATTCTCTTTGTATGGCCTACTGCGCTAATCACATAGTCGGGTTTCATTCCATATGTGATCAAGTCAGGTTTTGTTTTAGTATTATTTTCACTGGTACTAATTAAATATGCGATGAATCAATACTCGAAACCATCCGAAACGAATTTTCTTAATAGCGATTCGTGTCAGGGCCGCCATTTAATATAGGTAATGTAATTGATCCTTAATGTTGGAGTAAAGGGTTATTCAGATTGTAAATGATACATGTAATAATTCAAAGTCTTCCGTGTTGTATTGCTCAACTATAAACAATATAGTATCAAGCAGACACAATCGTATCAAAGTAAACTTTCATTTGATAAAATTTAGAGTATTCTGGTGAAATAAACGTTGAAAATATGAAATTTTTTAAAAGATTTCATGTCCGTCACTCAAATGACACAATATAATTGGACGCAAAATAAATAAACGTCGAGTTGACACTATTTCTGTAAGAGGTCTACAACTAGCTCATCAGAGAGTGAAAGCATGAAACGGTTGATCGATTCACTTTGCGTCTTTTTATTATTTTTTAATTGCACACCGGTGGCAGCAGTTTGACCGCTATTCCACAAAGCTAAATGCTCGTGATATATATAAAAAATAAAAATACCTTGGGAAATACGAGAACTTGAGCAATTCGATGGAGTACCAACGTTTTTTTTACGCTCGATATAGCAAAAAGTTTAATAACACAGACTGATTTAGTTACGTTTCAAATTTGTCTTATAATTAGCCGTATAAGTTATGTATAGCGTGTGTAATATTACGATATGCAAATGATATATTATGTTATTTCATATCAAAAAGTACTTAATCATTTAATTTAGCAAGCCTAACTTGAAATAACAATATACCAATTTGAGCAGTTTTTGCGTGAAGTAAAACCTAACGTAAACACGCAGAATACAAATGCTTTCACTAATTTACTTGTAATACTTGTCAAACAAGATTTCTAAATGATGTTTTCTCTGAATCTTACTATTCTATTTTTATATCTAGACGGCTCCCGAGAACCTCTCGGTTAACACTATATTAATAAACTTATAAAAAAACTCGGAGTGCACTCGTAACGTTTTCTACCCCATATAAGTTTCTAAGTGAGCGACGTATATTTTAAGTCAAGGAGAATGTATTTAAAGTACCTTATAATGATCAGTATAGAATCGCGTAAATAATCACTAATTATATACTATGTGTTACTTTAAATTAATACTTGAACTTAATTCATCGTTATTTAACACGAATATTTAAACACTTGAAACTAAATGTGCCTTCTCAAATAAAAATATGCATAATGGGAAAACGTGAGAGGAAATTACCTTACCCTTTCACGCGCTAAGCATTAGTGTCTAATAAATACATTGTAATTATAGATTAAAATTCTATATAGTATCTATTGGGCAACAGCATAATGTAATGCAACCTTATAGGAATCGCTAGGCGTATCATCCATACCAAGTGAATAGTGTGCATGGAAAAATGCACATTTTAAACATTTTAACTCCTATTTGCACAAAGGTAGGGTGTTTTAATCACGCTGCGTGTTCCAGATCCTTAATTAAAATACATACAAGTGAGATGCAGTCCCATTCTGTGTGTTCTGACATGCTCATTGTTTGAAATGTTTTCATGGTTTACATCTGCCTTAGAGTTATCATAATATCCTTTACAAGCATGTTCCCATGTAGACCTTTTACCTTTAGCAAGGAATTTTAGGGTTCAAATGTAGATATTTCGCTGTTTGTTGGTAGGTATTATGATATATCGTAATATTTCGGCATATTTCGTAATTCGAAAAACGTTAGTTCTAAATAGGTTTCTATAAAAATGATTTTGGTTTTTCCCTTTTTTTTACAACGGAAGAGGTTGAATTTGCAGATGGCTTATAGTTGGGAAATGGGAAACTTTTTAAACTTTTTATCCGGCTATCATATTCATTCCAGTCGCTATTTGAAAGCTAGTGATATACTGATATACAGACTACATACATAAAATCGTCCATTAGGATGAGGCACATTCATGTCGTAACACTGAGGTCGTAAAAAGCAAGCTTTATACGACATTTAAAACTTTAAATTTTATCGAAATAAATTACGATGGCGTTTGCCGTTGAATCAAAAAAATTATGAACGAGTACATACTATATTTTATAATACAGCAGAAGAAGTTACGATTTTAAATATATCACTTAATAATCACGTTTACATTGACCCTTACAAACATCATTTGCATCTTATATTATGAGTGCATTTATAATGCTATTTTTCCCGTAGAAACTGTACTTATAATTGCTGCAACCTTTAAAGTTAAGTATCACGTCATCGAATATTAATGTAATATGCTTCCTTTACAGTATCCATCGTATCCATCCAGGTGGTAAGCGGTACTTGGGTATTGTAATGAATTATTATAATAACGGTAATGCCATCTTGAGGTGGTGTAATCGAATCTGCCTGTGTGCATATAAATAATTTAAGATTATAGTCATGTGATGGATGTTATTGCGTTTAGTAAATTGATTCGGCGTTTTGTATCGAGTTAAAATTGAATCAGTAATAAAATTAATGTTCATTATTTGGTAAACTGTAGGTTGGTAAGGGAAGACGTTTTTGTATGTAAATTCATCTTAATATATATAAATCTCGTGTCACAATGTTTGTCCTCAATGGACTCCTAAACCACTTAACCGATTATAATAAAATTCGCACACCATGTGCAGTTCGACCCGACTTGAGAGATAGGATAGTTTAAATCTCAAATCGTTTTAGAGAAAGCGGGCGAAGCTGCGGGCGGTAAGCTAGTAAGATTTATATTTAGGTATGTAGATAAAACAAAACATTGGTAGATGTAATTTCATTACTATATATACTTACATAGTTTCATTTTTTGCAGTCTAACTTGTGTTTTTTGCCACTACACGGTCGAATATAATAGCTCCACTTCCTAATTTTTTTGTACTGGAAATTTGATGACGATATATTATTAATTTATTATGAATCACCTCTACTTTTTGTTTTTATAAGAATAGGTACGTTTCGCAATCAAGGGTTTCGGAGTAATAGCCGATTTTTTATTGTTTTTTATTGCGCATACAAACTTACATTTACATATATTATATTCTACGTCGTTCTTTGAAGCACTATTTCCTTCAAAGATAATTTATTTTTTAGAAAGGAAAAATAAGTAAAATAAATATTATAAATAACAAAAAATAAAAATAAGCATGAAGGCAAGTTAAAAAAAGTCTTAAGGCGATTAAATATATACCTACTATTTATATTCTTTGACTGACGTCGGTATTATAAATAGCTATAAAGTATTCTACTGATATACGTAATAAATATAAAGTTATTTTTTAACATTTACGTAACTTTAACGTAGCTCTAGGTATCGATCTTTAATTAAATCGAATAAAATTCACTTTTCTTATTTCACCTTTAGACTACGTAATAACCCTTTTGTTTTGTTACTTATACAAATATGAAAGAATTAACCTTAATTTTCAATACGGAATCTTAAACTTTAAGAAAAGGTCCGTTTGGTTGTATTCTGTATAGTCAAGAAAGCGTAACAAAAATATAGAGTAACTTTCGCATTACTAATTAAAATATACATTTTATGATTACTTTAACAAAATGATATTATTTAATATATAGAATAATGGAACTCGTATATAGAAGGGCGTAATAAAGCTAGAAGGGTAAGATCAAATTCTCATGAATGATAATCTAGGAGAAGTAATTTTGAATATCTATTAATACTAATAAATATATTGATCTATATCACAGGTGTATCATAATCAAGCTTAAGTACTCACTGAACTTATATCCAAAAACTTTTACAATATTAAATCTCGAAATCAATGACATAAATTGAGCGGATTCGCATAATTTTAATGCAAGTTGGCTCAGACTTGGCGCACAGGAAATCCCCTGATGAAATGTAGAATGAGTCATTTTCATTTCGCCATCACATTCTAATGAAGGTATAAAATTAACAAAAGTATTCTCCTTGCAATTTATATAGTTTTGAAGATAATGATAATGGGAATTGGGATATTATATTCAATTTGTGAATGCCTTGAGTATACATAATATGGTACCTACCAAAAGTTTGAAGATTGTAAGGGGATTTAAAATGCAAATTTATGGATGAAATTCAATTAAATGCATATTTTACTTTAGTTATGTAATTATGTAATATATTTAAATATATAAACTAACATAATTAAGTCAACGTGTGTTGACAAAACTTGCCCGTATATCAATGCATGTATATTAAAATGTAACGCAACCAACACTATGCACATGTTGTAGATGTTGTAACATGGTGTGATTACTAAAGTTTTTTTGTTGGAAACAATTTGGTGGCCAGCAAATGGGCTAACGGTGATGTTTGATTGGCGCGTGTGAGCGATTAGCGGCGACTAGCGTGACCGTAAGTGTTGTACTCGTGTAAATTAGGTGTTGTAGCCGCGGTCTATAGGAATTGGAGCTTTAAAATGATTGCTTTTATGTGAATTGTTGACATGATGTATGCAGTATGTGGATTGTGCACATGTTGCAAGTACATGACGTAGTAACTTTACTTGGGTCTTGGATTTGGATAGGATAAATACCTACTTGGTTTTTGTATATTTTTACTTTGATGCCAACTGTTCGTTTTTTAGTCTTTGTGAGTGACTACGCTGACTTTAAAATTCTACCAAAAGAAATTGATTCTTGTGCACATACATTATTTTCTCTCATAAATAATATGTTTAGCGTTTGCATTACAAATTGTAATATTGATTTATTGACTATTCCAAGTTAATTAACTGATAATGCTAATGTCGGTATTAAGTATTTAGTGTCTAATAGTTTAAATTGGATTCGCTTGATCGGTATGCATGCAGGGATGCTAATTACCAAGTAATCAAATCAATGCTTCGTCTATTTATAACGCAACAATGAGAGAATAATTATATTTTAAATGTATATAAAATGTTGCACGAGCAATAGCTGTAATTCCCCCTGACCGACTTTCAGAATTGGCCGCAAATCCTCCTACTCCAGTCAGCGTTGATAAGAGAATATGACAATATAATATGCAGAGGTCTAAAGAATGAAAATGCTCCTGAGTAATAGAAGACACTCTATCTAATTCTTAACTCACAAAGGACTGCATTTGGATTGATTCTATAGTTTGATCGTTTGAGAGAATACGACAGGAATGAGGACCACACAACAAAAAGATGTGCAATAAATGAGTTACTATTAAAAAGTTGAAAAAGGAAGCTGCTCACTAGTCAAGTCTAGTCGTAGACACACTACAAAACAATATTTTCACCGCTATATGTATACTACCTACATCATCCGCCTCATTAGCTTGACAAATATTTTATAACCATCCATTATTTATGTTCCGCCATACGTTATTCCGTAGTGTTTATGAACTGGCGAAAGTTTCAGGGTTACGCGAGTTCAAGGACCAGTTTATTGAGCAAACAATCGAATGACTTGTTTCGCAACTAAGAGAGTTGTGTCTGACCATTAACGCCTATCGCGTCTAATTGGCGGTTCCCAACATCGACGGAATAGTGAAATCAACGCGCTATGAATAATGTCTCATTCATAAGGAATTATTTGGTCTGTTTTCGCAGCA
This sequence comes from Colias croceus, assembly GCF_905220415.1. Taxonomy (NCBI): domain Eukaryota; kingdom Metazoa; phylum Arthropoda; class Insecta; order Lepidoptera; family Pieridae; genus Colias; species Colias croceus. The sequence continues at coordinate 3,321,560 of NC_059544.1, read as the reverse complement.
CTTTCTTTGCTTGTTTGAGCTTGATTGTGATGCAAATGTCTCGGATGCTCTCGGAGACGCTATGAAACTTTTATTCATAAGGTGTTCCAATTTTTACATTTTTCCGCTGCGAAATTTGTGCATTCTAAGAATTAGGTCAAACTGGCGCTGTATTCATAGTTCGGACTACAACCTTCAAGAAAATACATGTATTGCCATCAAAGCACTTTAATTTTTAGATATTATGTCAGAGGGGATGTTGGGGATGTTAAGGGAGTTAATGTCAGAGGAAAGTCCTTCAAGTAGGTTCTTGTAGAATTCTTTAAGATTTGCTGCATTCCTCTTCTAAGTCACTAATTTTTAAATAAAACCACTGTGCTGAATAATTAAATTTAATCGATTCAGTGATGACATAATGATAAAAATGTCGATTATCCACCGGGGCTTCGCTTCCAAGATTCGTTTTATTATAGAATTAAAATAAATAGTTTGAGTATTTAGCAGCTTATGTATTCAATATAAATGCATAAATAAAATAAAAATTGATTCTGAGCAAACCTGCAAATAATCGTATCGAATTAAATCTGAGTTGGTTCTTAATATTATAATAGTGTAATTAATTGTATGTATTGCGAAAACAATGAATGAAGCACATATTCGGTAGCTACTTTAGACTAATTAGCAGCAGATCCATTTTAATTTAACGTGCACGTAGGAACTAGGAAATACCATTATAATGAATTAGTCACAAACGGTTAAGTCGGCGGATGTTTTGTAATAATGTAGCATATTGTCTGCTAATAATTATTTTATCCTTGTGCCTATTCGTTAATATCAGTCGTTTATACTCGTTTAATAATATGGTCATTTGGCCCGCGTAGACATTAAACCGTGGGTTGCGCATTGATCGTGCTTTCTGCTATATGATTAGATAGTGCATATAGCTATTGGTACATAATATAAGTACATATAGCTCGGTTATATTGTCATGTATACCCGGCGCGGCCTAAGATGATCCCTATGACACTGACAGTTATTCTCAAGAGACAAACTTGTAATGGCGTCACCATTAAATTAGAAACGTATTGGAGGCGTCTAAAAATGGCATTTATTAATTTTTAAGTAGCTTTATGCCATTACAGTGATATTCCGTTGGAATTATAACAATTCTTAACATTTACGAGAAATTATATCAATCTGACTTTACGTTTACGTCCTTCAAAACTTACATTGTTGGCATTTATCGACTAGTGCGGAAGTATCGATAAACAAATTTCGATAATTGAAACGAGTTCACATTTTTTCCATGCTTAAGCTATAATTCATTCACTATTGAATGGAACAGAAGATCGCAGCATAATTAATTAATTAATTACCGTTCGCGTTAATTTACTAACCTATGATAATATAAGTTTTTTAGAAAAATTAAATGGGGGATTCCATTTTCATGATAAAATAATATACACTGTGTTAAACGGGTTAAAAATTACGAGAAAATGATATCATTTTTATGTTTTGGAAAACTTTCGTTTTACTTACCGTTTCGTTTAGATACTTAATAGACGTTAAAAATTCATTTTATAATATTTGTAAAAACATGTTTACCGACGTGGCTGAATGCAAACCACGCCTTTGCCTATAAAATAGTAAAGTATCGACACGATCCATCATACGAGCAATCACTAAAACGAACTGTCATAGGGATCATCTTAGGCCGCGCCGGGTATAATAACCTATTTTGTAAGCGGAAACCGCTCACAGTGAAACCTTTCACGTGGTTTTCTTTTAATGCACTTTATATTGGATGTATTTTAATATTCATTAACTTTGCTTCGGATTAGCATAGACTCCATTCAATACTGTTTTTTTAAAAATCTATGAATAATACGGTATTGAATTTTAATACCTATTGTTTCGTAATTTTACGCTGTTTAATTATTTGTATTAAGTAAACATAATTTATTTACTCATCACACAACTGAAACTGGTAATACGTCATTAGCCATATGTAAGTTTATTATGCTCGAATATATTTTTACCTTTTCTTTTTATTGCTTCGTGTGAAATATGAAAGTCAACAAAAAATATTATAAGCAATTTCAAATATGAATGCACACTACATGTATTTGACGTCAAATAGATTCAAGTTAAAAATTGTCTGCAATAAAATCGATAGTAGGTAATGCATATAAAGTGCTACAGTACAGATTATGTCGGCCCTTCGATACACAACACCGCCGAGTGCGTATCGCCTTACCAATGTCATTCAATACTGCCTAGCTCTTGAATGGAACCTCGGTCTCGATAACCGATACCTAAAGCCGGGATTTCATCTAAGCCTTCGCTGGCCAGTCGCCACTGCATCGAATACCTAGTATTGGTCATATGGGTTGCAAAATCAATGCAAAAATGCCATAATATAGAAAATAAGTAATACGATAATAGCGTTAATGGATGGATGGTTTGTCATTATTATTTGGAAAATCATTTTCAGAAATTGTTTTTCCAATACACTTAGGTAGATACTTTTTTACTTAGACCTACCTGCATAAGTGCATAGGTTGCTATTTAGATCCCTGTTAGTACAGGTTTATTTAATAAAAATACGGGTTGGTGAACATTGAAAATGAAAATAGCTGGAAACATAAATGTTAACAAGGCTCAATGTTTTTATTATTCTCTTTGGAAATTTTAAGTCGAATTTCATATCAATTTGTTATCATGTAAATTGACGAGATTACAAATATCCTTGATGTGATAATATTTTTGAGATGTGTGCATTTACATAAATAAGACAGATGAATCATGAATTTGTTATTTTGCTGAAAGTAACAATTATCTAAAGAGCTATAAATTGTAGTAAAATATAATTGTAATTAGAAACTACTGTCAATAATAATTAATGAATACTAGAATTTCTGCACCAAAAGAAGCTGTGTCATTTTTCATACGTACCTACAGAGAAATTTGGCAACGGTTACGTAATATTAGCGATACAAAATAAATACATGATTTATAAGTCCCATTATCTCGATGCTCTTTTAATGAATTCCTCTTACGGTATACATTCTAGTAAGGCGTTGCAAATACGCAATGTAACGCTCGCCAAATGAATACGAAAGTGCCATAAAATCTCTACGTGCGTTCATTTAACATGTTACGTCTCATCCAGTGAAAATAAACAATCGGCGGTAGTTCCGTTTGGTTATGTGAATGCTGTGCTCGCCTTAATTTCGGATCGCATTAGAAAAATATGATAATAATATGGAAACAAAGAGCATGGCCTTGTGACGTAACGGAATAGTGAAATTGACCAACAAAACTTGTCGACCGCGTAGAGAGTTGACGGAGAGCCGCATTTTCTTAGAACTTGAATAACCAACCTTTTCGTAAATCCAAGAATAACGTTATTTTATGTTTTAAGTAATTTCAACATCACGCCCTCGAATATTGCTGCCTATTAACCTGTTAATTTTCATTGACAATAATTATTATATCTGTATTTCGTCACACCATTTTCTCACTGCTTACGATAACATCCAATTTAATCGAATAATATCTACCTAAACGCTATGTAACGTTATTATAAGCAATCAATGTAACGATCATAGGTTGCAAATTGTTAATTATGTTTTATCTGCAATCGATAACTGAGAAAATATTTAAACACTACTTATCTCCGCAATAGGCATTGCTAAATATCTTAGATAAAACGGCCTACGACTCAAGTACCACGTCGCTGCGCATTTCACAATGTTCGAAACACATCAAAAACAAAAGATTATCGTGTTACCGTGACAAGTTCGTTATCGGCACTTCATAACATCGACATTTGGTTTATCGTTATCGACATATCGATAAAATCTACATTTTTAGCAATGTAACCTTTACGTACATATGAGAAATGTATGATTCATTGGTGTTAGAAATACGTTACCTTTTTCCCTGTAATATTACTTTACCTGATTATCGTATAAAATGATTAATATGATGTGTAAAATCTATTTATTGACAAACGTTTATATAACGATAAATTAAAGAAATGGTCCTTCGAGCTGGCCCGCAGGCCGCAATGTACATACCAGTATTTAAACTTTAAAATTTAAGTACCTAGTCTACCTGTTTTTAACATTCAGATATACCAACTAGAATCTGGAATTCTTCAAACAAATTACTTTAAATAGTTGCCTTAACTGAAACCCATTTGTGCTCCAAAATTCGTTTCCACTAATAAGTTGGCTCTTAAACAACCCCACGATTCTTCGCAAATCGTCCATTCAATTATCCTTTTCTACCGCAAAAGCGTATAATTATTGTCTCATTCCACTGAGTTTGGGTATTGAAAGCACAACAACCGGTAGTTTGTCCTGATTTACATAATCATTATGGCTTTATCATTGCGATGTTTTTGAAACAATTGGCGGCAATTAGAAGTACTTATCATTGCTGACGGTATTTCTTTTTGTTTATTGTATTCGCTTACAGGCGGATTATCCAAAATAAAATCGGGATAATATAAAGCCAGTCAATTGGATAATTACTATGAGAGTATAATAAATCAATTAGCCTTTAAAGTTTAAATAAAAGCATGCTACGAGTCTAATGATTTCCTATTCACTGAAACGATCGTTAATTGGCACGCCGCCCCCGTGTTCGTTTAACTCGTCAAATAAAACATTACACGTTTTCAATTAGAATTGGAAACTGCTCTAATGCAACCGTCGATCGGCAATCACGATTTTGTTCATTCGTCAATCGTGAGACGATTGTTTAAACGGACCGATTGAATAATGAGAGGCAATTCCTCAATGCATTACGGTATTCTGGGACTATACGTTTTGCTTTGTGTTTTACCCTATTGTACGTAGGTTAATGAATGGATTTACAGTTCCTCTAATAAGTAGATAATATAACAATATATTTTTTATTCTTATTGCCTTAGCTAGCCAAATTATAATCATATATAGAGAATCATAGATAGATTTATAAAACATTAGCATAATTAACTACAGCATTCCCATTATTTTTATAAATATTTATCATATTAACCGTAAACATTAGTTCAAATTAAATAAACGAAAAATAAAATGTAAATGTGAGGTCATTTTTCACTGACAATAAGGGGCCATTCATAAAATACGTCACACTAAAATTAACGTTTTTTGACCCCCTCCCCCGCGGTTGTCACGCTGTGTCACACTTTCTGTGACCCCCCTGGAAATATTTCGTCACAAAAACTAAGACCCACCCCCTAAACATGATACATTTTGATTGATAATACACAAATTTTGATATTAGAAAATAATTTTTTTTTATTTTTGTAATAAAATTTAAATATTAGCGCTCATGTTGAAAAAAATAAATATATCAAGTTTCAATTTATTGTAATAAATATATATACATTTAAATATCTGTATATTTACTAATACGAAATAAATGACTTCTATCATTACAAAATTGAAAAAAAAGTCGAGAGAACGAATACTCAGTAATTTTAATGAACGGCGAACGTCACGCTGCCGTAGACCCCCTGTACCCCCTTGTCACATCTTATCACTCTCACGAAAACCCCTCCCCCCCCTTGTATGCGAACGTATTTTATGAACGGCCCCTAATTTGAATACTATTTAAATTAGTGCTCTTATTAATGCGCCCCTAAAGGCTAAAGCATGCTAATTAATTAAGGATCATGCAAGTTGAGTCACTATCATGTCTAGAACTCAGTGGTTAGTATTTAAAAGGATATATATTTTAATGTGGCTGTCTGTCACACGATCTGTTTGTTTATTGATCGCAATATGACGCATACAGTTAACTTGATACGAAGACACTGTATGATATCAAGTTTTGGACTTGTCGATAAAATCCTTTGTTTTGTACTTGGCAGATTGGAAATTCGATAACTTTTAACAATAGTGAGAACTGAGAATTCAAGAATATGAAAATACTTTGAACCGAACGTGTTTATTTTTTATTACTCTCATACAGACCGGAACATGATTAATGGTTAACACTTAACATAATTTTTACAGTTATGAAAATAAACTACTTACATCTTAATCATATTATCTTTTGTGTTAAGGTTCCAAGTTCTAACGAGAGTTTTTAAAATGATTTAGTGCAACAACCCAAAAAAACATGTAATTTATTATACTTATTATAAATATTCAACACGCCCGCGGCCGGCGGCCCGCATAAAACCTTTCTAGAGAACTACAGTATCCAGTGTTGAAAGAGAATGAAAATCGGTGCAATAGACAGACAGATGCGATACATTCTTCGCATGTACAAATGCAGTAAAATAAAGATAATAATTGTTGTAATTGTTGCATTGCAGACGGGCGGTGCAGACAGCGCGAGCGGCGGCTCCGGCGGCTCGGGAATGGAGTGCCTCCAGCTGCGCTCCCCCCCGCACCCCTCCTTCCACTACCTCATCTCGGAGCAGGCTAAGTCCCTCGTCGCGCTACAGGTACGTCGCTACTATATTATTATATGTATAATGTTTCTTTAAAGTTGACATGCTGTTATACAGACTTGTTGTTGAAAAAGCTGCAATTAAGTTGTTGTTCAGTTAGAATTTATCTCGTAAATCTTTGTCGTATAATGTTCTGGTGAATGACTTATCACGTCTGCAACGAACACGTACAGAACCTTCTCAAACAATGAAGTGACGTCACAATGTAAATGCTTAATTGGCAAAACCGAGATTTCATACAAATGATTTCATTTCTGGAAAAATTTAACTGCAATTTCGTGTTCGTTTAACTCGTCAATTTTAAATGTTAAAAGTCTGCTAATTTACCATCGAATGCTTTTAAATTTCGCTATAAACTATAGGAAGTAATAATCGGGGTACACATATAAACGTTTCAGGAACTCCAGAATGAGGTCGGCGCTCTGCTCGAGTTCCGCGACCTCGTCATCGAGACATTCCCGAACTTGCGCTCGAAGATGGCCCCCTCGACGCCGGCGGTGGCCCGGCGCGACTGGGAGCCCGGCGTGCGCGTGCGCCGCAAGCTCGCCGGCGGCGGCGGCGACGCGGCGCGCGCCAAGCCGCAGCCCTCCGTGCAGGACTCCGGCTTCAGCACCGAGACCTCCTGCGGCAAGGACGCGCACTCCTCCGCCTCCGCGTCCGCGCCGGCCCCCCGCCCGCGCCCGCTCGAGGACGAGCTGTGGGCGCTGCTCGACGTCATCCAGCGCAAGGGCGGCCGGCTGCGCGACGAGGCGGAGCTGCTGCGCGGCGAGCTGGACGAGCGGCAGCCCGACACGGCCGAGGAGTCGTTCGTGCGGCAGCTGGCGGGCGGCTGCGCGGGCTGCGGGGCTTGCGCGGACGTGGCGCGGCTGCGCGGCGAGCGCGACGCGCTGCTGGCGCGAGCTGCGCAGCTGGAGGCGCAGGCGGCCAGCCCGCGCGCGCCGCTGGGCCGCCTGGACGCGCCGCTGCGCACGCCGCGCCGCCCGCCCGCCGTCGCGAGCCCCGACAGCGACAAGTTCGCGGCGATTCTCCAAGAGAGCAATCCCGTCGAACTGCAACGGCAGCTCCTCGTCTCCATCGTACAAAATCAGGTGAGAGTTTTTACCTTGTCATCGATTTGTTGTAATGTGATATAGTTTTTTTGAAGTTATACTTCTTTTCGCGCGATGGAGAAAAATGATGAGAGTGAATTTTTACGATGCGATTTTCACCGACACCTAAATTTAACGGCATGAAGTTAGTTCTAGGTGGTATGAAAATTGATAACTATGTTCAAGACTTGTATATTCTAGTATTTTTTCCATACGCCAAAGAAGTATAACTTCTAACGAGTGTACATAAGTACACACACTCTTTTTCAGTTGTATATGTGTATGTTAATTTTACGTTAGAGAATGGATATTAGTCTTTCATTTATGTGTGGAAACTTCAATTTGTAAATTATTTCAATATCTATGCATAATCAGACAAAGACTCGAGTTCTGATAGGCATTAGGCATACGAAAACATAAAATTGATAAATTTAATTTAAATAACAGTCACCATTACAGCTACGCACGTAACTTCAACAATAATTTATTAATCAAGATAAGCAAATTAATTCTTGTTAAACATGTCCAGTGCATTTTAAGCGGTACAAAAATGTAACTGTACCAATTTCGAAACTGTAATTACTCCATATGACACCATACTTTTGATCTTGCCTATAGTTTACGTAATTATAAAATAAATAAAAAATAATTATAGCCATGGTCCGTGGCGACAGTCCTAATTGCATCGCAAGTGATGTAACAGTACGTGCTTATGGTAGGGTTGCTAAATACTTATGTAGGTGTGTTGATTATATTATTATTGTAACAATTTTTTTTGGTCCTTTTTAGAAATTGTTTGGCTGTAAATATTCGTCTACATTAGGAGTGAAAATTATTATAACTACATAGCTTTACTACAATTTCGAACTTTTAGTTTAAAACCTTGTCTATAAACAACAAAAGATATTGGTTATATCATGTAGTACAGTCAAAGAACAAGTTCTTGTTGTAGGAAAATACTTAAATAAATAGACGACGAACATGATATTTCGTTTTATTTTTAGACTAACTTTTTCCAGACTCCACAAAAAGACGTAATTCTCAAGAGTCGACGTCTTTATCCTGTCGAGAAATTATCACAATTAAGTTGGGAAATTCTCTAGAATGTTAAAGAATTCTATAGTATTCCGCAGTGTTTTAAAGGAATATTCTAGTTAATAGGCAACCCTAGTAGACGGTCAGGTTGCTAACGAGGTGCCAATGATGTAATCTGCTTTCGGCAAAATTATGCGGAACGCCGAAATTAATGGACCGGAGTAGAACTTAGTCAAGCATCTCCATTAGCCCAAACGATAATATTGTTTACGTTTCCTTAGTAGGACGCTAGTACTCGATTTTGTTTAATGACTCGTATTTTCCACCCTGAACTCATAAAGAAAATAGGTAGGAAACTACAGTACATTTTTCATTAATCTTAAATTCCGTATAGTGAAGACATTCATTTATAAATTTAAACAACCTTGCTAAAGATACTATCTACATGATTTATTGCAGTCCTTGTTAAAAATCTTCGCATAATGAAACATCATAGTGTAGCAAAAATATTTATTTTGCACATTTATTATTATTTTATATTAATGTATGAATGTGAATATTTTCAGGTGTACAGTGAACAGTTGAAGCAAGCAACGGAACAACGTACTCTACTCTTGGATAAACTTAAACGTGTGAGAGAGGACAACGAAGATTTGAAGTTTAGGGTAAGAAAATCATTTTGTTTTTCTAGCTCGTGCCAATGACTTCACTGTTGTGGTACTTGGGTTTAAACGTTATATTATTACAATATTTTATTTATTTAAAAAAAGTCATTATTATTTGTACAGTAGTATGTCACAGAAACTACAATAAACAGACGCGTCACTTAAAATTAACTGTTTTTAAAAACTCTTTGTTTATTAAGTGAATTTTGAGAGCCTGTTAATCTTTTAAAATAATAATTTTATAGTACGATAATTTCAAAATTATATTATTGTGGGTAAGCATCACAATTTCTATTATTGATGCTGAATTTTGAATATATTTTATAACCACATAAGCTTTATGTGTTGCTATAATCTAGCAATGCTTCCCCCATTAAGCTTCAGATTATATACGAAAATTTGTTAATAAAAAAGGCAGAATATATTCTAAAACATTTATATCTTATAATTGAAGCTTTTTATCGTTAATTTGATAAATTGTTTATTTTCTTAATAACTAGCTGTCTCGTTGCGTTGTCCTGTCCTATTGTTCCTTTAACATTTTTCCTTAAGGGCCCTTAGTAGGTGAACACGGCAAAATGGACTGTTTTCTATGAGCTATAATTGAAAATATTGAAGATTTTTAGCTCTGAAATTTCGAATATGTATTACAGAACGTATGTGTGATGGGATGACTTGTTTCCAAAACACGATTGGAAAAATTTTGCTCGATAAAACAAAATCCTGAAGTTACCTCTAAAATATCATATAAATGCTCATTACAACCGTATTTTACGATAATAATTCGTATAAAATCACAAGTATATAGGCATTTACCTTCTCGATTTCGTGACTGTTTTAGATTTAGAAAATACTAAATATTTTCATTCACTTTTTGATAAAAATGTGAATGGCGCTTACGTTTTTTAGTTTCGAGCACGTTGATTCCATACTAAACGCGGACCCCCTCACCGCTTACCTCAGGCCCGAATAGCTGAATTTTTGCTCACCGCCTAACCCCCCTTAAGAACTTTCTATGTACTTTGCAAAGCTTCGAGTTTTACGCATAGCAACATTTTTTGCGATTATTTTTTCTATATATAGATTTGACGTAAAACGCTATTAGCTATTTCCTGCACTTGGCTAATCAAAGTTTAAAAACAACAACCGCTACATTTCAGCTGGAAGAGAAGACTCAAAATCAAAGTTTAAAAACAACAACCGCTACATTTCAGCTGGAAGAGAAGACGACAGAGCTGGAGACGCAGCGGTCGCGGGGTGCGGGCGGGGCGGGGTCGGGCGGGGGGCGCGCGGGGTCGGGCGGGGGGCGCGCGGGGTCGGGCGGCGGGCGCGCGGGGGGCGGGGCCGGGGACAGCCCCTCGCGGCACAGCATGCGCGACCTGGAGACGCTGCAGCTGCCCAGCGACGAGCCGCGCCGGCGCCCCAGCCGCATCCCGCGCCACACGCCGCACAAGGGCGCGGCGCCCCGGCCGCCGCCCGCCGTGCCCCCGCGCCCGCCGTCGGCCGGCTCCGTGCGCTCCGTGCGCTCGGCGCGGCGCCCCGACAAGCCGCCGGCGCCCCGCCTGGCGCCAGACAAGGTGCGCCCCAAGTCCTTCTGGAACCTCTTCACTTTCGAACGAAACTAACGTGCCACAGACCATAGTGCTAATCCCCCGTGTGACAGTGCACAGTGCCCAGTGTCCCCCCCCCACGCGGTGCGGCGCCGAGCTCACGAACATGCCATTATGTCGATCGTAAGTTGTGTTCATTTTGTTTTCTTTTGCGACGCGTCGATGTGGAAGCTCTTGGTGTTGATGTTTTATGTATCGTAAACGATACCCAAGATACTGTAACATAATGTTGCATCAACATTTTCCACGTCAACGTGTCTAGTAACATTTTACGATAGTTAATGGCTTTGGTTCATTCATACGCATGTTCACTAACACATACTAACTCTCATTATCTCATCCCACTCTACATTAACTCTTACTAACTTTTCAATAACGTAACATAGTTTATATTATGATACAAATGTAAGAAAACAATGGTTAATTTTATTGAATAATTAAGAAAATGTACAAGTGATTTATTTTTTTTTAAAAAAAATATCAATAAAACACACTTAAAGAGTAATTTTATTTCTACATATATGTAATACACCTGATTTTTGTTTAATATTTATGGGAACTTGAAATTACAAAAGGCACAAATCAGCTTTATTAAATTTTTATTCAAACTCTGCGAAAATAAGAGAAACGAATATTATCGTTTCAAAAAGGAAGCTGGGATAGATGAGGGTGCAAATTTTTTGATTTAATGTTTTTTAATTTATTTCATTTGCAGTGTCTGCCCTTGTGCAACAGCTTTAAATGGTATGGGACTTGTAAATATTTGTTTTTAACACGTTTTTATTTAATTCTACCTTGGTTCGAGTGCATTTGGCTTTGCTAGCTTTACACCCTCGCTTTTTATGTTTCTTCGGGGTGATGGATATTTGAAATCTTAATAAAAAGTTTTGTTCTCAAAGAGTTTTTATATGAAGTATAGAGTAATAATTAATAAATAATTAATAAAGCATGCATAAAGATTTATTGAAAGTAGTTAGGTACAGAAAATAGCAGGCATTCTCATATGTTAGTCGTTAATAAACTCCATTTTTATAACTTTTTATTGTAGCTCTCAAAATAGCTTAACACTTACAAATCATTTCACAATAGATGCATTGTAATGTAGATTTTTTTTTCTTTTTATTAATTGACATAGTGGCATATCGGCTACTAACTGAGTGGAACCGACTCCGCCGACACTAGCTATGCACTGTTAGTTTGGAACAAACAATAATAGTTACACGAGATGATTACTAAAACAAAATATATTTCACAGCGTGCACAAAATGATAAAAATAAGGAAAAAAAGAATATGAGTGTGAAGCATGTGTGTTATGAAACTAACCCTAAAATCTTGTGTGATGTTGCCCAGTGTAAAATCTGTTCGAATCCCAACTGTTTCTGGAATGTAAATGTCTATTTTTATTAAAATCGCATACCCGACCCGGGTGGACGCCGTCTTAACCTATTACTTCTACTAATATGTCATACAGCATACTATTTTATGGTACTAAAAGTAATAATAGACTAACCCTGGAAATTTATAAGGTATACTATAACAGTTAAGTTTGTGACGGTACGTTTATACAGGGTGACTGGTAAGACGTCAGACGCATTTTGACAGGAGCTTCTTCTCATGCAACTGTACAACTTTTGTTCTATAACTTTGCTGAATTCATAGAAAAAAATTTGGACTTTGTATGGAAATCGGTAAGCTGATTAGCGAAGTTTCCTTACAAAGTCCAATTTTTTTTCTACGAATTCAGCAAATTTGTAGAACAAAAGTTGTTCAGTTTCATGAGTAGAAGCTCCTGTCTAAATTCGTCTGACGTCTTACGAGTCACCCTGTATAATTGACAATATTGTGGTAATAAATGGGAATATTCGAACAGAACCAAGAGGCTCACGTCGAGGTGAGCTCGGAGGCGGACTCGCTGAACATGGACCCCCGGCAGCTGGAGGCGGGCGCTGCGCTGGTGGCGGAGTACCTGACCCGCGCCGCCCGCCTCGCGCCGCTCTACCCCGCGCTGCGCACAGCCCGCACAGCTCGCACAGCTCGCACCCGCCCGCTGCCCGCCGACCTGCTCGCGTACGAGACGCCGCACAACTTGGCTCTCGAACTCTCCAAATCGATCCTCTACGAGAACTCGGCCTCGATCGACCTGAAGACGCTCAAGTCGCTCGACTCCCACGACGACGCGTCCCTGTGGGAGGGCAAACCGCAGCAGTACTTCGAGAGCATGAACGAGGGCCTCGGCACTGAGGAGTTCGACGACGACTCGCTCGCTTCGTAACTCGGCGTCCCGCTTCGCTCGCGGCTTCTGCTCGATTTTTTAACTTCAAATCGATAGAACGCCGCGGCGCTGACAAGAATGTTAATGGAACTCCGCTTTTGTTATTCACATTTGCATTTGCGGCGCGGTGTGCGCGCTCGTACAAAATTGGGAATGTCTCGTTTCGAATTTCACCAATTTACCCTAGGTTAGGTTATTTAATTATGTAATGTGCTCCGGTGTAATGTCGATGCGTTAGTGAAATGTGTTCTCTGTATAATATAATAATATCTGTGATAATTTCACATTTATATTGTTTCCTTATGAATTATGTGTGAGGAATTGTAATAAATTTGTAAATCTTAATTTTAAATTATATATTATGCTAAAATAATGAAATTAATTAATCATTATAATGTTTCGAGTCCCTACTGCAGAGTCCTGTTTCGTAAGCGTTAAAAATGTTTAATATATGTTTTCAAGTTATATGCTCATAATGTAAAATTTACTGTTTATAATATTATAATAAAATGTATCGGCGGCGAGTTTGTAGAAAATGGTAGCTATTACAAAGCGGTCATTCCTAAGCCTTCGGCTCGACTGTACTATAGGTAAAATATATTGAGTGAATGTTAAACGACTTCAGTAAGGCTGTGAAATAGTGTGGATGCGATTATCGCTGAAAAGATCGAATAAATAATGTATGTAATGTAATTAATAGGAATAAAATTTGAATTCGTCGAAGCTGTGACATAAAGCGATTCCTAGTTATTTTAAAATATCTTTTAGGCTTTATAGTACTAAACTGAATGTCGCAGTAATACGATGAATTACGGTGTATATTGGGAATCGGTCGTAGTTTATTTACATAGCGGCTATAGTTGTTACTGTCAAACGTCCAGTGTCCAACGTCCTATGCGATTCGCACGACTGCCCGGTAGGTTATGTGCTCTAGTTGCCTATATACATTATCTATATACGCTCGGTTACAAATAGTAGGAGACTGATTTTGATAAAGGCATAGTGATATATGTTTATCAATTTATTCTTATTATTTAGATTTACCTTATTATTTTCTTATTATAATTATTTCCTATTGTATAAATTTATTGCCTGTTCGGGTTTAGTAAGATTAACTCCTAGTTGTTATTGATAATATTCCAATTTCTATCTGCGACTGTATTTTATGTAAAATAAGATTTAAATGTAGCGAATTAAACTATTAAGTTAGCATATTGTACAGCCTCATTCATGCTATGGTAATTCTGTAAATTATTTAGCACTATCTAATGTTAAGATAGTCATTAAATGTCTAGTTGACTTGAATCTAGTTGGACTTGTGTAAAGTTGTACAGAAATCATATCATTACCTATATACAAATTACTTAAATAAATTGTTCATATCAAACAGTTTTTTTATTTATGTATTCCCAACACATAATAAGTACCTAATACCACGTTCAAATATTCTAATTTTGCATCCTAAATGTATGTATCTATTTTAATAAATTTATATTCAAAAGGCTACCTGCAGTAGCGTTCCCTGATATTAAGATAAAATGAACACGCTTTAGCTTTCACGCGTAGGTCGCTTGTCCATAATGTACTTGCTAACAGACTGAAAAGATTTTAATAAAATTTTGCTGAAGGGATAGTTTCCATCTAAATTACAATCAAAATACTAGCTGAGCAGAGTTGAAACAATCAGCTATGATAGTTTTTAGATAATATTATCTCGATATACCTAATAGCTAAATAAAACCGGAATATTAGATCCATATTCGATTACTTACAGACAAAATGAAGTTAAATACTAAATTGTCAAAGTATTCCGATCAAAATATTCATGCAATAAGTGTATGGCTGTGGTAATAATGTAATAGAGAAAGCCTCGAGAGAAAGTTTATATTTCAAAACATATCATACATAACTACATCTTGTATAATATACTTCGGCAAAACTCTTTATTCCATTTTGATGGGTGAACAGGCTTCTTCTAGGCAGATGTGCATCCAAGTAGACCACATCGCCGCTTCCCATCAGGTGGGATCGTGGTCAAACGTCTGTATATTCATTATAAAAAAAAAAGTATCAAGTATCAATCTTAGCGCTAAAACGCCTTGGCTCTAGGTTAACGACGCTGCGACTCTCACGGGTCTGCTATTATTTTAGCTTTATCAATAAATAGATAGTTAATATGAAAGTACAAAGGAATTAATAACGACTAATAATTATTTCGAGCGACTGCGATGCGAAACCCTGAACGCATTAGTACACGGCGTGTGCAAGTTCTACCCCAGCGCGCAGTGCGCGGTCCCCGCGACCACAGATACAGTATCCTTCCGAAACTAATAAGAGATTTGCCAATGATATTGTATGTTAGTGGCTTCTGCACGTGTTGTGTATTTATAATAGAGAATGCACACTTGAGTAGCCCATAAACGTTCGTACAAATAAAAAAAATGATATCATTGCATTTAGAATGGTTTTTAGAAATAATTCATAAAAGGAGGAAGATTTCAATTCAACTATTTTTTGGTTTTGTTTCCCTAGAACGTTTCACTGATTTTTATGATTTTTACCAATTGAAAGCTGCTATTTAAACTACTGGTATTTAAATTTTGTTAAATTCTGACAATTTAAAGCATAATTAAAGTGTGAAAATTAGAAGTAACTTCGTGATTTTTTTAATCGAGTCAATTTTAATATTTTATGTTTCTGATCAAATAGGATCCTCGGAAATAACATCTAGTTTGATATATATTTTATTTTTTAGATATTTTGGTCTCGAATATTGCACGTATCATCTATAGTCCTTTTCAGCTATGATGATTCCTGTGACACTTCATCGTGTTCCGAATTACGTATTTTATGTTTAAAACGCCAAAATAATTTTAGTGCATAATATTTTTCTTTTATGGCGGCATTATTGCCAAAAATATAAAAATGAAACATCCTAAGCTTATAAATCAAAAACAGTATTGTTTAGTTAAATATAATGAAAAATAAAATAAAATAACACACAAATATAATACCTACGCAATTCTTGTACATGAAATGGATCGTTGAAAAATCATAGAGTTGGAAAATCATAAAATCGGCGCCCATCTTGTGATCGTTTGTCAATCGAGTCAATCGTCTGTACGAGTGCGTCAGCCTTGTATACAAGTTGCATTTTTATATTGATACTTTACGTGGTATTCTGTTATTGTTACTAATTGTTATTGTTGACTTTTTGTTGCTGTTGTTTGCTAAGTTTCCTTAGTTAATTGTTGGCGAAATGCCGAAAAAACTAATTTTGGTACTTTATTCAAATCGATTTCGTTTCCATATAAAATATTATCGATTATCGGAAACAATTGATACAATTTCAGTACAGACATCTCTACACGTGTCAAAAATCGATGTGTCACAGAAATCATCTTAGGTGGAAAGGACTATAATAGAAGATTGGTAATTTTGCTTTAGCAGCTGGTGTAGCGTTAGCAAGTTAAATGTCAAATGTGTGTAGTGGCGATAGACATATTTTTTCATGTCATTTTAAAGGAGATATTATGTTATTTAATTATTATAATTATATCTCAATAGCACACGCAAGGTTCTAAATGATAGGCAAATGAAATAATAGAATATTCATATTTCAAACATTTATTATAATAAACTAAACACTATTCATAAGAATATTATAAAAATCGACAAGTATTTTCAAATGGTAACAAACTTACTTAACTTATACAAAATTAAACATACAAACAAAATAATAATCAACAAATTAGTAATAACATAAAGACAAAACAAATAAGCAAATAACTATAAAATACATGTATTTAAACAAAATTCTAGAAAATAATAAAAATTAGAATATTCATATTTATTACAAAAAACTAAACACTATTCTCAAGAATATTATAAAAATCTACTTAAGGTATTTTCAAATGTAACAAATGAAAACAACTTATATAAAATTAAACAACCAAAATAATAATCAACAAATTAGTAATAATAATATTAGGACAAAACAAATAAGCGAATACTATAAAATACATGTATTTAAACAAAATTCTAGAAAACAATAAAAATTATGCTTTTTGCAGTCTGGGTCCTAAAGTAATGTCTATAATTTCTAAAGTTACCGGATCTTTAGAAATGCTGATAAACTGGTGTTGTTTTAGCTCTGAAACAAAGATATAATAAATTATAATTTGTTTTTCGTGTTCATATAACGTCTACAATTTCAAATTAAAAAGTGAATTAAGTAGTCATAGACTACTTAATTCTGCTAATAAGGCATAATATAATAAAGTATCACTCTAGTAAATTTCTTATAGTATCAGTCACTGTTTTTGTGTGAAAGAATAACACACATACATAGTGAACAACTAGCGTTTATAATATTAATAGGATGTAGGATAGTAGTATAAACAAAACAAATTAAAAATTTCTTCTTATAACAAAATTTAGAATAAAGAGTATAACAATTAACAACCATCATGGCGACCCTGAATTCGATTCCCGTATGAAAACCATAACCAGAGTCAAGCAAGCATTATTTTCTCCTAGCTGCGTTCCGCGGTTTCACCCGCGTGGCTTCGCTTCTGTTGGTCTTAGCGTGATGATATAATATAGGTTTCCTCGATAAATGGACTATCCAACACCGAAATAATTTTTCAAATCGGACCAGTAGTTCTAGAGATTAGCGCGTTCAAACAAACAAACTCTTCAGCTTTATAATATTAGTATAGATACTCACTAAGCAAAGAATAGAAGCACTTAGCGGCTATAGCCCTCGTGTGTCCCGATAGCACGGGTCCGTGGTCCAGCAGCCGCTGTACTGAGAGCGGGTGGAGGTTGCGTCGTATGCATTGGTACACTTTGGTCATTGTGCCTTGCGTGCCCCATTCGTCCCTGGAATGTTACTTTATTACAGTACAGTTCTTCGTGGAGCTCCTATTTCTGTGTAGTTTTAAAAAACACGAACCCAACCTAACCCACCCCCTTATCCAAACCAAAAATTTCTGCTTACGAATTTTCGGTATATTACAAAATGCCGGCCGTTTGTAATACGGCGGATTATACAATCCGACTGCGACATACATACCCCTCGTCCCGCGTACCTTCCAATATCTTAGATGTTTTACATTTCCGATTGCTATTTAGGAAATGTATAGATTTCCTAGGCAATGTGTAAATAATTTATTTCAGACGTTTCCGTGCGATTTTAGGAATTACATAAATTTCCTAGGAATTTTATACAATGACGGATTACATACATTTCCGTTTACATATATAAATTAAAATTTTAAAAGAATAGAAAAAATTCGATCACGAGGCGGGACTCGAACCAAGATCCTTTCGCGCCAAACCGGGGCGGATGCTTGACCAACTCGGCCACTCGTGACCCGCCCGAGCGATCGAATTTATTCGATTCTTTCATTGAGCTAATTACTACGTACGTAGTAATAGTATCTCAATGTATTCTTTCAGTTTTATGTGTCTAAGGGAAACACCACGCATCATCTATTGAGATGATTAACAACAAAAAATTGGTTGAGATACCAACATAATATATAATGTAGTTACATATTACTATGTTAAATTAAATTGTAATATTGACATGATTTTAAAAGAGCAACTATGGAGTTTCTTGCCGATTCTTCTTCATAGATACTGCTTTCGGAATCGGTGGTAAATGTAAAAAAAACTGTTCTGACGTTTCAAAAGTGCTTTTATAGGAAGTCTAATTGAATAAATAAATGTTTGAGTTTGAATTATTTTTAATTAAGGCGAGGAAGATAACAATTAAAACTTTATGAATATTATTGAAAAATTTACAAAATAATTACTTTTTCGGTACTTCAGGCTGGTAATGCATATTTAAGTATGTGTTAAATGAAATCAATTCCTGTATCGCTTCTTCGCGACATTACTTGAAAATGATTCCATCGATTTAATTCATATTTTTTATGTGATCCTTTGTCACGACTAAAACTCTCACGAGCCTGTGTCGCAAATTTAACAAAATATCCTTTAGATATAGGTATTCATTCAAAGTTCCTACGCTGATAATAAGAAAAACTGAATATGGTAATTAACTCAAAACTATCATTTAATTTTAGACATTCCTAATTCATATTTTCGTCCATCAGTTCATATTGCAACTTGTTTACTCTAAAATTGTAGAAAATAGTGCATTGTAAATTAATATAAATTATTCTCAATTCTTTAAGAATCTTTTAAAACGAACCGTATAAATCGTCCCGTGTCCGTAGTCCGTACAGACTCTCCAAGCGACACTTTAGTTCTATCTAAACTGCCGAGCTGCGTCTCACTATCGCTCGTGTCTTTACGAGTCACCCGTGTGTTTGCTTGCGTTTGTATGTTTGTCTGCGTGTACGGCTTGTCCTGCATATCGGCTAAACCGGCTTCCTGTAGAAGAGACTCTATTCGCTCAGCTGTAGGTACGTTCTCTTTGTTGGTATCTGGAAGGTAAATAAAGTTACGATACGGACACTGAAGAAAAGATATTTGATATTTTTAACCGACTTCAAAAAAAAGGAGGAGGTTATCAATTCGGCCGGTATGTTTTTTTTTTTATGTATGTACACCGATTACTCCGAGGTTTCTGAACCGATTTACGTGATTCTTTTTTTGTTCGATGCGAGATGGTGTCGAATTGGTCCCATAAAAATTTTATTCGGATAGGCCCAGTAGTTTTTATTTTATGAGCATTTTTGTCTGTAGGTATTTGTGAATTTTGCAAGTTCAAGTTTGAAGTCGGTTGTTTTTAACGCAGTTATTACTTGTTTCATTGAATTATAACAGCACATTGGTTGTGTTATAAATCTACACTAATATTATAAAGAGGAAAACTTTGTTTGTTTGTAATGAATAGGCTCATAAACTATTGGACCGATTTTAAAAATTCTTTCACCATTCGAAAGCTACATTGTCCACGAGTAATATAGGATAGGTTTTATCCCGGAAATTCCACGGGAACGGGAACTATGCGAGTTTTTCTTTGAAACCGCGGGCGGAGCCGCCGGCGGAAAGCTAGTTATAAATAAAGTTACCCAGTTAAAACTAAAACGCAATTTTTTTGAATGCACAAGAAGCGCATATAAGTACTTTGTATTCTAGTAAGTACCTGGAAGAATTAATGCTAATTCTAATCTTTCCATTTACATACCTAAATCTTCTTCCATTTGAATTTTTTTACTCTTTTTAAACGACCCCTTCACATTCTGTTGGCCTGTACGCATTCTTTTGGGCTAGAAACAAAAATGTTTATAAAAGTAAAACTATGAATAATAATTTTTGAATTACATATTTAAATTACATATTTATTAATAACAAGTCATTTTATAGCAATCATACAAATTCAGACACTATATTATCTATACTAATATTATAAAGCTGAAGAGTTTGTTTGTTTGAGCGTGCTAATCTCGGGAACTACGGTATTAGACAGCATTTATCGAAGAAGGCTATAGTCGATATATCATCACGCTAAGACCAACAGGAGTGGAGCACAGCTTTCCCACATATTATAAACTTACAGGAGACACCATATCTTCAGTTTGTATATCCGTCTGTGTTAAAGTGCGAATCCTTTGCGTCGGCAAGTCAGTTATATCCATATGTTCTACAACTGTAGCATCTTTTATATTTATATCTGGAATAATTTCTGGTGGCTGTAAAATTGGCGGTTCAACATGTATGGGTTCTATCTCTTCATTTATTTTTTCTAAAGCCGAATTTCTAGTTATTCGCCGAGCCAGAGGTTCCTGTAATCAAATTTATATTTTTTCAAAATACGAATAATACAGTAATACTTAAACATTACATACATACAATGCATTTTTAGAACTGCTTTATGGTACGATTTTTTTTTCACTTTCATAAGCATAATGCCTTACTAAGTAAGTAAAAACCATAAGATGATAAAGAATAATCGAGACGAAAATACATTCTTACATAATATTACCCAACTCTTTCTATAACACTGGCTATATCATGCATTAATATGTAAAAATCTTCAAGACTGTCTCATAAAAGAAGTTATTTTTAATTTTCAAATGTATCAACATTAAACTTACTTCAATTTCCACCTCTGGGGCTAAATGCCTCTTCCCATGGCCCAAGTTCCTCAGATACATTCTCCTCAAAGTGAGTCCAAGATTACAGCGCACTTTATGTCCCACACAAGTTGGACGTTCTAACAATTGATTTGCCGGTACATGGATAACATCATATATCATTACCTGGTAATAATATAAATTGATATAAAATATACTAATATTAATAATAAATATATTGTAGAAACTGAAATTTCGTTGAGTATGTACCGATTTCGTTTTGAATTGATGCTTATGAATGTGCCTTTTGAAGATTGTAATTGGAATAACACTGCGTGTTTTAATTAATCTTATTATGGGATATGCTAGTTTTTATTTCGTGAAAAATTCAAGTAGGTGCAGTGTGTTTGCTATCATAAATTACTTTTTCAATTTGTTTTTATAACGATTAGTAAACGTTGCTGCAATCGAAAAGAGACTTTTCTAATAAGAATCTTCGACTGTGATAATTTAAGAACTTTCATAAGAGTTTGGAAATTCTACAATAACTTTTATTAAAGTACTAAAAAGATAAAATAAACAAAAAAACTGTACCTCACTTATCTCCACATTGTTGTCAGCTATACGCGATCTTATATAATCAGTACTCAATTTCTTCTTTCTGTCGATTTTTAGTTTTGTTGGCTTGCGTTTCTTCGCCAATCGTTCTCGTTCCAATTCCTTGAAATGGTGCAAATCTTTTTATAATATCACTATTTGATTCAGACGAAATCAATATTGTTATGAAATAACATGTTTTATTGAGGGTAGTAAGAAAATTGAGACTGCAAACTACAGTCAATAAAATTAATAATTGTAGGTATGCAACTAAAAACAAAAAAGAGCTTCAGTCTCTCACTTCTCTGTTATTTTTTACTATTTTTGTATGCGTATTTAATATTTATATCTATTATTTATTATGAAAAAAACTTAATTCTGTACCGAAAAGAAAATACCACATTTTCTATTATTTAACTAAATGGATAGTATGAAGTAATTATGTTTAATATTTCAAACAGAACACTATTGAGACTCTTAATTCAGGGGCGTAGCTACCGCCGTATCTGCCGTATCAATTATACGGGGCCCCCGCGCCAAGGGGGCCCCCAACGTGCGCTTTTGTGACAAATCTTTACCCTTCCTAAGGGCCCAAACAAATTTTTATACGGGGCCCCGCCAAGGCACGCTACGCTTCTACTCTTAAAAATTATGAAATTTGTATATTTTTGTCTTTAAATGAGTACGTTAAAATCATTACTTCCAAAGCGATTTCCTCCAGGGACAAGTTTGGCCTTTGCTCCTGTGGTATTTGTTCTGTAATCGGTTCTCCGACATTCATATTTTTACCAACGTCAGCTTGCCTAATGAATTAAAAATAAAAATAGAATTAATTTTTTGATTTCATTTTCATTTGAGTATCTATGTACATTGTTCAACTAGATAACATATTATTATGTCTATTTATATTCTAACGTCTACATACTTTTAATTATATTAAAAAAAAATGGCAGCAGAGGGTTTAAAATCCCTAATAACTACACTATTACGTCATGTATTTTTCTAGTCTTGATGTGTTCATTGTAATTTTTTTTATAGATTAATGATATTTATTCAATTTTGCACAAATGTTCAACAATTTGATTATATGTATTTAAATACTTTCCTCAGATTAATAAATCTACACGATAATTATAAAAAAAGTAATGGTTACCTGTACTCACCAAACAAAATATAGAAAACAAATACAAGCATTACCTTGGAAACAGGGACTTCTATAAAAATGGGATAGGTATTTTGGTTACACGGAAAATATTATGTTATAAAACGTAAACTAACGTTTCTTGGGGAGCAGACAATTCAGGAGGCGGGATTACGGATATTTCAGATATTTCTGTAGGAAAATGTTATGTGAGTATGGATTATGGATTTAGAAAAAAAATTACTTTATATGGAAATCTCATTACCTTTATCAAAATCGCCGACTGTACGCAGCTCTCCTCCCATTGCTAGTATTTGAAAGAAAACAGATTTAAAAATTAAGTCAGAATCAAGAGACGCTTTTTTTATATATATAAATATTTTATTTAAATACACATAATTATAATGCATTTCTCCTCTTAATTTCATTGCGAACCCATTGACCACCGAGCGGCCCGATCGGGCCACGACACAATAGATTTTCTATTGTGTCTGTGATTCCGGGGGCTGAGGGCATCGCAATATTCACTCAAAGTGTAAAATTGAGATGCTCTATGAATGTTGTCAAAATATTAACATTCTGCATGGCACATGGGTTAATCAATTTAAAATCATTCAACAATTGATCAAAGTCATACATTTCCCCAGCACAGACAAATCGCGTTCCGATATCGGCTCCATAGCCGCGCCGTCGTGTGCGACCAGCCGCGACTTATCGTGCGACTTGTCCGAGACGTCCAGCTGTATGTCGAGCGCGCTGGTCGCAGCGGTCGTGTCGCGCGCTAACATCATCTCCAGTGTTCGATCCGTTACTACCATGAGTTGTTGGTACGGTTGGAGCTCGCCGAAACCGTCCTGGAATATTAAATCTATATTTAATATTATAAAGTTTGAGCGCGCTAATCTCAGGAACTAATGGTCTGATTTTAAAAATCATCCAGGAAGGCTATATATCATCACGCTACGACCAACAGGAGAGGAGCAGTGCGGGTAAAACCGCGGGGCACAGCTAGTGCTAAGATAAATGAAAAATTGTAGTTTTTGGGTAAACTGGAAGGTGCAAATTCATTTAGAAGATACATTTTAAATGATTTTGGATCACTTGAAAAAGTTAAAATGAATAAAAAAAATCCAACCAAACACTAAAAATGGTAGTGTGATAGATCCATAAATCCTTGTGGATTCTCAAGGATATTTGACAGAAAACAGTGGAGGTTTGTCTGTTACTACTGTTGTAGAGTTATATAATTAAAAGATTTGGAAATGCATAAAAGCAACCCCAGTTTAAAAAAAACGATAGATGGCGCGATATTCAAATTAATGTAGTTGTGGCATTTTTTTCATCAAAGGACATTTAATTATGTTTAATTTATCATTTACTTTGTTTATCAAATGATGAGTTTAAGATATTATGCTACAACAGATGCAAATATAAAATAACTAGCGGACCGCCCCGGCTTCGCCCGTGCTAGATATTTCACAAAAAAAGTAGCCTATGTCCTTTCTCGGGTATCAAAATATCTCCATACCAAATTTCATGCAAATTAGTTCAGTAGTTTAGGCGTGATTGAGTAACAGACAGACAGACAGAGTAACTTTCGCATTTATAATATTATAGTAGGTATGGATTTTGTTTCTTTTGACTAGATGTCAAGTGAATCAAGGATAGTATTTTTGTGGTGACTTTTATTTAATTAGTCATTTTATAGGAATGTATAAAAAAGTGAAAAAGGATAATAATGATAATACTTACATCAATGGGTCTATTTTCAGGTAAAGTTGGCTCTCTAAGAGTGATATCCTCAACATGAGCAACTATATTTCCACTATTCTGTAATTAATATTAAATATGAAATTAAATATAATTTATTATCATAACATTCATTTGAGTGTCCTTTCTACAAATAAATTCTAAATATGTACATAAACATATTTTTCTGCATGCTGCCACAGATTTAATTTAGTTGTACATATTATATTCATTTTAATTGTAAATATCAAGTATTTATGTGTATAAATGTATGTGAGTTGTGAAAATGATATTATGTAGGTAATTTCATCCAATTCAATGCAACATAAATTATTTGAGAATAGAGGGCATCTCCATAAATTGAATATTAAATTATTTACAAACAATATTTTATATACCTGAATGAGTTCTAAAACTCTTTCTTCATCAGGTTGTTCCTCAAAAACTAGTCTAGGAATTTGATGACGACGCGTTTCATGAGGTCCTTGCTCATCGGGAGATCTTTAAAAGTAATATTATAAATATAATCCTTATATATTCATATATCATACAAACACATAATTTAACAATTTTTAAATATCATACTATTAATGTCACCATGATATAAAATAATCACAATGGAGTACATAATGAAAATATTACCTTTTGTGAGTAGATTTCATAGCAAGTGCATTAATCATACAAAGATCACCTACAACAAATAGTATCTGTTAGATATACAATCATACTGCTTAATTAAATTACATAAACATGATCAAATTCATAAATGAAACAAAACATTACATACAAATTTTGATATTAATGATAAACAATAGCCCAATAACAATTTTGTGAATCTCTAGTCTCTGATTTATTTTAAAGAAACTGTTTGAAATAATGTTTAAAATATTAATACTGACCTGCTAAATCAGTTACTTTTCTTTGATATAGGCGGACTAAACCTCGCAGAAGTTGGGAACTTAAACGAAGGGAAAATCTGTTCGAGGGACGGCCAGACTCCTGTACTATGACTTCTAGTAAATCTTGACTGAAATGGTTCAATAAAAAGTAAAGATAGTTGTGCTTTATCATATCATATGTAATGGAATATATT
Organism: Colias croceus; assembly: GCF_905220415.1. Lineage (NCBI taxonomy): Eukaryota > Metazoa > Arthropoda > Insecta > Lepidoptera > Pieridae > Colias > Colias croceus. The sequence goes on along the minus strand of NC_059544.1, from coordinate 3,295,801 downwards.
ATTCTTACCATATTTCTCTAATATCTTGAGACCAGAGCTGGCGTTGTCTGATAGCGGCAAAACGAAGTGGCCAAGAATCGGCGACCCAACATAAATAAAATCTACCTCCTCGTCTCAGAGATTCCACAGGATAAAACATATTCAAAACAATTCATATGGGACAACTTTAAATAATTAGAGAGAAATAGAATTAAGTAAAAACAAAATTATCTAAAAGAACTAATTTCACAAACGAATACAACTCTAGTCAACTCTAGTCTCCATCTAAAATTCAAACTGAAAATTGAAATTATTTGTGATTAATGATTATTGACAAAAAATTAAAAAACTATTGCCAGTATCGTAAGTGTAAATTACCCGAAAAATCGAATTAAAATAACAGGTACGGTTAACATCAAGGAACCACCGTCAAAGTTTTATTGTTAACGGAGCAAGGCATACTAAAAAATACTTTAGTTAATTGATACTATCAAATAAAAAGTTATTATTGAACTATATTATTAGGTATTCTAACGTCTCACTGCATATTATGTTTCTGAAAATAGTACAAACCAAAATAAAATGGCAGCACTTATGAAAATGGCGCGAAAGAGGAAATTGTTTTCCCGCCATAAATCACAGATTAGTAATTTACCTACTCCATAAACAGATAATAATATAGAAAACACGTCAAGTGTCAACTTCCACAAACTGTACGTCTACAGATTGGTCTACAGCACTACAGAGTACAAGTACGGTCCTCGGCAGGTAAGTAAAAATCACATATTCTAATGTGGTTCGTTAGATTTATCTCTTGTATCAGAATAATCATAGAAATTGGATATAATATTTAAATTTCTCTATTAGCTTGCTAATTTGTTTTGTATTTCAGGGATTGCAAAAAAAGACTAAAATACATATAATTTATTTTTTTATTAAAACTAAATTAAATTCTACATGGATTAAAATTAAAACTATATTAACAATGGGTAAAATATAGAAATAACCAGATATTTGGTGTGGTGAGACATGATATTTACATTTAATTGTAAACATTCATATGAGATGATCTATTCATACAAGTTGGTCTAAAAAAGTGTGTGACAATTTTGAGAGGGATTATTATTTAATTATGTTATCAGAATGGATTTTCTTTAAATAAAAATTAATGTAATTTTTGTACTCCAAATGAAAAAAAATATCCAGGTATCAATAGTTTCCTTTGAAATAACATTCATTTAGCCCTTACAGATGTATAAATGCCTTATTTCAATTCATTTGTAATTACAACCATTATGATTTAAAGTTTTACTGCAAACAAATTAGGTGATTTACAAACAATGTCACTCTGACCAATTTATAAGGAATACTCAAACGGTTTTCCATTTGCTTCAAAGGCCTGCTGAAGTCTTTGCAAGGTTGTTTTATTCAAATGCTCATTGGTTATACCAAATTTGTATGCATCATCTAATACTGTTTTTGCTTCATCAATTTTATTTTCGACTATGTGTAAATTAATTAATCTTGAATAGGCATTCCCAACAGTTGAGAGTGGCAATTTGGTGTTAGTTTTTAAGTAGTGAATTAAATCTTGAATTTGTTTAGGATTACGTTGTAAATGGCTCTCTTGAAGCAATCTTCTGAAAACTACCACTTCAGAGTTCTTTAAATATTTATCCCAAAACATTTGTGCTTCTGTCGTCTTTCCAGCTAGTAAATATTCCATCCACAATAAGTTTGCTGGTAAATATATACCTTTACTTGCTGCAATGTCGGCAATTGTTTGACCTGTAAATAAATATTATCATACTATAAAATTTCTGGTTATGAAAAAAAGTCTTTGTTTTTATAGAATAGCACTGCCATTTTCAGGTTCATTTATTTAAGTAGACATTATATTTTTTTATAATTTTATTAGACATGGAATACACAACCAATTATAAGAATTACATTGATTTAGATATTCTGTACTTATTATAATATCCTTAAACATTAAGGTTTATACATTTGTTTATGGAAATCAAGATTATTATAGAAAACATATAACTTACATTTTTCAGCTAACACTGGGCTTTTTACAGCTTCTGCCAGTGTTGTGCTTCTAGGGAATCTAACTAAAACCTGTTTCAAGTCTTCTTCATTATTTGCTGCTTTAGCTGCAACTAGCAACTTCTCTAGGTGCTGTTCTCCTGATCCTTTATGGAAAATGGCTTGAGTTAATTTGTCGTCATAACTGATAAGTTTATGCATCGAGTTGTCAATATATTTCCCCAATCTTTCAATCTGTTCCACGTTTCCTTCTAAAGCTAGGTTTTTTAGCAGATATTTCAAGACTGTATACTTAGGCGTTGAACCACTCTGAATTGAATTAATGGTTTGATCCATAGCCTGTGTATATAAACCAGATTGCACTAATTTTTCTATGTCTTCTGTCACTTGTTTTTTTGAGGGCTTCACAGGCTCAACTACTTTCTTTACAGAGCTTTCTTTTTTGGTTTTTTGGACATTATTTTGTTGAGGTATGATAAATGGAACTTCCACATTCTTTGATTGGAGATGATTTCCGAGATAAACTAGGAAATCGTCAGTGGGAATTTCACCCTCTTCTTGTAATATGGTCCACAAGCCCAGAGCTTTTTCAGTTTCATCTGCCTTGCAGTATGTTATGAGTAAATGATAGAATATATTTGACCGATCAACAATTGATAAGTCTTTTGTAGCTTCCAATAATCCCTCAAGATATTCCGATTTGCCTTCCTGTTAATGAGAAAAATATATAAATTAATAAGAGGATCGAAAGTATATCCTGATACAAGTGGAGTTAAATTATAAAAACACATTATGTTAAGGTGTACCTTCAAGATTTTTTTTTTATAATTACCTCTACATATCTCTCACAAGCTTCATTAAGTCTTCTTTGGCGTGTCAGAAGACCGGGCGTTTCTAATATGCGGCGCGCTTGTCTCAATCGTCCACATTCGACAAATGCTAATACCAAATCGTGCAGAATATTTATTTCACCGTGGATCTGTTGACAGATAAAATAATTAAGACTGAGAAAATACAATGAATAAGAAGTAGCTAGGCTAACGATAAAAAGAATATTTTTTTTTACTCTAAATACAACTGGGGAGGTGCGTGAACATAAAATGATTTTTATGTTTTAATTCCAGATCAATCTGGATGAACCGGGGACAAGCAGCTAGGTTTGTATTGACGTTGTATTAAAGTTAAGGACTGAACTATGCAAAATATAATAATCGATATAGCACTCCCACGGAATTTTTTTATGATAAGCAAAAATCTAGTTGCCATATAATAAGCAATTTGTATAAATAGATAAATTAAATTAAGTGGGCGTGGGCAGCTACATATTTTAAATGTTTACGGTGTTCATCGTAATATAAGTTAACTAACACTTTTTTTGTTCCAAATAAAGAATTATTGAATTGTACATTATTTTACCTGTGTACTTAAATCAGCAAGCCATTGCAGTTTATTAGCATCTTCCTTCAGTATAAGAGTTTTCATCAACTCTCCCTTCCATGGAGTGCTTCTATATTGATTGCAACAATTTTCAAATTCACTCAGCGCTCCTTCAAGATCATCTCTTAAGATGTGCACTTTAATACTTGGTCCTAGTAATACATTTGATGGTGCAACATAGTTGTATTTAATCAGTGTTTCTGTAAGTTCTTTTACCTGAAATATATTAATTAATTTAGAACAATATACTTTTAAACAATTAATATTACTTAAAAGAGAGAGACTATAAAATATAACAAAAGAAAATACCTTTGTCACATCCTTTTCTTCAGCTAATGTGTTTAACATTTGCCAGCATTTTGCATTCAAGACAAAGTTTGAGCTGACATCATCTTCTGGCTTTTCATCTTTAAGAAATTGTAAAGCCTCATCATATTTATTCTGTTTGATTAGTGCAGTTGCAATCAACACCTTTTTGTATCTATTTATTACGAAATTGGGATCCTTTTCCTTAATTAATTCTCCAATATTTTTAGCCTTTACAACATCTCCATTTTCTGCATAAAACTCATAAAGCCTGGTTAGAGTTGCCATAGTTAATTCAAAATTAGAAGCCTTCAATTCTTCAAGGTACTGATCCAACCTTTCAATTTTATTTTCATCTATATAAGCCAGAAGTAACTGCTTCTGCAGCTTTGTAATATTGTTTCCTTTTTCTTTGTTCTTGGTTATTAAACTTTCTATTTTTTCTGATGTTAATTTAGTATTAATACCCATTTTCTTTGATGTTAACGGAGCATATTCAAGATCAGGAGATGTAAGTTTGGACAAAATTTGCGAAATATTTGTGGTCATTTCATTGCCTAGGTACTGCTCTATCTCTTCTGCAGATTGGACACTAATGCGAAGTCCTTTTTCAAGCACAGATTGCAAAAGCTTTTCAGTCAGGGATGGTTCCTTTAAATATTTGACTGCATTTTTAATGACACGTCCCACTTCACCACTTAAATCATTAACAGGTGAAACATCTGCTGCAGAATCTTCCTCTGCTTGAAATTGTGGGTTGTTACTAATAACATGAAGAATTTTTATAAAGGAGTCAATGTCTTTTGTTTTACTCAAGGCATTGGTAAGCGGTTGTGCTACAATTGAGAACCCTCCCCTGGGTTGATACTGTAGTGCCACATTTGCCGCCTCCTTTATTCGGCCAAGTCGCAATAATTCTACAATCAAATTTCTGGCACCATGGAAAACTGGTATATTAGCAATTTGTAGTTTCAAAATGACATTTTGTGGATTATCATTCTTCATAAGGTATGGGATGACATAGTCTCTGAGTGTTTCGCCACTGGGGGTAATGTTTTCACTTGTCATATCACGTAAGATTTGTAATAGCCCTTCCTCATCTCCCTCTTTGCCCTTTTTTACTAGAAGAGGCCAGTAGAAGTGTTGTCGAAGTTCAAAGCCTTCTGCTTTTAGTTCCTTTAATAACTTCTGTGCAACTTCTGCATGTCCAAGCTGTAGTGACATTTCAGCTGCAATATAAACAGCTCTCGGAACCAAACCTTCTTCTTGTAATTCTTTACATGATGCAATAATAGAATCAGCCGGTCTGTTTAATTTTACTAGATGTTTTACATAGAAAGCCCCTTTAAACATGGTCTCATCAACATTAGAGGATTTAGGCATTGTTTTCATGACTTTTTTTGCAGTACTATCACAACCTCTATTTAACAGCTTGAAAATTAGGTGACAGACTTCCTGATTATAACCAATACTTTTATGTAAATGTGGGAATATTTCCTCTACCTTGTCATCGTGGCCACCAACTGCCATATGTTCAATAATTTCTAACAGATCCTGGAATATATAAAAAATAAGTTATTTTGATTTTTACATAGTTTACTAACACATACTTTAAACAATATATGGCTTACCTTATCAGACAACATAGATTCTTTGTCTTCTGCGAGTGCAATCACTTTTTTGACATTTTCTATGTCACCTTGTTTTGCATAACCACATGCTAATAATGTGTAGGTACGGTTAGAGGGTGTGAGGCCCGCACCCGACATAGTTTCCAACACAGCCTTAGCCCCATCAGTATCACCATGGAAGGCATGGCCCATGACTAACGCATTGAGAACAGGTTCAGAAACTGGCATATTAAGTTCTCTCATTTTCTCAAGAACCCTAGTTGCACCTTCAACATCACCTTCTAGGCAATAACGCCACATTAATCTTTGGTACGTTACTCTGAAATTATAGGTAAACATAGTGAGCATACAAAGATATGTGAAGGAATGGACTTCAATCAGATTTACATATACTAAATGGAATTTAATGAGATTCTATCTGGAAATTTAAATAAAGAAATATTTATTAACAATAATTATAACACATTCATTATAGCAAATACAAAATGACTTGCATTCTATTATAACAACAATTTTAGTTCTCATAATTACCTATTGGGTTGCAAGCCCTTCTTTTCCATTTCTTCTAGAAATTTAGCAGGCGAGAAGGGGTGTTCATTCTCCAAATAGACCCGTAGGAGTGCATTGTAATGTGAGACATCCATAGGGACACCCCTCTCTGTTAATACATTCCATATCTTTTGAACCAAGAGAGTTCTTTGCTCAGGAAGTTCTTCAGGAACCAGTTCACCTTTATAAAAAATAAGATTGATAATATTTATTACATTTTTCATGAAATCATGACTTCACTTTATAATATGTCGATATCACTCTTCCACGCAATTTCATCCAGATCTGAACTGTCATTTTTGTATAGATGAACAACAAGAAGCTTCCATCCATCCACTCTGCCAAACTTCTATGCTTATTTAGTAGTATTTGTCTGATAGTATTCAGGTCTGTTTAAATTTGCATTATCTACAAAGTAGACCACTTGAATAGGAAAACTTATATATACTACTTACCACAACACCTAATCACTAGCAATGATTGGGAACTCGTAATATCATTTTTCGCTCGAATCTCATCAAATACTTCGTCAATATCTTTTTTTGATATCCGTCCATATCTTCTAACTTCAGAATCTAGCCTTTGGAGTAAAGGCTCAAGATTTTCTGTTTTCTTCGATGTAGCATAATCTCGTAAAATGATACTAAAATATGAAAATGTTAGCTCTTACAACCACAAGACTAATTCTTGAAACTAAATGCTATAATAAGCATGTTGTTTCAGTACATACCTGTTAGAAGCACATATCGATTTTGGATTGATCAGAGAATTTGCTTCTGCTGTTTTAGCGGAGTTAAGTATAAGGGTTCTTGCCGCACCAGTGAAATACCGCACAAATTTGGTCGACCGTAGTAAAGAGGACATTTTTAGGCAACCTATTTACTGAACAATCATTAAAATATTTAATAATTATGTTATGTAAACTCGTTTATCTTAACTTATACTTAAAAACTCCTGCAAAAAGGAGATAAAAATTTTTCAATTTGAGGTTATATCTATTATGTCACATATGACTTATGGAATGAACATAGACTTAGGCATAGACTAGAAAGTAAGTAAATTCTTATGCCTCCTCCACACTACTCGCGAAGTTCCTCGGCGAAGTACTCGGCCGAAGTTGACTGAAGTCCGCGGTGCTACACTACTGACTGCCCTGATAACAAAGAATGCAGTAATCGACATTTTTGGGATTTTTACTTTTTGCAAGAAATGGGATCCCAAGGGGTTTATTAACATGAAAAAAAAATAATTTCATAAAAAAAGTACCCGGAAGTATGTTTTTAGCTAACGATTTTTGCAGTACTTACATGAAAACTATATCAATGATAAGAAAAGCGCCGTATTAAACATGTGCTAAAAATAATGCAGTTCTTGTTAAGATACCCTAAAACAAAGTGCAGTAATAGCCATTACTGTAGCATTTTATTCTAGTATCTGTAGACCAATTGCTACGTCAAAACGCAGTTCTCCACATTACTGCATTTGTGTGTAGTAAAAGCACAGGTAAAAGTTCGCGAGATCGTAACCGTACGATACAGTGCTGCGTTTTGTTGAAGCAAATCTCTGCGTCGTCGTCGTTCGGTGAAGTGAGACGTGCGGCACGTGTGCTGCTCCTGCGCGCTGTTTGTTTTTTAAGTCATGTACATGTCAGTTTAACTGATGTTAAAATAAATGTTGTCTTAATAAAACTTAATTTTCTTCTACAAATTGTTTAATTGTAATATCCCCGCAGTAGGTTTCAACCGTAGAGCATTTTTTTTTAATCTGTGTAAAAGTGAGAAGATATTATGTGTACATCTACTTAGCCCCGGACATTAAAAACCTGTATCAAATACTAAAAAATAACGCAGTAATCAACATGCGCTAGAACATAATGCAGTAATGAGCGCAAGTACTGTATTTAGACTTAGTGTCCTGTGATTTTCACATGGCCTGATGCTAAACCTCAACGCAATAATACGCATTATTAATGGATATACTAATTTATGAAATATAAGATAATTATCTTTGTAAAGCTTGTATTTTTTCCAATTTTATTGATAGATTTCAAGGGCTATAAAATATAAACATCTTCCTCAAATATGTAAAAATGTCTTTCCCGCGTTTATCTCAAAACCGCCATTTTGCGATTACTGCATTCTTAGTTATCGCGGCAGTACACACTCGTTCAACTTCGCGAGGAGCGCATTTTTTATAAAAGGATTTTTTATAAAAAAATAATCTGAAAATTAAAATTAAACATTTAAATTTAACTAATTTTAAAACTTAAATTTTATACTCACCTAAAGTTATGGTATTATTATTTTATACCTGTCGTATTTTTTAAATCTTTTAATATTCAGTTTGAATTTGAAAGCAGCTTCCTTTTCGTAAATTCTAAAATATTGAATCTAATTTATAATTGTGTTACAATATTTCGCAGTCTAGTCTCAAATATATATCTACTAGTGGTCCGCCCCGGCTTCGCCCGTGGTACATATTTCGCAATATAAGGTAGCCTATGTCCTTTCTCGGGTATCAAAATATCTCCATACCAAATTTCATGCAAATTGGTTCAGTAGTTTAGGCGTGATTGCGTAACAGACAGACAGACAGATTACTTTCGCATACGTAGTATATTATTATTAGTCTGTGCTTTCGCATTTATAATATTAAGTATGGATCATAATAAAGATACATAATATTATAAAAAAATCGTAGGAAAGTCAAAACTGTACATTGAATATTTTTTTTTTAGAAGAATTCTTGGGGCGTGATCTACAATAGATTCTGAAGCCAAAAATATACCTAGTTTTTTGAATTTTTGTCTGTATGTATGTCCGGGCTAATCTCAAAAAGTACTGCATGGATATTTTACTTCAAATACATACCCCGGAAATCCCACAGGAACGAGAACTATGCGGGTTTTTCTTTAACTACGCGGGCGAAGCCGCTGGCGGAAAGCTAGTACTATTATTGTATATTAATTTAAAATTTTATAGTTATAGTATTGTAATCTACTCAACACAGAGCAAGTACCGGTAATATTACAAAAGTACTTTTTTTTTGTATTAAAATCTATTTTTGTGTATTGGCAACACCTTTTACAATTTACATCTTATCTTTTTTTATAAAATTCCTCCGTTTCAAGCATCGGTTTCGGCGATGATAACGACTGGAATACGCCATTGAAAATCTATTTTTATTACAATATTATTAGTTTTAAATTGCTTTGATAAATTGTTGACGCAAATTGACATGTATATTTTATGACTTTGCGATAGTGGATTCGCACTTTGCAGAGTTTGAAGTCTACAATACGTCGAACTGAGCCAAACGTATAACCGGTTCGACATTTTATCGTGATCTGCCGGCAGATAATTTCCTGTATCTACGGGATTCAACATTGATTTCTATTTTTCGCCAAGAAGAGATCAAAAATATTAAAATGGTATGTATTAATTTTCTTAACTCCAGTGACATTCACTTGACCTTAGTACATACTTTTTTGGAATATTTATAATTATATGTATAGAAATACCTACTAAATAATATTGTAATACTGTGATAGATACTAGTCCAAAATTAGGTATTGTCATGAACTTTGGATTTCGATGCTCTACTGTTGACTGATATTAACCAGTTTTAGTAATTGAAAACGATTATCAATAGATATTATGTTGATAATGTTTTATCACTAAAATGCTCAGTAATTACTCAATATTGCCTTTAGAATGTCCTTTTTGTGTTGCGGTAGTAGCAAATCTAGAACTTCGGAACCTGTTGTTTTGGCTGAAACTATGGTAACATTCAAAATTTTCTATTTAAGAATCTTATTGAGTTAACTACCTAAACTATTTTTAAGCAGAAATAATGTTTTTTTATGTTTTTATTTTCAGGCTGCACCAATTAAAGTTGTTGTCACTGGGGCAGCAGGACAAATTGCCTACTCTCTTCTTTATCAAATTGCATCAGGTGCTGTTTTCGGACCTGAACAACCAGTCTTTCTTCACCTTCTTGATATCGCCCCAATGATGGGTGTACTTGAAGGTGTTGTCATGGAGTTAGCCGATTGTGCTCTGCCACTCCTTGTTGGAGTTCTTCCTACTGCTAATCCTGAAGAAGCATTTAAGGATGTAGCTGCTGCATTTTTAGTAGGCGCTATGCCAAGGAAAGAGGGTATGGAGAGAAAGGACCTTCTGTCTGCCAATGTACGCATTTTCAAAGAACAGGGACAAGCTTTAGACAAAGTTGCCCGTAAAGATGTTAAAGTGCTGGTTGTTGGTAACCCAGCGAACACGAATGCTTTGATTTGTTCCAAATATGCACCATCCATTCCTAAAGAAAACTTCACTGCTATGACTCGTCTCGATCAAAACCGTGCCCAGGCTCAATTGGCTGCTAAATTGGGTGTAAGAGTACAAGATGTGAAGAATGTTATTATTTGGGGTAACCACTCTTCCACACAATTTCCGGATGCGTCAAATGCTGTTGTCAACATTGGTGGTGTTGAAAAGTCAGTCCCAGCAGCTATCAATGATGATGAGTTTTTGAAGAGTGCATTTGTATCAACAGTACAGAAACGTGGCGCTGCAGTGATTGCAGCCAGGAAGATGTCATCTGCTTTGTCTGCAGCTAAAGCTGCATCAGACCATATGAGGGATTGGTTCTTGGGCACTGGTGACCGTTGGGTCAGTATGGGTGTTGTTTCTGATGGATCATATGGAACACCCCGTGATGTTGTGTTCTCCTTCCCTGTCACAGTCAGCAATGGAAAATGGAAGATTGTGGAGGGACTCACAATCTCAGACTTTGTCCGTAAGATGCTTGATGTGACTGGAAAGGAGTTAGATGAGGAAAAGACCGATGCCTTGGAAGTATGCAAGTAGATATCATAAGATTAGTCATAGGGAGAATTTAAAGAGATTTTGTTGATATTAATGGCAATAAAATTGTTACGTTTTTACAAGTTTCAGTTTATTTGTAATCTCACAAAACTTATCTGCTGTATTTAATTGTTATAAAACATTTAGTAGGAATTAAGATATCAATATATTATGTTATCTAGAGACTAATAAATGTCATTCACATTTTACCATTTTATTTATTAATTGAAAATATTTTTACTTATTGTTATTACATACAAAAGCGAACTCATTAACTGCTATTATGTAAGTAATAATCATTATTTTGTGATAAATATCCCCATACACAGGTTAAGTGGTTATCTGAAATCAGAAAAAACTTATCACGCTTGCCTTGAGTGTTGTGATAATGAATTACGTCATATAATAAACAATTAATATTTAGTAGATCGATATTTTTTCGAAATTATGACGTAAATTAAATAAGATATAGCAGTCTATAATATGCTATACTTTTAGGTTAGAGGTTACGTTAATTACCAACAACAAAAATTATTACAATGTTAATCAATAGAAAATAAGTGAGTATTTAACCTCTTTCGTTACATCAAAAATTATATTATAGGTGATTATTACTTTATTAGTTAATCTCAATTACCGTAGAGTAAATAATTCCATGTTATTCTCAAAATTTTTATCTAAGTAAATTATTCTAATAAATGAATTGGATTTACTAAGTACAATAATTCAATTAGGTACCTACCTATCCTACCTACGTAGTTCAATAGGTTTTTAAATATAAGGTTTAATCGAAGTCAATTATTGTAAAGTGCCTACAGTAGGTAATTTTGATGTTGGTACCAACTTCAATAGAGTACCTAACCTTTACTCATTCTTCATGGGAAGACCAAAGATACAATACGGCCAACGTAACTTGGCGGGCCTGAAGTTCGCGCAGAAGGCTGCGCACGAACGTTTTTTAGGAACGAAATGGTGGCATGAGGCGGCGTGCGCGGGGCGGAGATCTAGGCTAGGGATTGACTCTATGTAAACACAATCATCCCTTTATTCGATCAAATATCGCAATCGATTTTTATCGATTTGAAATTTAATGATTTTTGTTTATATGAGATACTGAACGAAATAGACTTACAAAATTATTAATTGTTGCCGCTAGTAAAAGAGATTTCGACTTTAATAACAAATAAAAACTAATAACATTTTATTTTCATGGTTATAAGACATGATTTAGTTAAATATCAATTATTTATAAATGACCACTACAATAACGACTGATTCAGAATATTTGAAACCTCTTATAAAATTAAATATAAATATATATCATAATTCCATGCCACAGAACAGTAAGAACATAATAGAAGTGCTATAATGTCATCATTAGTATGAAAACCAGTGTCGCCAAACCCACACATTTAAACCGATAGTTATACAGTACACTACAAGTAAACTATGCCTTTGATTGGACAGCTTAATTTGAGTAAAAACTGACTTAGGTTATAAATTCAGCATTTCAATATGTACCCTAACGAACCAAGTTACGGTTTATTTTAGTATAACATCCCTAGGTATATTAGCTGTTTTGTTTCTCTTTGCTCAGAAATTCCAAATTCGAAAACATTCAGCTATTCCACAACAGATGGCGTTGGTTTTCAATACATATAACTTTGAACCTCTACACATAAAGATAAGGTTGAAATTTGTGTCACTCTAAATTAATGACATTAACTTGACATTAACCTGATGCTATGCTCTAAGGGATGTCAGCCTTGTTATCGATAATTCACAAATAAATATATTTTTGTGCATTTTTTTTCTTTCTATTATATGAGTACAGGATAATGTGTCACATTTTGGAGTATGTTTATTACTACTAAGTACGTCTTTTCATATTATTATATTTAAATAAAAAACGGAATAGAATAGTATAAATCTATATTTACAAAACAAACAGAAAATATGCATTATTTTAAATCTTGGAACTGCCGTAGGTTTGATGTATCGGTGGCCTTTGTTAGACTGCTTATTGCTGTTCGGCATCCAGTTAACTCGTCACGTTGCATTTATTATCCATTTCTCTTTTAAATTAGGCTCTTTCGAAAATCTATAAATAAATAGGACAAATGAAAGCTAAGGAAAAATAGAATAAAATTTAATATTTAAAATGTTTGTCTTTTCTAAAGTATCGATACTGTCGATATGCGCCACATGCATCACTAATCCGACATTCGTTTGTTTATTTTATTTCAATAATATTCCAGAAAGTCTTGTTTGCTGTTCAATCTATATTAGTACTTATTTCTTTTGGATTAAGGTTCATTTTGACTTAATATTATTATAAATTTTTGACAAATTACGACAAGCGAAGTTGTAACATAAAATATATTTAAAATAAATTAAAATAAGACTTACCGATGGTATGAAATGCCTCGATTGCTGATATTATTTCGTCTGCTATCATTTTTCCACTCTAATACCGAACAACACGCTCTAAATAATGAATAAATATGGAAATAAGGTTTGACAGTTGACAACCGACTCGAATATTTTTCTGCGCACAACTGAGAGCGAGTTAGGTGATCTCTAAGAGCAATTAACCTATAGAGTTCTTATATTAAGACAGAACAAAATACATATTTTCTAATCTACTTACTCTTAGTCAATAACAGCATAAGCCAGATTGAGATAGCGATAGAGTATCTGCACTGTCTTCAAACGTAGCGCGCCGGCAGTCAGTTTGTTTTCCAACCAGCTGGTGGGCTCAGTGCGTCAAGTGTTTTTAACGAAATATTTAGAAAATATAAAGTGTACAGTGTTTCTTTTTATTTGTCAGTGTGCTAAAATAACTATTGTATGTTTAGCAACCGGCTATCACTAGTCGAATGGGAGTTTTGGATAAAAACAATGTAAAAATATCTTTCCATCGGTAAGTGATTTTCAGCAAATTGATAAATATTTATGTTTTAAACCTATTTGAAGGTTTTATCAAGCGCTTTTTTGTAATTTTATGTTGTAACTGTAACATTTACCCACTTTATGGGGTTGTGGAATATAAAATAATGAAATAATTTTTAAAAAATGTCACAATAATATCACGTTTGGCATTTTGTTTACCACCGTAGTGTTGTAACACATCTAGCGTATATTATCGATTTATGACAAAAAATCTATTTCATATTAACGTAGATTTATTTATTTTGTTTCATAAATCAGATTTATATGTAGTTGTTGTTGCAAATAATAGATGTAAATTTTTTACCGCAGGAAAATAAAACATTCCACGTGGTTGTTTTATTTGCACTATGTGTTTTAGTTTTCGTTTGTTGTTTATTAATTTCTCTTTCAGATTATTAATAAATTCATTTTGTTTTAGATTTCCAGAGCTAAATAAAAAATGGGTATAAAACGTGAGACATGAGTTGATTGGACGCCGCCACAATTTGCAATATTGTGTTCACTGCATTTCGAGCCTACTTGTTATCAAGATGGATACTCTAGAAGAATTGTGCAATCTTACGCTTACGTTTTTTTTTATTCCTGTAGATAATAAATACATTTGATTAAAGAGAGTGAATTTTTATTTTGAAATTTTTTACACATAAGTTACCTACTTTAAATGTGTAACTATGTGAAAATTAAACGGTTGATTAAATGACAGTTCTCATAGATGAGAAACTACTATTGAAATACATACTTAATATACATGCGTTTTCAAAGAAAAACCCGCATAGTTCCCATTCCTGTTGGATTTACGGGATCAAAAGTAATTTTTCCAAATTTCATTGTAATCGGTTTAGTAGTATTCGCGTGAAAGAGTAACAAACATCCATCCTCACAAACTTTCGATTTATTAGTAGGATGTTAGGAAAATGTTTTCATTAAGACTGTCCTTTTATTAACTTGTTAAAATGCTGCATGATTCCTTCATGCTGACTGTGCCTTTCTCCTCACTCCTTTAACTTTATCATCATTTCCTTCTTTATTTTAAATTACATTTCAAGTTTTAAAATTTCTTTTATAATGTACTAACTTTCCGCCCGCGTTTTTAAAGAAAATTCTGCACAGTTCCCGTTCACGTGGGATTTCCGGGATAAAACCTAACCTATGTGTGTATGTACAAAATTTCATTGTAATCGGTTCCGCAGTGAAAGAGTAACATCCCTTCTCACACAATTTCGCATTTATTATATACGTAGGATTAAACAAATAATGTATTCAACTGAAATAAATTATAAGTTTTGTTTTTTTATTATTTATTATTTCACGAAACCGTAAATGCAAAATACATTCACGATTTTATCGATTGAAGCACATCCCATCACTATCACCTTCTATCTATCTAAATACGTACCTATAGTAAAAATGGTGCCATGACTATGTTGAAACGTAGCTTGTTGTCTATAGCTGTCTCATTCTTTCATACGACGTTTTCTTTAGATAGAGAGAAACAAATATATGTAAATTGTATACGCTCGATACAAGTACTCTATAGGTTAATTGCTCTTAGGGTGATCTTACCTTACTAGTGACACGTGGGCCACGCCCACATCGCACTTCTATTATGTTCTTACTGTTCTGTGTTCCTGGCAGTACAATTCTTCACACACACTAGCGTCCTTACAAATTGCCTTACACACACTACAGAACTGAGTTGCCGCACTCACGGAGCTATTGTTTTTAGGTGGAGCGGTAATCGGTATCTAACTATCTACTATCTAGTCGTAGCGCGCGCGCGGAGACCAATCCTTAATCTAAGGTGTATCTATTTTTTTTATACGAATTTATTTAGCTCATTCGGCCGCGAAAATTCCAATATTTTAAATATTTTTTTTAAAAATCGTGTTTTTGAAATAAAACTCTGGGAGTTCTACTCGTGCATTTAAAAAGAGAAGCTCCTTAGATATTTCCAATAAAACAAGAATGTCACTTTTTCGGGCCTAAAAACATATATATATATATATATATATATATATATATATATATATATAGTGCGCTGTAGCTGTGAAACATATCATTTTCATGGAAATTTCCCTTGAAGCATTATAGTTACGGGAGTAAAGCGAGTACCTAACTAACAATATAAAAAATATATCTTCTTAATTCTAAGGAACTTAGGATTTCTATTAAATAAAGAAGGTAATGAAAAAAAAAAACGATTCAGTTTTTTAGTAAATTTATTTTCACCAAATCACCATTCATTTTAAAATAAATTATAATTTATATCCACATTCATACAGTCGCCAAACTTAGAAGAAAGATTGTCTGCACATTATTCCTCTAATAATGAGTCTGTAAGCATTTATATATTACAGTACGCGTCACGTAAAAAGAACGCTGGATGAAAGTGATGGGGTGTGTTTGCACATGGATCGAGTTTTGCACGAAAGCTATGTGCCGATTATTTTATTTTTGAACTAGGCTCGCGAATCGTGGCTTCGCAATTACCTATTTGTTATTTTTATAACCACCTCATAACACCAAATAGACCGATAAATCGCCAATGCGCAGCCATCCTGTAAGCGTTCTTTTTACTTGACGCGACCTGTACCACATATAATATTATCAAAAATAATTGTTTACATTCATCAGGGTTGTAAACGCAGCATAAGTATGATTATTTTAAAATTAACTTAAAACAAAAAATAAACAGAAGCACGCTAAAATTTCAAATATTTTAAATATTATGAACGTGACACTTTGTTTGAATGTTTATCCCTCCAATCTACACGATGTTAAAAATTAAAATTTAAAATACAGTGGGACCGGATGTAATTTGAAGCTTTTTAACTGGGTAGGCTAGGCGCGATACTGCGGCCTGCGGGCTGTCAGAGGTAGAGAATACCTAATAAAAAAACGTAATTTCTAGGTTTTTTTAACTCGCCTTTAAATTTTCTTTTAAATTTTGCCGAATTACCTAATGTGGCAATATTTTTAAAGATTAATAGGTATATTTTGTGATATAATTTCAAGTTTTAAATGTAGTCTGTGTCAAAAGCCAAGCGCTTGATGGCGCATGTGTGTTATTACTTATTAGCAATAGTAAAATTCAAATTATTTTCTTATTAATGATTTTTATTGTGCTGTAGTACTGTACAACTTATAAGTAGGTACCTATTTCTGTGAGACTTTCACATGTCTAATGTCGCGGCCACAGAACATATAAAATGTTCTGTGGTCGCGGCCACACTATGCTCCTCGGCTGCTCATCGCTCTGCTCATCGCGTTGCCGTTATTCGCCGTGGTTCGGATATATCTCTAGTGGATATACCTATCTCGGTATTTTCATTTATGATTCGGTAAATATTCCATTCATAGGAAAATGATTCAATAATTATTTTAAAGAGAGTACACTAACTACATACAATGTAGGTATACCTAGGTACCTACTACATGATACCTACATTGTATGTATTGAATAGTAAGTTTGAATAATTAGTGTAAGTAGTAAATTGACATGAATAAAGTATGATATGGGTGGCTTCTGTTATTAAAAAGCACCTCAGATCAGTGCCGGATTAAGCCAGCGCGGGGCCTGTAGCAAATTCTGTCAAGAGGCCCTTCGTTTGCTATAGTTTCTCAAGTTAAAGGGTATTAAATAAAACTGTACGTACACGGTGCTTCTGTGTGGATGTTATGTTACCAGATATTGAAAATTTTCCCAAATTTTTCCCCGACTACGGAAGAAAGAGGGTTATGTTTTTCGAGTGTATCTATGTATAATATTTCTTTGGCACGCCCTGCAGTATAAACCGCTGAACCGATTTTGATTTATGAGGTGACATTGCAATCATCTGAATTATTATGGTAGTGGTGTTAGTGACGTTCTACATAAATTAGCTGTCAGGGTTTAATTTTAATTTTAATATAAATATTTGTATATGATAATTTTTTATAATATTGTAAAAATTCTTTTGTTACATAAAGAATAAATTTTTAATTAAATAAATTACATAAAAAAATGTTTCAAAATTACAATGATTACCTATATTATTTTTTATTTTCAAAATATATGAATGCGGATAGCGGTAGTTTTTAGTCTAGAACACGGGACATTTTATTTTTAGAAAGAAAGAAGGAAGAAACCATTTATTCCAATACACACAAACACACAACAATAGCATTGTAAATTATGAATAATAGGTAATATAAAACAAACTTATGTATGGTTGCTTGCGCTAAAAAAGGAAGCCACTCAGGATACCTGAGGCATAATACCTTAACACTGATTTTCAGTGACACCTTACGACATCCACATTGTCAGCTGCTTTACTGGATAATAAATAAATATAATTCCTGAATAATAATAACTTTTACTAGGTTTCCGCCCGCGGCTTCGCCCGCGTAGTCAAAGAAAAACCCGCATTAGTTCCCGTTCCCGTGGGATTTTCGGGATTGCGTCATTTTCCCGGGATAAAAAGTAGCCTATGTCCTTTCTCGGGTATCAAAATATCTCCATACCAAATTTCATAAAAATTGGTTCAGTAGTTTAGGCGTGATTGAGTAACAGACAGACAGACAGACAGAGTTACTTTCGCATTTATAATATTAGTATGGAAGTATGGAATAGTATGGATTGTCATGTCCATCACGGAGTTCAAATGAATTAAAAAACGACAACGAAAACGACTCTGACGTTTTTAAGCTATATAAAAGTAACAAAAAAAAAGTATTATGCTTATTAAAATTATCTTATAATGATTGACATTATAATGACATTATAATGACCTTTATTGCACTATACAAATAATCACATTCACGATCGAAAAATCCAACAGCACTACCGCGAAGATCTTTTAACCATTTTAGCGTTTTACCCATAAAAATGGCAAATTCATTTTCAAAATACTGGCAGCATACGTTGAAGTTTTGTATTCCTTCGTTATTCGTATATGTAAAATTATTATTTGTATACAAAATTAAATAAGCCAAATAATCTACAGAGAACCTGTAAAACGATGTTTTATCTTTTTGTTTGTTTTCGGGAACAAATTTTACAGCGTTTTAATATCACAAGACAGCATATTTTTTACTAAAATAGCATTCCCCTTTTGACGTATTGCATGACACTATAATCGCTATAGCACTGGCGGAGGTTCGTATTCGTTTTTGATTTCGTATTTTCTTTGACAAGGGCGATGGATGATTGTCATGCTCCATCTGCCTTTTATTTTGTAATCTAAGGTTTGATAGTCGATAGAATCCTATTTTATTTGATCGGGTTGTTACGACTAGCTCGTTCGATGACAATATCAGGGGATTCCCCTGTTAGTTTTGCCGTGCTACCAACTTGCGTGTAGCGCAGTGCAAGCAGTAAAACACAACTTTTGGTGTAGCCAGCGCTCAATTGTAGAAACGTGGTAAAATTTTAAATTATTGTTGTAGATTTTGATACCAACGTTTATCGTGGTAGATCCGTGTATTTTTTTTACGGTACGTGTATTATAAATTGATATTTTTTTACGGTCAGACAGGTATTAGACCGCGGGGCCCCCCGAGGCGCGGGGCCCGTAGCATTTGCTACTCTTGCTACGTGGCTAATCCGGCACTGCCTCAGATATATAGTTAGGTAGGTAGGTACCTAATGTGATTTCAAATCAAATGACAAATCATACCGTAAGTAGATATACCTACTGTACCATATATATAAGAAGTTATCTTAAGTAGATAGGTAGGTACCTACATGGGTAAAACTTTCTTGTAATATATAACAGATTTCTTCAAGAAAGTCTTATAATTTCTACACATGCAAACCATAAAATAATAACCCATTTTTACATTCTAAAGCATAGGTACCTAGTAAAAACGAAACAATATTATTTAGGTAAGTGTTTAAAGAATGAGTAAAAGATCTCAATGAAAAGATGGAAAGAAAGAAAGATTTAAAAACAGTTTACTACCTAGCTAAAGTGTATGAGATTTATCAAGGACACTTGAATGATAGGTACTCAAGATAAATTATTATCGTCTTGAAGATTTATTCTGATCGCCTCAGTATTACCCAAAATTTTCTAATATTGGCCCAGTTTCATAATATTTTGCAATTTAAGGTCGTTACTGAGTTTTTTATTTAACGTTTAGAACTTCACCGCTCATTTACCTACTCGTTTATTTTATTGAAAATAATCCGAATAAAAAATCCACTCTCCATCGAATCTGACAGATATCATGACTCAGCGTATGCACTGAAGTACTATTGATAGTAGGTGTATTTTCTTATAGTCAAACTTAGGTGTAGTTTCATTCATATTGATGTGGTGGGACAGAATTATAGTAATCAATTTTAAACATTTCCATTTGAGGCATCTGTTCAAGCTCTACAAAATAGATCAATAGACTATAATAAGTACCTATACAAAGATTAATATTATTACGAGAATGCATTTATTGTAAACTACAGTTTACAAAGTCACATAATACTTATATGATAATAATTATTGTCAACAAATATAAACTTTGTTTCTTTTGAGATGATATAGATACCTTGAAAGATGTAGTCTTCAAAAATTATATTCGGCTCAGCCGCTCAGTAGGCTACATAAATAATAATTTAGGAGACCGACGTCCTCGACTGCTGCATACAAATCGAGTCTTTATTAAACTTAATTGAACCTCTTAAAATTAATTAATGCGGTAATGAAATGGCAAGAATGCATTTCCATAAGAGTCCGTTTAAACCAAGGTACTTAATAAAAATTTCTTAATAAAATGGTAACTTTTTACTTAAACCACCTCTCTGGGGCATTGCAATTTGCAAGTAAACATTTAATTAACATTTCTGATAATTGTCGTTTCTCACAAATAATTCAATACTTGTGTATCAGAAATAAACAGTCATCAAGGTTAAATCTATTGTTAAATTAAAGCTTTCACACAAAACGCCTCTGCGTTCCTTTAATACCTTACTTAAAATCCGCATTCCGCGATACGTTCGTTATCATAACCGAACATCGTAAAACGTTATCATATTAGACCCGTTATAATAAATTAACTAATACATTATCTGTGCTTCAAAAATTTGCTTATATACGTCATGAATTTGCTAGTGAATTCTGATGTTAGTCTATATCGTAGCGCGAAATACGCTACCGTTCTGTGTAAAGTCGTGAACGCGAGTAAAGCGACGATTTGTATGATATAGTTATCGTTCGCCATTCCGATGTCGCGTAATAATAGTTTTGGGTCGGCGTAAAGGCAGAATTCGTCTTCGCACTCCATTAATGGCCGTTTGGTGTAAAGGGAAAGGCAAAGACCGGATAGCGCGTATCGTAAATACGATATGGACATGAGAAGTTTCATGATTGGTTCGATGAAGCGACCGAAACCCATCCCGTAGCAACAGAGAGCTAGTAAAGGTGCAACGGTTGCTGGGCCAACTATTGAGCCATTCTGAAAATAAGAAAATAAATTATTTATTTACTTACTTTTACATATTATTATACACATGTGTATATGTCATTGACGTACAAAATACTCAAAACTTATGACGTCGTTGCTTAAAACATTGTGCTTTGAAATTGTCCCAAGCAAAACTCTGCCTTCGTGAGTCTTGGGCAGAGTTTTAATGAGAGTTTACAGTTGACTTTGAACATAACCGGCACGAGGTAAGGTGTCAAATATTATTTTACGATTACGATGCTAGGACGTTTTAGTAATAAATACAACAAATATATTAAATGTAGATCTGAGTTATTTTCGGTTGTTTGCGGAATTTTCTCCCCAGCAGGCACGAAGAGGTAGGTGATATAAATTTCGAGCTTATCGCCGCCTATTTATCTACGTGTTCGTATTATAAAATGGACCCTACAAATGAGAAGTTTTCTCTTAGTGATTTTAATCTAGATTTGAGATTGAAAATACTTCAGCTTTTAAACAATATCATGATATATTTTCTTACCTATCTTATATAATATACCTATCTTAAATTAAAAGGGTCATCGTAAAACTCAAGTTTTTATTCATGCATGAAGAATTTTACAAACACTCGTATAAGTATTTCACTTGAGGACCACCGGTCCAGAAAGCAGAAACCTCTTTAAAAAGATAAATTTGGGATCATACTCCAACAACATGAGGTACCTAAGTTTTAAAAACACGAAGAGTTTTTTAACCCGACTGTTTGTAAGTAGATATATATTTCATGATTGCTATCAAAACTTTTTATAATATACCTCAGTAGGTACTTCAAAAATCATCATTATCAGCAGCTGAAGAGTTTGTACGTTTGTTTAAATTCGAATTTAGATTCTAACCGATAAAAAAAAAAACTACCATTGGATATCCAAGTACGTGATCCCTGAATGACATAGGCTTTACAAGTAGGTATCATAGTCGAAACCGGAGTGGAATGCAATTTTTAAGATTTTTCTCTGAATCTATAATTTACTAGCTTACCGCCCGCGGCTTCGCCCGCTTTCTCGGAAACGATTTGAGATTTAAACTATCCTATCTCTCAAGTTCGATCGAACTGGACATGGTGTGCGAATTTTATTATAATCGGTTATGTGGTTTAGGAGTCCATTGAGGACGAACATTGTGACACGAGATTTATATATATTAAGATTTCAGAGTTAAATAAATAACTTACCGTTACACTAAATGTAGTTCCAACCAACAGTCCCAAGCCTTCAGAACACAAAGCGGTTAGAAGACTAACGATAGAGAACAATATGAATCTGTCCCATTCAAGCAGTTGTCCAGATAGTAAGTAGCTTGTTATGATGAACAGCATTCCGAGGATTACCTGAAATATTTAATTTTTAACTCATTGAGTCCCGAGCGGCCCGATCGGTCCAGGACACAATAGATTTTCTATTGTGTCTGTGATTCCGGGGCCTGAGTTATTAATATCATTAGAAAAACACGCTATAAGAGGATAACACAGAAGGTCTATTCACTGATAAGTGATCACTTCCAGGCAACCAAGTGTCAATCAAGAAACTTGTTGAAAATGTAATTTGGTTATATGTATAACTGTGTATTTTAGTGTATGAAGTATGAGGAGTCAGTATGAGAACATAAAATATTTACGCAATACTTACCCACCTATACATAATTTCATATATTTTTTTGTAAATTTTTTTAGCATTAAAAAATCAGGTTGGCGTTAAGAGGTTGAATTTTGGATCATTAGGGACAACTCTCTACATTGTACATTATTAGGTACATATTAATATATGTGTCAGTACTATTTAATGTACATAAGCAATATAAATTATTTTAGTAGATAATCCGTTCCATGTGGAGCTTGTTATCATGATTAAATATCAGCCAGTTTAAATAATCACACATTATCTTTAATGTAATATTGAAGATAAACAATGCAATCATAACAAATTATGTTCCACCAGATCTCTATATGTCTGACAGAGTAAGATAAAATAATAACTTTCATTTAAGTACTTCATATTATTAACAGCTAGCTTTCCCCCCGCGGCCTTGCCCGCGTTTTCAAAGAAAAACCCGCATAGTTCCCGTTCCCGTGGGATTTCCGGGATAAAACCTAGCCTACGTTGCTCATTGAAGATGTAGCATTCTAATGGTGAATGAATTTTTGAAATCGGTCTAGTAGTTTATGCGTGAACACCATACATACATACATAATTACTTTATAATATTAAGTATAGATAGTATAGATTATTTAACACTAAAATATTATTGATTAACTAGCTTTCCGCCTGCGGCTTAGCACTCTTTGACTTAAACCTAATAGTTCATACTCTAAAACATTCCACAAGAACCACTCTAGTAATTAAAAAAACCGCATCAAAATCCGTTGCGTAGGTTTAAAAATTTAAGCATACATAGAGACATATAGAGCGACTTAGTTTTATACTATGTACCTAGTGATAATATTAAAAATCCCTTACCATAACTGGAACAGATGAAATGGTAAGTGCAGCATAATACGCTTTCAGACTGTACCATCGGTTGAAATATTCCCGTCGCAACATACGCATTTCCATGGGAACTATAAAAAAACACAATTAAGAAAATGAATTTTAGTTAAATTGTAATTAATACATTAAAATGTGAATCTAAAGCTAGTTAAAAATATTCAAAAGTGCTCCCTAAAAATAAGGAAAAGTAGGTACTTAATAAAAAATAGGTTCGCATTTTTCTGTTAATCTAAAAGTAGGTGTATGCATCGTGTATTAAGAAAATACGCAAGTTTAAAAAACATTCCCATTTAAACCTTAAAAAAATTGTAATCAAAATATTTTTATTTACAAACATTGGCCCACTTTTGGCCTCAGCTTTATTATTTAGGCCTTTGTGCTAAAAGCCCGTCTTTGTAAGAATATGGCGACTGCAAATCCTACTTTACGATTATTTCTCTAAAAAAAATTCACTGCCGCCTTTTGTATCTTCAAAATTGTCGTTTTTCATAACAATAAGACCTTTGTATATTACTCGCAGTCATTAAATAATTATAATGTCAAACATTATGAAAAAAATAATAACTGGACCACGGTACAAATTATTTATAGAGCGTTTGATTAAAAAGCAAAATAAATTGAAAAGTAAAGTCGTAAAAGTTTATCACAAGTATTTTTGCAAAAAAAAAAAAACTAATACAATACTGAATAATAGATTGAGTGTGTTATTTTAATTTAATATTACGTCATCTCTAAATATAATATAGAGAATTTTTTTAGAGATACCTACTTATTATCTCTAAAAAATTTAAAGGGACGAGCTACCATTTCAATATTCCTATCTCTTGACTCAATGACATAATATTATTATAAAATCAATTAGTTCAGGATACATCGCCCATTTTTGCAAGTGACTACTATCAAGCTGATTTTCCGTTTGTAGCTTTATTTTGATGAGACACCGAATAATTTCGTGTACGAAACTCTCGATTGTGGTAGCTAACAGAGATAACAAGGATAAAATTTTTTGATTTGATGGTTCTCAAATATTTATTACGCAATTTGTAGGACAATATGTCTGTTGAATTATATAAACATTAACTAAGTGAAAACAAAAAAATCAGCTTGTTAGTAATCATTTATGATGACCTCGTTATCGATACACTTTGGAAAGGGGGACTCTTTGAACAAACCATAGATTTTGTAGGACAAATATTTTTTCGAATAATTTAGGTAATTATCTTGAGATTGAACAAAAAAAAATTCATTCAGTTAGTAATAAATATTTGAGAACCATCAAATCAAAAATTTTTATCCTTGTTATCTCTGTTAGCTACCACAATCGAGACTTTCGTACACGAAATTATTGGGCGTCTCATCAAAATAAAGCTACAAACGGAAAGTTAGCTTGATAGTAGTCACTTGCAAAAATGGGCGATGTATCCTGAACTAAATACAACACATCAAATTGAAATCTATTAAAATAAAAAATATATACTTACACAGTAATATAGGAATCATGACATAAGTGTACATGAAAAACACAAGGCAGCTGAGGCAAAACTTGAAATTTGCAATTGGTACGGAACCATTATTGCCGATACCGAAGAAAATGCCGCCGAGAAGAACTGCTGCTGTGAGGTGGTGGATAAATTGGATCCAGAGGCTTATCTATAAAATAAATAAAATATTTAATAAAAAGATTTAATATAAAATCCTAAATATTGTAGGAAAAAATAAATATAGGATAAACAATTTTCTATTGCTGTTAATTATGAGTGTGTCGGACAGGCCTCAAATAGCATAAAATTACCTATCCATATATTTTGCACCCACTTCTCATAAACTTTCGCATTGATAATATTTGTAGAATTATTCTACTTTAAGCCTTTTAATAAAAGAAATTCAAGTTTGTAAGAATTAATGGATGTTTGTTGTCTTTCACGCTAAATTAGCTCATAAACTTGGTACACAGATAGATCATAATCTGGATTAGCACATAGGCTATATATTCTACGCAGTTACCACGCGAGTGAAGCTGCATGTTCAAGCTAGTATATTAAAAGGTTTAACATATTCTAATGCAGTTTGTAAGAAAAGTTTTTGGGTTGGAGTTCTTTCCAAGTTTGAGTTAGTCCTTCGTGGAACTTGCATAAGTAAGAATGTATTAAAGTAGTTTAAGCCTAACATAAATGTAAACGACGTTGCATGTTATAAGTTAATATTTTATGTATGGTAATTCGTCATGTTGTAATGATGTTGAAGTTTTCCGCATATTAGAACATTGGGGTAAGTTAATGCACTTTTTTACGATCATTTTTCGAAACGATAGATTCTTTTACTTATATTTAGAATTTCTGTTCATTCCTATCAGTGTTATTTTTTTAATTATGTACATTAATAAATCGAATGTATCAGGATGTTTTATGTGATATAGGGGCTAGGTTCAATTATTTGTAGAGACTAAAGAGTTTAAAAATTGATGCTGGTCATCAACCTGACCGAGAAATAGTTACTTATCCCTAAACTAATTGAAAAATTCATGTACCTACAAAAAAGCCCGATCAGTCATACTCACAGAATTCCTCCTACTCTGCAAGAACATGCGCTTCAACAGTATCCAGAATTGGGTCAAAAACGTGGTCGGAAACTCCATTCTCTGCAACTGCTCTTTTGCGACGTGTTCTACGAAAATCCTTTGAATGGACTCGTCTGAATGTAAAACCGGTTTGCTGAAACAGAAAAGGGGCTTATACCGTGTTGCGATGTATGTAGATTGATACGTAAGGGCAGGTTTTAAAAGGCTGATAGATGTCGAGTTAGTTACAATTTTATGTGTCGTTTTTTCAGATATCTTTATATGTTTTAATGGTTATAATCGAAACTTTGAATACTCAAATATTAACGAAATATTAGTTAATAATAATTAATTATTCATAGGTATTAGTTAAGTTTAGATAATTAATTAGCTTGTTATTATGCGTATACTATAATTAGGTACTAAATATTCGAAATATTTTCGACGATGAATTATAATGTAAAAAGCAATGGTCATAAAATAATAATGATAACATAATATGGCAGGCCGCAGGTCCACACAGTGCGGAAAAAAAGGAAAATGGCAACACAGATGACAGAGGTTTTTTTCGGCTGTACCTACTACGTCTCATAGAAAGCTGCTTTGCGCAGCAATTATTTTGCGAAACTGTTCGCTCTGTGTGGATCCGCATATTGAATCAACTTCAGCTAATCACGATATATGAGATAAATTAAACTGAGAACTTTTTACTTCACTATTTATGGTAATACATCTAAATAACTCACCGTCCGCCTCTAGCGGTAATTCTGTCCAACCTCCTACAAAGTTTCCCATTATGGCACAATTCCGCCATCTTTGCTGCCACTTCCCTGTCATTGCAAAGGGTCTCTAGCACGAAGTCCGCGGGATTGTGTGTGGTGGGACACACATGACCGACCTCCGCTAGATACGGGACTAGCATTGACGAGGCCCCCTGCAATGGGGATTATTTATTTACGAAAAAGATAAGAGTAATTCTATACAAATTAATAAAACTAACAAATGTTGTACAAAAGGTCTTAAGAAACATTCGCTAGGTCATCATAATTGCAAAAAATTTCATCATAATCTATTCAGAACTAGATAAACGTAAGATCTTAGATCAATGAACGATAATATCATAATGATTTCCAAAGCCACAAACAAGATTACTACTAATATCTATTGATAAGGAAATAGTTTATGAAAATAAACTTAAAAATGGCTTCTTAGGGGACGTCCCCTGTCAGCAAAAGAGTCAGGTGTCATGCTGGAATTATACCTAGCAAGTGGGTTATTATAGAGATCACGTATTTTCGTAGAATTAGTTAAATCATTATTAACTTTGATATCAAGTAAGTAAAATAAATGAAGGGCAAAAGAATTAATTTCGTTACCACGTAATTCCTGTTTCGAAAGTTCAATGAAACAGTGACCGTTGGATAAAGCACCAAAGATGGACCTAATCTTTGTTTAATCGTTCGCATGCGAGCTTCGAGGCGAATCACTAAGTTTATCTCTTAAGTTTCACCAGCAAACATCCTTTCTTGTTTACTAGCTGAAAATCTAGTCGACTAAATGTATGGCCACAAGAAAAGTAAGACATTGCTATATAGATTGCATAATGATGGTTTCTCGGAGGCAGTATATTTTCCAATACAAAACTATTTCAGTTTGCAATTTAAAAAACGCTTTTGGAAAAAAAAAGTAAGCTGTGAAACTTTTATGAATTTCAGGTGTGGGATTCTTAAAATATTAAAAGACTTACACACAATAGATTGCAAATTAAAGAATTCGTAAGTCCTTAATTTATTCTTTTTCTGTTGAAAAAATTAACAAATAATAATTATTGATATCGCCATTTTCATAACCAAAGCTAAAGTACACATCCGTTCTGGTCCAGTATTTATCGTCTGTGGAATTAATGACGGGATCCACACGGGATCAAAGCAGTGTAATTTGCGTATCTGTCAGTTTTGCAGACACAAAGCCATGTTAAGATTCCGCAGATCTGGCATCTTCAGACAATCTTCATCCGCGTGCTTTTGCTTTGTGCATTTATATTATTATATAGAAAATTTATTATTGGAATATTGTATAGATGTAATAATTCCTCGAATGGGTATAGATTATTCATAAAGTGCATTTGCTATGAAAATATCGATATATGTAGTAAAAATCATTTTACTATGGTATCGATCTTGGAGAGAAAAAGAGTGAATAGGGAAAACACTAGACGACGAACATTACATGTTTTTATTACTTATTCCCGGATCAAAATTGGCATCTAATACCAACATCAAACTGTCACTTTGGAAGTTTGAGCTTCATTACCAAATTATTTGGCGCAGGTTAAAACTTTTTGATGAGCACATCCGGTACTGCAAACTTTGTTTAATTAGTACGGCCGGTTATAATCAACGGGCTTTCGGTGTCATAAACTACGTTTTATGTTGTATACATATAAATTAAGACGTGATCAGTTAAGATTGTTGGAAGTTTGATGAAAGAATTGCTGCGTTTGATTTAAGTGCTTCGAGCGAGAGTCAGTGTTTGATTTTACGTCTACAATATATTATTGTGTTTTATTTACAGAAAAATACGTATTATGTAAACAATATCAATTTTTACGATATCTTTTATACAAAATTAACAATTTATTTTTTAACCGACTTCAGAAAAAAGGAGGAGGTTATCAATTCGGCTGGTATATTTTTTTTACTTTTATCCACTATCGTATGAACATTTCCTTTCCAGTCAGGTTGCCTGGTAGAGATTACAATAAAACCCCCACTTGTACAAATTATGCCACTACATCATCAAGGTTCACCTTCACTAAGTTTGTACAATAAATTAATACACACATCAATATAAACAATAACAATATATTACAATACAATACCTGATAGCAACATAATCCCCTAGACAGCACATACACACGGTCAAACAACGAGAACAAAGACGCGGAGGGTTGGTGTATCGTGCATATGATGCTGCGGCCTTGGCGGGACAGGAGACGTAATAGTACCACTAGCTGACGGATTGATACTATGTCTAGGCCTCTAGAAAGAGAGATAGGTTCTTATTATAATATGAAAAATGAACGTTACTAGGTATACTAATCCAAGCGGACACATATCCAACAAACCAAGTAGTAGCCGTGTAATTGATACAACATTCATGTTTGAAAGTACTGAAAACTGAATTTGGCGATTTCCAAAAATCTGCTTGCACACTCGGGAATTGAACCGACTAAATACTGTTAAATTTACTCCTTGTTTTATTGTATAGAACGTGCGTGTCTTGTTCTCTAACAAACTGCTTAGTGCTTAGCCATAACATAGGTACCTACAAGGTATAGTTTATTAGATATTCTCATCACTAAGTACCTAGTCAATATTGTATTGAAAGCGCTCTGGAACCAAATGAAAAGCATCGTAGATTCAGTGAGGCGTAAATCGCAAAGTCACTGCGTCCTTCCAAGAATTTCTTTTTTGATCTTTGTATTGACAAAAGGGTATCCTATTTTAAAGGAGTGGTAAGTGAATTCGACATTTTGCAGTGTGTATTGGGAAAGCTGTTTTTCTGTACATTTGTGTTGGACTAGGTACTGTATTTGTGTTGTGTGTGATTTAAAAGTATTGCTTGAAACTAGGCACTAGAATAATTTTGAAAACTTTTATTACATATTCAATTTTACACCACCCTTTTATTACTAGACAGTAGACAATAATAACCTTATAATATTATACCTTATTCCACGTACAACGTAGACGAGATTTAGGTACCTATCAAGCTAACTTACCTATTTGTCAATTTAAGTTTATATTATTATAAAATTTTTAAAAGCAAAACGACTCACAGAACCCGCATCATTATTTAGATAAGACTACTAGCCTATTAGAATCAGCATCATCCCGGCAAGTGGTTCCAAGCGTAAATCTAAATAGACTATCACTAAAAACGTTTCAATTTTCCAAACACGCACCGGCTTTATGTGCAATAAAACGTAACGGCGATTGTGATTAAGTCAATTACATCTTATTGTGTACATGTTACTTGCTGTAATTCGATGAGAGACCTATGGGCGTCACGTTCGGTCTTACACTAATTGCTAGTTATCCGCATTCAGCTTTGAAAGCTCTGCTATAAAAACGTAGGTATATTTAGCAGTATTAACCCTTAAAGCTTTTCTGTCACTTTTTTAGTACATGTACTTATTGCCGTGTAAATCTTGAACGTTCCAAAAAATCTAGAAAATTGACTACGTTGGAGAAAGAACGATAACAATTCTTTATTTTTCTCCTACATGCCAATTATAGAGAACATTTGATTAGTGTGCTAAGTGACTGTTGAATTTAGGGATTCCCGGAATTAGTGATGGTTTGTGTTTCTGGTCAATAATAGCTTTAATGAAATAGTTTCCGTATTTGATTTCTATTGATTTAACTTTCAGGTGAGATAAACTGTTGTTTTTGCTCTAAAGATTATGAAATATTCAAATAATTCTATGACAAAACATCTGAAATATAGCTGGTCCGTTTTTTGGGACAGTGCCGTAGATACAGGTAACTAAGAACCATTTGGCATGTCCCAAGAAACGGACGGTGCCATGATTCGTACTTTAATAAAATATCACTTTTATGGGATTTCCTAGCTTTAGAGTAATTTATTTTATGTAGAATTATTTTTAATTGAGTTCAAAATGACGAATATAATCTAAAATCAGTTAAATCCCTTGGGTCTACAAAATAGAACCGGGAGTTCCTCGACCCATGCCACGTGGTAACTACATGCATTTCGTCTAAATGTCCTAATCATCGGCCAAATATCACTTTACATTTATAAAAAACCATTATTATTTGTATTCAATGAAACTAAAGGTTGCTTGACACGAAATAATAAATATTATTTAACATTCCACACAACTAAATAGTGTGATTGAGCTCGAGAGGGCTCAATTATCATTTGTTAAGTATTTAGTTAAAATTGAAGATTTTTTTGTTATAATAGATAGTGAAAATACTGTGATACAATAAAACAATAAAATGCTATTTGAAATTGTTTTCAATTGTGTTATATTATGTGAATATTTATTTTTTTCATTCTTATTTTATGAGCTGTATGACAGCGTTGTCCGTTTTTTGAGACAGCAATGAAGATGGGGTTCTTGGCAAAGGCCGTTTTAACGGACATCCTGAAAAACCTACTTACAGAAAATTTGTTTTATTTTTTTCTCTACTATAGTATTTTTTAATCAATAACTATCACTAAAATCAATTCAGGTCATATCTGGGTACATTATTTCAGGGCTTGCCGTGTTAAGGGTTAAGAACACTTTATTTTTATTTTATTTAAGTATAGAACACATACAAATTAACTAGAAGGACACTAATGTGATTCGGAATACATTAATAATTGTAACTCGTTAAGATTACAATCTCTTGAAAAGTGTGTGAGAAAGCAGACTTTACATTAAAATTTGAATAATATAACGTGTATGTATATATTCTTCTTACTTCATTTGCACCATTTTATCCCGTACATAAATATAATTAATTATAAGGATGTAAAATAATCCTGTGAGCTTATTAAAGGCTACTTACTATAACATATAGGTCTGTTTTCGAAATCATCTCTACATCCGTACGAAAGTTTTGACTTCATTACAAAAATATTTTCACATATTCACAATATTGCAGTTTTTCCACACAAGGTTTTACTCACGTGGTAGGTTCATCCAGGAATATAATCGGCGGGTTGTTGACAAGCTCCAGTGCGACTGAGAGCCTCTTCGACTGTCCCCCGGAGAGGTTTTGTGACATTGTATCTCGGTGCTGCCATAGACCAATCGTTTGTAGGATTTCTTCCACCTGAAAAGAATACGTCTTAGTTCATAGATTCTTTTCATTCTAGGCCTAGTAATTGTAAATTGTAAGGTCTATTCTGAACTGAGGATATATTGTATTTTCTAGTGTTTGATTTTTCGCGAGTACATTTAGAAATTTTTTACGGTTTTTAAACGCGATTTATTCCCCGTGACCACGCTCGTTGTAAAGTTTTCGAAACGTGATGATATTATATTGATCTTTGTTATAGAAAGAAAATGACTGAGTATAATAACGTTTCATTCCAACATATTATGCGCTTCTGTAGTAAATCTTTTAATGGGTAGTCTGTCTACAATTTAATATTAATTATAATCTGTGTCGACTGTCGTATAATAAGCGCCTAATAATAATTTATAGCGTTTTCATCCTGTACTCATAATACTCAATACTCAATATTGACCATTCTGTCTGTACATCTGTTATCGTTAATAGCTTTCATATTTTATGTTTAAAAAAAGCATTGTTTGTTTATGTTTTAGAAATACTTAGCTTTACCATTAAAATTGCTATTTATTCATATTGTTTAAAAATGTATAGGTAAATAATTCATTATTCAAATAGTTACTTTTGCCATAAATAATGATTATTACAACTCTATTATTATCTTCTATGCATTTAAACAATCTCAATTAGTGTTATTCTACGAACACATTTATTATCTATACAGGAATCATTTATTAAAATAATTGTATATCATTCACTTGTAGTGTCCCATTTATAAACGTTTAAACTTTGCAAACATTATTATGGCCAAATTAAATATTATTTTGGAATATTATTGGTCCTTGTAGGTATATTATAATTATGTTGACCAAGGACTAATAACTAAAAATATGTTCATGTTTTGTTGACATCAATTTGAACTCTTCTGTTGACTTATTTATATAGATTAATTAAATAAGTAAAAAATTGATTAATTTCAGATGATATTATTCGAGTATAACCAATTAATAAGTTTCGTCTCAAATATTTTGTATAAAAAAAAAAACAAGAAAACATTCCGAATTTCGTTTCTATCGGTAGGTATATTAACGTAGACTTTCTAGATAGACATAAGAATAACCAGCAGATTAAAGTAGAAATAGTAAGTACTGAATATAATTGATACATGTATACCTTTAATACAATCTTAAAACAATAATAAAATTGTAGTGTTTGTTTACTCGATTTTTAGAATTTAAATAAGAAATTGTTTTACCCCCTAAGAAAAGTTTCTTAATCCGGTCTTCTCCGACCGGATAGAACTCCCACTGTTTTTTAATGACTTATAGGTAGTTACTTTGTCTTCCCTTTCCAACTGATTAAAGACATTATAAGCTCCTACTTATTTGCCTCTCTTCGATCAACAGGTTTAAAAACATGCAAAGAATGTTAAAAGTTAATTTGTTTACGATTATTGCATTGTATGCATATTATCATATTAATATTTATGTAGGCATGCCAGTTAATGATTGATTGTATAGCCATAATTCTCCAGAAGCGGTATTAAATCTATACATATAATAAATCTGTAGAAGGGTCAATTCTGTACATTGAAAATATTGAAAAAATAAATAGCAGGGGGTGTTACTGGATCGATACCAAACCCAAATATGTGATTAAATTTTTGTCTGTCTGTCTGTCTGTCTGTCTGTCTGTCTGTATGTGAAGGCATCACATGAAAACTAGCGGTTCGATTTCGATGAAACTTGGTATAATTATACCTTATTATCCTGGGCGTAAAATAGGATACTTTTTATCCTGGAAAAATACGTAGAAAAAAAATCTTAATTTTTCAGTTTTATCCATAGACGTTGTTCCGTAGAACCGCGCAACACACGTTGCGTATTATTATAGGCCTAGCCGTATTTGGGAATTGGGTCCAATAGATATTTATAAGATGTTATTGTCAGAGGTACTCAAAATGGATAAATAAACCATCCACGCGAAGACCGACATCCGCTCGGACGGAGTCGCGGGCGGAAGCTAGTGGGTAAATAAAACAAATCAACGTTCATGACATGAATTGAGTTCCGACCTCGACCGGGATACAGGTTCATTGTGGGAAATACAATTATATTAAAATAGCATTCCATAGAAACTCATGTGAAAAATAAATGAGGAAGTAATATGAAATTAAATTTTGTATCTACCTACATCTTAAAATAGATTTTGTTCATGGTTCACAAACTCACATCTATTTTTAAACAACTGTAATTTCGTGTTAATAATAAAGTCTTTACATCTAATAAGAAAAAAAATAATAAGGTTATCAGCACATATATTTTGTTCCCACTGTTACGAACGATGTTGTTTGCATAGGTAGGCAAATATCACATATTGTCGAACTTTTTTGATAGGTTCTTGACAAGCCTTCGTGGTGCACAAAATTTTCCATTTTTATGATATAAATCGAGACTGATCTACTACCTTATCCATCTCTACGTAATAAACAGAGGTCTCAGAAACCGAGGGGCATTTACATTAGTTCAGGAAAGTTGTACATGAATAAAACCTGCGAAATGCATGTTTCCTTACCCGGTATCACGTTTATATTTCATATTCACGTTTAAAGTTAAATAGGATATAATCCTTGTTTCCAAAGTTATAACTAACTCGCTAAAGTTTATACAGGGTGATTGAGAGATGGGTGCAAAGCTTAAAGGCGAAGGATTAATATCAATAATTATTTAGATATCCAAGTAAATGATACCTTAAAATAAAGAGGAATAATTAAGTATGTTTTCAAAAAGGTTTGAACGAAGCAAGCAATCACTCGGTTTTTTTAAATGAGGCCTGAAAATGATATTCTTGATTCTTTTTTTATTTTTTCATTAAGTTCAAACTATGTATTAAAAAAAATCCTTATGATACAGAGGGTCAAATCTTATTTTGCGGGATTGCTCACACATTCTATTAATAAAATAAAATAAATAAAAACTTAATTATCATTTGATTTAATAAGTAAAATAATTGCTATTTTTTGTAAAAAAGACATAAAAATAATAAAAAAAAACCAGTCAGACTTCGTCTACTAGACAAGCATGGCTTAAAAGGTTCTAAATTGTCCTTACTAGCTTCGCATTAAAGCTTTGCTCCCATCTCCCAATCACCCTGTATTAATCCCTTAAATATAATATAAAGTAAGGGTAGTAGTAAGGGTAGTTAGGCAGTATTATTAATTATATTGTAAAATTAATTTAAAGATTTTTTGTTAAGTCTATTTCCGTCATGGCTTTAAGAACTATTTCCTTCCTTAATTATATTTTTCTTTATAACCTCATTCCTTTGTTGATGTAGGTAGGTACCTAATTAAATATGGATAGGTATCCATATTTAATTATTCGTTTTTATAATTATTGAGATTAATACCTCTTCTAAAGAATTATTATAATAAATGTCACAATCTCCTATGTAGTTTCCCTTAATTGAAAGACATAACAGAATAATTACCTATGTCATATATTATTAAATTGCAAGTGCAGTAAAAATAAATACATCTCGAAATAACCTTTATTTTTGACGATTTCAAAATCACGGTCAACTTTATTGAAGTTTACTAGACATCATTAAAATCAAGTTGCTTCTTGACTGACGAATCATTAAGGGCAAAGGCAATTATTCATTACATTAACTAAGTTGACCTTATACGGAAATTTGATTATGCTATATTAAGGTAGAATGGGAAAAAATCAAATGATTCTTTGAATATTTAACATTGACCTACATTGGGAAGGTTAGATTTGTTTATAATCTGTCGGTTTTAATTTATGTTGTTGTTGAATTAATACAAAACTTAAAAACTAACTGGGTAATTTTGTTTACTAATAGATATTGTATTCCGGTTTGATATATTATTTCTGAGAACAAGAGTATGAGAGTCGCAAGAAGCAACAGAAAGAACATGCTCCTTTTTTATTATTTTATTTCCTTGCTCGTATTAATTTGAATGAAAATTTATGCGAAAGCTCGTAAGAAAATACAGCTCTACGACAGAAATCTTCGGAGTGTACCTAACATTAGTTGCTAAAAAGAAATAGAAATGCAAAACAAAATAATAGCATCTACATATTGTAAACTTCGCCAAGTTTAGTTTTGGTAAGTATTAAATAACAAGTATTTAGTTCACACGATATTTTTAGGTAAATTAATCTAAACATATAATATTTAGAGAACATCGTATTTACAAACAGTCTCCGACTTCAGCTCTATAATAACATAGATAAATTAATTTATTAAGTAAATTTTAATTATAATATTTTAATGATTTTATTTAGATATCTAATTACAAGTCTGCTTGTATGTAAAAAAGATGGATATATTACTACCACTAATATGAAGACCTCGGATATGCACAAATCCAAGTCACATTTACAATGCATTCATTGCAAGCTTAGTTATGGATTAAACCATTGTTCTTTCATATGTGCAATCTGTAGCAGTCACACAGTAATCTGCTACATTGTTGTCTATGTATTTGTAATTAGATCTGAAGATCTAATGCGGCTTATAATCAAATATTAGTTGAATAGATCAGTGTTAATGAGCCGATAGGATTATTAGGCATAATAACCTGAAACATTTCATACAAATTATTTAAATTCGACATTCTTGTTACAGAAGGCTTCCCTAAATTTCAACATAGAAAACAGATTATTTTCTAATTTGATTCACTCAGTTTTGAATTTGTTTTATGTTGACGGGGAATTATAACAGCTTCATTTCCTTTGAGTCCCCTTTTCAATACCCCCTTTTATTAAAAAAAAATTGGTTGTCTGTAAAGTCGGTTCACTGACGATAGTTGAACGTGACAACGTCCGATTGTGCTTCTTTGTCGCTCGTTCCGCGCTCTCGCTCGCACTTCAAGCCTTACATAGAACCACAGATAGAACGCCTCAGATGAGTCAGAGCGAGGTAACGCCGCATGAGTCATGTTTTTTCGTGCGTGCATCTATCGAATTATAAGACGTTGTCACGTCAAAAAAATATATATTTAACAAGCTTACAATTAAGTCCTTCTCAGCATCACCAAGCTCTCTTCCCAACTTGAGATCGGCTGCTATTTTCATGGACTCCTGCACCGTGAGTCGTGGCTGCAACAAGTCATCTTGCATGATGTAGCTGCTTAGCTTCTTGAATACTCGCATCTCACGGGCTTGGCCGTTCACTGATATTCTTCCGTTTACACCGTTTGATCTAAACACGTATAAAGGTAATAAAAGGACGTACGTATAAATGTGTATTTATTATCTTTTTATCATTTTCTTAAATAAAAACATGATTATGTTTTAAAAAAAACTAAACCGCATTTATATTATATCGTAAGAACAAGACAAAATTTAAATGAGACGAACCGAAAGGCTTTCAAATAATAGAGTGAATTAACAAATTTGGTTCATTTAATTCTGTCGAATATTCTGAGTTCTGAGACTAACAAATAAACATATCTTTTAATACAGTAATTTGATACATTTTAAAGATCCATCTGCAAATATCAAGACTTCACCTCAGTGAACCATGCAGTGCGCCCGCAAGCTGTAATTCAAAAGCTCTTTGATAAAATGTAAGTAATATGATCAAATATGCACATACGTGTATCCAGCCAGGATGTTCAGTAGGGTGGACTTGCCGGCCCCGGACGGGCCGAGAATGCAAGTCAACTCGCCAGACCGAAATTCACCTGAAACGTTGTGCAGAATCCGCCGCTCCCCTGCAAACAGTATGGATATTAAAATGAATGTAGGCTTGTAAAATGGTATATAATGGATTGAATCTGTAGTTTGAAGTAAATGTAGTGAGATGGGCATGAAATTTTACAAAATAGATGTAAAGCGTCATGCATTTTCAAATCAAGGTTTTCAACATCAAAAAAATCAGTATTTTAAATTACTGATTTAGCATACTGATAAACTGATATAGAATAGCTTTAATCAATGCAAAAGTAAGTAATCAACACTTATTTATAAACAATTTATTTTTTCTCAATAAATATTTTTAAACCTTATATATTTCAATTACTTAGTATACCATGAAAATTAAATACACATTATAAAATTACCATGAAACCATCAATTTATTAAAAAATGTAAACTTTCGCAATATTTATATTACTTGTAGTGAAATAACTCGGTACACCACAAGAAAACTGTTTACGTATCTGATACGGAAGAGCGAGCTTCGGAAATATTCAATGACTGCTAATGCAGTGCAAACTATAATATTTGCTTAACTACGATTGGCAAATATTTATGAAGTGGAGTGTTAACAATGCGTTACGATAAAAGCATATGTGAGTGCAACGCCGCCATTTCAGTAGCCGGTTGTTACAGATGTTTTCATGGTTTTATTATTATATTTTCTAGACGTAATAGGAACGTTATAGAAATATATTTTTTTTTCTCGTTACTACTGTAACTTGTCTATATAACATAATTTAATGTTAACTATCGTCTGGACTTTGAAGCTCTTTGACATACGATTACCTATGTATTTAGAATCATCTATATTCTTGAAATAAAAGCCAGCATAGCTTAGTTTTCATCTAAGAGATAGAACTTAAGGCGAACATTAAGTTGTAAAATGGTAATAAATTTATTTGACGCCTTAAATTTATAGCATTATGTTTAAAGAAAATAAATCACAAAGGATTAACCAATTAAACAATAAGCATTACGCTGTTTATTCCATTATTTTCCATAATTCATTATTAGATTTGTTGGATATATCTACTAATTAAAAGATTTTCCCTCTCGATACTCTTGCGTAAGGTAATAAGCAGTTATAAAATAACAATTTCTTATGTTGTTACTTTGTGTCATTAAATTTGACGTTTCGTTACGCTAGTGGTCGTAATGACCTATTATTATTGTACATTTTTCCGGCTTTGGGAGGATGTGACATTTTCCACGTATTTTATAAAACTGCGATTTCTGTGAGGAAGGTTTTTTTATAATTTTGTTGTCAAATTTATGAGGTGTTCTTGATCGATGCAGATGATGAGAAAGTATGAATCATTTAATTTGTGATTAATCTATGTATGATCAAATAATTTATTTGAAAAAGCTTCGTATAACGGATAAGCTAAGCTAATAAATAACAGTAGGTAATAAATATTATTAATTGTGTATTAAAACTGAAATTATGGAAATAATAATAATAAAACTTCGACGGATTTGCGTAGTTCAATTGCATTTATCTTTCTCAAGAAGTCACATCAATAATGTAAGTATAGGTATTGCATAAATAATTATTTTTTGCATTAAAATTCGGAACACTATTTTTCAAACAAGAAACTCTGGTATTATCGCGGATATTATGTTTCTTCCTAATTTAATTCGTAATGACTTTCATTTCTTTAATGATAATTAGGTACGAACTTTAACCTTTTCCCGGAGAAAAGATCAGTTTAAATTATTTTAATAGCTAACGTAAGTACAGTGGTTAACGGCCAACTAATAATAATAATTTATTTGTTGTGTACAATTATTTCGACATGAAAATTTGATGTTGTAAACATAATCCTGTCCGACTACATTTGTTGTGAAGTTAGCGCAAGATTATAAGCGGAAGCGGTAGTGGTGTTTATTTTAAATATTAAGGAAGTTAAGGCGGTCCACTTGGTGAAGCTGATAATGAAATTATTACCAACAGACTAGCTTTAGTCTTTTTACTACATTAAAGTTGATTTTCTTACGCAATTTGTCTAAGAAAATTAAAGAACGTAATTTTATTAACAATTTAGTATATTTATTCAGCCGACTCTGATATTTTCCCACGTATTATAATTTAAGCATATTATAAGTAATAAAAAAAATAACTTAATATATTATGCATTCGCATATTACTAAGAACAGCTAGACTAATAATAATTAAAATTAGTTAAGAGCGCTCTAGAATTTGACTTACGTAGGTAGGTATTAAATTCGACTGCACTTGTGAGGAACCAGTCTTGGGTGACGAAAATATAAGTGAATTAATATTTAAAACCGGTCGACTAATATTCAATAAAACAAAATATTTAAGAAATCTAAATTCGATACGCAATGTAAACAAACAACTCTCACGATACAAGTACTGTACAAGCATATGGAAGAACCGAAGAAATGATATATTTAATATTTTTCAATCAGGTGATTAGATACTCACACAAAACTCATATTCCCAATTTTATGATTGCATTATTTTTCAGAATAATGTGGGTTTTTTTTAAGTAATTTTGCAAGACCAAGGAAAATTAATAACATATCAATTAAATTCATTTGCCCATTAACGAAGATGGAAACATATATTGCACAATCAAATTGATTACAATTTTAATAGCGTCATAATAGACTGTTAAGTGTTAAATTAGTAAGACTACCTTTAAAATAAGTTTATATTTATGAGAGTATCATGAGTGTATCTAATCCAACTAAATAAGAAATAATGTAGACTTTGACAATACAGTAATGACTCTAATGAGGTCGAGGACTGTAGCAACATCCGTTCTAAGGATTTGAAATTATACGCAAAACATTGCATTTATAAAACATTAAGTAGAAGCCTTTTTTCTGCACTTGCCCTCCGTGAATAAAGATTTCATCATCTCTTCTTTTAACATGAGATGTCGATTGTCGAGCAGTATTTCCGGCTTTGTAAAGGACGATAGAGAAATATACATAAACCACTTCAACGAAATTTTAATGAAAGTAGCTTTTAAATTTTTATATGGACTACAGACTGTGAACATATCCTTATTTATAACTACTTATACTATCATACCTTATAATACGAAGAAAATTAATCTACCTGCATGTACACAATATAAATTTCCCCTGAAACAACCTATAGCAAATAAAAATTGTTCGAAGAAATGAAACGCTCCTGGAAATAACTGGAATTAATATTTATGATAATATTATAAAATATTGTTTAATAATATAAGTATACCCTACTTTCCCTATGATTGATATTTAGCAATTATCAACTTCAAGGAATAATAGGTACCTACTGCATAATACGATATTCCTTACCCCCATATTTACAAAAGTCGTTTAAACCTAGCAATAACCTGAAATAATAATTAATATATTAAATTTAATGTTTAACAAAAGGTGTCAATTGCATACTTGATATTTGAATATAATTCTCAGTAACATAGGATTTAATATTTCATAATATGGAATTTCAAACTAACAGGATTTTACTATAAATCCTTTGAATTTGTAGAATAACATTAATTTGTAAAGATGTGATAAAGATGTGAGCGATCGAAGTAATATATTGATATTACTTCGTTCGCTCATAGTAGGTATTTGATCTAAGATATATTATAAGCACTTTGCCTGCGGCTTTGCTTGCGTCATAGTTGAGTAATGTCCCATTGCCGCACGGTAGAATTGATCGTGTCTCCATCACCAGGCAACCATGATGGAAATCATGTTTAACTGTCGCAGTTCAACGCATTATAATAGTCAAATTACACTGTCATTTGTCGTATGAAGACTAATTGCCTTTATGGTCTGTTGCGTTTGATAATTTACAAGCATTATTTTGTTTTTATCTGTAGTAATAATCTAATTTATGAAATACGCTAGGCATATTTTGTAATTATATATTGTTTATTCCTATTTTGATACAGCACCATTTACCGTAGAATTGCTCGTTGCAAATGTTAATGGAATGAGATGAACGTGTTTAATGTTTTGTCCTACATTATCAGTTTTTAACAATGGCAAAACCAATGACCACAAATATATAATTGTCATAAGTAGGTATATTCATTGAATGCTCCAGTTACCTACTTCTACATATTTGTGTAGGTGTAAGATACATATTATCTAGGTACGTACTAAAATGCTAAGAAGTTAGAAGTACTTTCCTCATAATTCAGTTTAACACCAGTAGGTACAGTAAATAACCAATTCGCGACTACCATTACTGTAGTTTACATTCCCATTCATTTGTGGCACTAATGCCGGAATTCAAAAGGCTCACACCGAATTCACATGGCCCGATATATTCAAACCCTTTGCGAGTCGGTAGCCACTAAAATATTCGGCGGAGCAGAATGACACAGCTATTTAAAATGTGTCCCAAAATGAAGGAAAGTAACAAGGGTTCCGACATACGTTACTCGAGATTGAATATCGCTGGAACCGGAGTGAAGACGCGAAAGGGTTTTATTGATTGCTTGCATCAAATCGTCGTGGAAATGGGATTGATCTTGTTGCGTACATGTACTGCCTGCTCGATATCAGGATATAAATGTGCGGTGCGATTTATTGAACTATAAATTACCGATAAACAACACCTTATATTATAATATGTATATACCTTATACAACCTTCTACGAGAATCACCCTATGCAGCAGTTTTTCCAGTTTATCGCGAACAGACAGACGCGGTAGAGAATGAAATAATAATAATATTTTTTTTAATTAAATGAATGTTTAAGTTAAACTGCATTTTGTTATTCTATACTATTACTTTTGAATTATTTACTATTTATAGGATTTTCTACTAAAATTTAAGTGAAAAAACTGTTACTGCCGATCAATGTCGAGTTGTTCATAAATTATGATTTAATTCCTGTCTAAAGAATAAAAATTACATTTGTATTACATTTGCACTTTGTTATTCTATACTATTACTTTTGAATTATTTACTATTTATAGGATTTTCTACTAAAATTAAAGTGAAAAAACTGTTACTGCCGATCAATGTCGATAATGTCTAAAGAATAACGAATAAAAGAAACAGAACTAACCGCATATTTTAAGACAAATATGAAATTATTTACATTAGTAACTTTCTTCGCCTAAAAGATGATGAAACAACTAGGAAACTATAATCGTTAATCATCCAATGACAAAGTATTAAGTTTTATTACATAAGTAGATAGATACACGAGTTACAAAGTTGCAATATACTTTCGAAAAGGGTAACATGTATAATATAAAATCGATATTGATTTATGGCTAAAATTCATTGGATATTATTCGATAAAGTTTTCATTCGCAATCTAATAACACGAAAACTTGGTGAAGAACGATTCATATCATAATATGAGTTATTTGTTAATCAATTAAAATTCAATTTAGATGCTAATAATAGATAAGAAAATAGGTATAATGTTTATTCTTTTATGTCCCAATATTTATGAACATGATTTTAACTGCTTACAGACACGACAATGGTTTCGTTTCCTGTGTTTAATGTAAAGAAGTTATTCTCTTGTTGGGTACATATTTACTTGACTATAATGCCAATAGAACTGACTAATGAAAAGAATTAAATTAATACGGGCAAATAGTTGATGAGATGAAAGGCAAGTAGATAAACTACAACTGAAAAATAAGAATATGAATGATATTTAAGATTACTGACCGCGTAATAACTTTGTAATGTAAACTCGGCGGGAGTTGGAACGATTTGTCAGGCCGGCGCGCGTGGAGACGCAGTTGAGGCTTATTCATAATTTATATTAATTGAAGCGAAACTTGAAACGAAACTTTTCAGTTAGGAGACAGTCGTTTAAAAGAACAATTTATGCCAACTGTGCGCGGTCGGAGGCAGTAAATATCGGGCGTCTACTGTATCTAAATTTAGGATCGTTTTAGGAAATA
The DNA here is from genome assembly GCF_905220415.1 of Colias croceus. NCBI lineage: Eukaryota > Metazoa > Arthropoda > Insecta > Lepidoptera > Pieridae > Colias > Colias croceus. The sequence goes on along the minus strand of NC_059544.1, from coordinate 3,252,080 downwards.
AAACCAGTGGTGCGAAATATTTTAAAATTTAAATAAAGTATTGGATTTTTACTTGGAAATAGGGGATAAAAAGGATGTTATATCTTTTTCTTAAAAGAATGTCTTTGTAAGAGGGTCTGTTATGAAAAATATTATTTGTATCCTTACTTCAGTCTTCAGGATAACTCTTATTTAAGGATTGCATTTAGAATAGGTATCGTAAACTGTTTTTGTGGGAATTTCAAAAGCTTTTTTAACAAAACGAATTTCTCTATAACCATATTGTCTCTGATGCAGTATAAATTGTAAAGCTAAATTGTGGTTAGCCTCACCCACATTTCAATTTTAAACCTGTCATGGCCAGTCACTGAAGATGACATGGCTTTTAAGCATCTTATATGGAACAGTATCTTAACGAACGTTATTTTCCATTATTACGTATTTACGTGTGTAGAACAACTATTTTTTTAAGCATGCTATTTGTATAATAAAATATGACTTATAATTTTTAACATAATTCATCAGTTTTATCGGCATAATGACATTGGCATATTTTCTTTTAACTTGTTGCAACTTCATCATAATTTAATAAATTTAAACTTCTACAAAATAACAGAAATTTCTTAACATTTTTGAATTATGTGTATTAAAAGTTATCTAAGTATAAAAATATTTTAACAACCATAAAGAGGAACATTTCCAACGATCGCTGTGACATTCGGGACTGTAGATAGGAGAGGGTAGTAAACGGATGGGATGGGTTGCGTACCAATTTATGGGTTGACATCCTTATAAAGTCATCCTTAGTCTTAGAGCTGATCTTTACCATTTTTTTGACAAAAATTCGTTCAAGAAACATTTCTATATTTGTTTCTCTGTATGAAAAAGCATGAGGACAAACTTGAACGAGGAAATAGGAATCGAATACGGAGCTGTAACGCAAAGCGTTCAACATCAATTTAGTAGAAAAAGGTTACTAAGTTTTTTAGTTTGTCACATCAACAAGATTATTTTCGTCCACAATGTTTTACTTTTAGAATGAAATAAATTGTTTATTTCTTAATTAACCAGCAAGTACGAATCTTTTATATTAAAATAATTAATATTCAAAGGAAAAATTCACAACACAGAAATAATTAAAATGTCTACATTGTTATAAACCTCACCATTGTCAAATATAAAATTCCAAAAAGGTAACCGAAATATACGAAAAGATAAGCAAATATGCCGAAAGGCCTAATTATCTGACTACGATCTAGCTGCTCTTGGGACAGATACGAAAGCTAAATCGGCACGTTCCTACTTTTCTCAGAAACTATCCTCTGCCTGGTACTTACGTGTTTTGAAACTAGTCCAGCTCTCGACGTACTTTTGTACGGTACATTCTACACTGCAGTAAATAAGGCACTAACTGGTTTGAAACAAAGCAGCAACGTAGCATTGTGCATAGTGACTGGAAATGCTCTTTCCGAAAACAAGGATATTGGTTCCGAATTTTAACTCGTGAATTCTTCCTTATTTTGGCTATTCAACCCGAGGGACTCTTATGAATAACGTAGTAAAGTCAAAGCATTACAGTATTTGTATCCTCGTACTTTATTTACATTACATTATTACCATCTGTAAGATAAACGTTTATTTTTATTTGAATACCTACTGCTCAGTGAAGTCAAACCATTATTTTTCCACGAAATGTCATTACGTACAAATTGATATTCAAGGATTTGCAAATAGGAACATCTCAATTTTCCCATTATTTTCTTGGCAAAATCCACATTCGAATGAACTTAATTGTGAGACGCTTTATCGATTTCTAGCTCATTCCTTACAAATGTTCGACGCGGCGCTCATTCAACATTCCGACTTTTGTAATCTAAATAATATTGTTGCCGATTGAAGGAAAGAATCACAAAAGAGATCAATCGCTGTGAACAAAATCAAGGGAATTACATTGTTTTTTTCGAAACTTCGTAAGTAAGACGCTTGCGATATTACAAATATCGAGAGGAAATTGGCGTTTCGCGGACTTCGCCTAACAAATTACTGTGATTTCCAGTCTCTGGCGTTTTGCACTTTCTTTCAGCGTTTGGTTGGAAGAAGTTTTTGTTATGTATTGCTACATTTGTAAGGAGTTATTGGATTTTCCTAGAAGTTATAAAACTACTTACTGATGGTTTCGGGATTTTCTACACATTTTATTTCATAAGATTTATGATTTATATCATCCATCAATAAAGTATCTACACATAATGTCCCATTTGGGGACACAAGTTTTCTCAGCAATATATTTTTAGAAGAGATATATTTCTTTAAGCATTGTTGATACTTCAATGTACAAATAACCCAAGAGCCCACGATGTATAGGAGACATATACAGAGAAACTTTCAACTTTTCTAAAATAAGGAATGTCTGGCCGTCGTGGGCTCTTGATCTAAAATGATTTTTGTCAATATGATTCCTGGAAGTTAAGTATTACCACGTATTACCATAGTTATTATGCTAGGTATTATTCATATTGATAAAGATGCTATAGTAGAGCCATTTTAATAGGCAACATTTGACAGTTCAACAAAATTCAACAACGTAACCTAGTAACGACGACATAGAATAACATGATATTTCGTTTTGTTAGAACTGCACATTTGCTTAACTTTTTTCAATTATGATTACATATTTATAATAATAATGACCGATACAAGTAATTTTAAGATTTCATTTTACTGATAAACCATACTAAACATAATAAACAATTTCTGAATTGAAGAACTGACGTCACTACAATTTTGTGTCAATAAACCTTTTTTCTTTTTAAATACCAGAGACGTTACTCTAAAAATCGAAATCTGACATATAGAATCGAATGCATTGATTACTTGTGAATAAAAATCATCATAAATTAATAAATTCGATTTACAAATGTTTCAAATCCCTATCGATTGATTCACCTTAATCGATGTTTTTAAGCAGGTTACCTCTCTTCGAAGATAAAATTAGAGAGAAAGATAGACGTCAAATGTTGCCTATTAAATTGGCTCGACTATAAACAATCCAACATACAAACTTTATCATTTATTATTTAGGGAGGAGGAAGATTAGTCGATATTCCTACTGAATCATAAATAAGTAGACCAACTTATTCCAATATAGTTTGATAGAATTAGTAAGAACTCGTATAATATTTATCGATGGTCTATCTAGTTTCTAGATATACTTGAAAATAAACCGGATATTTGTCTAGTTGCTTTTAAAAATTTAAAAACTATTCTGCAGTTCATATTCCTCTCTATTGATAGCGTTATCAATTACATATTCGTTTAGAACATTCACTTATTTTTATTTTTTAAAATGTAAAAAAAATCTTGATCTTTTAAACCTATAGGGTATAAAAGTGATGTTGAAGTTTTGTACTGATATAACTAACTATAGTTACTAAAAAATATCAAATTTTTGTACTAACATTTTTAACTGTGTCGGTTCACGGTTGGTCAGATTCTTAAGTTAAACAACAAATTATGAGCATGGAAATCTACATGCTTTCAATTTTTATAAGTAAAATATTTTGACATCAATTATTATGCTGCGATTATGATATAATATTCGATTATGTATTTTTAGCTGGTTTATGCGTCTGCCCCCCTAGACAAGTGGCTTTCTATTAGCGTAACGTTTGATAGAATAGATTATGAATGTATGAGATTGACGTAAGCTGTCGATACATTTATCTACAGCTTATGTCAATCTTATACATTCATAATCTATTCTATCAAACGTTACGCTAAACGAAAGTCACTTGTCTAACCCTTCAGGATCTGGTTATTAATGTGCATGTATAATTTCAATAACCTGTAATTTAAAGACTAGACAGAATTATGACAAATTCGAAACTGTATAAACTAGTATGCATAAAGATTTGATGTATCAGAACGATTTGTAAACTAATTCTAGTACCTATGGAAATGTATAAATGAATTTGTTAAACGAAATTAATGTCTATAAACAATAATTGTAGGTATAAGTACACATACCTTTTCATTTAATTGAGAATATCGTTCTAGAAGGAATTTAACCTTAATTAATAGATTCCAACGCGTTTTGATATGTCTAATCTAAAACAAATTGCAAAACTAATTTTCATTAAGGCCGTAGGCAGGCGCCTCCTTTTAACGATAAATTAGTATACTTTAACCTTTTCCTCGTACACAAAATCAAAGGGCTATAATTAAGCAGTGTTTTGAAGAAATAAATATAAATAAGCAACTTACCTTTATATTGTGTAACTGAAACATGTATGATAATGAAGAAGTTGTAATTATGAAGATTCTAGAAATAAGTGACGTACATTCTTAGCGTAGGTACATTATTTTTGATAAAATATGTATAATTATCGTGTGACGTGTCTAAGCAAAACTCACGATAATTATAAATAATGAAATGTAAAGATACCAGAAGGCATGTCTTGCTTTAACTGAATAACATTATCTTGAGGCTCTTTCACTAATTAAAATTAATAATGATACCTATATGAGATATATATTCAATATTGTGCTTACAATGTTTACGACCCTCTGAAGTCTTGTGACGTGTCGTATGACGTAACGTGTGAGCTTTGGTAAAATTCTGTTTTAGGTGCAGAGACGGTACTCAAATAGCGCCATCAAGCGTTATTGATTCCACAAAAGGCAAATTCAATATCAGCATGAAATTCAACACTTCGATATCCGCCCAAGGAAGACGTTAACAAAAAATGTCTTTGTCGAACGGAGAAAAGGAAAATATAAGTAATAATATTGATGTTTCAACGTCACGTCTGTCGAGAATGTCTCATTAAAGAACGAGGATCAAAAAAGGTTCAAGGTTGCAGACTTTTGTGATTTAGGCCCAGTTTCACCAAGCTCTGTTAGTTAGTTTAACACGTTGTTAACTCTTTTAACGGGACATCAATGTAAGAGAGTGTCCCACCATGACCTAATCGAGGTTTAGTTTCCTTAACACGGCATCATATTTAATTACTGGCATAGAGGCTCTTTAAATTTTTAACAAGCGATTAGAAAAAATGATTTGATGTTTTCTTGCTGTCAAGATGGACTCTGCATACTATTTTATTTTTGAAAATGAAGATGTGTTGGATGATTTGTATAATTTGGATTATATAGTGCGAACGCGACGGCCCAGAATTTATAAAGAGGTCGTCATTGTTTCGTAGAATATGATGATGTTGATTTTAGTACAAGATTTCGTTTATCAAAACAATCGGTTTTGGAAGTATTGCAATTAATTGAAGATAAACTCGAATAACCGTCGGATCTGTAAGTAAAACTATCTCGTGAGGTAATATTTATATTTATGTGCATAAAAGGGTTCCTTCCTACATACTGTATTATTTTCAATTAAACCATAATAATCCTGTGAGTCATGTCAAATCTAGTATTGAATACCAATATAGGTACTTCAAATGTAAACTTCACCACTACTCAGGTAAGGCTCAGGCCTCCTCATGATTATGAAATGTACCTACTTATCTTAATTTTAAATTCTGTTTTAGGAATCAATCAGTTTCACCTACAGACCAACTGCTTATTGTAGTGCAGTGTAGTGATGGCTCAGTGGTGAAAAACATTGTGAGGAAACCGACATTTAAGTTAGCACTACCAATCCCATGTCCCAGCAGTGAGAACGTATATGGGCTGACGATGATGATGATCCTAATTTAATTTAAATGTGACATTGTTATAGAAATATGTAATTTTTCATGTTAGTTACCTAAATAAATAAAACTTGTGTTTTTATAAAACATTTTTATTGTACCCTTAGATTGTACCTATCAACATCATTCAATAAATTGGTTATAACAACTAGATACTAGGTTATTACGAACAAGAATTTACTATTAATATACTGCTTTCTTTTATCTTTGTCTTTATTTTTCTTGTTAATTGCTCTTCTAGTATGAGATATCTCTCCACTTTCCTTGGGACTCCGAATTTTTTTTCGTAATTTCAACCAGATCCAGTTTACCTTCTACCAAGTGAAATTGAACCGCGATTTTTCTACAACATTATTGTATTTATTCAACTCAAAATAAAATTAAAATAACACAAGAAAAATCACAACAAAACAATCTCCAAATAACATCAAACATTTGTAACCATGGTAACGACCAAATCGTTTGAACATATATAAACCAGTAAACGTAAAAGTTACTACATGATTATTAAATTTTGTACTGTATCAGAACATCTCGATTTAGTCGAATTACCAAACATGACAGTTATTATACAACTAGAACAAATAGCCCTAATGTGCGAAACTATGGCATTGTCAACTATGACATTTTGTTTCGGGTGGTTTAAAATACGAATGAATGATTCGTGAGTCGCTCAGTTAAAGGTCGATTTGATAAACGGCTGTTAGATTTCCTTCTTGGGACCTGAAGAGTTGACAACGATGTTAAAATACATGTTTATTTTGAAGCTCGATTAATAAATCTCTGATTTAGAAAATATTGGTGAAATCGGGTCTTACTCTCGTTTATTAGTGTCTGACGGCTTTACTAACGTTTAGAGTAACGGTTGTGTATATATGTAGGTATATTATGATAATAATTGATGCGTCGATTGTGTTTGATATCAATATAGACGAAATTTTGGTTGTTTATTTATAGAGAATAATTTCAATAACGTCACAAGGCGGAAAAGGCTTTGATTCTAAGCCCAATAATTAAATAAACCATCATAACTTATATAATGTTTTACCTTTAGGACTCGACCCTTATAAAGGGGTTCAGATAAAAATAAACACAAATGGTTACCATGGCCATTCCACCGCAATAACTTCAACATACTTGTTGGTTTACCTTTGATTTTTTTTTAAGTTTTTGGAACTTTCAATAGTTGAACGTGATTATAAATAATAAAATATGTTCAATTAATTAATCTAAATGTGAAAGCTATACACAAAAATGTTTTATTTTATTAGATTAAAACATGGTCGTAATTCTTAAAAAATGTAGGATTTAGGGACTACAAGACAACTATTATATAATTTAAATAATTAAAATCGGAATAATTACCTAACACTTGAAGTATGAATGTTTGAACTTATACCAATTAAATTTACATCATAGGAAAAATTTTAGATACCACGATGAAAATATTGCATCATTAGATTAAAAATTAAAATCGATCTGACAGTTATAGCGAGCCCATTAATTAAACATACAAAATATTGCTGTAACTCAAAACATTTCATCACAATGTTTATTTAAAATCAGTTTTATATCCACGGTCAATGGCTTGATATGACCTCAAAAGTACAGGTAGGGTCCACGTGGCGACACTGACCTTACAACAATTGTAATAACTTACGGATTAATTTTGGTTTCATTTAAAAAGTTTTAAGGAACTTTTGTGCATCGATTGCATACTGATTGCAGATTGTTATTTTGTAAATATATTTATTTATTGGATACAGTATGATGTTATTGTTTTATTTAGTGGTTTTTGAACCGAAGATCGAACGATTAATTCGAGAAAGTACTAATAGATAGTTGTTTTTAACCTGTTTCTAAAACAATAATTTAGTTCCAAATTTCGTATACGTGAAATGAAACTATAACATTGTTTTGTTCCTGGTAAAATAATCTTCATTAAAAGGCTGGTCAGGTTGACAGTATTTGCTAATTATGTTAATTATTGATGCTCCATGCGATAACGGGACGATCACATTATACAAAACGGAAGAACTACCTATTCTTTTATAGTTTTTAACACTTAGATATAGATGTTATAAATCGTAATAAATTAATGCTATAAAATCGATCTATGTCCTTAACACTAATAAAACGTCACGTAAAAATTAATTCACCATCAATAGAACAATTTAATTAAAAATACGTATTGTAAAAACTTTAAATTATTATTATCACCATAGTAAAAGGTAACAAGTTAAATTCAGTTCGAGATATTTAAAAAATTGTCCTCATCTCTATAATATACTAGCTTACCGCCCGCGGCTTCGCCCGCTTTCTCTAAAACGGTTTGAGATTTAAACTATCCTATCTCTCAAGTTGGATCGAACTGCACATGGTGTGCGAATTTTATTATAATCGGTTAAGTGGTTTAGGAGTCCATTGAGGACAAACATTGTGACACGAGATTTATATATATTAAGATTTTATGTCTGTCTCTCTGTCAACTGACAGTTTATCACGCTTACTACTGGATAGAATTTTATTATTTTCATTTCTATGGGTAGGTATTTATTACTTTACAGTTAAATACAGTTGTTCACATGAAAATTACATTCACAATAATAATTAGCCGTAACATTGGATAAGGTTAAAATTAGAACGTCTGCCTGTAACGTATTTATTTTTATTGTATTCTAATAAGGGTGATCTAATGAATAAATTACAATAATTAAACATCGATTACATTTAATAATATGTACGAAAGGATCATTTGCCAAAACGTGATACTTATATAACGTCTATTTTAAATACTCACATGAATATTAAATGATTTTCACACGCATTTCAACAATCGAAGCAGTTTTTATTAACAAGCAAAAACGTGAATGGTAGATAAGAAGCACTAATAATATATTTTCCAAGAAATACATATTCGTATGATAAATAATAAGTGTGTATAGTCCATTGAAAAGTTACATTTGGGGTTGCGTTTTTTAGAGGACGCAATTTTATTTTATTTATGTAGAAAATTTAATTTGCAACAAATAATGCTAACAATTTTTTTTATCAGATAAATAGTTTAAGAGATATATCGTAAAAACCATTTCAACCGCTATTTTCAAGATGGCGGCCGTGGGACAAGGGTGGCGACCCCACAAACTTGGTTTTAGCTTCTCACTGACCCCCCCTACACATCAAAAACATAAAATTGCGTCCTCTAAAAAACGCAAGGTTAGGCCTAAAAAATGTAACATTTCAATGGACTAGTTATAAACGTAGTTATATTATGTTGATTTAACACTAGTAGATCTAGATTGTTCGACGTTAGAATCTACGTAGAGGGTGAATCTAAGGCGAATCTTCATTATTGGACTAAATCCACCTCACATATTTCAAAAACAATTTTAGACCACTTGTATGTAGTAATTATATTTAATTAATTATAAAGGAAGCGTACATTCTGTAGGTAATGATTAATTAATCATTAATGATTAATTTTTATTAAACTCTTTTATTGGATCACCAATTCACCAATTCACCAATTTTTCAAATCTATACATATAATAAATCTGTAGAAGGGTCAATTCTGTACATTGAAAATATTGAAAAAATAAATAGCAGGGGGTGTTACTGGATCGATACCAAACCCAAATATGTGATTAAAAAAATTTTTGTCTGTCTGTCTGTCTGTCTGTCTGTCTGTCTGTCTGTCTGTCTGTCTGTCTGTATGTGAAGGCATCACGTGAAAACTAGCGGTTCGATTTCGATGAAACTTGGTATAATTATACCTTATTATCCTGGGCGTAAAATAGGATACTTTTTATCCTGGAAAAATACGTAGAAAAAAATTAATCTTAATTTTTCAGTTTTATCCATAGACGTTGTTCCGTAGAACCGCGAACACACGCGGACGGAGTCGCGGGCGGAAGCTAGTTAAGGAATATGGGCGTAAATAACTAGTACGATATTAATATAAATTCCATGCAAACATTTCATAATTTTCAATTAAATTTTATATGAATTAAAATTTTAAATATTCAAAACACTTCAATGCAAATTTCCGCAAAATTCACGGAATCAAATTTGCGGAACCTCATACTTTAACCTTTAGTATTTATTTTGCATCCATGATATAAATTAACACAATCCTTACATATAGATTAAATAACTGACTTCATATATTTTTTTCCTTTATTTTTAATTCTATCAATAAACCTAGCGGATGCAGACGCACAGACGTGCGAGTGACAATCATTGCTTATTTATCAATAAAGGAATCTACAACACTAATAATATGTTTAAACAATATTATGACGATTCAGTGTGTCTAATAGTAATCTAGTTACTGTATAAATATGTGACTTTCAGTCACGAGATAGAGAAACACAGCTATTCATAGGGAAAAATATTACCATGTCGTTAAAGATGCCAAAACAATGTGACAAACGATAGAATATAAAGTGCATTATATAAGTGGATATCAATTTCAGCGAAATTTGATTTGGAACAATATAACAAAAGGAAATTTGTCGTTGGGAAGGAATTTATTCGTTTCGCGGATACGTTGGGAATACGGATATGGATCCCTGCGCTCGGATATGCTGTATTCCTTTGCACCGACAAACTGCCAAATTGCATAGCTATACTGGCAGTGTATATCGTAGAGGTGGGTTTACTAGATACGTCTCACAAATTTGACAATTTTCTGAGTAAAAATACCTTGTGAATAAGAGAACATAATATAAATCTCTCTGTATTCTGCTGACTGAGACTTTTTCTAGTTCTCCACTGGGAATGTAAGATATAATAAGCACTTTTCAAGAGTTTGAGTTTTTGCTGTTTACGAACCAATATTGAAGTGAATTATTGAAGAGAAACTTCTTTATTGGGGTTGGAAAAAAATTTAGTGTAACATTTTTCTGTCACGCGCCATCTTTTTCTTATCCCTACCACGCGTGATTCGACGTATAAAGTTGCATACCTAATTACCTACAGTAAATTTTTTTTGAAAAATAAGGTTCTAAAGAAGTTTCACTTCTTCCGTGTGTACTAGTACACGCACATATTTTTTTTTTCATTTTATTATAAAATAATAGTTTTCTGAGAATATATTTATAAATAATATTATATTACGAAATACGATTGTTATACACTGGTAGGCGTTGACAGTGCCTATTATACCTCTATATATGGAAATGAAGAGTTATAAATTGATGCTCATATTATGTGGATTTTAGATAATATCCTTATATGGCAAAGTTACTAAACAACTCATAGATTTATACATAATTCTGCTATATACTAAAACTAATTTTAACAGGCTTTTGTTATTGAGAATTAAAGTCTCTTCCAGTAAATATATATGAATCGTTTGTGCTTGCGGTACCGTGACTGGCAAAGCTACGTTTTATTAATTTTTCCATACCTAACGAGGTGCGAACACTGCAAGCGCAGTTCTTTACAGTTGTACATTGGATTCTGAATAATATCGAAACTCAAAGTAGTACTGGTAGTAGGTTGGTACTTGGCTTGAGTGTAGTGTTGCTTTTCATGTCAACTTAGCACGGTAATATGTTGGTACTTATTATTTATATATTTTCTTTGAATACCGGTATTATTTTATTCCAAGCGAAGACAAATCCAACAAACCAAAAATCATTAAAATCTGTTTAAAATAAGTTCGTGAGTTATAATGTGATTGAGATATGAGATATTCGTAGATTGTATTGACATTCGCACACAAATTCGTTATTTCTTTACAAATATTATTCATTGGATATAATCTACAAATAGAACAATGCTTATAAGTAGGTTCAGTTTACACATTTTATTTTGAATAATTTTGTACTAAAAAGAACTATAAAAGAAAAAGTAATAAATTATGTTATAATATTCTTCCAAGACTTCTCAGTTAGTACAAAAAAATTTAAACAGTTCAATTTGATTCTCCTAATTAAAAATAAAGAGAAACTGGGATTTGTTTTATAAAAAAGTACCCATAAATTTTATGTAAAACCAATTTAAATGGAATGGCTGATAAATAAAGTATTTCTTGAATATTCATAACATTTCTTGGGACAAGTATTCACGTAAATATTGCGTGGTTTCGTAAAAATGCTGGAATTTTTATGTAAATACAAATTTTATCTTGAATTTTAAAGCAATCGACATGTTTGTAACTTTGTAGGCTTTGTAACGTTTTCGTATAAGAATGATTAAAATTTAATTTGAAAACAGGAACTAAGATAGGAAATTTAAACTACTTAAATAATATCCGTGAAACTGCATTTTCGTTCCGTGTTCAATCGTTCGTTAAATCTATACATATAATAAATCTGTAGAAGGGTCAATTCTGTACATTGAAAATATTGAAAAAATAAATAGCAGGGGGTGTTACTGGATCGATACCAAACCCAAATATGTGTTTAAAAAAATTTTTGTCTGTCTGTCTGTCTGTCTGTCTGTCTGTATGTGAAGACATCACGTGAAAACTAACGGTTCGATTTGGATGAAACTTGGTATAGTTATACCTTATTATCCTGGGCGTAAAATAGGATACTTTTTATCCTGGAAAAATACGTAGAAAAAAAATTATCTTAATTTTTCAGTTTTATCCATAGACATTCTGTAGAACCGCGTACACACGTTGCGTATTATTAAAGGTCGAGCCGTATTTGGTCTTTATAATAGATATTTATAAGATGTCATTGTCAGAGTTACTCAAAATGGAGAAATAAACCATCCACGCGAAGACCGACATCCGCGCGGACGGAGTCGCGGGCGGAAGCTAGTCTATAATATAAAAATGAATCCCAAAATGTGTTGGTAAGCGCATAACTTGAGAACGGCGGAACCGATTTCGTTAATTTTTTTTAATTATATTCCTTGAAGTATGAGAATGGTTCTTATGTAGAGAAAACGTAAATATGTACCACTGGCGAAGCCGGCGCGGACTGCTAGTCTATAATATAAAAATGAATCGCAAAATGTGTTGGTAAGCGCATAACTCGAGAACGGCTGAACCGATTTCGATAATTCTTTTTTTATTATATTCCTTGAGAACGAGGATGGTTCTTATGGAGAGAAAACGTAAACATGTACCACGGGCGAAGCCGGGGCGAACCGCTAGTGAAATATAAAAATTGGCAACAACTGCAATGCTAATTAATGCTAAATCTGTTACAAGATTTTTGTTTATTTACAAAATAAGCTGCAGGTCCGCTAGTCTAAGAAATATATAATTTATATTTTAAATAAAAGTAAAAGAAAGAAGTGTAGCTACGACCCCTGGAAGGTCTTTATAAAAATGCAAACCCATTATTAAAATGGGATTAAGAAAAATAAATACATTTCCATTTGGTTTATTGTCAAATGTAAGCCGTAATACAAATATCTCATAACTGTATAAAGGGTCCCTTTTAACAAAGCCTGCGTTGATGTACGTCTCAATGTAAATCTTTGATCTCATTATTTACTTGGAATTTAGATCAAAAACGTTCTGCCTCGTCCTAATCCTATCAATCGGGAACGGAATTGAACAATATCGAAATGCTTTGATAGCACCGAGTTGATATCGAGTTCTATAGATACCTAGTGGGGAACTTCTGAGTAGGATTGTTAATTATTTCATTGGTTGGTATTTAACCCACAAATCAATAGATTTTCTATTGTGTCTGTGATTCCGGGGGCTGAGGCATTAAGTATGTTGGTTGCTTTAAATTGACACAAATTAATAAAGTAGGCATCAGTTCTTATGAACCTTTAGGGCTATCTTGGAAAGTTGGAAGCCCCTTTTGATGTTACGTCTTTGAACGGAAATAATTTCTCAAATCGGACCTGTAGTTACCAAGATTAGCGCGTCCAAACAAACAAACTCTTCAACTTTATAATATTAGTATAGAAGTATAGATTATAATGAATATTTGTATCGTTTTAACAAATAATTGGATATTCTACGAGTCTAAATTATATGACTCCGGGATAATTAAATTAGGAGTCTATGAAATTCGACACAAATGTATTCGACCTTCAGCCTGGAACAAAAGTCAAAGGTCGGATCAGTGGCGAGCTTACATTGATCTGTCAAAGAAGACAAAAAGCTAGTGATTAACGTTACCTTCACTTTAACAAAATGATAACAATAAAATAATAAAAAAATCTTAACAATATTATACCTATTACGAAACAATATTTTATGTGAATTTTATTTGTTTAAATCAATAACATGTTAATTCTATGAGTAGATAATTAATTTATATAATATATCAATACCCTCAAAATCTTAGCTGGTAAGTGGTAGCCCTCAAAATTTCAATGGGTAAGCCCGCTGAGAATTTTTACTACAAGTCTTTTGAGCCGGTTATTTTTTTTGCATAAAAAATATATTTTTGTAAAACCTGTGTTTTGGAAGCTGTGCTGCATTTCACGTATCTTCTGTTTAAATCAATTTTATTTAATGCCTGTCAAATTATGATATTAATTTCATAAATTAATGAATTTAAATCAAACTGATTAAATAAATGGGGATTTTCATTACTTATCTTGGAGTTTCCGAGTAATATCTTGAAATAATCGTAAATTTCGTTCGCGTGGGTATATCGACGAATCTTTTTTAGACAATAAGGAATACGGTTTCTGTGAGGGCAATATACGTGAGAGATATATTTTGGTAACGTTATATTTTTAGTATTGTGCATTTAATTAATAAATACACTAAAAGTGCACGCTAAAATAGGTACCTACGTAGCTATTAGTCAATTAGAGAAAGATTATTTTATTATATTTACGTTTATTTATAAAAAGAAAATTACAAATAAAATATTATAATTTTATTACGCATTTTTCTAGTATTAGAAGGGATATTTATTTCTCTTATATAGTATAAAAAAACCTTATATGGGTTCGTAATATAAAATGTATTTAAATTAGGCATTAGCCCACGAATACTACTATCGCGGCAAGTTTAATACGATGTTCCATTTTAAATATTTTAATGATTATTTAACATAATAGAATATTCTAAAGGGATTTTCTTAATGGAGTATGTTTAAATAATGTCATGCTTAAATGTTCGATACCTGTAGCTAATGATTTCTTATGTTATCAACAAGGCGAACCTGTTATCGATAGAGGCTACAACGTGCCTGGAACTTTAATGTGCAATGGTCGGTTTCAAATTCAAGATTTTGCAGGTGAAATAAGAAGAAATTTTATCTTTTTTGTGAAAAGTTATTTTTAGATTACTTGAGTGTAAACTTCTTTCACACTTCTATATATAAAATTAAGATTTAACAATTTCGTTTAATTGGTCTATATTCATACATATTATAATAAATGGTTTATAAAAAATACATAACGATAATGTTGAAAGTTATAACTTACCACGCGTGTTAATTTATTTCATTATAAATTACAAACCAATTATCACGTTAAGTTAAAATCAAAGTTCCTGATTAAACATAATAATGTTATTATAAATCGTTTCTATCTTATTAACAGATCTGCGGTTATGCGGTTTAGAATTATAATAAGCATTCGCTAAGTTATTATGCACAATAAATTTAATTAGTAAGATTTATATCGCATTACTTTGTTATTATATGCAATGTTTCTTAAGCACTGAGTTACAAAAAAATGTAGAATCACTGTTTTTAACGCGGTAGTTTATTTCAAAAATTTCATATTATGATGAGAGCTACTATATTATGTATTATTATGATATATTTATGTGAGAAGTATATTTAAGGCAACGAGCTACACTGAAATTATTTCACATCCTTGTTTTACAGAGGAGAGCATCTGCAATTTTTCCTTTATGAATACAATTCATCGTATTCTTTAATGGGGAATATTTAATTAGTTAATCAGTATAATATATATATGTTATATTATTTCGTATCATGCTATATAGAATTATTTGAAACTAAGTTATCAAAATGCAAAATGTTGTAAAAATGAAGTGAAACTAATACAATAAAATAAAAAAACGCGCGACACTCAAATATTATGCTTAATATTTGAGTGTCTTTGACGTGACAACGTCAAAGCCGGCTGCACGCACGAAAAAACATGACTCATGCGGCGTTACCTCGCTCTGACTCATCTGAGGCGTTCTATCTGTGGTCACAGATTAGAGAATAGTTACTTCGCTGTGGTTCTATGAGATTTGAAGTGCGAGCGAGAGCGCGAAACGAGCGACAAAGAAGCACAATCTGACGTTGTCACGTTCAACTATCGTCAGTAAATAGACTTTACAGACAACCAATTTTTTTAGTTTAAAAGCATTTCGGGTCATTACACCAATGATTCAGAATAGTATTTGTCAATTTACCACTGCCATTGAAAAATTAAGTTTTAAATAATTTTCGCTCTATAATATCTTTATATGTATTTTCAATTTATGAAATTTGTTTGAATAGTGTAGACGTAGCATTATGCTGTGTTTGATTTGTTATTATCCGCATTTAATGATTATTGAAATAAATGCATAAGTAAATCAAATTGCTTGATATCAATCTGTGATTTATTGTTTTATGTTCAAACTTTGATATGTAATTGCAGAAATAACCATATAAATAACTATATAAATGAAATTTGTTAAAAAAAACAATGGCAATAATGTGCAACTTAACTATGATAAATTTTCATTTTGTTCAAAAAATAAATTCGAGTTCACCCTTACCTCGAAATTCGTATAATTATACGACTTCATCCCGGTTTTCTCTAGCAACCACTATATTTTAAATTTTAAAATTGTGACAAAAATATTTAACACAAATAATTAATTGCTACCTAAGTAGGTACTAATTGGCGCGAAGAAATGAGAAAATGAAATTAATATTCATATATATATACAGATGACAATGACAGATTCCAAATTCAAATTTAACTTTTTTATAGTATCTACCTAACAATATTTATGGCCAGTATAAATGTTTAAAATTATGAATGATTTTTAAGGATTTTTATTGGTGTGTTTTACCATAGATAATAATATTATAATAGGTACTTAGGTTTTACGTTATTTGATTCCTCGATGAAGTTTTTACTATAGTCAAAGGATTTAAAGCCTTTTGTCCTTTATAAAAATTCATACGCCATCACATATAAAGCATATTTGCTAATTTGACAAAAGAATTAACCTATTTTTTAATTTGCAATCTGGATTAACAATTGAATTATTTAATATGATTTATATATGAAACAAAACATACATTACATTTTTTCCCATAGAAAAACGTGAGAACGAGATAATTCAATTCTAAATTATGTCTGAATAAGATAACTATGTCAAAAAATAAAACAATTTACAATAATTATTAATTATTTTTTAACAAAAAACAAAACCTCTTGTAATGGTCAAAATTGGACAAATTTTTATTGGAACCAACTGGAACGAACTAGCTCTTAAAAATAATCATCAAAATCGGTTCACCAATGCCTAATGTTTAAACGTTTTTTTTTAAACGTTGAAACTTTTAGCTAAAATCCAAACATAAATAGATAGACATCCTTTAAAAGTATTTTACAGTAAAATAAACAACCTTTAAGCTATTTTTAACGACTTTAAACGAAAAAAAGAGGAGGTTTTTCGATTCGGCTGGTATATTTTTTCTTTTTCGATTTGCAATCTTTCAGAGTTCAGACAATAATAAACCTACATCGTTCAACGCTTTCTATCAAATTTATCTATACATTTAAATCAACAGATGACTGCAGGCTGAAAATATTACTGAAAGTAACCAATTAAGCCAATTATAATATCAGAGACAATAATTGTTAGGACCTCTCGTGTTCTTAACCTTCGAAATAAATAAATAAATAATTTAATTATAATCCAGAATTAATTTGTCTCACTACATAAAAATTAAAAAGAATACAAAGACCCATTTATTTTATCTTATAACTATAAAAATTACTTAAACAAGTTGATATTTGGCGTAATTAATATACCTAATATTTTTCACAAAATTTTAATCCTACAAATAAGACGGTTTTCGTTTGTTTTATTCATGACATAAAATTATTATTGGGATTTAAGTATTTTTAATGCTGACATGAAAACTAAAGTGAGAGAGAATTAAAGTGATATTATTGGGATTATTATTTATTATAACCTTGATACAGGCTAATTCTAAAAATAATATTCTTCCATATTATAATATCCACAATTATATTATAATATCCACATTTCCTTTACAATACTGAACAATTGCGACTACATAATACATTCGTTGTTATGCGGTTTTTGAATTCTGATACATCGAGTGCAATCTTCAATTTGTCCGGAAGTTGTACAAATTCGCTGAACACAGGCGTGCAGTGTTGACAATAGCGAATCACGGATAGAATAGTGACGGTAGTTACCGATTTTAGCACTCGCGCCGGTTCCGTGAATGGCCATTCATAGGGGTTTTATTGCGTTAGGTAACGTTTTTAGATTTTTTTCAGCGGCAACTTTTGCTCTGTTCCTTTTGCTTTTACGAAGTCATGCAATTTGATTTTCAAGACAGTGAACAGTAACGACGTTGTTAATTAATTTTGACAAATGGCAATGTTAACAAAAAATAAATGATTAATTGTTTTCTTTGCGTGAGCGTACATTATGTTTAAGGTCTCGAGATAGATGTCAGAATACGACGATAAATGAATGGATAAATGTCATTTTTTTCATTATTATTTTCTGCCCGTTAATCCTTTTGTTTATGTGTCCAGCATTGGAACTTGGAAGAAATTTTGGTTTTTCTAACTTATGGTAAGTTAGTCAAGTAAGTCTTAGTTTAAATAAAACATTTATTGATGATTTTTTCTTTCAGTAACTTGTAAAATTAAAGTTTGTTTTAAAGCACTGTTTAAATTTGTTTATGTTAACGTTTATAATACCTACTCATATCTAACTAACAAAAGAAAAGCGTAAAGTTGTTAGTTTTGAGTTCACACGAATATTTATTATATTGTTAAAGCATTGGTATTAAAAGGCTTGCGTTTCAATTTAATAAAATGTTTAAGCAAACTCGAATTAAATTTTTACAATTGATAGCGGTTCATTTGCGGCTTTGTGGTTTTGCGAATAATGTGTTCGGTATCTGGTGTAGCTGAAAATGTTAATTCGTTCTTGATTTGATTTGTATGGAAATAGTTATTTTTGTACATCTGATGGATTTTGTTGGTTTGAAAATTAATGTACCTACTGTAGGCTGCTGGAAGTTTGTTAGGTTTGAGAATAGAATATTATAGCTAAAATGTTTTGTATTGTATATTTGAGGTAAGTGTATTTTTTAATTGAAATTGTAATGTTTTGCATTATTTATACTTTTAAATATTTTTAATCGTGTAGCTAGCAGGTATATGTTGTACATATTCCAAAAGTACAGTGCGATAAAAATATAATTATATTTTAGTTTTAATCATTAAAATGAAGTATACCTACTTCAGGTTTTATTTCCGTTTTATTTCAAAGAACACGCAGCATTTTAATGAACTCCCAGAGATGAAGGTTAGCTGACTTTAATTGAAATGACTTTCTTTGTTAAAATTTTCGTTCTACAATCTTCCGCGTAGTCGATACATATTGAATATTATAATTTCTTGCGAATTTACTTCGTAACTCAATTACAATAATGGATAATTTTGCATGAAGCTAAAAAATCCATGCTTTGTTTGGAACACGGATGCGTTGTATCGATCAGTCACAAGATTGATGGGTAAAATGTTGAATTATTTATGTACCTTATAATAGCCACTTAAAATTAAAATAATAGGCATTGCGTTAATTGCTTGAATCATTATCGCCGCTTCGAGCTAAAAATTCCTTTTATGTTGGACAATAAACACGAAAGAAGTCGCTTTCATTTCCTTGTTTTAATATTTATTTTCCTGGACGAAAGTGCAAATTAACAGCTTACTTTATGGCACGATAAATTACGTGAGAATTGTTTTAGTTCAATAAACGGAATTTGTTAAATGCTAGAAAAGCACTATCGTGAATTATTGTGATTGTTCTTTGTGATGATGGCGTAGTTTAAAACGTTTGTGGTTTTAGGAAATTACCTACAGCTGAAATAAATAATATAGTTATCATTGTCTCATTATTTTGTGCTAAAATCTTGTTTTAATATTTATGTTTAGCCATACAGAGCCGAAATAAACTTTGAATTTTATTGTTAATATAAGATAAACAATACTGAATCCTTTATTTCAGCATTATGTCCATTTGAAATAAAATATATGAAATTAATGAGGATCATTAAATATATCAAAATAAAATCCTTCAAGTGTTCGAACTTTATTTTCTATTTAGTTCGAACATCTTAGCTAAGGTGAATCAAAAGAAAATTAGCAATGCGTGCTACCTTAAGTTGGAAAGTTAAACAATGACGTTAGTAAGGGTGAATGGAGAAACTTTATTCATTACTTATATGGAGTGGTGTTAGGGTTGTCAATACTGAAATATTAGGTATACAATTTTACAAGAAATATGAATTTTAAATAGGGTGTAATATGGTTTATTGATATTAGGTGTATAGGTAATAAATAAATTGACACCTTTTATTCTGCCTTTTTATGTTAAAGAAACATAAAACGTGACGATTCTTACACGACGTGATCAACCCTAAACCTATTATATCATAGCACTATAATATGGATCCTTGTAAAGTATATTTGCTAAAGATTTAATAGGACATTGATTTCATTGTCAGCCCTAACAAGTAGCAAGGTACCCGATCCTATTGTAGTCCTCAATAGTGTTCAACTTTTCCTTGGGCATTTGTAACAAGGGTTAACTTGAAGCCCGTTAGAGACCGTTTATTAGCCATAGAAGGGGCGAAATTTCTTAGGCCGATGGACTAATCTGCACGTCTTGAGAGTTTTGATGCTGTGAAGACCATAATATACCCTGTTAGGACATGTGATTCATTTTAAACATTTTGAATTATCCCAAACTGTTTTCCTTCTCGTAATTAATATTAGAGTATCCTTTGTAAGATCGAATTATTTACAGTTATTAATTACAGTTGTTAAATGTGATCGAATTATTTACAGTTGTTTATATAAGTTTTAATCGATATAACGGTATTTTAATCTATATATGTAGTAAATATTTTTTTGGAATAGCTATAATCACGTTATTTATAGCTAGATAAAATTAATGATAATCCAGTGGGCGCAAAGTGACAAATTGAATCTATTATTTAAATTCATGAGGCCTTTTTGTTTATTTCGCTATAGTCATTATTCTAGATTCTTTAAATTTTTATATCAATTTTGCGTATAATGGATCAATCTAATATAGTTGTATAAGTCGTATACATTATCGTTATCCAGTTTAATTTATTCACGAAAGCTGCAATCAACATACAAGTTTTTTATCTCCTAAAATGTTTGACGTCACATGTCTTTTTCATTATTATGTTGTTGGAGTACAGCTTTATGTCAAAGTTGATCTAAGCGTTTGATAGCCTTTGACTCTAGATCCAGTGTCTAGGATCTTAGTGATAATTGAAACCTGAATTTGCTGTGATGTACGGAGACGATAAGCTGTCAATCATCGAAATACCTAAATGTTTTATTTTAGCTCACAGAATAAAAGGTAATTAAATGTTTGGCACTCTAAATTAAAGAAAATATACCTATTTCAAAAATAATTTATCTCATAACATGGAGAAAGAAGAACGGATAAAGTAATCTCTAAAGAACCGTTTCAAATTTGTCCTTGTATGTTTTTAAACAATTTTTAATAGCATCAAGAATGCAGAGGTCAGCTAGTGCTCTATAAAAAATTAATTTAAAAATAGAAATTCTACCGTTTAGTAAATTATAAAATGTTCACAGCTTCTTAGGAAGCTATTAGTTTTTTGTTGTAAGGTTTGCATCGATATAATATATCTTTTATACTTACTCGCAATCATTAGTGTACAAATAAAACAAAACTAAAGAAGCATATAAAACAATCATCGCACATAAGTAATATTTAACCAACTT
Source organism: Colias croceus (assembly GCF_905220415.1). NCBI lineage: Eukaryota > Metazoa > Arthropoda > Insecta > Lepidoptera > Pieridae > Colias > Colias croceus. Next base: position 3,230,430 of record NC_059544.1, on the reverse strand, counting down.
CAAAAAAAGGAGGAGGTTATCGATTCGGAAGGTACGGATTTTTCATAGTAAATAGGTAATTGTATCGTATTCATTTTATTTCCCCAAATTTTGACTGACATATTTATAAAATTTGAACGAAATCATTTTAATTTTATTATAATTTAATTATATGCTTAATAGTTTATTGCATCTAAATATCATCGATGAAAAATAAACACCAATTAACATCAACACACAAAAAATAGAAATTTAAAATCTTCGTTCGTTGTTTATAAAATATATCGGTCATGTGGCGACAACCTTCAACTTCTAATTATTCTTTTTAATAAAATTGTATGATTTTCCAAAATGCGTCCATTAATTATTATTTAATTAATAATATATATTATCTTCTACATTCCGGTTGCATAAAATTTTCCATCTATTATCGTAATTTAACCTTACAATATTTAAATAGAGAGGTCAGGTATTGGTTATAAAATTAAGGTAGTTATAATATTTTATACATCAAATCCAACGGTTTTGATTTTATACCTAACCGTTATGAAGAAACTGACACAAACGTTATTTTTCTTTTGTATAATTATTATTATTACATGAATCATTAATTTGTGAACCGCTATATTATTTTTAAAATTACGGTTATTCCATATTTTTGGTCATCAAACCACATCTTCAAATAATATCAAAGTTACGTTTCCAAACTCCCATTTAAATAATTGTTTTAGAAATTTTATACATTAGCATAAATGCAGCAGATTTTAATAAAGCTGTCTTATGTAGTTTTCGATTTTTTCAAGTAAGTACCACAAATGCAGTAGATTTGGTAAAATTTCGTTTATTTTAAAAATTTGTCTACCCACTTACCGTTATTTGATCCAATAGTATAACAGACATCTTCAAACAATATATGCACAGGAGGTCTTTTGGCCATACGATTTAGCGCCTTCAAAGTAGACCCAGCTCTCTCTAAAGCAGCTGGAGTCCATTGATCCTCCTGGGCTTGGTCTACTGGTATACTCGTATCTTGGGAAGTATGTGCCAAGGCAGCTCCAACAATCGCGCGGCGAACTAACGGTACGTTTGACATTGTTTCAATTATTTAAATTAAAAACACATGACACAAAACTTAAATTTTCGGTCGATCTATCGATCTATCGATAAATCGGTGCGCGTGAGAGGAACGCGCAGCCTGTTTTGAAACTGCCCGCGCACTGAATGAAATGTGAGGCGTAAACGTCGGTGGCCGAACTAATTGCAACAAATTATGGAAGTTGACAACTTGTATTTAAAAATATTACCTATGTAAAAATAATATAGAAAATTGTATTTATTTTTTTAACAATTTACTATAAACTATAAACTAAAGAAATGTCGTAGGTAGGTATGTATATTTTTGTACTATCTGTGTATCTGTTGTCCCCACTTTTTGGTGAATTATTTCATAAAGTTTTAAATAATAAACAAATTTTAAACACATTGTCAGGAGATTTGTAAATTTATTAATCGCAACAAAACTTATTGAATTGAAAGCTTAAAATAGGCTGGTTGTATCGGCCGTGCTTAGCATCACGTAGCGGAATTATATTTCTTGGAAGCAAATTTTTTTTTGTATTTTGTAGCTGTATGAGACATTAATTAGTATTAATGATAATTGTAGACATTTGATGAGCGAAGTAATAATTTATTACTTTAAATTATTACTCCGTTCATCAAATGTCAATGTTATAATGGGGTACATATCTATTATTTGTCTTTTTTATATAATTGTCCCCTACTTTTTTAGGGAGTAATCTAAGTGTCTTGTTATTTAGATTTCTATGAATATAAGCTATAGAATATTGTTTTAGTGTTTTATTCGGGATCAACGCGGTAAAAGCGAGAGTCGAGTCGAGACAGGCGGCTAGTCGTACTATGTCGTCGATAACAACGAATATGTTGTCTATTTTTTAAACAAAATTGCCGAATTAAATCTTTATGTTTATAACCCATATTAATATTAATATCATACGTCAACGAGGAGGACAAAAAATTATTAATCAATGGCTCAAATCAGTGGAAATCTTCTCGATATAAAACATATTATAGCCTTGACCTTACCACAATGCAATGTTTGGTGCCTTTTCATTTACCGAGCGATAACAATCCTAGTTTTTTTTTTTTACTCTAGATAGGGAAGCGCCTGACCACAATCTCGCCTGATGGAAAGCTAAGATGCGGTCTAAGATGGTACGCGCTTCCCTAGTAGGTACCGGTTCACTCTTCGCTTGAAGACCCCCATATCGTACTCGTCGGGGAACACAGAATCAGGAAGCGCGTTCCAGTCCCTTGCGGTTCGAATGAAGAATGTAGAATCGAACCGCTTAGTCCGGGTACATGGAACGTCCACCATATGGCGATGCCTAGAATCTGTGCGCCTCGACGATCGGTGGAAGAACGGGGATGGCGGAGCAAGATCGTGTAGTTCCGCAGCGCACTCACCAAAGTGTATCCGGTAAAAAACCGATAAGCTAGCCACTCTGCGACGATGAGTGAGGCTCTGGAGTTTTTTGCCTACTAGCTCATCATCGTTTATGAGCCTCTTGGCACGCCTCTCTATCGCCTCAAGCGCTTCCAGCTGGTACTTGGCGGAACCGTCCCAGAGGTGAGAGCAGTATTCCATGCACGATCGGACTTGTGTTTGATAAAGGTTGAGCAACTGTCCCGGGCTGAAATACTGTCTCACCTTCGCCAGAATTCCAACCTTTTTTGAGGCTACTTGGGATTTGGATTCTAAATATAATAATATAATTTTATAATTATAATTATATTATTATAATTTTCGGGTAATTTTAAGTAAGTATATATGAAAACGACAAACTTTGCCGTCCTTTTTTCCCTTACAGTTTTTAGAAATCCTACAGTCAAATTATTAAAATAATTAACCAAAATTATGATTTAGCTTCAATTCAGACGAAGTGTCCTAATGAAAATAATACTGATAAGTTTATTAAGTATACTGCAAACTTTAAAGTTTCTAAACATAGTAGTTTGGACTGTGGGTTGAAATGAGAGTCAGTTTTCCTTATTTGCATAATATCTATATTGTATTTATAGTGTAGTAGAAGTGGATAATTACTTAAAAAGATGTAAATCAAAGTGTAATTTGAAAGACAGCGATGTTTCTATTAGGTACCAAATCAATACATTCATTATACGTCTCGCTATCTCATTAGAATTATTTTTGAAGTGATACTTTTTTTGGCGCCTTGAGATTAAAATTCACGCGCCATGGCAATACCGTCACGTCAGGGAGTAAGGTGACGGTCACGTATGAATTCTACACATACCCGTGGCCCTGTCGTTATTGCGGTTTGACGGAACACAGTGGGGTTTTGGTCGGTAGGAATCCGACATAACCCACGGCCTCTTCCCCGGTGGGTAACTATGCAAGATTTCCCCACTAAAAAAAGGGAGTAAGGTGACGATTTTGGTATCTTTGAATCTTGCCTGAAATCTTGTCAAAGAAGTTTCAATTCTGACATGTGTGCTCGGCACTCACGCTCTTTTTTTGTTCATTATCATATTAATTATTATTAGCATTATTATATAAGTATTAGTTAGTAGTAAGTGTTGACGACTACAGTCTACAGTCGAATCTTTCGTCGTTTTTTCATAAGATATAATGGTCTTTTCGCCTTGTATTTTCTACTTCTTAGCTTAAATATTTTTTCAAGAAAATTCCTTTTGATTTAGTATTGTAACAGCAGGCAAACATCGTAAATCATGAAATCAACGAAAGGCGAAAAAATACGAATCCATACATGAGTACCTAAATTCAATTTGAATACGAGTTGAGAAACAGTTTAGGGTGATGTGAATTCACTTTTGAATTTACAGCTCTAAATTATTATATGTATAAGCCATAAGGTATATTTTAATGTTACATTTAAATTATAGTTAATGGTTTTAAGATCTCAAAGTTTATGGAAGACACGCAGATTCGTAACATCTTCGTTCTTCAATTTAAGTAATTAATAACATGCATGCTTCGTCTGGTTTAATTACCTATAATTAATATTATTTGAATGAAGATTTATCGCATATGTTTGATAAGTTTATTGCGATGAAAACCTCAATCGAAATCAGCCGAATGTCCTGCAAAAAAGAGGAAAAACATTTCTCATATAAATAATATTGCACTAAACGAAGACAATTTCACGTGAATATGAAAATTATACAGAAATTTCACATTTCGGATTTAAATCATACCGAATATCTACTTTTTCATATAAATGTAATCCATTAAGGCAATGCTGACGACACATCTGCGCAATGTAACTATTGTATGTTTGATAAATGCATTTTTAAACAAATACAATCAATTTCATAAGATATATACGAATCTATAACGTTTTATATTCAAGGAAATATTTATTTATTTTTGACTAGCTTCCGCCCGCGACTCCGTCCGCGCGGAAAAATTAAGAAAAATTAAGATTTTTTTTTCTATATTATTATTTTTCCGGGATAAAAAGTATCCTATTTTATGCCTAGGATAATAAGGTATAATTATACCAAGTTTCATCGAAATCGAACCGTTAGTTTTCACGTGATGCCTGAACATACAGACAGACAGACAGACAGACAGACAAAAATTTTTTTAATCACATATTTGGGTTTGGTATCGATCCAGTAACACCTCCTGCTATTTATTTTTTCAATATTTTCAATGTACAGAATTGACCCTTCTACAGATTTATTATATGTATCTATAGATGAAACTTCTTTAGGCGCGTGGAGAATTAAATTCCGAGGTCGCGTCATGGCAGTACCTTCACGTCATGGAGTAAGACGACGATTTTGGTATCTTTGAATCTTGTCAAAGACGAGCACTTTTTTACTTCCGTCATAAATTGATAAATTCTTTCTGCTAGCGGAAAGCTTATTATGCTAATAAAAGTAGCACATACTTCACTCCCAATACTTATACTTCCTCCCCAAGGAAAGATAAACCAAACATACACAAAAAAAAAGATGAACGACAACTTTTTACAGATTATTCTATTTCCAAATAATATTATCGTAGATGTGATCGCAGCATTACTGTAACAAACAAACAATAAAATGGTAACTGAGTTGTGTCTGAGAGTTGCATTCGGGAAATTTATGAATCGTAAAATTGTGTTTTGGACGGTTCCATCTTACACCCAACAGTTTTGATAAACATTTCATTTGGCGTTCGCGTTTGTGAGCGTGTGAGGAATAGATTTACATTATTTTGATAGGTAGAGTTATCCTATAGAGTTTGGTAAATGATAAAAAATACTTACAAAGAATCCAGTGCAGCTTTTTTCTACATTTTAATAAAGACCATTAAACGTTTCTTTTGTGTTAAAAAATGCTCATAAATATAATCTGTTATGAATTACATACACGTGTATCTTTAATTAAATATTTGTCGTTATAACACAGGAGGTATCTATACGTATACATATAATAAAATCGTAGGAAAGTCAAAACTGTACATTGAATATTTTTTTAAAAGAATACTTGATCCATGATCTATAATCGATATAGAAACCAAAAACATAGTTTTTAGAATTTTTGTCTGTTTGTCTGTTTGTCTGTATGTATTTCCGAGCTAATCTCAGAAAGTACTGCATAGATTTACTTCAAATTTTGCATGAATATTCCTTAGAGGTCGGGTGAGGATAGTTTATACATATTATCATGATATCACCTTCGGGGGAGGAGCTGTGAACCTTTATTTTTCTTACCTATTCTGTGTACTACGACAGCGTACAATTTAAAGACTCATGTTTAAATGTTGGTTTCGAGTAAGCCATGCTATTATCTAGCTTTACAAAATAAAAACTATGTCATTTACGTAATTTGGGCAGAGAAACAGTTAAATGAATCTTAGCAGTATAAAGACAAATTTGAAACAGCGCCATCTATGTAGTGTTATAAAAATCAAACACACGTTAAATATATTGGAAATTAATAATAATCAAATGACGCATATATAAATGTTGTTTGACAATATCTAGATTGACACTATAAATTGTCCGTATTTAAGCAAAAAGGAACCACCCAGCAAAAACGCACTTCTGAGATATCAAAGGATTTACAAAAACATTTGCAGCTCTGTTAGATGAAGTAAAATTAATGTTTATTTTATTTAAATTCATTGATAAATTACTTATTTAAGTATGTGTATATAAATATGCTCTGAAAATTCTTAAACTTTCTAGATAATTAAGAAAATGTGCATGTGGTTCCTTTTAACATTTATCAATTGATAGGTTTTCTATTATACAAAAAAGAACCACAACCCAGGGATTTAATGATATAAATGAAACTATGTATTTATAATATCGTTATAAAGCTTTAATTAAAAAAATATATAAAATAAAACTTATAGAGGACGTTTATTCGACGTTGTCATCAAATTGGATTTCAAAATCCACCGTGTCTATGTGGTCTTCTATTGCATCATCACTAATGAGACCGTTATAAAAACTCTGTGCATCTTGTGGAATAAGATGTAATATGGCCTGAATATCGCTTGAAGGTGAAGAAAAATTTTCCAGAGGCATCGACGTATAAGATTCTTCGTTACCTTCTGTAATACAAAGAAAAAGCTTTAAATCAAAACAATAAAGCCGCGTGGCTTTTATACGTAGGTATATGGCGACAACAAAATATTATTAGTTCTTATAAAGCCTTATGCCTACTAGACGACTAAGTATGTTGTAGGTGCATGCACCATGTACAAAAAACTGGCTAAGTGTGAGTCGGACTCGCGCAATCAAGAGTTCCTTACCATTGTCTATAAAAACGGCACGGTTTATTGTATATAAATATTTATTTTATTCTGTTTTTTAGTATTTGTTGTTACAGCGGCATCAGAAATAGATCATCTATGAAAATTTCAACTGTCTAACTATCACGGTTCATGAACCGTGATAGTTAGCTCTGTCTCATGAGACAGAGGGACAGACAGATGGACAGCGGAGTCTTAGTAATAGGGTCTCGTTTTACCCTTTGGGTACGGAACCCTAAAAATCATATGCAACAGTGACCAAACCTAGCAAAAATTTAAATAAATAAACTGGTTAAAATTTTGAATTTCGTGGGCCAAGGCCTTGTTCCGGTCAAAACAGTGGCAGCGCGAGTTTTAAAATCAAACAAATAATCATATACGCTGAATGTACTGTACTGAATCTGAATCTAAACGTATTTTACCAAAATAGCAGGTAGATACCTAGATCATCGACAGTTATTTTTAAAACAGGGTTTAGTAGTTTCATCTCACAATGACAAATGAATCGTAACAAAATGACTCTTAATTCGACTCGCCTTCGTGAACAACAACTGCAGTGTCGTTAAAATACGTAAATCCACAGAAGATTCCTCTTGTACTTACTTAATGTTTTAAATTTAAATTAAAATTGTAAAATCACTCCACAATCGGGAATGAATCAAAAGTGGATAAAGCGTACCTGCATCTCAGATTCAATAAGTACTTAAATGCAAATTAATAATAGGTACTACTTACCCGTTGTATCTTCATTTTAACTTCGGTGTTCGTCTCCAGTGCTTTTCTTACCAATTGCTTGCTTATTTATTTATTACTAAACATTTTCATATTTAATTTTAAACAAAAACAATAGAACTTACTTCGCGGAGAAAAAAAACGGTCGTCACGTAGGTATTCGAACTACTTCGCTGAATGTCACCTATATTCGACGTTTTACTTTAAAAATTGGAGTTAATTAAGCTATTTAAGCTATTTAAGTAATGAAATACGTTATTTATGATGAGAAGCATTGTACAAGTCAAGGCATTTGGTACCTTAAAGCGATGATGGGTTTCAGAATGTTTTACAAATTTTATTTATGCATGATAGAACCGAATGCTTGTGGTTTTATTTTGCAATAAAAAATTACAATTAAATTATGAATTTATTTTACGCATAACCATACCACAGAATCCTGGTTCCATTTTGTGTATTAAAAATAATTGTTATTAATAGAAATGTGTGTAATGTATAATGGTACCAAGTATGTGCGGATCTGTTTTGTATAAAATGACATGATAGTAATATCGTTTATTTGTTTGAACAAAACAGTCCCGTGGTGCTGTGGTTCGGTTTTGCTTCATGTGTATTGTTCGTTGTTGCTGGTGGTTCCTTTCTGCTTTTAGTATACCTTGTTTCCAAGGTAAAAATCACGTGGTTCTTGTTTGCATAAGAATTTAGACCACTTTTAAATGAGTATTCTTCAAGAAACGTAAAAAAGCAAATTTGTCGAGTGGTTCCATTTTGCATAAATACGGACAATTATGCCATTTAAGTAACTTGGGAAGAGAAACATAGTATAAAGAATGTTAGTTGTATAATGTTAATTTTGTAACAGCGCCATCTATGAGATTTCGTAAAAATCAAATCAATTTACATGTTAACACTACTGAACACAATGTTAAAAATTAATAATTTAAATATATGTAATTATGTTATTTATTTATTTAACTCTTTAACCCATATCTTCCGTTCCCTATAAGATATAATATTTCGTGTAAATAATAAATATACTACATTTTTTTAAAGTGAGGGTAGATTTTTATTACCCTCACTTTAAAAAAATAAAAACTAAAACTAGACACCATTATCTACAGTTAATCTAATGATTGTGTTCATTAGTTACAATTTTAAAAATCTTCGTGTTTTATAAAGGAGATTGCCCAAGTGACTATGGGACTTAGTATCGGTATGAAAGTTATTGTGCCAAGATAAAACAAAGTTAAATTAGTAGTTTAACATGAGGACTTTGAGATATGATAAAAGATTTTCTGCAAATAAGCCGCAGAGCAGAGATATTTAAAAAAAAAGAACCTAACCTCAAAATATAAATCGTGTGTTACTAGTTGTTGCTCACGGCTCTGGCCATATGAATAAATTACATTATTCCTTTTATGTATTTCTCTTTTGACTTTAAAATAGGAAAACCAGCAAACAGACATCACTACATAGTATAAAACAAAGTCGCTTTCTCTGTCTCTATGTATGTTTTAATCTTTTAAACTAAGTAGGTACGCAATCGATTGTTCGAATCGAGTTTTTTTATAATAGACAGAGTGGTTCTCAAGAAAGGCTTTTATAAGGTTAAGGTTTAATTTATAAGGTATAGACAAAGCGGGCGAAGCCGCGGGCGGAAAGCTAGTTTCAAATAATTGAACGAAGAGAAATAATAAAACAAGGTAATATAGTGTAAATGGTTTTATTAATACACATAATATATATTAAGGAATCACATACTTTCATATACATATTCTTCAAAAATATTGTCCAGGTATTGTGCTGGTGCGTCAATATTATTATGCCGACCCCAGCTCAAGTACCAGACAATCGTCATAACATGGGCACAGCAACCTAATGTTCGATTGCCCACTACGCAACTACAATAGTATGCTGAAATAGCATTTAATTCGGTTTCATTTCTTTTCATCAAAATGTACGTAAAATATTTTCGACTACTCACGTGGCGAGATTGTATTCTGCCACGGAGAAGATATACATTAACACCCAATATAATTGGTATGTCGTCAGCTATAATATTGCATATTCCTATTTCATATATTCCGTTTGTTCTTATATGTTCCCCATAATATGAACGTGCCTGTTTCAATTGGTACGTTCCGACAGCCAACCTCTTCAAATCATCTATCGTTAACCTCGGAAAGTCATTCAGTTCAGGGTGGTCCTCATCGATATTTCTGAAAGCCGAATATCGTCTATTTAAATTCTGAGCTTCCACTACGCCCGCCAAATGATTTGGCATACTAAATCGTTGCCTCGCTAGTTCCAAATATTCAAAATATTCTTCTTTGTCCTCAATAACAGGATGAAACTTATTAATTAAAGTACAACCTATTCTAAAATCGGCCATCAGATGCCTGGCAGATCTATTAGTAAATTCCTGCCTGAATAATTTATAGTCACGCTTTAAACGACCATTTACAATTTCAACCACCCATCTGCACATTGTGACACATCTAGACCGATTTGCTTGTTCAGTTGTTAATTGGCGGTGGCCTTCTAATAAGGATTCAGGCATGTGAGTATCATAGCCATAGCCGTGTAACTCATTGACTACATCCCTGAATCCTCTGTCAAGTATAAACACATCTCCGCGTCGGAAATATGACTGCATAGCACCATCTGACCTATTAAATTCCTTACTCATAATAGTGGCATCATTCATTGTAGCTTTGTAAGGCCCCAAGCAGTCTAAAATATGTCCGTCACAACATACCATCATGAATGGTTTCATTAAATTGGTATTTTTATGTAAGCTATATGTCTGCTTTTGGAATAAGTAATTACTGCTACTTTGCACATATACATAAGTAGCATCACAAATCGTGATTGCAGGCTTTGTTTCAACGGGCATTGAGGTATTTCCATAAAAACCTTCTGGTAATAATGTATTCCTCTGTGCAACATCTTGAATAGTCATATGACTTAGGCCCAAATAAAGAGGCACAAGTTGTTCAGTCAAGATAACTCTTGTTTTATTCATGTAGCGTTCCAGTGTACTTCTTGGCATATTGAACAATCCACTCAATCTCTCATTGCTGTCCCCACTTCTTAACTTGGTTAAATATATACATAATGCTACACTTGCATCTGGGACCTCTTCGTGTAATTGTGATATACTATTTAATAAATCATAAAACTGAGTTGCATTTAGGCCAAGCCAATAATGACACAAATGAGATGGTATCATATTAACATTACTGAAATCTATGTCTCTATTTGAAATTCTTTCCATCATATCTAGCAAGTTGTCCATCTGAGTACCAGTAAAATCTGAATAGTTTACTTGTAATTGATCCCAAAAATCATTATACAAATGAAAATTACATATTCGTGCATTTTGTGGAATATAAATTCTGAAGCGTTTTAAAACCTCTTCTTTTAACAGTGTTGGTACCAATAACCGTTCAACATTCTCACAATCTGGAAATACACAGTGCCTGGTTGTAACAGCTGCACGTTTATAAGTATGGGAGATTATTTTTGGTTGTTCTTGCCTTCTCTGGGGTTGAAACAAGTCTTCTTGTGGAAATGGTGGTGGTTCTGGGACCTGTATATCCATTGAAGGATTCTGAGTTTCAGTAACATCTACTGAACGGTTTGTATCCTGGTGCAAATGCCGTAGTGTGTTCCTCTTAGCTGCAATCCAACATGCTCTGCACACTCTATCAAGATGAGGTACCTAGAGGCAGAATAATATATGTATGTAGTAACTATAAATATTTATAAAACGCTATAACGTTGACACATATTTTGTCATGTAAAATTATTTAATTAAATATGTCAATCAATCAATCATAATCATTTATTCACCATAAAAACAAAATTAAATACATATTATCATTATCTTCAATTCAATTCAATTTTTTCGAAGGGTGTATCATTATCTTAATTAATTAAAAATTCTAATAAATACAAGGACATAACATAATAATATGTACATTGAACCAGATGATTAACAAAGATAATATGAAATGCAGGCCTACACTAAGACAGCTTGTAGTGTAGGCCTGCAACCCTTCCTGAATATCAAATAAGGTACATACTCATTATATAATTTTAAATTATTTATACATAATGGATTGTGTTAAGATAATATATCTAACATTACATTGATAATATTAAGATATTTATAAGATAGGTTTTATTTGATTGAATTGTTCTGAATAAATGTATATATTTTAAGTTCTAAACAGAATCAAAATACTTTATTATGAATGAAAAAATAAATCAGTGAATATTATCCACATACCAAGTGTGGAGATATCCAATTCAGAATGACATTTCGTTCTTCACTTTCTAAAGGTACTCTTGTTGTTCGAGTACGCAGTACAGATGTTCCACATGCAAAACAAACACTTCTATGCCCAAAGGAAGCGACTGGTACCTGTCCAAGTGGCAGTGCATCTTGTAAGGATCTTGTAAGGCTCAAACACTCAGTGCAAACTATGCAATCACGCGTAATCTGTTAAAATAATAAATTATATTGTTAATCAATGGTAGCTGGCGTATATGTGTTTACATATTTACTTTTCTAAAGTAAATTCAACAAGGCGGCTTACCAGTGTCGGAGAGATCCATGTTGTAAGAGTATTGTAAATAATATCATCAACATCTCGTAATGAATGCCCGCGCAAATGCAGCAGACGAATGGAGCAATTAATACATCTCGAAGCACTAACTGAACCTTCCATTTTGAACTTGTAGGTAAAACTTATAACTATTAATGGAGTCTATATCTCAGAACTAATAACTAAAGAATCTCTGTTTCACAATCACTGCACAATCGTATCCGTAATGAAATTACAAGAAATACAGAATCCCTGTTGATAACTTGAGTGCAAAGCAAGTTTAAAAGTTAAAACGTTAGACGATGTAACATTTGAAACCACAGTTTGAAACATTGAATAGCTTTAGCACATACCTATCAGTCGAGGTTGTCAGTGTTACCATATTATCATTTCATTTACCCTGCTTATTTGATGATTTATATAGGGGCTTTTCCAAGTATTTATTATGTGAAATGGTGATACTTAGGTGTATTTTGCATTTTAAAAATACGTATTATTTTTTTATATGGAAATAATGTGTTAACACATAAATAATTGATATTGCTTGCTACGTTTTTGTTTTTAAATATTTAATTAACAAGTATTGCCACCATGAAAAAAATAACTCAAGGAAAACATACATTTCAAAGTAATTACTTTTTATTTTTTTTACTTTCCCCGGCTTAATTGAGATTCTAAAGTGGTACATATGATCATTATAAATACAAATAGGAATTATCGACGTAACGAACATGTGACACAACTCAAATTTTACCGATACCACTCGTGGGCATTCTCCTTTACTAGCTTACCGCCCGCGGCTTCGTCCGCTTTGTCTAAAACCTAATAAATTATATACTAAAACCTTCCTCTTGAATCAATCTATCTATTAAAAGAACTGCATCAAAATCTGTTGCGAAGTTTTAAAGATTTAAGCATACAAAGAGACATAGGGACAGAGAAAGCGACTTTTTTTTATAGTATGTAGTATGTAGTTTTATTAATTTATAAAGCAATTGAATGCCATAAAACCAAAAATATCAAATGCAATCTTCGTGTTTTGTGAATTTTCACCATCATGCGTTCCCACAAAAGGTAAGTTGTTACTTATAGGTATTTATTTTTTATGATAGCAATTCATGTTTTTTGTTGGTATTATAGGTATTACACTTTTAGAATGAAATAATAAATGATGAATTCTTTTATTATTTTGAGGTGCATTGGGAACAGTAGTTTTTGATAAAATTTTATTTGTAAGTAGCTTTTTTTATAGATTTACAGTTAACTTTAGATTTTTTTATTAACAGATTCAATGCTCATAAAATTATATCGCCTTTGGAAGACGATTTCTGCTGATATTTTTACTACACCACTTGAAAATTGATGATTTGATTAAGTGGAAATTAGTAATCATCCGCTTCGTCAATTTTTGACTGAAGTTAATGTCCAACGTCCAATGGTTCAATCATTGGAAGTATCTCGGGAAATTTTGGAGGATATTCTTCAGGAAGGAGAGGAGGGGCAGCCAACCATATATCAAACTACTACGTTTTAGTACCGAAAAAAATGTTATTGCCAAATGAAACGTAAATTTTGCACTCACAACTTTACAAGTAATGTTTTTATTTTGACTTTGGGTTAGGTTATCTGATTATAATATTTATCGTTATGGCTATCGAGGTACCGACCATACTGGGATCAGAGTACATGATATACAGTTCATCATCCAGGATTGCTAAGAGCATTTTCACACTGAAAAAGATGTTTTCTTTGAATCGTAGTTGCTTCATTTATTTATTTTTAATCATTTTACATAATATGTTTTATATTTTATAAATGTATCATTTTCAGTATTGTAGATAAAATAAATTATGTAACGGTTTTATAAGAAAACACATTATATTTATTAGGTGACGGTGATTTCTTCCAGGCAAAAGATATTCATCAGCTCAATAAAATTGAATAGTATGTTGTTAGTTATTCTTTAGATTCACAATTTTAATGAGCATTTCCGCATGCAAGTTGTATCGTAGTTTAGATATACATATCATAACTTTTACATATTAAAGTTCCAACAAAACCCTCCAATTTTTGAGTAGAGTTGAGCAAGATAATTTTAAAAATGTGCCGTGTTAAGTATTATAGAAAAGGTAAGTTCGTTGGTAATTATTATTTCTTCTTCATTTACATGTTGTTAGTAAAAATTAACTTTGACTAACAGTCAAAGTAGTCAAAGTATATTTTAACTAATACTACTTATTATCTATTATACTTATGTTCAGTATTTATCTGTATTATTATTGCTTGACAATTAATATATTTTTATGTCGTATACCAAATTATAAACATAAGTTTGATGTGTAATTAGCTGGATTTATTTTAACACACTCACAGACTTATATTTTATGTTAAAAGAGTGTTAATAGTGTAAATCATAATATATTTTTTCACAATTAAAAATAATCCTTTTTTCTGATGGTGTTGGCATTGTATTAAGACCGCTGGCTGTGACAACCAACCCGTGAGACAACCAAACCCGGTCTCCCCTACTATCCCGTGAGACCGAAACCTTCACTGAGAGGGTATGACGTCTCACAGCTGATCGCAAACGGCATATTGTGCTATCTCGTGAGACCGAAACCCTCACTGAGAGGGAATTACGTCTCACTACTGATCACGACAGTCATATTTTATCTCGAGAATCTGAAACTTTGCTCAATACGAAGACCGTTTGACAAATGATAGGGTGCATCATAATATTATTCGATCTCTTGAAGATGAACATGAGCATAAGCAATTACTAGAGTAGGGACGCGAATATTACAATTATATGAGACAAGAACGATTAATAAGTTTGTTTAATGAAAGATTAAGAATTGAAACTATTCGGTCTCTGGAAACGTACGAATAGCGAGAGGCCCGTCTTACTGCAGACAGATTTCGTCATGAGGTAAACAATCTACGAATTCGGTGGTGTAGTCTGACAAATATAAAAGTGGGTTTGCTCACACAATTGATTACAGATCATCTTCTGTATAGGCGATATTAACGTAGTATGTTCTTTTTGTAATGCTTTAAAGTGTAGTAAGGAGTCGGCTTTCGTTTGAAGATACACCGGTACTTTTGATGATCCTTTGGTGCTCAATAATTATCAGAAGGTCTGTTCATGCTTACTTTTAAGATACAAGGTCAAGTTTACCTTTTGATAGGATCCCTTTTGCCTGAAGGCCAACCTAAGTTTGTTTAAATATATTTTGTATTCGACTACAACGAATAGTGGAGTACAAGAAATCAATATTTCTCAAATTTAAAACTGAACTCATTTCACAATTTTAGAACAGGTTAATTCGTGTGTATGCAGTTTTAAATCGACATTAGAAGCTTTTCCTCAAGATGGTGATATCGGCACTCAGGAACTCCCTGGACGTGTTATAACGCCCAGGCCACAGTATTACAATTTTTCCTACAGTAGGGCGACGAATGTATTTTCGCATAGCAACGGAGAGGAACTCGCGGGGGGTCAAGTGACGCGGGCAACGTACCACAAACATGCTTAGTTTGTGGTACCGAGCGCGAAATATATTCATCGTGTTTTTAGTAAAGTTACTATGTAAACTAACGTAATTTAATATGTACTTAGGTACATGTTCTATAATGGTGTGCTCAAACTGTTAATCTACATTTAATTTAGATTATTATTTGATACTAACTACTAAGTAATGTAGAATTTAAATCACATTCATTCATGTTTTCTTCAGATTTTAAGATTTTCTTATCAGTGTTCAATTTTAATGTAGTTAAATTTATAAGAGACTATAATTAAGAACATTTTAAAATAAATTGTCACGTTTTTTTTTTTAAACTACGAATGACGAAAAACGACCTAATCGCGGACGAAGTCGCGGGCAACAGCTAGTAATTCAAATATGGGTACTTAGTATGTTAATAATTTTTATTAAATCGCTGATAACAGCCTTGCCAAGTTCCGGTATGCGTTTACAATTTAAGAAAAATATAAATAAAGGGCTTCTATTTGGAAGTCAGTTTTGTAAATTCGTAGTGCATGGCGGACGCTAAACTTTGGTTTGTCTTTCGCCTTTGGTCTTTTATAATATTCTCCAAATAAATCTATTCAAATAGACAAAAACTTCTTACGTAAAAGCAATTGAATATATGAACAAATTATCAAATTAAACACGCGGAACGTAGTAATGTGAAAAATATTGTAAAAATCATCTAATAAAATTTTTTACGCACTTAGTTTTGCGTAAGTTGTACCATAATTAAGAATTACTTACACATTATAATATTATGATGCTCGTCATTATGACGGTAAAAAGTCTCAAGATTTTTATAGAAATAAAATAGCTACAGACGACTAAAAGAAATGAAATTAATATATTTCGTGTGTATCATTCCTCTGAAACGTAATAAATCCATTAACTATCAAAAGCGCCTCAAATCTAAATTCAGAAATAACCAGCCGGTAGTAATTAACGTGCAAATGCTTCAAAGTTGTCGCTCATTGTTCTATAATTTGACCGATAAAAAACCATCATTTGACCGAAAAGGCAATGCCTAGTTTTGGCCTTGACAACCATGAAAATGCAAAAAGATTCATTTGTAAAATAATAATTTCATAACGACTAACGTTGTTGTTTAAATAAATAAACGACAGTAATTTGTTTTGTTCACGTTAAAGTCTAAAGCTTTCATTTTTTCAAAAGAAAAAGCACGTAAAAATGTCTTTTATATTGTTGACAATTCAGACCGGATTTATTATCAGGAAGGGATAAAAAATGGACTTAAAAGTATAAAATTATAGTGCTATATGAGACTTGAAGTTTTAGCACGATTTCTTATTAACGGTTGTTTGATTTCATCCTTGCAGCATTAGAAATCTTTACATTTACTTTAAATGCTCATAATTCTTATTTATTTTAACTTCACGGTGTGAATGGTGATAGCAAACAGTTTGTAAATATAATATGTTTTTATTGAAGATAACTATCGATGCATAATATGTTTTTTGTTATGTTCTAAAAGTGGAAAAAACAAACAATATGAATTGCTTATGTAACAAAAAGGTGCACTAACAAATGTCAATTGTAGCTAGCCATTTTTTATGCTAGTAGCAAAAAATCCTTACGCTTAGAATCATTTACTTATACATGTTTGCAGTTTGGTTATATTGACCCGGACTTCAGCTAATAAAAAATGTAATTTGCAGCTTTATAAACGTGAGAAATTGTGCGTGATTTTTCAAAGAATTCAGGGTTGTCGTAAACTGTGGTTTTATGTCATGGACAGTATGGTATTAGGTACTTTATGTAAATTACAAACGGGTACATCTCGTGGGAAATAAGCGCGTATCGCTAGAGATGTCTGATATTTCTGACATATTTATTATCTTTATGTCAGCCCTGAGGTGCTTTTTTATTTTATGCAAATGTGGGGTAAATTTATGCACTATTATAAATATTGGGTGATACAGGGTAATACATACAAAAACAGTGTTCATAATTTTCGTTTGAGTGAGGTAGGGTTGATAGTTATAAGGCTGAAAATGGATTTAAAAATGGTAATATAAAAAGATTTCGCCTGAAACATTTTGTTTTAAAATAAAGCGCTCAGTACAGATAACTTAAGCCATCTTTAGCCTGGGGATAGTTCCCTTGAGATAAATGTCAACACGAATACGGGTTTTAGGCGAAGCTTTTGATAATGATATGTACATATTAGTAAATAATTATAAATTAAATGTCTGTTTCATGTAAAAAATATTGTATTTAGCCAAACAGTTTTCAAATCGCTTATTAACAACTTTGCTCTTAAATAATCGAAGGGGTAATTGTTTTGTTTAATTTTGCATTAATTAGCTTACATTTTGTTTCAATATTACAATACAATTCTCTACATTTTATATGTACACTGATAATTACATCAATTGTTATTTGCTCCGTGCTTTATAGAAGGCGCAGAACTTTATGCAGCTCCTAGAACTTTTGTACTTTACATATTGTTATACGCTTACTTTACTTCAAATATATGCATAGTCATAATAAAAGTTAGTTAACATACATATACATACTAACTTATATGCAAAATTAAGCTGCTGTTTAAGAATTCATTGCTCCCTTGTCCAATTAAGAACGGCCTATTACCAATACAGAACCGTCGATCGTTAAATTTTTCATGTAAGTAACCATAATATACTACGTCACTCCGACCTCCAGAACTATTCAGCTTTCGATTCAAACTTTTAATATACTCTAAGCTAGTTCCAGCAACCCACAATTTTAAAACTAGGCCAAAAGATGTTGTAGGTATCTAAACACGACAGTCGAAACTCGAAAGTTGGGGAGAACAAAGCGTCGTCGTCTCAAGCATCTACTCAACAATACAAAACTGCAACGTGTCTCGTTTCAAAAGCTTTCCGACTTCGAGATATTTTAAACCTTGTAAATGAAAATCCAACAGCATTATCTGTTGTACTGCGCTTCATTGGACTGTGACTGTGGAGTTTCAAAATAACATAGTTTAGAAACGAAGCCAATTTATTTTGTGTTGTCTTTATTTTTTAACGCAGCGTGTGGAATATGTTTGGTACATCTTTTGTGATGCTTGAGGGACTTCTGAAACGTTATTTGTCGCTTTCTGTAGTTTATAACCTAAAATATAATACAAAACCGTATGATTGTCTACATAAATTGAGATTGAAGTAAGCACCAATATACCCATGTGTAACTTCAACACAACAGATTGTTAAAAATAATTAGCAGAGCTAATAAGCAGGTTACCATATCAGCTAAACTGCGGACTTCTGTTATAGAACAATATACACATATTTTTAAAATGCATAAAGAGTCATATCTCCAAACTACATTTGACTTGCACAGCAGGTTGACATGCTGCCTCATTTATTTTCCCTCCACGTGCGCAATACTCAACAGAAAACTACATCAAGGAGACAACTTTTAGAATTGTAATATCTTAGTAACCAAACAAGAAACTAGTTAAACAAAAAGTAAAAAGTTCTGCCTTTATTACCCGGCTATTCCCGGTTGATTTCGATTTACATTATTTCATGTAAATTTTTTGCGAACATCTCAAGGGAAATTTGTAATAAAGTATTCTGTTAGAATAATAGACAATCGATTGTATGGGATAATATACATCTTTTATTAAAACCAAATATCATATTGGAATAAATATAATCCTACAAAAAAGGATATCTACATTAAATAACAATAGAACTACTGTATTGGTACACTTTTTATTGATATTTATAACTTATATTAACAAGTAATATCTACCTAATATTTAATTTATAATACATTGTGTGATTTGTAAAAAAAAAATTTCTTTATATCTGTGTCAGTATACCGTGTTTAGTAATAAAAAATGTTAGCTGGCTCTCAAATAACTTGGGTCAAGAGGCTACTGGAAATGAACGTTACTTCTGTTTCAGAAAAGCTCTGAAATCATAATTAAAAATAATAATTTAACCTTGTATTATTTATTCGTAGAAATACTTCGTTTATGTTTCTATTAGATCTTTTCTTAACAAAATTAAATATAATCCCTATGTTTTAATGTTAATATAAAAATAATGCTGCATTGCCTTTGTCTATAACGTTCACATCTAAAGCTCTGAAATGAGGTAGATCTTACTTAGTCTACTAGTAGAAGTATTGTGTCCTTTGGTTTAATCTCTTTCTGTATATCCGGATTCCTCGAAGATATCGTTTTTATACATTTATAGCATTTAGTGATAAGACTGTGATTTGTTATAATGCATACCTAGTAGGTACATAGGTTGAGTTTCAATTTGTCATTAACCAGAAAAATAAAGCATGCATTAAATAATATTTTTACATTGATTGATATTATTTTAGTGAAGGATATTCGCAGGCGGTTTGTCATGAAAATAAATATGAAATAGTGGATGAAAACTTGTGTGTGATACTGCTCTCAATATTGAAGCGAGTCACCGCTCGTTATACCTACCTATGTTTTTATATTTAGGCAATTTAATATGAAATAATTAAATGTTTAGCATTAAGAAAGTAACCAGAATATTTTCTACAGTCTACATGATAAAAACTATACCTATCGTCTCGCTTTAATACGTTTAAGAGATCCAATTTTCAAATTACACAGAAAATAAATACAGCACCAGAAGCGAATTACGTATTTGAAAGCTAATGTACTATATAAGATCTTCATTTTGCAATTTACTCGTTCACTTGTGGCAAAACAGCCGCCCACTTCTCCCCGAAGTAATTTTAATTCTGCAGCTTTGGTTAATTAAAATATAACAATCAAATGTTCCTTTGTCTCGGGGAAGCTTCTTAAACTCTTATAACAAGATCTTCTGGCTTTGACACCTGCTATCTTTCAGGAAAATTGAAGAACGTTCCCTTTAAGCGCACCTTTGTACTACAAAGTTTGAATATATCAAGGATGTGGGTAATTTTTTTTAACATTTAAAAATCACATGGTAAAAATTTATTAAATAATTGTCAATTGTGTCACCAACCATCCATTTATTATTTTTTGTTTTACTTACCTTTATTTTGTTATTTATTATCTCGGGTGAAAACAGATTAGAGAACACCTAAAAAATTGGCTGAAACTCTATCCATCAGGTCGCGCTGTCTGTACATTTGACCTGCAAAAAAATAAAATAAATTAGAGACATACAACAAAACGTTGCAGTAGTTTTCATGTCACGAAATAAATTTGATTTATCCTCTATAAAAATTTGCTTTGTATTTCGCAGCGAAAACAGTTATATTGGACGTGAAATTCTTTCAATCGTTACGTTGTTTTAGCAATAACTATAAAACATGGAGTTTTCACAGTTTTAGTCACAACACTGAAATGTTTACGAGTTGATATCAATTGTTGTAAAAGTTACCTCGATAAGAAACACATGGGACAAATTGGTTTATTAACTCACTAGGTGCTGTGTAAAAGTGACGTAACATAGGGGATTTGTTAAGTTTTATAGCGACAATTTGGAGAATTACTCCTATTCTTTGCCATAAAACCGGTAACGGTTTTACTGATTCACTTCTATTGTTAACAGTGAAATCATTTATTTTGAGACAAATTATTATCAAATATGGTTTGTGATGGTAATATTAAACATCTTTTATTAGTATACAAGCTCAGTATTTTAATTGAATTAATTTTCAGTTTTAAATAATCTTGTTTAGTACCGTTAAAAATCAGATATATCTTTAGTATAGGTAGGTACTGTTTAGTCAATACAATTAAACGCTACCACACCAAATCATGTTTTACGGGGTATGTATCAATGTTGCAATTTAGGTCAACTGCATCGTATCGCACCGAACTAATCATGAATACAAATATATTTGTTTTGCCTTTGTAATTGACTACTGTAAGCATTATTTCTTATCGTAACTAACGAAATCATAACTAAGGTCATTAAAAAACTCTGAAAATATTGAAAAAAACACATTTATAATTACAAATTTTGTAAATCAATAATTATATGTATAGTTTCTTAAAATGTTTTGAATGAAAACAAGATTTCATATAATATTTATTTTAAAAGATTTAATAATTTAAACATTTATGTATACCTAGTTAATTGTTGTATGTAGTAAAGTAGGTAGTAAATAAAATAATGCTATATAAATGAAAAAAAAAAAAAAAAAAAAAATATAGAGGAATATTGAACAGGCTTTTTGCCGCGAATGTACATGTACATTGTACAGTTAACTCCAACGTTGCAGCTTGATTAGAGACTACCCCTAAAGCGCCATTTTGAATTCAAATTAAAATAACCGAGTCATTTCCCTTCGAATGTAGTCTTAAAGTTTTTGTACATTTTGTTCAAGGTTTGCAACAGAAATTAATTTCGACCGCAGTTTGCTAAGAAATATTGCGTTTAAATCTTCAGATTATTCTCGAAGTCACGACTGTTCAGAAGTCACTGCTGTTACTCGGATCTTGTACTTGTAATAAGCTGTTACGGTTTACGCTTTGCTCTGAGATATTTCTTCCATTAGGAAAAATAATTATGCCAAACATGTTCTTAACTTTGACTTATAACTACGTAATTGAAAATTATTAACCTATTGTGACTAAAAGGACTAAAATAAAAATTTAGTGAATAGAATTTTCTTTAGTAGTGAATAGGTATGGTTTCCCATTTAAAATCAGAAGGAAATTAAATAAAGATGAAGCTTTATAATCAATATCATTAAATAGTTTTTTTTGTATTTAAATTAAGCTATACATAGCTATTGTGTTTCAAAATAACTAACAATAACGTATTCTATTCAACATTATCAAAACTAACTAGGTGATTCGTAATAGTTATCTCTAAACGAAAGACAATTCAAAAGATACACATTCTATCTAAATATATAATGGAGTTATAAAATTTAATACAGCTGATAGGACGGGTGGGTTCGTCTTCAATAATAATGGCTTAGTTTGGGCGAGCGGAGGCGCGATAAAGAGCCTTGTTTACGGTCACCGCATCTGT
Organism: Colias croceus; assembly: GCF_905220415.1. NCBI lineage: Eukaryota > Metazoa > Arthropoda > Insecta > Lepidoptera > Pieridae > Colias > Colias croceus. The sequence goes on along the minus strand of NC_059544.1, from coordinate 3,207,788 downwards.
TGCGTTGTAACTTGTGTTCTAGGTTATTCGATAACGGATATCATCTACGTTTTCTCTGAGGACTTGAGATTTGAAGCTTAAGAAGACTGGAAGAGGTAAGAATCATTTAGAAGTAAGGATAAAACTTTATAAGTAGATATGTTTATTACCTAAGTATTATTCGTAAAAGCTGCAAGACAGTAAAATATCAACAACTGCCCCCCTAGCCAAGTGGCTTTCTGTTAGCGATCTGTTGAGATTGACGTAAGCTGTAGATAACGTATCTACAGCTTACGTCAATCTCATACATTCGTAGTCTATTCTATTGAACGCTACGCTAACAGAAAGCCACTTGGCTAGGGGGGCTGAAACCCGTGGTAACCCGAGTCACTTGCGTGCAAATATTCGTACACAACGAATGCTCTTGATCGGGTGAATGGTAAAACAATATTTACATAATAATATTATGTTATAATTAAAATATTTTGTATAATTTTGAGCGATCGGTAAAATAAAGTACGTTGCTTTTCTAGTACCTATTCTACTGATGATAGAATGTTTGAAATCAGTTGTTGAGTTTTCTCTTTCATTCAAATGATAAAAACGTGCCTAAAAACTATAACTCTATTATAATGTATTATATTATGTGTTATGTGCAACTTCCACGATTGTGTATACAACACTATTATCTACCACAACTAATAAATCATAATCTTTCCAGTTAATTTCATTATGTTTTTGCTCTTATTAACGGTAAAAGTGAAATATCATCTAATTTGTGTCGGCGCTTAGCAGATTATCGACTAAGAGCAAAACAGTACAGGGCCGGTTTAAAAGTAGTTGAGGCCCCAAACAAAAATAACTGATGTATCATTCCATAGTCCACATTTCCATTTCACATCTTTAAATGAAAAAAATTGTAATGTTAAAAAAGCTATAAAACTTAATATTATTCATCCCATTATTTACAATCGAGGCTAGGATTTTGTACGTATTTTTCTCTACATAATTCGTAACATTTTCAAAGCTTTTTGTTGCATATTTTGACATCCACATAAGATGATTAATCCGAAAGGAGACTGCTTAGAAGGAAGTGTATGTTAATACATTATTATTTCGATATTTTGAACAAATGACAGATCGAAATAAATAAAATATGAATCCTTTCATATTTCTGAAATTTGCTGCTGTTGTTCTTTTGAAGTGTGGGGTGATAAAATATGAAATTACAATTACCTTTTCATTTTAAATTTCGTTACAGCTCGAAGCTCTAAATCCTGCTTATCTTGTAATCCAATGACAGATGAGTAGGCGGTGTTTATTGTTTACTATCTAAAAAGATGAGATAAAAAGTTCAATAAGAATATTTCATTGCTACCTACGCGTGTATAATGAAAAAATACTTATAATGTAGGCAGTCATAAAAATGACATACGAGACCGTATCTAAACGAGAGTTACTACTTATTGCTTTCATTCTTCATTCTGTATTAGGTTTAATATTTAAAAAGTTGAACAACAAACTGAGTTAAGTGATATTAACGTGGTAACGGTTCTAGAGCGTTACGTCGACAAGCTTTATTTTTTTTTAATCCTTTTTCCGACAGCTTCTTCGATCAGAGTAATCGTATTAGGCTACCTAGGAAATTTAGGCAAAATATTTTTATTTTATTTTGTGTGGTATTATGTAATGTGGCGTTTTGTAATATTTTATGAGTAATAAGAAGAGTGCTAGATTTTCTGTAGCAATTTATTAATGAAACAGAAGTATTTTAGTTGTTGCATATTCTGAAGATAAAAATGACACAGATTTTACAAAAAGTCAAAATAGGACCGCTTCTTCTATTACAGAATTGCAGCATCGTCTTTATGTTTTTAAGTCTCATTAAGTCATATTCAATAGTATAAGTACTTTTAAACCTCAACCCAGCATACTCAAGATACATTAATTATTATTAAAGCATCTAATGTCGTGAATACAAAATATATTAGGTACCTATGTTAAATAATCGAGGCAATTAAATTTTAATAACTATGGAATAAGAATGTAACATCTAATGTCAACATCTTAAGGCTCGTTTCTCTTTAATTTAATATTATATACCGAGTGGATGTTTGCGGTTTCTACGTCAAAATCGTAATATAATACGTCTTCTAATATATAAAAATCAATGCCACTTTTCGTTGTAATTCCATAACTCGAGAACGGCTGAACCGATTTCGATAATTCTTTTTTTATTATATTCCTTGAAGTACGAGGATGGTTCTTATGTAGAGAAAACGTTAATATGTACCACGGGCGAAGCCGGGGCGGACCGCTAGTATAATACGAATTTAAAGGCAACACGTTGCGCAATTAATTAAAACAACTCTTTTCATAATTAATGAATTGAAAGTAAATAGGAATGATGTATTTTATAATAAGTCGGAGAATTTATTTTTAATTACTAAACATAATACGGTTCGTTAATGAATGGAACCGATATATGAAAAAAAAAATAAAATAAACTAGTGCTAATGAGAGAGCACATCGTATATTATAAAAATGAATTTCAAAAGTAACTTCTAAAGAACTATGAAAATGGGTTACTATATTTTACGTTATAATACTGATCTGTAATTGGATGTAAGCGAGTCCTATTTCTAAAAAAAAATTATTTCATTATTTATCAATATTTTCTAGAACGCTTTCTGCCAAACTGTTCCGTAAAAATAATATTCACAGCAACTAAGATTTTCTCTAAACACTCCATAGTTAATTGTACTCTCAATTCGACACTATCTTACAGATGAAAGGCTTCACAAAACTGTGTTACCACGGCAAATTAGATCCATAGAAAATCCACTACAAAGTAATATTGTAGCAAATTAGATATTGTTCATTATAAACCGATAGAACCGCTCTTAGAAACAGATTGATGCGATGAGTGTATACGGGTAAGATCACTTTCACGGAAGGCTGCCGTCCCGTAAGTAAATACCGTGAAAACGGAAACATCCTTTAGATAGGACAGTTTTATGAGAGGTAAATGAGAGCTTTGTTTTCTTCATCGTAATATGAAAATAAATTTTTATTGTTGGTGGTTTTAAAATTGGTGAGCATTTATCGGTAAATGTATTATGGTATGTGAGTAATGTTGCATTCGTATTCTTAATTATGTTTTTTATTATTTCTGAAGCTTTTGTGAACAATCTTATTGTGCATCTGCGAACATATAATAATTCATTTTATACATTAAGTACTTAAATCTAAAAAAAAACACGAAGAGCGGCAGAACATTTTCAACGTAATGAGTAATTACGTAAGAAAGTCTACCAGAATTGCTCTTAACCAAATGGAATTGGAGCTGAGTTTTAATAACTACAGCCATATCCAGTATGCAGTTACGGTTCAGCTTTAATCTGATCTGAGTGCACAGTGGCAATCTCAACTAGCGATTCGGTACTTTTTTAACAAGAACTGGGAAGCGGTCTAGCTATTTGACTTTGTACATGGCCTTAATGAATTACTGTCGACTTTATAGTGCCGTGAATTACATGTCTTTCAGTGATCGGTTAAAAAATGATAAAAATCTTGATTTGAGATGTATGAAAGAGGAGGTGTAGACCATAATGATAAAACATACGACATAGGAGTCAAGCTGAAGAATATAATAGAAAAAGCTTAGCTGAAAGATATATTACCTACCTATAATTAAATCATTGCCGTTTCACTAGCTATAAATACAGAGCAAAATGAAATGTATAGAAAATCACGTTACAACATAAACCAAAGAGTAATGTGGATAAGCAATATCTTAGTATCAAAATGAAGTCGTTAACAAAATAGAGTTTATCTCAAAGTTACAGGTAAACTACTCTTCCCAATAGTTTAACACCCGAAAGGTCTAAGGCCACTATAGCGTGTGAAATATGAAATTACTTCCAAAGGGTGCTTGCGATTATGTGCTCCAAGTTTATTTATACAAGGCTCCTTTATTAGTCCAACAGATTATACTCTGCGTATTGTGAACCTCCATTAACCGTGGCGGTATTGTCTTTAGAAACAATCTTATCTTTATTTACTTTCATATACAGATTATATAACACCTCCAAGGTTTCCCCGTAAATGTATTTTCGAGGGAAATTTGTCGACACGTATAGCTTTTAAGATGAGATACGGTTTACGTAATTGTGTTTAATTTTCTTAGCGCTCCATGTTTATCGGAGTTTACCTTTGTTCGTTACGTTTAAGATTTGACAAAGCGAGTGTCTTGTAATGAAGGAAATTGTAAAATGTGTCGGTTTGTTTTAATGAAATGCCCTCAAAAATCTTTTCCTAACGAGAGAATGCTCTTATTAAGCTAAAATTTAATTATATTGTTTCAACGTGACGAACAAAGCGAGTCAACTCAAATGAACACAATATTCCTTGGCGAAAGTTTTTATTGTCATTTCCCAGACTGTGTTTTGCATATTTTGTTTGCGGTGTTGCGGTTGAGTTTTGAAATATTGAGTTCCCTATAAACATTATTTTGAGGAGTAGGTACCTACACTGAAAGCTGCAGGAATAAAAATCATACACCTTTTATCTTTATATAATATCACGTCTTTTGAGATAAATTAATACTAACAGAATATGGTAAGCGTTGCATTATAGTATGTTAGGTACCCTAGACCTCGTAAATCAAGCTAGGTTGGATTTCATTACAGCGTAGGTACGGAAACCACTGATTTTAAGAGCTGTTGTATTACAGAATAATGGAATTTAATTATGAATGAGATTAGTGACTATGATATAAAACTGGATAATATTATTGTTTAAAGCCACGGTCGATTATAAATTTCGATTAGTGCCTGCGCCTACACTCATGTGGATGTCTATAATACTATTTTTGTAGATAATCAGCTAAATATAGCAATATGACGTTGTTACATAGACTATAAGTTTTAGTGAACACTCAAACGGACAAAGAAAATATATTAAGTATTACAATATTAGATTAATTTATAGATAATATAAACACCAATCTTTATCTCCATATTTTATGTTTATTTATTTTCGATTGATTAACGAAAAAACATATTTCACGTTATTTATGATCACGGTGTAAACAAGGTTTAATTTAAATAAACACAGGGGATGAAATTCTCAGAAACTTACGTTACACTTGAATTTAATCTTTCCACGAAGTAAAATGATGTAATTGTACAAGTTATATATCAAGCTCATACATAATTTTAACATTCAACGCGAAATAAAGGTGCCTTCGGTTAAAACCCATATTTACCGTACAGTGTCAACCTGGTAACTGAGCAAATATGGACCATAATACCTACTCATTGTATCTATTGTACAGTAAATAAGCGACCAATGTATTTATGCTAGGGATATAACATTACTCTATATGACTGATGCACTTCGGAATTTTAAGTAAATGTATTGTAAACTTTAGAAATAATCTAGTGTTACAATAAATCTAGATTTATTATCAACTAGCTGTGCGCCGCGGTTACACCCGTATTGCTCCACTCCTGTTGGTCTTAGCGTGATGATTATAAAGCCTAGTCTTCCTCGATAAGTGGGCTATCTAACACCGAAATAATTTTTCAAATCAGACCAGTAGTTCCTGAGATTAGCGCGATCAAACAAACCAACTCTTCAGCTTTATAATATTAGTATAGATGAGGAGAAGTTTATAAGTTTGTGAGTTTTAACTTTATCATTCTACACATAATATGGTATTTAAAAACCATTTTGAAATAAATAATATGTTTCAATTTTAAAATATTATTTAACATTTTATTTTTGCATTTTCAACACTGAAGAGGGCATAAGCCAGCTGGCAGCTACTTGTTAATGTTACGGCATGAGATTGAAGTCTCTTGAAATTACGTTTTAAATAAATCCCACATATTTACATTATTAAAATTATAAACAAAATTGATACTTATATGCATATTTATAAAAATAACACCAACAACTAAATTCTCTACATTTTATTCATCTGTGTCCGCATTTAATCTGTGATAGTGTAAAACTGTTATATCATGCCACTTTAAAAGCTCATTAAGGGTAATTATTTCTCATTAGAGTACCTTCAGACATTTAAAACCAGAACTCTTATGATGTCGTTTGCATCTAGCAATTTCTTTACTTTCTTGGATAGAAAATTTTTTATTTGCCACCATGTAAAAAAAATATTAGAATTCTTAATAATCAAATGCAAGGAAAAAAAAAATAAAACTTTTTTAAAATTGAACAGAGTAACTATATACCTATTCATTTTTACGTTTTTTAAATTTATGACCAGACCGTAGTGTACCAGCGATGAATTTTCAATAGGCACATAATAAAGTTCGAAATGTAAGCGTGGTAAAAATTAATCAACTTTGTTTACCAGACTCCGGGTGAACGCAATCAAGCGGTCCACGCTTAAACTTTTCTATTCATCCAGTGCTCTCTATTGCCGAATGTATGAAACTTTTAGTTTAAGCTGTGTGCACACTATGCGCTTAAAAGTCGATTATCGTTATTGTTAGAGAATGTGTGGCTTTATTGGAATTCTTCTCAGTAATCTGGGCTACGAGCGTCAATTAAATAGTGAGAGATGACTGCATGAAACGATGATAAGAAAAAAAAAATAATTTTATATACTTTATGATTACAATACAATTTTGCAAGTTACAACGAAGTTGAAGTTCGTTCCTTCGTTTTTAAAATTTGTTGCTTTCTTACAACTTGAAGCTCGTTAAGATTTAAGGATAGAAAAGATTAGTATAATTACCTATCCGTGTCTTCTAATACAGAGTTATGGTAATATGTCATATTCTAGAAATTAAAATTACAAATTATACTACAAATTAACAAATTTCCTTTTTATTATACGTGTATATTAATTGTCTTTGATCAGCTACATGTATAGCATTCCTAAATTCAACTAGATTTCTAAATTGCAGCGTAGCGCTACGTTAATAAAGCCAGAAAATTTTAACTAATTGTCGTATTGTTATATTTCAAAATTCTATTTTGTGTCCATTTATATAGTTAGGTATTTGATTTAAGGTTTTTGTCAATCGATGTTAATTAAGAGTTTCAAAGTAATAATATGCTTGATGTATCATAAAAAACTTTGTATGTACATAAAAATCAATTTGTAATGTTCACCCTATTCGACGCTTATTGGATTCTGCACCTATTTTGGTTGAAATAAATCCATACTAATATTATAAATGCGAAAGTAACTCTGTCTGTCTGTCTGTCTGTTACTCAATCACGCCTTAACTACTGAACCAATTTGTATGAAATTTGGTATAGAGATATTTTGATACCCGAGAAAGGACATAGGATAAGTTTTATCTGATATCTGATATATGTATGATCTGCTGAAACCCGGTATCTATGGGTACGCAGACGATAGCACTGTTGTGGAGAGATACGCATCCAACGCGAGAGCCAGTTCGGCACAAATCCAGTCTCTACGGGAGGCGATGGTCGAACGCATGAACTTGTCCTTACAGGCAGTCTCCGAGTGGGGCGAAGCCAATCTGGTCAAGTTCAATGCGACCAAGACCCAGGCGTGTCTATTCACCGCTAAACGGAGTCCATTCAACCTGACTCCGTCCTTCCAAAGTGTATCCATACCGATAACTGACCACCTCGAGCTTCTTGGTATCACCTTGACGCCTACTCTCAATTTTGGTTCATACATTGAATCAAAAGCCCAAGTAGCCTCAAAAAAGCTCGGTATACTGGCGAAGGTGAGGCAGTATTTCAGTCCGGGACAGTTGCTCAATCTCTATCAAGCCCAGGTCCGTTCGTGTATTGAATACTGCTCTCACCTCTGGGATGGTTCTGCCAAGTACCAGCTGGAGGCGCTTGAGGCGATAGAGAGGCGCGCCAAGAGGCTAATAAACGACGATGAGCTAGTAGGCAAAAAACTCCAGAGCCTCGCTCATCGCCGCAGAGTGGCCAGTTTAGCGGTTTTTTATCGGATACACTTTGGTGAGTGCGCTGCGGAATTGCACGATTTAATTCCGCCATCCCCGTTTTTCCATCGATCGTCGAGGCGCACAGACTCTAGGCATCGCCATATGGTGGACGTTCCATGTACCCGAACAAAGCGGTTCGGATCGACATTCTTCATTCGAACCGCGAGGGACTGGAACATGCTTCCTGAGTCTGTGTTCCCCGACGAGTACAATATGGAGGTCTTCAAGAGGAGAGTGAACAGGTACATTCTAGGGCAGCGCGCTCCATCTTAGGCCACATCTCAGCTTACCATCAGGCGAGATCGTGGCCAAGCGCTCCCCTATTGTACTGTAAAAAAAAAAAAAAAAAATCCCGGAAATCCTACGGGAACGGGTTTTTCTTTGAAAACGCGGGCGAAGCCACGGGCGGAAAGCTAGTTTAAAATAATCACAAGATGTGTTTTTCTGTTTTCATCATAATAATTAATTCAAGTTCAAAATTGCGGTAAGCAAACATTACTGAAAAATAACAATCGTGTAAAAGTACAGATAGAATTGCAATAATCTGATACAAAGAAAAGAAACATCGTCATTCTCTCTAAGCGCGTTCCGTTAAATATTTCAATTACCTAACCTAAGTGTGAAAATAGATTTTCTTGAAAGCGTAGAAGCTAACAGGCCCATTCTATTTGCACTAAGGAAACCGAAATAGGGGCGCATTCTGCGACCAAAGTGTCTTCTGCAAACTCAGTGGAACATAAATAAAAGATCTTATCATGAACGTTTCCCTTCGAGGAATAGATATGCGATATTTGAACGGACTTTTATGTTTTCGGCCGCTCCGCAGTGGCTTCGTCTTAAATTTACCGTATACATTGCAGTTTAAACAATTTAGCACCCTATTAAACTATAGGACTTATCTTGGTGTGCTTGAATTGTACTAGGGGCAATATCGATATGCAATTTGCACTGCAATATAGTCACGTGTCCATTTATTCTTTTGTAATGATGGTCGATGATTCGTATATACCTCTATATGTTCAATAATTTAATGTACCTAAATGGTCAATTTATTGTTTCTTGTAGAACCTGTGTCAGAATGAAAAACATAACCCATATTTTGAGTTATTATGTGTTGCTTCTGATGCGCCTTTTGTCAGTCTGTAGCCGAGTTAAAATCCGGCAAGTGACATTCTTCTTAATTGCTCTGTCGGATTTTTACCTGATATTATATTATTTTATTTATAAAATAAATAAGCAAAAAAGCTTCTAAAGATAAGAATTTTTATTTTTGTTTTCAGTAACTAATTAATTTTTTATTGCAACACCTTAAAGATTTATTTAAAGAAAAGTAATTCTATCTCAAAGGATAAGATCATTAATTAAGGCGAACGAAAATATGTTTTTTTAGGTACAAAAATAATTTCTAAATCTGGGATGGATTTTTAAATTGACTAGACGGTAGACATGCTTTAATAGTTTTGATTAATTGATTCTCAACTTGGATGAAAATATAAGTCTCATCCATAATCGAGTTTTCGTCCACGCCCACGCTATCGCCCACGCGAAAACGGGTGAAAACCTAAAGTCAAAGCCAAATTATTTCATGTTTTGTCTGCATACTAAATTTTAGCAAAGTCTGTTTAGTAGCTGAAATAACTATCTATCTTTAATTCATATTTATTACGATGATTTAATTTCAAAATTTGCTTTGGCTTATAAGCCTGACTAAAGTCAGGCCCTATTCGTACTTCTACTTAATTGAAAGGGTAATCTAATATTCATAACTATTCCAAGATTGTATTCCATTAACGATGTTATAATTACGCGAAGTAAAGAGGACGAATAAAAAATATTTGCAGAACTTCTATTAACGATTCAGATTAGTAGAAATAATATTTCATATGGTACTTTATTGGCTAGGGTTCGACCCAGCATTCCGTAATCAGATAGGCCTTTATATTTATGGGCTCAGATTATAAGGTTTAATATATGAATGATATAACAATATTGAGATAAATTTCGTCTGTCACTGAAATTAAGCAGGCGAACGGTGCCGAGGACTACATTTGCAAGAATTGACATAATCCCAGATATTACGCCGTAAAATATTCAACGTTATCATTTTGTGCTTGACCCGTATGTTCATTTAAAATTCATTTTTAATTAGCGGATGTAAATGATGTGAGGGATTTATTTGTGTGCAGTTTCCCTATTTTCCATACTGAATACAAAATTTATATTGCCTTTCCTTCATAAATGATAATTTTATTAAATTCCGCTGAAAACATTAATATGATAATGGTGGTACGGGTGGTAAATTAATTTCATAATTTGGTACATGTAATCCAAATATTATTCAATAAAATATCAGCTTTATTGTGAATGGAATTCTTTTAAGGTCAGCGATACAATTTAAAGGTAAATAAAAACAACAAATAACACTATAAGAATAGCTTTTGCCACATCAAAAATCAAACAGCCTTGCATATACTCATCCTTTCAGAATTCATTTATTTATTAAAACAATGGAAACAAAGCTAAGTTTCTCTTCGGTATTTACAATTTTAATTATCCGAAGTCTTAATACAGGCTTAACAGTAACGTCGTAAGAAGGTAATAAAATTCAGAGCGTTTTAAGACGTTAGCGCTCCAATTTCCAGTTTATCCTATTCAAGCTAACACTCATTTAGCGAAGAGCCTTAATCTCACCACACGTTGAGTTCTGGAGGGTTACCATGACGTCTTAAAGCAGTATTATTTCTAGTGTAAGAGTGTGAAGACGCTAGACGAACTATGTAGCGCTGTCATTTTTCCACACTAGAAGTAGTACTGCTTTAAGACGTCATCATAACCTAAGTTCACGTTAGCTTAACAACCGCCTATATTTGAATTGCTATCTAGAAAATAAGGTGACGTCACAGTCGATGGAACCGCAGTGTATGTAGAATATTGTAAGTTCCAGTAATTACAGTTAATGATTAAAGCGAAAGATTAAATTGCGATTGGCTTTAATCAACGTTTTCAGCTTCATAACAGCGATGTTAAGCACATGCCGATTTGCTGTTTCATTAACGTTTACAATATTATGTAGGGTATCGAAAATATAAGACAAATCCAATAGTAATAATTCCAAGTTAAAAAGAACAAAGATTCGTTTCGATCCAATGTTTTTAATTTCATAAAGATTGGTTGTTTTCCTCCGTTTGAACTGAGATGAAAGAGTGAAATGGGGAGTTTGAAAAATGATGCAACATGAAAGTGAAGCGAATATAAATTGACGTTGTTGTTGTTCACAAATATTATTTTTTATTCATTCTTGCTGTTTGTTGTCATACTTTTGTATAGATGTACGCTTATGTGAAAAATTCAGGGCAGTATTTTAATGCACTATATGAAGCCAAAAAGTAAACCACTTTGTGAGTACTTAAATTTGCTGTAAAACCTTATTACGTGACTTTAATAATACTGCCTCATATGTTGTATACAATATTAATTCATAATTTGTATACAATTTTATTAGGAATCCAAAATAAAGCACACATAAACATCGATACGCATGTACGGACAGTTTCAATAATTATCATATCAAAGATTTATAGTGTTTGTTTTAGCTCAGTGCACAATGGACTGGAGTTAATTCAGAATAGTGGGTATAATGGTTTGGAGCGCGCTAATTGTTACAATAGAGCCCTGTGTGGCCGTACATTGTGATATTATTTGATGTTTGGTTAACACAGCGACAGATTCCGTATAGCAAAGTATTGGGATTTATGGTTCGATTTTGTTTGCAAGTGCTTTTTAGAAAAATTATGTGTTGTGTGTTTGGATTCAATATTTCATAAAGCTGAAAGGAAACCAGTCCCGATTTCAAAAGAAAAAAGACTCGGAGGAAGTTTTTTTATACTTCCTCCAAGTCTTTTATTAGTTTATTTTTAAACAGGAGACGAAAATTAGGTTTTGTTTTGTTTATTCAGAATCTAAAATAATATTGGAATATTATACGCGTCCATTTACAATTTCACAAGGATTTAACTCGATTATTACGACATAAGACACACGGATTTCAACGACTAACAGCGGATTAACATACAAATTTAAAAAGCGATTGAAATAATTTATTTTTCGGCCAGTATTTAATTTCCATTATCACGAAATCCGCATTGAGTAATCAATTGAGCTTGTCGAGTCATTGTTTCGCTGTCATTCGTATTCCGGTCCGGCTCTGAAAATTGAGTTACAAGGATTTTCATCAATTTCTTACTTCGTCACAATACTGACTGTAAATAATAGTTACAGTTTAATTAAACATCCTGCAAATTTTTTCTATAGTTTATAAATTTCTCTCAAACGTGCAAACTAAATGAATTCGACCCAGAACTACATTATATGAAAGGCTATAAGTTATTCAAAAATTCTACGCCGTTTATTAAGTTTCATATTACAGCTGTTCATAAAATAAAAAATTCAATATTTCAAAATGAAATTAAATCAAGCGAAACTGGCGCAAATAGCTTTGTATTAATTGATGAAATATGTTCGATTCGTGTTATTGTTCCTAATTTGTTCGAGTTTGTACCATATATTTTAATTGTTTTCTAACGTTACAATAACGTAAAAACTTAACATTACACGCTAAACTCAAACTCAAACATTTGTTTATTCAATAAGACTTCTTCTTGAAGCACTTTTGAATCGTCATTACAGTTTTAACGATTACCACCGATTTGAAAACCAGTATAAAACAGTATAGGTACTTTTACCATCGCAACAAATAAACACGTGTATAAAATTACTAAGAAAAAATTTAACAACTAATAGAGGATTAGCAGATAAGCTTTTGAATCGGATAGGGAGCATTATAATTGGCAATATCCGGGTAACGCCTGTAATCTAAAAACGTAATCTACGAGAAAAGCAATGTCTTAAATCATAAATAATAAAATTCAAGACGTTTCTGAATATCTTTATACAATGGCGATGTCGTTGGATTTCCAAGAATTTCAGATTGGTTCTCGTTTAACACAGAAGCTGTGAACGACTTAATTGCTTCATAGCCAGGATATCTACAAGGAATTGTCGTTTCGTTAAAAAGAGGCTTTCGAATACTGTAGATTCTATGTACTTTAATGACATTTATTGATATAATTGGTTGTCCATTAGGTATATTACTATCTAGGTACTGCTTTTAAAGTTTGTAACTACAGTTTTTACTATTAAGTATAGGAACTTGTTTGTATCTTTGATTTTAATTAACATAATATTATAAACCTCAAGAGGGAGTCACTTTGTAGAACTAAATGTAATTAAAAAAAAATATTAGAATGGAACAAATATGTTTTATATGGACATAAAAGAGCAAGCAATATTAATAACATTCCTCGTTCGCGTCAAGATTTAAATTGCAAACTATATGAACTCTTCAGCGTCGAGGAGAAAATATAGTTCTATTTTTATGTCCATGTATTTATAACAATATGTGCTCATGAATCGTTATCCTAGCACTTGTTATGTTATGAATTGTGTACATTTAACAAGACAGACCAATGAATACAGAAAATATTAACAGAATGCTCCTTCAGCAAGCTACTATGGATATTTAGAAATTTTATGTGGTTTTGATTTATTTATAAGGATTACGACAAAATGTGGCTGTTAATTATACCAACTCTTGGAATAGTATACACTTATAAGAAGTATACATTTAAAATCCTGTCATAATTAATAATTCCTGTCTCTATTTTTCATTCCTCACAATATATTGCCAAAATTAAACTATAAAAATTGGCGGGCAATAACTTAGCTGCTGTAATGAAAATTCGGTCTTTGTTAATACACAGTGAATTTAATATAGGAAACGTTTGCCAGTAATTGATATTCACAAGGCGAGCGCAAACCGCGCCGCTCGTTCATGCGGAAAACAGTTGTTAGCACAAACAAAACTTTTATATCCTTAATTTGTTACGTTTTGTTCTTTATTATTCAGCGCTTTATTATAATTTTATGGCAATTTACCTGCAATATTGCTTGAAGTATCGTTGAGTTACTTGTTAAGGAACGGCGCAGTGGTGTAGCGTAAAAGGTGTGGCGTTCAATCCACTTTTTACTAAGTACCTACATGTTTTTATTAGTTAGTATTTTAATCTAACAGATGCTCTAAAAGCGTTGTTTATTTATGGCCAGTTGAACGTCTGTAAGAAAAACCTATAAAATTACTCATTTTAATAACCATTATTATCAGCCCTTATATTACGCTCCCACTGCTTGGACACGGGCCTATTAGGTGATAGATATCAATTTAAATCTGTAGGGTTAATTCTATTTTGTATGGTACCGAAAAAGAAGCGGAAACATACTAGGTTTTATTTTTCCTTTATATTAACAACAAATATCGCCCCTTTAAACTCATAACAGACTCTCAATCTGTACACAGTAGATTAGCCCAATAATATTCAAAATAGCAACATTATCTTTATCGTTATTCAAACCAATGGTTACAATACATATGAATAATTCAGACTTTATTACAATCGTTGCTTTCCGTTTATCGCTTGGACCGTTCCGCTTACATTGAATTACAAATGTCTATAAATCAATCATGCTTTAGAATTTCTCTATATATATATTTTTGTGATGAAACGCTACAGAATGAATGCGTCAAACGTATAACAAAATCGTGTATATTATTACCTAACTAGTTTGTTTTTAATGGAATCGTACTTACTTTGTAAAATTTTAAGTGTTAATGATATCAATTTTTAAGGCACGTACCTATATCTTAAATTTATGCTTACAAATAAGCAATATTTTCATATAATATACCTACTTCTTCTCACCCTGAAATGTATTTTTCTTCGTAAAATCGTTGTAATTTAAACGTCTACGTGACGATCACATTCAATACCCGATTCCGAGAGGTAGAAATAAGTATACATTTACGAACATGAGTTTGAGATTTCTTAACCGGAGGTTTTACGTGGTAGTTTAGTATGTTCTAAATTGAATAAAATACTAATATCTGTTTGTTTGTTTGAACGCGCTAATCTTAGGAACTACTGGTCCGATTTGAAAAATTATTTCAGTGATTTAGATAGCGTATTCATCGAGGAAGGCTATAAGCTATATTTCATCACGCTATAAGAACAACAGGAGCGGAGCCACGCGGGGTGACACCGCGGAGCGCAGCTAGTATTGAATATAACTACCTATATTATGAAGATAAATAATGGTAGAAATTATTACGACGACTATATAAATTTTATGTTCACTGTAATGTTGGGGTCACTTAAAAAAGTTGATAAGAAGAGAACATTTAAATAAATCACAAAAAGTCATCTAATTTATCCAAACTTTTGAGTCTTGACCCTTTCATTAGTGGCTGTTGTTAATTATGTCAAGTAAAAGCTGTTTATTTTCTCTCAAGTAATAAAATTTGTTGAGAAATATCGAAAATTTCCAAGAATTCTTATTACTGCTATCACGACGATGAATGCTTCGTAAAGTGTGAATTTAATGCCATTAAGAGATAAAAGGAAAGACCTGAAAATGATTAGATTTGGCTCCGAAGCGATTTCCAGGAAGGACATTGTGATAATCAAATCATATGATATTTCCTTTTTTGTCAATTCTTAAACGTATATTTCAACAAGACTATGTATTAGCAATTGACGCAAAAGTAAAACGCAGTTCGAATTAATAAAAATGCAGTTTATGATTCCACTAACTATACATACATATAGAGAAGACATAGAGAAAAATAGGAGAGTTACAGTTGCGAAGAAAGTGTTGTTTGACAAGCATTTTAAAATAGCTGACAGCTTGAGCTTTACTGAAAATACCAAAATTGGAGTTCTACTTTACTGCCAGCACCGCAAAGAAACCTATAAAATCGTGTTTTATCGAATATGGTGGTCCATGTAGCGTAGAATAGTTCGTGAAGAAAAATCAAATCAAAATCAAATCATTTATTTGCAATCAAACATGGTTACAACACAACAGACAACTTACATAATATAATAACTATAATATGTGGTACATTTATTGTGACATTTTGAACAATGTCTCCTATGCTAGGAAAAAAACCTGTGTTATAGGAGACATTCATCCGTCCTTTGTTAAAATTTGCGTAAGGATTTATTACTAAGACTACCTATGCAAAAGACTATCTATGAGTTCAAATCTTTATTTAACATTTTCAAATCGTTGTAATTTGTTTCGTAGATCCTTTATAAAAGTAACAAATATTTATTATAAATCTATAATTATGAATTAATATATCGCACCTTCGGTAGAACAAGGGCACAATTACAGTTTTTGCAATTTTACAGGAGAGCCATTTTAAGATATTTGTAGTACTTAATGTGGTCTAGCTATGATAATAATTTTTTTATGGTTGTTCTGCTTTGTATGACATAAACTATATACTATATTCTTTTAGGTGTATCGTTTACAAATATTAAAAACTGCTAGTTTTTTTTTAATAATATTTTTTTCTTAAGTAGGTGTACATTTGTGCCCTTGTTCCACCAACAAGAAAATTAATTTGTAAATATGGCCATATCTAAAGCTTTAAGTTAATAATTTTGGAATGATAATAACGTGTTTTTTTGTATAAATGTTTTATTTTCTTAAACACTTTAGAAAGCCGCAGTACTTTATCACAAAAATAGAGATCAAAACTTACTAATCAGCCATTACACATCTTCAACAATCTGAAACTATTATGTTTCCTAGCAAAATTCTTTGGAATCGCTTTAAAAATTGGAATAATATTATATTAAGATAACAGAACAAGAAAGAATCATAATTCAATTCATTGACATTAAATAATTCCTCCTTTTTCGTGGCATTTTTTATAAGGCTTATGTATTCTGCCGGAGTGCATATTGATATTGGGCCAGCTTTTTTTGCACGTTTTACATTCCAGAATGGACGGCATCGGCTTTATGCTGGGTCCCCTAATTTATGTATGATCGATTTTATAGGCAATGTGTTCACAGCAAAATAATACATTCCATAAACAAATTTGAAAAAGAAAAATAATTATTTACGAATAAAATATCTTACTAATATTATTATTTATTAAGTAAACTCGAAAGTTTTTGAGGATAGATTTGTGGGTGTGAGGGTATGTTTGTTGTATTTTGATTGGCAGTCCTATCGTTTAAATTTCTAAAAAACTAACTTGTTTTTTTTCTCTCTACAGCAATTATCGGAATAAAATGTTACTTTTAAGACCATGGAGTATAACAAATCTTGGACAGACAAGGGCACAATTGTCTGAACGACTTTGTCCTCCCAATTTTTAAATCGTAAACTAGGCATAAGTGTGACAGATATGGCCTTGTCGTTCCAGAAATCAAAAACATTATAGGGCATATTTACATAAACGACGTTAGCGCTCCAAGTGACAGCTAGCTCAGTCCCCGCCGATGGCACAACTAACCAATGAGACTTTGTCTCGCCAAGAGAGAAACAAAATAGCGCCAAAATGACAACGCCACTATTTCAATCTGGCTGTTTTTTGTAGGAATTAAACGAATGTCTTTGTCCCTCCAGTTGAAAGGGCCTTTTTAAAGCATTTCTGCATATTTAAGTCATTTTGGCAATTTATGACAATTATGCCCTTGTTCTACCGAAGGTGCGATATTATAATCAAGAAATTTGTGTTTCAATATAGGATTATTAAGACTTAACTTTCCAAATAATATCAAGTCAAAGGTTGTTTATGACTTATTTAATATTGATACACCTACACATAAGACAACATTTGTATTATGTTGAGTTTATTACAAAACTTTATTAATACCATATCGTAACCAATTAGGTATGTCAATATACAAGGTCCTTATACTCATAACATATTACAATATCAGAACATGTTTCATTTACCATCCTATATATAAAACCATGTGCACTAATATACTGCTTCAATTACATTTTTCATAAGCCAAGCACTTTTTGCAAGAATTCTATTAATAAAATAGGTTGTGGTGGTGCCCAAATAACAGAGTTTAGTAAATCAAAGTTATAAGTTACTAAAGATCAGCCTAATTATTTCATTTATTATATAGTTCAGGATACATCGCCCATTTTTGAAAGTGACTACTATCAAGCTAATTTTCCGTTTGTAGCTTTATTTTGATGAGACGCCCAATAATTTCGTGTACGAAAGTCTCGATTGTGGTAGCTAACAGAGATAATAAGGATAAAAATTTTTGATTTGATGGTTCTCAAATATTTTATTACTAACTGAATTTTTTTTTGTTCAATCTCAAGATAATTACCTAAATTATTCGAAAAAATATTTTTCAAAATCTATGGTTGGTTCAAAGAGTCCCCCTTTCCAAAGTGTATCGATAACGAGGTCATCATAAATGATTACTAACAAGCTGATTTTTTTGTTTTCACTTAATTATTAATGTTTATATAATTCAACAGACATATTGTCCTACAAATTGCGTAATAAATATTTGAGAACCATCAAATCAAAAAATTTTATCCTTGTTATCTCTGTTAGCTACCACAATCGAGAGTTTCGTACACGAAATTATTCGGTGTCTCATCAAAATAAAGCTACAAACGGAAAATCAGCTTGATAGTAGTCACTTGCAAAAATGGGCGATGTATCCTGAGCTAATATTATATTTTCATTTAATACGTGAAATGTCAATAGGCGGGTCCACACGGAGTTGTTTCGCGAAGCATTATACTTATATTTTATGAGCATTATTAGTTCACATTTGTATCAATAATTCACTAATATAAGTAATACCTTACCTACCATTTTATATTAGTCATTATTTCTGACACGTAATTAATATGGCTATTTCCTTTTACTTTCATTACATATCCAAATATAATAATATTACTTGAAAGCTAATAGGTAAAAGCATATGTAAGGAGTTAACGCCGTCGCGCCTTACGGTCCACACGTCGCGTACAGTCTTTTTTCATGTAACTTACTTTTTACTCGCAAGTTTATAATTATCCCACATAGTCTCAGTTATCACTTATCACAATCGTTAAAGTGCTACAACAATCCTTAAAATCAGTGCAGTATAAATAAAGTAATATCAACTAAGTGCAGTTAAAAGTTATAATTTAAACGCGTTGCTAAGCCGATCACTCGCTGAGTCGCTCCGCTTATGACTCACCGCTCCGCTTGTGCGCATGACCTCACCGCGTGACTGTGCTTACACACTGTGAGGCATACTGACTGTACTGTACGTGCAAAACAAATTAATAAGTGATTTTTGTAAAATAACTTGACTAAATAATAACCGATTAATAAATAAACCATCTATTTATACGTGATAAAATAGTGTATAATTAATATTGTGTCATAAAAACTGAATAATGTCTTCTCAAAAAAACTGCTCAGCCTGCCTTCTCGCAATCAGAGATAAAAACTATTTAACCTGCGCCTCAGAGAATTGTGATAAACTATTTCATCTCCTCTGCGTCAGCCCTACGGCTTTAACAACAGAACAAAAGACGCGTTTTATATGTCCTAATTGTCAAGCTACATTAAAAAAAGGCGGGGATAACTCAACAACCCCGGTGCGCACTTATGCAGTGGAGGACAATATAACCAAACGTAAGAAAATCAGCAAATTTAGTAGCCCGCAGTCTGGTTCTATGGCTGCCGTTCAACCAGCTGGGTCTCTTGACATGCAAACTCTTGCCGAAGAAATGAGACTGCTCCGTCAGTCCATGTCTAGTTTTAAAGTTGACTTGGAAAGGGTTGTTACCACACTGAACAATTACCAGGCCCAACTAGAAGGAATTTCTGCAAAAATTGAAAGCCAAGACGTGAAAATTAAACTTATTGAAGACAAGTATCGTGAAAACGAAGATCTCCAAATAACTATATCCCAACTAAAACAACAACTCGATAATAAATCACAATCCATGCTTACAAAATCTATAGAAGTGATTGGAATTGAAGAAATGCCTAACGAAAATCCCGTGCATATTGCTCTAACCTTAGCTAATAAAATTGGTCTAAACATGTCAGAGGCGGACCTTGACAGTGTTTCTAGATCTGGAACACGCAGACGGCTAGAGAAGACCGATAGCAATATCCAGGATCTTACTGCTCCTCGACCGCTTACGATCCACTTTACAAGAAAAATAATGCGCGACGAGTTTTTAAAATCCGGTAAATCAAGGAGAAATCTCGTGAGCAAGGATATAATTGGTCAAGGCCAAGAAAGAAGGGTATACATTAACGAAAGGCTCACAAGGGATAGAAGACTGTTGTTTCGTGAAGCGCGTAAATCAGCCATTACCCACTCTTTCAAATATTGCTGGATCAAAAACGGAACTATTTATTTTCGAAAATATACAGGGAGCCCTGCAATTCCAATTCATTCCTATGATGACCTCCATCGGATCTGCCCTCCCAAGTCAGACTAAAAATATAAATCTAAATAGTAAGATAACTCTAAGGAAACCAATCCATGCGTACATTCCTGTTTTTACTTTAAATTTGATATTCTTCTTTTTTGTTTATTTTATTAGTAATTCAATGGTATATTCTACACTACTACAGATTATTCTTAAAAGCAATAATTTATTATTTACAGTTTTACTAGATCCAAATTTTTATAGTCTTTTATTGTATAGATACTTTTGTCTCAATTTTTGTAATGCCGATGAAGATATAAATCGGAGCTTGTTTACTGTACTAATCTTTTGTTGGTTGATTATTGAATCTGTTGTAAGCTTAAATGTTGACACTTTATTTACACTTCCATGGTTATGTGAAAATGCTATATTTGTTGTTGTTATTTGTACACTGTTGAGTGTCAAGCCCTGTATTAGTTTTAATTGTTCCGTGGTGTTTATGGGTTTTAAATGGTTGGTGGTCTTGAATCTGTCTCTGTTTGCATCACACTTTGGTACTATCTCATTCTTAGTTATGTATTATCTCTCTATGGTTTGCTGGAACTTAATTCTCTTTTCAAATTCATCTAACTATAAAAAAACATAATAATGATTGACTTACGAGTTATTCAGGACATAGATAGTTCCAGTAATAAAATATGTCAAATTAAAGATTCACCAGAATTCTGCACAGATATTCTTTCTCATTCAGACCTCAATGTTATTGCAACCAACATAAGAAGTCTTAATAAGAATTTTGACATCTTTTTAATAACTATGGCTCGTACCAAAATTGAATTTGACGTTATAATTCTAACCGAGTGCTGGCTGACTCCTCATTCTATCATCAACCAAATGAATAACTATAACTCGTTCCACACGTCAAAGCATAGTAATAGAGCTAGCGGAATAGTGATTTACGTAAAAAATAATTTAACAGCTATAGCAAGGGAACTCGAAATTACCGATTGTGTAAACCTATACATTGAAATATCTGATTTCTTTTCAATCCTTGCGGTTTACAGATCACCCTCTTTAAATCCAAACCTTTTCCTTCAATCTTTATCTCAAACCTTACGTTGTCAAAAAAACTTTCCTTGTCACATCTTCACCGGAGACATAAATATTGATATACTCCCCACATCACAAACACAAGATACTTCTTCTGAATATCTTTGTATCATGGCTGAACTAGGTTATGAAAGTGATATCAACGTCCCTACTCACAATAAAACATGTCTCGACCATATATTCACTAAAACTCAACTCGATAAAATCCCAATAGTTTGTAAATCAGATGATACCGACCACGATCTTGTTATGTTGGGGATTAGTAACAGTAAACATAAAATCTCGAACTCGAAACGCATTCATAAAAAAATAAATATAGACGCCGTGAAGCAAGATCTTCTTCTGGTGGATTGGAGTCAGGTCCTTAATTGCAATTCAGCATCAGTTGCAGCCGAAACTTTCATGACGAATATTACCGACATCATAGGAAAACACTCTAGTATGAACATAATCAGCCGTTCTAAAAACACTCTAAAGCCCTGGATGACTCCAGGTTTAATCCGATGTGGTAGGCACAAAGACAAATTACATTCCGAATTGCGAAAGGACCCCGAAAACCCCATAAAAAAGCGAATTTTCTCACGCTACAGAAACTTTTACATCTCTCTCTTGCGACGTCTCAAAGATGAATTCGACAGCAAAACACTTTCTGAAAATAAAAATAACCCCCGACCTTACTGGGAAGCCATAAAACGCATAGCACATTTAAATAGCTCAAAAACTTGTTCTTCTGGCCTTTTAAATATCAAAACCGATCCTCTTGAATCGGTAAACATTTGCAACAATTATTTTTCAAATATCGGTCAAAATCTTGCTACTTCAAAGCTAAATCAATTGAATACCACAGAAGAATCTCTTGCTTCAAACTTCATTCCATCGAATTCTCCGGTTGACTCGTTCTTTTTGAACCCTACGGACGAAAAAGAAGTCCTGGACATCATTAATGGTCTTTGTAGAAATAGCGCACCTGGATACGACAATATAAATAATGATTTTATAAAAAAGATAGCGAGCTGCATATTGTTACCCTTGACATCAATCATTAATCTCAGCATGTCATCAGGTGTTTTCCCGGAGGTATGGAAATCTTCAATTATTACCCCGATACATAAATCTGGTCCCGCTTCGGAACCTAGTAATTTTAGACCAATCTCTCTACTTCCTAGTTTTTCCAAAATTTTGGAAAGATGTGTAAACAAAAGATTGGTCTCTTTTCTGGAATCACATAACCTCCTAGCTGGGCATCAGTATGGCTTCCGTAAAGGAAAATCTACTGAAAATGCCGTCTCTGAGTTAGTGAACACAATAAGCTCTTCCCTAGACAGCGGGCAGGTATGTGTTGGAGTATTTCTTGATTTGAGTAAGGCCTTCGACACCGTCTCAGTTCCAATCTTGATTAGGAAATTGGAAGGTGTTGGTATAAGAGGATGTGCACTGGATTGGTTCAGAAGCTACCTTCAGGGAAGAACGCAGCGTGTGAGAATTAACTCGTACATTAGTTCGCCAGATCGCGTCACGTTTGGTGTTCCCCAAGGGAGCATTCTCGGACCGATCCTCGTCCTAATATACTTAAACGATCTCATTTCTCTCCCTCCTACCGATGCAAATATTATATGTTATGCAGACGATACTGCGATTTTATTTCATGGCCCAAGCTGGGCTGAAGTTTTTCATAAAAGCCAAAAAGGTATGTCCCAAATTATGTTGTGGCTTAATAATAATCTCCTCTCCCTCAATGCTACCAAGACGAAATTTCTATGCTTTCATAAAACCAGGGCAACAGCTCCTAAATCTCTCCCAAAATTTTTCATTCACATGTGCGGTAAATCTACTCACCACGATAGCCGTGGCAGCAGCTGTAATTGTGATCAAATTACCAGGTCAGATTCTATAAAATACCTTGGTGTTATACTGGACGAAAAACTCACCTTTAATGAGCATATTAACGCCATGTCAACTCGAACAAGACGCCTGATTTATATAATGAAAACTCTCAGAACCAAAGTCGATAAACACCAACTTATGACCATATATAAGGTATTATGTCAATCATTAATAACCTACTGCATTTCTGTATGGGGAGCCGCCTCAGCCTCGGTTATTATCAAACTAGAGAGAGCTCACCGTTCCATTTTAAAAGTTATGCTGCGAAAGCCCCCAATCTATCCTACAGTGTCTCTCTACAGGGATGCTAATGTTTTAAATGTTAGAGGACTTTATATTTTACATGCAATCATCTCAATGCACAAAAAACTCTTAAAATCTAACTTTTACTCCAATACATCGAAACGGCTATTAAGAGCACCAACCCCATTGACCAAATGTTTCTTTTCCAAACGTTTTCAAAATTTTATGTTCCCATACTTGTATAACAAATTCAGTAAACTTGTTAACTTCCGGCAATACACATTACTCAATATTAAATCTAAATTGATAAGCATTCTAGTGTCCAAAGACTATAAGCAGACAGAACAGATTCTAAGAATACTTTAACTGTACAATTGTGTAAATAAGCATATAACTTTTATTATGTATTATTAGTATTATTTTAAGTGACCATACCGTACTGATGTTCAAAGTTGCATTGTATTAATGTATTATACGTGTTGGACCCTATGTGAACCTCCATTTTTATTGTATAATCGTTTTATGGCCCCGCGAGACAGGCTGTGCCTAGTGCGGGGTCCGCTGTCGTAATCTGTACTCATTTTAATAACCCTCTTTTGGCAAATAAATATAATTTTATTTTTAATTTTATTTTTTTTTATTTTTTATATAATCTTATGCGTTGATACTAACAGTTACACCAAAATTCAAACATTATTTATGTTGCAGCCTATTAGCTTAATCAGCCATTAAATTAACAGTCTGGCCTTTTAATAATACGGCACCATTGAATTACACCGACACTCACCTTATAAAATATATAAAAAGATAAAATAAAAAAATATTATTTACTTATCCATAAAGTTTTAAGTAATTCATACAAAAATATCAAGAAAGAAATTTTAATATTAATAAGTATAGTATGAGAGCAATTCTAGTTTGAGATGCAAATCAAAAAAGCTAGTTTACGAGTAGTACTTGCCCGAATTTTCAGTCTTTCACTGAAGCCAATTTCAATGTTATAGTTGTATATTTTTCAGTTTTATTTCATAATCCATTCTCATATTAAATTTAGAGCTCATAGTCACATCCTCATATTACATTTAGAGCTCATACACTCAACCTTAAAATGAATTACATTCAAAGTTATAAGTTTACTTAAAAGTTGTTCACATCACGATGTACGAAAAGACAGACTTATCATTTCTAACTATGAATAATGTTCATGAATTTCAATTCATGAATGTTTAAATAGAATTTTGAAGTTAAATAACTTTCTGGGAGTCTGGGTAGTTGGTAAAATTGGGTTTAGTATATTATATGGTATATGTTATTGCGTACATTTATTTCTCATTATGTCTTTCAATACCCAGGCTTGATGTTTAGGTATATATTTTATCATAGTCTAGACTCTAGACGGTGTCCAAGAGGAGATTGGTAGTCGTCTCTATTGACAAGTTTCTTTCGTGGACAGACAACTTTCAAGACGATATTTTTTTGATTCAGATACAAATATCCAAATATCAATTAAGGCTCGAATCTCGACTATCTAAAAGATAAGTAACAAATGACTAAAATAAATTATTATGAGTTTACCCAGATGTTTGTTTATTTAGTTAAATAGATAACATAATGCTACAGTTTAATCAGTCAAAATCAAAGTTAAATTACGTATGTAAACAATTCATTTCAAATGTTCTCAATTATAGGCAATCAAAAACAAATAAATAGCTGATTAATACTAATATCAATAAAATATGTGCTTACACAATTGTACTGCAAAGTATGTTTTTAATAAAAAATGTATTAGCTATATTTATAATTTTTATTGTTTGGAAACTAGTAGAAAACTGGAAAATAAAACACTTTAATTCAGGTTCAAATACATTTGAAATTTTTTTATTGCTTTTTCACTTTGATGTAAATTACATGTAATCCAAAGAACTTGTGTGGAAGCACTGAAAAGCGGACAGTAAAATGAAGACTCTAGTCCACTTCAGAACTAGTACACATAGTTGGGATGTTTCGAGAGCTCCAGATGCGTAGTCGTGACTCGAATATCTGCGGTTAGAATTCTTTTTAACTCCCACGATTGGTTCATTCATCCAATACGAAAGTAATGAAGTATTTTATTTGCAAGTTCTTTAGTCCCTTTATGGCGTGGTAATTTCGTTCGCGTATAGCTTGACAAGATAAATAGGAACTAATGGATAGCGTTGTTCTGTTTTGTTGCTATTTGTCTGATTGCATTATTATTTTTAAAAGGTAATCTCATGTGATACGAATTTTTAGATAAGTTTCACAAAATTGATATTCATAAATTGTAACATTAATTGTTTATTCATTTATATACTTCTTCTATAAGCACTTTTAAATCGTCACAATACATTTTAATATTTACTACCGATTAGATACACTTTTGTCAAGAGACACTATATGCCTTTCTTTCTTTACAACAGTGCATCTTTTGGTATGAATTTTTGTAGGTTTGCCTTTTTGTTACAGAAATTTTAAAAACAGTATGTTTGTACCTATTGGTACCTATCTACAAAGCCGTTCAAAGTTCAAACAACTAAGCATGAAACAACGTAAAGAATTCTCAAATCTGGAACAAACTATTCAGCTTCAAAACTAGTTACATTCTTAGAGTATTTTAAATTCTAGTTCAAATATTATATTCTATAAATTTTTACCGACCAATTCATATACATGTAGATGAATAAGTCCCTAAGGAACTCTTCGACCTAAAATGCAATCTACATTCAAACATAGTTCCAATTTCTGAGTTAGCAAAAATCGAAAGTACCTGGTTTAATATAAAATTTTATACTATAACATGTGTTAAGAAGTTGGTCTTCTAACAGTAGAAATCGTTGCATCTGTAACGCATCGAACAGCATGTTTTAGTTTACTACGAAATTTCTTCAAATTGATTGAAAATTCCGGTTCACTATTATGAAATTATTATAGGATGCAAAAAGCTCTCTTTTTCTGTTGTAATCCTACGACATTATTCTTTTTCATTGATAATATTGATTAATTTATTTCAATTCGGATTGCAACTGAGTTGCTGACTTTCTTTTCAATGACAAACACGTAAAAGATTTATTACATATAAGTGTTTTGTAATAAAAGGGACAAAAAAGAATCAAACAGATAACACATCGCTGAAGGAAAATTATAATGCAGTAGAGCAAAATATAATAACACTCTGATTACTTTTCAACCTTATAGCTGTGATAACTAACTCGATGCGCAAAATAAATAAATATTCGATAAATGTACAATGTAATGTACAGCGTACCTATCAAACCTATACCTATCAAAGTTAGAGAAGACAATCTGCTGCATAAATTAACACAGTCATGTATAGTTGTCATAGTGCAAAAATCGACAAGATTAAAACATATTAATGCAGATCTTGTATTAGAAATAAGAATAACAGAAAACCCAGTATAATTTATAACATTTATGAATATTCTCAGTAGCTACCATACAATATTTGTATTCATAAAGACATCGAGGTCACGGTTTCGCTAATTAATCCGAAACGAGATAACCTAATTTTATTTTAATAACTTATATTTTTGACAGTTGTTGAGGAAAATTATTAATATCTTGGGAACTTACGTGTAAACTTTAAATATGTTTTCATTAATAAAATAATAGAAAATATGTTTATGAGTTTTTTTTTTTATAACTACCTATATCAATTTGCACTTGATTATCAAATTTATTATACCTTATAAGTCAAATCACAAGGTAATTTCCACTTTGTTTTCACTATTATGCAACATTGACTTCATATTATAGTAATACGAAACATTGTGCAGACCTCTATAAAACAAAACATATTGTATGCTATCAATCGACTGCATTTTTTTACGATAACTTTTTAAATAGAAAATGAGTTACTTGTGAAAGAACATAAGATAATAATTATTGTAAGTAAATTCCCATACTCCACCTCTTATTCGCATACAAATTGTATATTCATGTACTTGTGGTAATAACGTATCTCTTTTATACTTGGAAAAGCAATGTTAATATTCCAAATGTCTTGCTTCTACTGGATTTCATACGTCAAACAAATTTTTCAATTTACAGTAGGTACTACAATAGAAATGTTAGTTGCGAAATGTGATACATTTCAAAGCACTTTGATGCTATTATTTTGTTTTACATCCCTCTAAATTATTTTCTGCTTTGTAACAAAATGCTTCTGTCTTTTTTATTATGTGTGCTTTATATAATACGTTCTATATTTAAAAAAAGTGGTTAGAAAAAGAAAATCACAAAGAAAAGAATTATCGGTTATCCCAATGTCGAGTTGAGAGAAAATGAAGTAGAAGGCATTTATCAGGTGCAGTTTTTAGATCACAGGATGTGCGTAGGTATTTTTTATTTTCTTATGGTGTAATGGGAGAGCGATTGGCTACGATCTCGCCGGATGGTAAGCTGAGAATATGTTGCCTAAGATGGAGCGCGCTTCCCTAGAATGTACCTGTTCACTCTCCTCTTTCAGCGAAGCGGAGTAAAATTGGTTTGCAAGATCAATTTTTTCATGTATTTGCAATTATATGACGCTTCTAGAAAAAATAATCAATACACTTCAAGATATTTCCTAAAAAGTGTGCTAATTTGTTGCACAACCACGTGTATTTTGGTCGATCATATAAAATCATAAAAATAGGCTAAAATAAAGATCGAAAACGAATTATTTATTAATGAAATTTCTGATTTTGGAAATAATTTTTATATAAGGATATGTATTTTGATGTACTGCAGAAAACGTGCTAAATTTTGGTTTTCTACTGAAGCCCTGTAATTATTAAATACATATTATATCTCAGAACTTAACGTTGCCCAGCGTTTTCTTTACAAACCGCGCTGCCCGCTACCCCGCCAGTCCTGATCAGGCGCTTGCTAACGTAGGACCTGTGTCAAATTATCTCCGCTCGATTTTACGTTTTGAGTAACGATAAATTATTGAAAATGGGTAACAAAACAAACAAAATTCGGAAGAAAGCAGTGTCAGTATCAAAAAAAAGAGTAAACTATAAGAAACGGTATGTAAATTGAGTAATATGATAAAAACGTAGTTACTTGATGACACAGAATAAAAATATCAGTTGGTCATAAAGTTTCACCTCGTATGCTTTTATTTCAAAACGATAAAAGCTGCGTTACTGTGAAATAAGAGTTTAGTTTATAATAATTTGTTTTATATATATAATACTAGTGGTCCGCCCCGGCTTCGCCCGTGGTACATATTTCGCAATAAAAGGTAGCCTATGCCCTTTTTCGGGTATCAAAATATCTCTATACCAAATTTCATGCAAATTGGTTCAGTAGTTTAGGCGTGATTGAGTAACAGACAGACAGACAGAGTTACGTTCGCATTTATAATATTAGTATGGATTATTATTACGTAATTGGTGTATTATTTGCATAATTTTGGGGTATTATTATTAATTACAGTTGTTTATTTTAAGGAAAAAAACAATAATGATTATTAGTTAAAAAATAATTGATAATAGTCAAATAATAATGATTATTGACTTATAATAATTATTAATCACTACAGTAAAAGTTCCTTATTGGCGGGGTATATGTTCCATAAAATATATGCCTCGAATACCTACAGAAACCGTAATTATTATATGGGATTATAGGTTCTACGTTATACGTTCCTAGGTGACGATTGAGATTTTTTTCGTGTCTCATTTTTTTTAGTTGACATTATAAACTAGGAAGAGTGCAGTAGACGTTACTCGATCACAATTTTTGTAACGAATGTGAAAGACGAAACAATAAAACACGCAAAGCGGCTTTTACTATAAACGGAACTACATTTAAAAATATACTTTATTTATTGAGTTATAAGGTTGCTTCCATTCTGTTTATTTACGCTCCTTCTATGTCTCGTTTCAGCACCATACTATGCCTGATTAAATAAATAGATATTAGATAATAAATACAAGGGGAAGTGGGAGGCGGACACGCGCAGGCTCGCTCGCGCACCCTTCGCACACCTTACTGCCGCCACGTGATCGTAGTGATGTGACTTGACCAACGCTGTACTCGATAGTTTACAAGAAAAACTTTGACTTTAATATTAAAACTCTTTTAAAAATATATTAAAAATAATTTTGTGTTGTGTTTTGTATCATACACTTTCTAATATTATGAATGCGAATGTATTATAGTGTAAATGTAAAGTATGTAATGTTACGATATTATATTTTAACCGCTAAATTGATTTTTGAAGGTTTTGGTAGGTATAGAATTGATATATATTTATATTGTTTATTATTTCATTTTAAATTATTAATTAATTCTTATTTTTATTTAACATTAAATACTATTATTATTAAAAAATAGTACTAAACCCGATCTTTTATTTTCTTAATTTTAATAGTTAAGAAGTCCACACGTTTTTTCAGATATTTCAATTATACATTTTTTTTAAACTACTTATAATTAATAGAAGACTTTACATTATTATTTAAAATTACATATATTTATACTTTCTTCATACATTTCTCCTTTAATAACATATTGAACAATATATTTTCTTATGTTACATATTTATTTACATAACTTATCGATAGCTCAACACGCAATTGATACCTACCCATCCCTATTTGTCACACACACATTTATATAGTATCTATAGCTCATCTGCCTTCGATGCGCACTAAGCAATTTGTGCAATACACGCGCTCTATACTATTCTAATATTATAATACTCTAAGCTTCTACTGGTAGCAGCAAGTAATATTTATTAGTTACACCAAGTACTTCCATAATTATGTTGTGCTAATTAATAAATTCCTAGTACCTACTTATCTCAGTTTATAAAGTTGTAAATGCTTACTTTATTTACTTTTATATTTACAATCTGACACAAACACTTTTACATTGCTTACATAATAAAAATTGATCACAATTTACTTTTGATATATTTTACACTGTGGCATAGCGCACGTTACGAAAAACAAACGACGCGAGGAGCGCGAGGAGCGCGAGTCACGCGAACGGCCCCCCACACTTCACATCCTAAAATCTTGCCTCGCGTTGAAATACCTCGCGTTAAAGACATCCATATTGTGCTCATCGGGGAACACAGATTCAGGAAGCATGTTAATTTAGAGAACAAACCATAACGGGAACTATTATAATAGTAATCAGTTAAAGTAGGATTGGATCAGAAACTAATAACGGATCGCCTACGTAATATCTCTATTGAAAAAATATTTTATGTCAAGTTCAGCCACTCGGCTTCAATCAACGTTTAAGCTTCAGCGATTGAAATAATTTTTAAATTCTTTGAAACCGGCAACGTTGCAGTAAAGCGGAATGCCTAATAAATTGTTTTTATTGCACGAAGATAATCAAGTTAAGAGCTTTGTATTCTTTGTATAATCTCGAATTAATTCTATCTAATTAAATGGTTTAATTATCGATTTCATTCTATTCGTTAGTTAATTGACTGTGACTCTTATTGTAGAACTTCTTCTACAATTATTGTAACGTTTGTAAGGAATAGGGATTGAATGGAAGTAATTGAAATAAATGTTATTATACTGTAGGTAATTTTGCAAATATTTTGAACACAAAAGCATCGTAGAAGTAATTTAAGAAAGCTTTACAGAGTGCTATTACAGTTACAAGTACGTAGTATATATCTGTCAACTGTGGTTACAACTACACAAGATACTTGGAGCAGGGTTGACACTTGAAAAGATAATACAAACATCAGCCTTTCTTTTGCTATTTTTATTATTTTAATTAGTTTCAACTATCAACATAATTGTTATTCTAGATGCTCTTAGCTTTATTGTTTAACGATATATTCAGTGTGACCGTAAAAGGCTAGTATATATATAATTACATGAAATAAAGGCGAAAATATTATGACACTGTAACAAGCGTGGTAGTTTCAAGTGGCCTGGGGGATCGCGTGATCCTCCGCTGATAATTACACCATCCATTGTTCCCGACCATTTCGCAGACCGTACTCATTTTTATTTATTCTCAAATAATAGCTATTTCAGCAACCTTTGTAATTGAATTTGTATGCAATTTTGTGGAAAACAATGCGAGGTTATTTTTCCAGTTTTCGCACGGAGCAATGACTTTGTTATTCTGCTTAATGTTTCATGCTTTGGGAACGTGAATTTCGGTCGACATATGATGGAATTATTTTCATTGTTTGCTTGCAAATTGTGGTCTCACTGATTATTTTTGTATGGATACTTAATTGATTGATGATATGGGAATTTGTGTCTAGGTATACCTACATTAAATGAGTTGAATCAAAGTTTATGGTTTAGTAAAAAGACATGTATGTTTATTACTAACTAAAGAAGGCACGTAGTGAGATAAAGGTATCTACCATATATATATTTAGTTCTATATGGACTCGGATGTAAATTAATACCAACCAATAATGTGTTTTGCCCGCTTTCAAAAGAATTGTTACTTGATAAAAATAATTAAAAAAATATGTTAAAACTAGACCAACGAAACAATACCGTAGTTGCTTAAAAGTGAATTACCAAAAACCGCACAGTTTCACCACGAAATAATGGAGAGAAGCCAAAAATCTTTCGAATCCTATTTAAACACTGCTTAATTTATTTTAATAGTGCAATCTTGAATTAACTAAAAATGTATATTTTTATATGGCTGAAAAACGTCGTGAAAAGTAAATGAGATTTTACCTTAATAGCCTTTGACAACTTCGTCAGCGTTTAGATAATTCAAGAATAATAAAAAACGGTTTACTCAAGGCAAAGTTAATTTGATATTCTAAATGTAATAAGAAAAAAGTAGGGGCTCTTGAATCCTTAGTAAGTAACAGCGAATTAGTATGAAATTTCCCTTCCTTTAACTCTGTGATAATACCATTCTTTATTTCCTTCGGTTAAAATGTTTCATCTGTTTGTAGATTTTAATTATTTTATTTCTTTCGTAATTATTTGAATGAGATTCTCTGTTTCGAATTACATTACAAGAAGGTTTTATGCTGGCTTGCTTTTTAATGCTGAGTCTAGTTTTATGTCTTTCTTGTTTAATTTTTTGTTTCATTTACCTCGTTATTTAATTTTATTTGTCTAGACATATTATAATGGAAGTTTAAAAACACATAATAGGCAAAAATATTGCCCAGCTCTTGTCTTTTGTGAAAATATCTTTCTCAGTTATCAGCAAAATTAAACATTTACACAAAATTGATTTTTTATTACTTATTACGATTTGTTCAATAATTATCAACAATATTCAATTAGCTAGATGCATTTAGAAGTGCATAATATTTACTGATATTATATAAATTTAATAATTCCTTCATACAAGTTTAAAAAAATAATATACCGAGCTCTTCTACAGGTTTAAATTAAAACGCTATTATTGGAGTAGAACAAGAAACTTGAATGATGATGTCATATATTTCAGATTTAAGAAAAAGAATAAGGGTGTCGACATGCGATAGCCTGCTTAAGGGCCCATAGGGTTGGCAAGAAATACTTAGATTTTCAGAAGGAATGAATCTTAAAATAGTAGAGGAACTTGGAAGGTTATGAAAATATAAAAAAAAAACCTTAAATATGTCGCTTTTTTCACATAATACAATTTTGAATCTTTTTTTAAAATAATGCGTACCTACATACAAAATGGAATTAATTTTATTATATTATTATATATTATTTATATATTTTATTTAAAGGTTCTCACTTCTTTCATATAATTCTATGACATACAAAAATCTCAAGCTGATGTTGTATTTATTCAATTTCTTGCAATAGTGTTTCGTTATTAGCAGTCGCCCATAGTTGCCGTACAGTTACTGGCGCAAATTTCCGTCAACGGTTCAAGTTAGCTATTCAAAGCGCTAATGCTGATTGCTTCATTGATGTTAAAATATCTGTACATATTTATTTGATTGTATTATTTAACTGAGTTAGATTTTTATGCTCTCAAAACCTGCTTTATTTTTAAATTTTTACTGCTATCCAGTGTTGACATAAATACTTCCTTACCATTGCTAGTGCTATCCAGTAGGTTGACATAAATACTTCCTTACCATTGTATTTATTTTAGTTGTGTTGTCCTACTTTTAGAAATTTATACCTTCAATTTATTTAGAATTGGATAGTATATACTTTTCCAGAAAATATATAATGTACATAAAATGAAGTTGCTGCTCTACAGCAACACCAATTGCTACTGTTCACAGTAATCACCATCGGTCACCTGAATCGTAGTTAGTTCTTTCACAAAAAACAAAACACTTAAAAAAAATATAAGCGACCACCCTAACCATTTACAGGGGATTATGAATAACGCACGATTCGCAAGATATGGATGCGAGCATGACTAATCATTCCCTTCAGACCTCTTCATTTATCAAGTGAACGTGGTGTGTCATACTTCAGCCATTGAGGCTGTGATTGAAAGGTTATGATTTGTGATTAATTGTTATCTGTGGTAAATATGCAGCTCTATTTAAATCATCTGACCATCCTTGGAATGTTTGGTTGGTTTGCCAAGATCTATTTTTGGGAAGTTTGTTGCGTAACAATGATCCGTAAATAAGCTGCATTAAGTGCTGACCCACGAACTGCTCGTGAAGTTTACATTATCATGATGATCATAGTTGTGGCCCATTTATCTTTGAACTCCAAATTTCTTCTGTTATATTATGTATGCTTGAAACAAAGAGTGCCGTGTATCATTCTTCAGATCTATCACATAAGTAGCGTATTCAGCATGAAAACGCGTACCTACATATACATATTATTTAATTTCATTCACTTAATTCCGGTCATTATATTTAATTAGCCATGCACTCAAAACAGCCAAACCGAAAAATCGCTCTCATTATCTCGAAACAAAAACGAGAAAACAAAAGGAGAGGAGTGGATAAACTCGCGAAAAACGGTCCCGCGACAAAGCCGTATCCGTGACACGTCTCGTACGTCACGGCGACAGCTTTCTGTCACTCTAATGGTCTCGACGAACGTGACACTCACTGCGTATCGAGTGACAGGGCAATAAGTTTATTTTTGAACCGTTTCCTTGCAAAATTGAAATGTATTTAGAACACTTTTAAATTTCCAGTGGAGAGATATTTTCTTATTGCAAGTGTTTATTTATTTTTCTTCTTCTTTTTTTTCAAATGGCAACTCCCGATCCTAGTGAGTACGGATTTTGCCAATGTCAGGTTTTGAACGGATGGTCAGTTTAAGTTAATGCTCATGTTAAGCGTGCTCTGTGCTGAGCAAAAATCACGGTTGAGATGATTTACTTTTTATTTACTCATAGACTTCTTACACTCATAGACTTCTAACCTGACAAAGAACAATTATTCATTAACCGACTTCAAAAAAAGGAGGAGGTTATCAATTCGGCCGGGATGTTTTTTTTTTATGTATGTACACCGATTACTCCGAGGTTTCTGAACCGATTTACGTGATTCTTTTTTTGTTCGATGCGGGATGGTGTCGAATTGGTCCCATAAAAATTTTATTCGGATAGGCCCAGTAGTTTTTATTTTATGAGCATTTTTGTCTGTAGGTATTTGTAAATTTTGCAAGTGCAAGTTTGAAGTCGGTTGTTTTTAACGCAGTTATCACTTGTTTTTAGTTTACTTTAATATGACGATTAACTTTCTGTCACGCTAATCGTCTCAAACGTGACACTCGCTGCGTATTGAGTGACAGGGCTATAAGTTTATTTTTGAATCGTTTCCTTGCAAAATAGAAATGTATTTAGAACAGTTTAAAAATGAAAAATCTAACATGGGGAGATGTTTTCATATTTTTTATTTTACAGCTTTAAAAATAGTACGCTAAACTCATTATAGAATGCAACTGGGGTGCCCTGTCACGCCTGCACAGATAAAACTTGAGAAAAAATAATCTTTTTAGTTCACATAATATTATAAGTCAAGATTTATGATAGAATAACAATTAATAGAAATATTCTTAATGTTCGCAATATGTATAACATTATGAATATTTCTAGACTTGGACGCACATCAGGGAATTCGTTGGTAGAAATTAGACATCGATAAAATATAATTATGACGCTTAGATTAAGGATTGGTCTCCGCGCGCGCTACGACTAGATACCGCCGGCGTACTCGAAAAATGCGGCAACTAAAAGTACGCCGAAATCGGCGTACCCGAGCCAGTCGTGTCACAAGCATTGTGTGGAGAGGGCGTACGGATAGTTTCTAAAGATTTTGGACAAAACCTGAAGTAAAATGCCTGTTTGTGCCATAAAACTGTTTAAAAAAAATACAACAAATAATAAGAAAGACACTGGGATTACGCACCATCAGGAATAATCGTATTATTCAATATTTCACCTGTACTTTGAAAATGTTGTTTACGAAAATACGACGCCATTTAGTGTTGCCGTACTGCATATCCCAAAAACACACTTTTAATTTGAACTTATTTTATTCATAATGTTTTTTTTTCAATACTATTACTAACGCATATTATAAAAAAAATGATAATAAAAATAATTTATTTCTGTTTAACCTTGTTTAACTGACTCATATATAGTTATGTTATTTTTTTATCACCGCTTTTTTACTTTTAAAAAACCTTTGTGATAGTATAGTGGCATCGCAAGTGGATTTGAGTCACATGTTCATGGGTTCGATTCCCGGCAAGGCCAAAATGAAATAAAAATATTTTTCAAACTTCTTTCCAAGATAGCCCATTTCCCATTTATGGGGTAAAATTTATGTAGCTGGCAGTACAATTCTTCACACACACTAGCGTCCTTACAAATTGCCTTACACACACTACTTACGTAGTAACTAATACTTAATCTGTGCACACTACAGAACTGAGTTGCCGCACTCACGGAGCTATTGTTTTTAGGTGGAGCGGTATCTAGTCGTAGCGCGCGCGCGGAGACCAATCCATAATCTAAGTTATGACGATTAATTTTTATTACATTTCTATATTTTTATGGTTGTGTAAATTTAATTTCTATTTATTCTGCTAAGTGAGGAAATGGCCGATATTATAGGCCGGTATCAGATTTGAAAATAAAACAGTCATTAATAAAATTTGATTCGACTTTATGATTTTTGTTTGATACCCTTCATCCAATAATTCAAACCTACGTCCAATAAATATTTCCCGGAAACGTATTTTTTATCAAAACATTTATGTTTTAAAACGATAAACATGGGATCATAATATTGTTTCTGGTTTGCGGTTAAAATTCACTGTTATTTTCCGAATAATTACTGAGTAATATATTGATTTAGATTGAGTAACAAATATTTAAGCAAATTGAACAATTTTTTATTTCCTCGTTTCCTTAGAATCCCTAGAACAAAATCACAAAGATTTTATAAAGGCGTGATCATATCGCTCTAGTTCATTACGCAGGAACAAGCTTTGCAAAGACATAATTTTCATTCGCTATACACGAATACATACCTGGGTGGGTTTGGTGCATTAACATACGTTTGGGTGAAGCCCCTAGCCATTTACATAATTAGGGCTCTGAAACTAACGCAAATGAGAACAGTCTTGTTTTATTTTATAGTGAGATACAGGCTTATTTAAACACCTTTTCGGTTAATGTTCCACGTAGGTTATAAGACGAACGAAATGTAATATGAAATTTTTGTTTTTTCAAGAACCATATCTGGAAGCTGTTATTTTCATTATTATAATTTCGTTTAAAACTTAAAATCGTATACATTGGGCCTTTTTTTCCGATTATAACTGTTCGTAAATATCCAAAACTTTAATATAATAAACGCAATGGTACACTGGGTGCATCTGTTTATGCCATGCCTAAAATACGATAATCCAGATACATTTATTCCATCTTTCCCGAAGTGTAGTTTTTACATGCAACTTCTTGTTAGCTCCAAAGTTCTAGTATTTGTTCCGTGTTTATTCTCACATTTACTATCTTGCTGGCTTTTTTGCTTTACTTTGACATAACTTCGTAGCGAAGTTTGGCTCAATCTCAACTAGTCAGTGCGAAATTGTTAATTAAGACTTGAGTGTAAGTTAAGGGTGAGTTCGTCTGTGGTTTATAATTTGGTGTTCTTTTTTGTTACAGGTTTGTTATAAGAGAGGATTTGACTCCATAATGAACTTAAATAGTTGATTATGTTCGATTTTTACAGTGTTTTTTTAAAGTTACTTCTCTACTTTTTTAATTATGGTAATAAATAATAACGATACATAATGAGTGTAAAAATATTACAGTAAATTGCAGTAATCTTCATATACCTGTATCATAAACAGGTAAATTGATTGACAGTTTCAATTTTCAGCTTATAAAGGAATTTCAAAACGCAGCGTCCGTCCGTCAGCGATTAAATATATTCTTCAAATTCATATTTTCACACAGATCAATCAAATTACAATAAAATATTCCGTTTATTGACGCAGTATTAACGCTTATAAGTAGGTAAAATACGTTGTACGATTGTATGAATTATATCCGACATGGCGAGAAATGAGAATAATTCACGATAATATTATTTTAATGTTTACGATGGCGTATCTGTTGACATATTATTCTGTACAATATAAAACAAATTAATTTTCATTTCGGTTGCGGCCTATCAATTATTCGGAATTTAATGATTGGAAAGGAATTGTAACATTGAATGTAAACCACAAATAATATGTAACTTTTCAGCAATTCAATTCAATTACGGGTTTGTTAGCTGAATTATTGTCAAATACAATGTTTTTAATGCTATTAAAAGTTAAACAATACACTTATACATTTTAATAAGAATTGATATTTAAAACAGGCTCTATACCTTCAAACCGGCTCTAGGATAGTGTATGAAACCTCTGCGAATTTTAACACTAATTTAACTTTATTTTTTTTACAGGTGGTACAAATCAACACCATAAGAGGCAGCAGTCGGATGTTACACAACCTCAATCGACGAGTTTTATAGTTGTAACATTGAGTACATTTTGAAAATATATGTACCTATTTAAAATAAGTGCATCTGAGTCTAAGAGAGACATTTTGTTATGTTTAGGACCTACCTATTTTAATTATTATCTTTGGTAAAACTCAAAATGAGGCATAAGATGTTTGACGATGTATACTTATTTTATTGTAAGCTTCAATAAAGACAGACAAACTTTTATGTATATTAAATAAGTCTCTGAAATAATATTTAAACCTTATTCGAGATATAAATATTGAATATACGACAATGAAATTAAAACAAACGTCTGTCGTGACTACAAAAAGGGATTCTGTAAGCCGATTAAAATTCAGAGCTCATACGTTCTAGCATTTAACTTTCCTAACCTGATTATTTGTTTCTATAGTTTTTGGTAGATATTTCTCACAAAAGAAAAAACTAATTTTATATGTAAAGGAATCAAGTGTCGATTAATTTTGAGTATAATTAACATTATTGAGTTGTCTAATATTCTGATTATTATCACTATTAACATCAAACAAAAATTCGTTCATTATAGGTATAATCTCAATGTGCTTCATTCAAAATCATTAAAATTAATAAAACAATTATTATAATTATATAATATCTCAAATTTATTGAGCAAAACCTTATTCAATAGTTTCTCCATTCAACATCAAAATACTGATTTGTAACACGAAGTTGACAATTTAATTCAGGCTTGACCATTAACTCGATCGGCGATGAAAACTTGTCCACAGCACTCGACAACTGTAACCAAACAAATCGCGAACATCTTAAACTTTGTGTTTTGCCTTGAAATAAATTCGCTTTTGAGTTTTATTGCTTTTGAGTTGTAGGTAAAGTTGAAAGAAAAGAAGAAAGAAACACATTTAATAAGTATTTTCATAATATCTTTATTAATAAAATCTAAAAGAAATAATCCCAAATGAAGTACCAAAATCGAGATTGAGTAAATGTAAACTCAAAAGTTAGCACGATATTATGGTTTCTATTATTCAATAATTGATTAATTGCATTCAGAGCAAAAAAAAATTATTGGAGTAATACCGGATTTTTAATTACTTTGTAAATATACTTGGTTCTACAAGCATTACACAAGATATAAAAAAGAGCAAAGGAAATTTAAAACAAATAACACACATGCATTCACAACTTATTGATATTAGAGGTTATGATTGCTTTCGCTGTCTTATAAAAATTCAATGAAGTTCCCGATATTATAAATTCTTGAGTAAGCCCTAATTCACTTCTAGCAAGTGAAAAAAGTAGAGCAGGACTTGCGGAGCGGTTTAATTAAAACTTCAAGTCTTCGCTCCAACAATATGTTCGAAACGAAATATTTCCTCACACTTCTATTGCTTTTACAGAATTTACAACGTTTTCGTGATTTACAATCAAACTTTGTATTAACTTCAGCACTTTGTTTTGTTCCAATAATTTATTTAATGCTCTGTGACTTGTAGGTTTAATGTTGCCCATTAATTATTGTTGTGTATTGCTGAAATTGATGTGTCTGCGTCTTTATCTAAAGTTTAGAGGAACCTTGAATTTTCTAAAGGTCGAAATGTTATGTGGAAATTTTATTTACTATTATTATGACAGCACGAGTGCGTAAGTTTAAAAAAAAATGTGCTAAATAATATAATACATTCAAAGCTTTCAATCTAAAATGAAAATATTAAAATTTTTCATCACATTTTCCAAATTTAATTAACGTTGTCCCCTACACAGGAGAACCTCTTCCCTGTTTTAATTAAAAAATTCGAGGGCAAAAATTAATGTCTTATTTTCCGTCACAAATATATGGAGTAAATAGCATTATGTGCGACCCCATTATCATAAATAGGTAATACGGCACAGGCCTTCGACCCCATTTTATAATTACGCCGTATAAAGGCTGTAAACCCTTCTGTTGTTATCATATTTTACATCATTGTGATCTGGGCTACAGTTTACGACTATGTATTAAATCCTTATTGGTTTTGTAATTGTTTAATTTTATTAAGCACAGAAGTTTTGTTAATATTTTTAAAATAAACAAACGCAAGGCTGAAACTGTATGATTGTTACCTACGTGCGCGTATTAACGAGAACTACTCAATTGTTTTGGATACATTTTTTATGGAGGTCGATTAAAGATAGGTATTTTGATCTCCTTGGAAATAAAACTGGAAGGCCGTGAAATAGAAAATTGGGTGGAGATTGGCTAAAGCGGGATAGTGTTAAGTGTACGAGCGAAGTTTTGGGCGGGCGGAAAATCTTAATAACCAATGAGTTGTCCAATTACCATATCTGTATAAAATAATATAAATACAATTAATTTGAAAAATATGAAATGTAAAACGTAATTTAAGTAAATGGTGACAAAAAATAATTGCCACAATAAAAGATAATGGATATTATAAATTTAATTTTCGAATGCTCATTCTACTTTTCGTAAATAATACAAATAGCTTCCAAATAGGGAAATTACAGCATGCTATTAAATTTTTACGGAGCAAATAACGAAAATGGAACAATAAATAATTTCACAAGCGTACCCAATACGGGGAAAGAGATAAAATTAATCGAACGTACGAGATCTGTAACAGTCGGCGCGGAACGCAATTAGCGAATTACAGAAAAACAAATAAATGTAACAAGGGTCGACAATTCGGGCTCCATTCCCTAATTATAATACGGATCTCTGGTTTAATTACCACGTTTGTGACACGTGAAAGTTTTTGTTACTGAGCCAACTGATTAAATTTTAACACCTTTGTGGTGCGCTGTGAAAGGTAACTATTCATTATTGTTATTGTCGTTTTATTAACCTTTTGTAAGCTTTAAATTGTTTGCTTGATAATAGATTTTGAGTACGTAAACTATTTTTGATGTGTTATGGAATGCGATTCTGCGTAATAATCTAAATTTTTACTGTGTTTGTATTATTGTTTTCCTACTCTTTATTATGAGTTGCAGTTGTCTGTGTTATTACAGTTATTTGTTTGTTTTATGTATATGATTTTATTAATACATATAGTAAGGTAATTTATAATACTTTATATTTCCGAATAACATCAGACTTGCTTGATGATTACCAGCATCATGACTTAAAAAATTGCCGAACACTAGTAATTTAAATTTCTTTCAATATTCTAGAATACGTTTCCCTAATTGACA
This sequence comes from Colias croceus, assembly GCF_905220415.1. NCBI lineage: Eukaryota > Metazoa > Arthropoda > Insecta > Lepidoptera > Pieridae > Colias > Colias croceus. The sequence continues at coordinate 3,166,157 of NC_059544.1, read as the reverse complement.
AAACTTGAAAACGGTTTATCCATTCTGAATATTTTCTATTACTTAAATCAATGATAATAAATTTAAACATACATGCCAATTATTGTAAGATTTGTAACACGGATAAAAAAGTTCATACACTCAAATTCCTTTGATCCCTTCCTGTCCCGCACTTTTCTCCCGACACATCTAATTAACGAAGGCATAATCTGCCTAATATCTTCTAGGATCATAAGTCTTCAATTAAGCCTAGTAATTAAATCCCCTTGACCTCGATGGAAATTTCGAGAATATTTTTGGTTGAAATACTAATTCTAGGAAGTTAGAACTTAATGGTCTGGTAAATTTTCAAACGTGGAAACGTAATAAATTCTCTGGGCACGCTTCTTAATACTGAAATATAGCGTTAATTTTCAAGAATATTTTTTCCTTTACAAAAGCGCACTGAGTAAGGAAACAATAAAGATGTCGTGAGCCCAACCGTGAGCTAGGGTAAGTTTTCACTGAGTGACTTTTTCTAGTTGTAACAATTTCCCACACTAATTTGTAGAGTATTTACCGTTTGGCATGTTCCAGTGGCACAATAAACACGGACCTTTATTATCCCAGGAGCTTTGAGAAATTATATACGTTATTAAGCAAAGTACGATTTATTAATTGCTGTCTAAATTTGCAAATTCAAAGCGATTTATTAGGACAAATTGGGAACCGAATTATTATAGTTAATATTTAAAATTGAACTGTGGAATTTCTTCAATAAATCGCCAGACCAATTATTACAATTGTTCGTAGCTCTATCATTACTAAAACATTTTTTCGATGCTTTCAAATTTAATTATAGTTATTTTATCTATTCCAATATTTTAATTTAATTGTGTATTTTATTATTTGTATAACTTTTAGAATTCTTTACAGATATGTACATACGCATATAATGATTAGGGATTGAGTTACAAGTTACTTCCATGTAATTACAGTACGAAGACGGAATACTCACCTTCAATTTTCACACACATGTACAGCGTTAACGTGTGTACACAGCACGCACACAAGCGCCCAACGTTAAACGGGTGTAAGGAAAGGATCGCATTATAGAGATTCCTTTGTGCTATGCGAAGAATTTATCGAAATAGCATTCAGCGTGACTGACGAATCGATTAAAGACTTTGATGTTTACCTTTACGAGGCAATAAAAAAGCCTGTAGCTGTATTATACCTGCTTTTGATTAAACCCTTTAGATAAGAATACAATTCTTAAGTTACTGTATTTCTCTCATTCTTAGTTCAGTCATTTAATAATAATTAAATCATATTAATTTTTAATTGATGTAGGTCATTTTTCCCTCTAAAATCTCCATTACTGATCGAATACGGAATAATGGAATGTTGTTTCATACGCACATGACAATAATTTGCTACAAATATTTCCATACGAATAATTAATGGTAAAAAGGCTGATCGAAATGTAAGATTCCTTTAGCAATACCCGATGCAACAACAATGCCTTGTCATGTTTCTACGAGTGCTCTATAGAAAGTATTGTAATAATAACTTCAATATTAATATAACGAAATGAAATATTCACAACAAAAGTCGATACTCATTGAACAGCGTCCTTATGTGTGGGTTTGTTTCATTTCAAAGAAAAGCAAATAAAGTCTCAGATAATTCGCGTTAATTTATTTTAAGAATGAGATTGTGGAGGAAGGAAGGTGGAATTCCTCCATCGAAAAAGGGAGGATCCTCGACCAGTCTACTCGACTGGCCGGCCGTGAAGGCCCCGATGGATGATGTCGGAAAGTTGTATATATAGCTCTGTAGCGAAACATTTCGCTTGCGCGGTTCAGAGCGAGGTGTCGCTACAGGACTCCCCTCCGAGACCGGAGGTCGTAGTACGAGTTGCCTTGCCAGTGCCAATGCCGTTTATTTGATAACACATAAGATTTAAGAAAGAATATGCATTTAACTAAACAATGCTAGTTTATTGCACCGCTAATTATTCTATATGTTATATTTTAAGTAATTAATAGTCAATAATGGCAGTAAGATGCAATATTGAAATTGTTATTTTAAAGTACTTAATAATTATAAAGTATTGATATAATTAAAAGTCCATACCCATAAGCTTCATGTATATGTATAATATAAGTTGTTTCTTACTCATGCTAAGCACCACACAATAACACAAACACTGAACACAACTGGGACGTGCACCACGTAGGCAGGGGCCTGGACCCAGGCACCGGCAGTGGCACCAGGCAGGCAGCAAGCAGGCACGGCACACTCAAATATGCGCAGCAATGTGTCGACAGCAGGTCGACAGTTAGCGACGTGAAGATGTGAAGGCAGAGAAACAGGCAGGCATGCCAAGTTGCAATTGCGTAGCAACAGTTTCTGTAGACCACCTCTCGGGAGCTCATTAGTGCTCAACCGAAAAGCAGGCCGCGAAGAAAACACGAGGTGACTGATGGTGAAACGTATAGATTGCTTTCGACGATCACGTCGGGGTCACCAATATGGGGTTTTGTTACCCACGTAAATGAAAGTGGTAGATTATGTTAATCCTTTAATATACCTTTCAGTTACAACATTATTTAAATCTATACACATGTTTCAATCAGTCTAGTTAACAGAGCACCGAGCCACCGAGCAAGTCAAAAGTAATGAGACAAAGAACAATGGCTACGTATTAACTATCGCGTAATAACTAGCTAGTGAAAATTAACGGTCGAATCCCATTCGAAATTCGGCCAAGCGCGCTCCGCTTCGGAACGCCACAGATAATAAAATAAAGATAATATAAGTAGCAACGCCACACCACCCCCCTACGGAGAGAAATAGGCTACGGTGAAAAAAAAAATATAAGTAATTAAAATAATAATAAAAAATAAGCAATAAACAAATTAATTAAGTAATTTTTATGGATGCTTAAATTTCACTCGTCTACCTGACCGTGTGACATAAGGTTGGGAAGATGGAATGGGCGCGGGAAGTTGCGGAGGTGATTGAAAAGAATTTCTTGCTGTAGGTATTTCGGCAGGTTGCTCCAGTGGTGCAGATTCTATGTATGCCGGTTTCACGCGGTTGATGCTGACGGTTGTGCGTTTGCCCTTTATTTCCAGAGTAATCGTCTTGCCATCACTGGCTCGATCAACTACCTGGAATGGACCCGTGTAAGGCGGTTGCAAGGGGCGTCTTACGCTGTCATCTCGTAGAAAGACATGTGAAGTTGTTTTCATGTCTTTGAAAACGAAACTAGGAGTTTGTGAGTGACGAGAGGCTGCGATTGGACGTAAATTAGCCATTCTTTGTTTTAATTGTGAAACAAAATCAGCAGCATCAAATATGGTGGCAGTATCGGCAGCTGGCACCAGAAGCTCGCCAGGAAGACGCAGAGTTTCGCCATACAGCATTTCGGCTGCAGTGGCTCCTATATCTTCCTTAAACGCGGCTCGCATACCTAAAAGAACTAACGGTAGAGAGCGGACCCATGTGTCACTGTGGCACATAAGAGAGGCCTTAAGTTGCCGGTGAACTCGCTCAATCATGCCGTTAGCGCAAGGATGGTACGCTGTTGTTCTGAAGCGTTCGGTGGCAAATCGCTGCATCAGTCGACGAAAGAGATCGGACTCAAATTGAGTTCCTCGATCCGTCGTGATGATGTAAGGGACACCGAAACGTGACACCCATTCCCTTGTGAAAGTTTCTACAACCTCATCCGCAGTTATAGTGCGCATTGGCCAGACCTCTGGCCACCTGGTGACTCTATCGATTGCCGTCAAACAATATCGGTACCCGTCACATGTTGTTAAGGGCCCAATAATGTCAATATGGACGTGGCGGAACCGACCAGGTGGAAGATTAAAATCTCCAAGAGGAGGAGAGTTGTGGCGCGACACTTTGGTACGCTGACAAGCCTCGCAAGTGCGTGCCCACTCCTTGCAGTCTTTATTAATCGAAGGCCAGACGTACCGCTCGGTGATGAGTCTGACAGTGGCTCTACCACTGGGATGGCTTAAATTGTGAAGTTTGGCGAAAATAATGCGTCGCAAGTCAGGGGGCACGTAAGGACGAGATTTTCCCGTGGAAATGTCGCAAACCAATGCCATATCAGTGCCTGGGACAGAGACTTCTTGCAGTTTAAGGTTGGAAGAACCAGACTGAAGAAGGTCTGCCAACTCAGAATCACATTTTTGTGATGTTACCAGGCGTTGATATTCCTGATCTAGGGATATGGCATCGATCCGCGACATAGCATCGGCCACGACGTTGTCCTCACCCTTAACGTGTTTAATGTCAGTTGTGAATTGACTAATGAAAGTCAGCTGGTTTAGTTGCGAAGGAGGAAGCTTCTCCCGGCGCTGTACGAACGCGTACAACAAAGGCTTATGATCTGTAAAAATAGTACAGTGCTGAACTTCTAAAATATGGCGGAAGTGTTGTACGCTTTCGTACACCGCTAAGAGTTCTCTGTAGTAAGCAGGCCATTGCGACTGTGCCGGAGTGAGTTTCTTGCTAAAGAAAGCTAGAGGAACCCACTCGCCTTTGTCTTGTTGGTGCAGACAAGCGCCGATATGCACGCTAGAGGCATCGGTGAAAAGCCCAAGTGCCGCACCAGCGATGGGCTGCTGCAAAGCGAGAGTTCGAGGATATGGTGCAATGCGGTACGGCTCGTCCCTCTAAAAGTTCATGGGCATCTCCTCTGCACATGACAACGAAGAAAGACAACACCTGGCACAATTAATAGTCAATAATGGCAGTAAGATGCAATATTGAAATTGTTATTTTAAAGTACTTAATAATTATAAAGTATTGATATAATTAAAAGTCCATACCCATAAGCTTCATGTATATGTATAATATAAGTTGTTTCTTACTCATGCTAAGCACCACACAATAACACAAACACTGAACACAACTGGGACGTGCACCACGTAGGCAGGGGCCTGGACCCAGGCACCGGCAGTGGCACCAGGCAGGCAGCAAGCAGGCACGGCACACTCAAATATGCGCAGCAATGTGTCGACAGCAGGTCGACAGTTAGCGACGTGAAGATGTGAAGGCAGAGAAACAGGCAGGCATGCCAAGTTGCAATTGCGTAGCAACAGTTTCTGTAGACCACCTCTCGGGAGCTCATTAGTGCTCAACCGAAAAGCAGGCCGCGAAGAAAACACGAGGTGACTGATGGTGAAACGTATAGATTGCTTTCGACGATCACGTCGGGGTCACCAATGGGGCCTTCACGGCCGGCCAGTCGAGTAGACTGGTCGAGGATCCTCCCTTTTTCGATGGAGGAATTCCACCTTCCTTCCTCCACAGTGGTGACCCCTGACAGTTCACAACTCCTTCTGTCCATTCATGATGTCCATGCTCACCTATCCCTTCCCCGCCTACGATCACCGCCCGCCAGCCAGCGCACTCGGCTTCAAATGAAAGTCCTGTCCACTACCATGTGCGATCGCGCATGCTTGGTCAGCTCCACAGCCATCCTCACTGCACACTCCGACTCACTGGAGCATTACACGCAGCATCACCGCACTCAGTTCCGACTCACCGTGAACTAGCGGCTTCCTGTTCCGACTCACTGGAACATACCTGGCATTGGCAAGGGCAACTCGTACTACGACCTCCGGTCTCGGAGGGGAGTCCTGTAGCGACACCTTGCTCTGAATCGCGCAAGCGAAATGTTTCGCTACAGAGCTATATATACAACTTTCCGACATCATCCATTGGGGCCTTCACGGCCGGCCAGTCGAGTAGACTGGTCGAGGATCCTCCCTTTTTCGATGGAGGAATTCCACCTTCCTTCCTCCACAAGATAAATATATTTTATCCAATGAAGGTGCTTGTTTTTATAAAATGAATTTAGATGTTTTATTTGTTCATTAAATGTTATAAGAGAGTTATTAGAAATATGAGGAGTCAATGTAGTCTAATGAACTACGCAGATGTTGTATAAGGGGAATACAGTCGTGACTTAGTCCGTCTCCATCAGAGGTAATAAGATTACGCGTAGAGAATTAACATGCTTGAAGTGTGGAAGCTATTTCTACTTTATATGGATAGATATATAGGATGTTATGTACCTAGATAAATAAAGATAAAAAAATATAATTTGGTGTTCATAAAATATGAACTGCTTAATTATAAGGTGTCTTACCTGATTGCAAAATCGGGGTAGTGTGTAAATTCATAGATGCTTATTCTTTTAAATCTATGTACGTTGTGCTAGGCAAATCGAAAGAAGGAAGAGTTACACGGCATAACGTATAAAAATATTAGAATGCAGTAGATATAGGTATCGAGAATTTACATACCAAGGAAGAATAAGAAGAAATCGTTTAACTTAGTTTACCGTTACCTCAGTAACGGTCTAAGGATATAACAGAAAGAACTTTTCGATTTATATAAGGTTATGCGATAGCCAATTTGAATATGAATGATACCTACTCCGTTAAAGTATTCTTGCTAGACATTTACCCGTTTGAATCACAATTATTTCCGAGATATGGAATTCCCGTACTTCCAGCCTGCCAACGTACGATAACGGGATGAAACCGTAAAATCGACTAGGAGGAATCGAGAATCGAAATCGAGAATATGACGTCGTTGCCGAAACGATCCTCGATAGGTAATTCTGCCACGGATATCGAAATAATTCGATTTTACGTAATGCCAGCTATGTCATTACCCGATACCACGTGATATGTTGCTATGACGACATAATTTCAAAGTTATGATTGAGGAAAAAATCTTCGAATAGTCCTCGTTGGGTCGTCAAGTGTAACTTCTGAATATGGACGATTATTATTGGTTTATGAGGATGATGCGAACTTATGTTGTGAAGAAATACGGATACATGCTCTGTATATAAATACTTTATCAGATTTTTCGTGACGTTTGATGTATTAAAATAATTACAATATTATATTATATACGTACCTATAGGTTTACTGTGATTGAGTGCTTAATACTTATGTTAACATAATTAAATAATTGTTTAATTTAAATATTTGATAGTCGGTGTTAAGAAGTTTATTTTAAACACCAATTATAATAAGGTATCTTATTTTAAATATCAATATATACAAATAGCTTCAAAGCCAGACCCTATTATATTTTGTTATAAATCAATTCAATGAAAACTAAAAGCTGTAATTGCAAACTACAAAGAACAATTTCAATGAACAGAACACAATTTATACAACATGATACTGACAACATTTTGTGGTAAGCTGTGATTGTAACTAGCGCCAGCAGCAATTTACTAAACTGTCCCTGGCATCATCAATTAACCCAGTTTTAAACACTAAATTACTACAAGCTCTTAACTCGCAAGGTACACGATAATCTCAGCAATTTCATATAATCCATCTTTCTGTCTCACACAATACAAAGTTTATTAGAGAATTAACATAGGACCAGATGATGTAACGCTCTTAATGCTCTTGAATTGAGTTGCTAAAACTACTAGTGGATTTTCAGTTCGCTTCTGAATAATTGAGCGTGATTAAGTTGTGACATCTTTTAGGCTGTAATCACTCGCTCGGAAAGTAAATATATGTTTATCCGCGTCCTGTTGGTTTATAAAATAATTAACTTTCCGCCCGAGGCATTGCCTGTGTTATGAAAGAAAAGTTTCATGGGAATGATTGATTGAAATAAAAGACAAGGTATGAAATTATTTTGTAATAAAATCCTCTCGTGTCATGTATTGTTATTAAAATAATATACTGTAAATTTGTTTAAATTGTTAATCTTTAATAGCTATCCAATATATTATTCCACAGAGACTCCAATTAAGCGGAATCGAATATTAAATTTAACAATGGCGGCAAAGGTCGATTATTTTGCTTGGCTCACACGTGGTTCCGACATTCCTCCGCAAACACTATAAAGCGGGTCCACACAGAACGAGCAACATTGCGAATATTTGATTTAAGAATTCATATCATTTAATATCCATACAAATAAGTAACTCGCGAAATAATTACTGCGCGAAGCGACTCGATCAGTGTAGAGATAGCTTGGCTTAGGAAAATAACCGTTTCTTCGGCCGCATTACGTCCAAATATTTGACTTCTTTGAAGCAATTGGTTCGCGAGGCTGCTCGCTTTATGGATCCGCCTTTACACGTTTACTCAGCAAATTCATTAAAGCAAATATTAACTCGTCGAACCTCCTGTCTTTGTTAGTCCTAATATATTATGTTACTCGAAAATGTTTTCAACTATCTATCATTCAATTGTTTTAGGATACTGTAAAAACATTCGGTTTTTAAAACGTTTAGAAACATGGCCGGTCGTTAAGTAACAAGGGGCATTTATGGAGCACTTTACAAGTATGTAAGTACAAATAAAAATCTAAAAAATATAATAATTATATAGATAGGTATTGTTTTTTCATAATAGAGTCAATATTTTTTTTTACAATTATTCTTACAATACGCTTCGTGGTTATCTGTTATTTAACCCATTTTATGGGTTACCGAATTTCCAGAAAGTCTTAGATAAACAGTTTTCAAGCGCTTTAACTTTACAGTCATAATATACAAGTGGTAAAATTAGCATAGAAATAGGTACTCTCTATACGAGTCCAGAACGAAAACGTTATTACGTGTTAGGGAAAGACATTTGTACCTATATATTTACACATAGAAATTTAAACACGGTCTACTTAGATTACAAAATAAAACGGTCTACTCCATAATTTTGATTCAGCTCAGTTTAGCCCGAGCTACAATAGGCTATGTCACTCTGGATGGAATGGAATAATGGAATAATATCATGCCTTATGTCGATGAAAGAAAACCGGCCTGGTATTTTCGTAGGATTAGAGTAAGACGAATTTACTTGATTTCTTGTACTAAATATTATATTTTATCTCAATTATAATTAATTATTATTAATTTAGTAACCCTGGTGGTTGTTACAATAATGTAAGTGCAGACTTTAATATTTCAACATTTTGAAAAACTAGCCATTCGCGTCACATATACACAAGAAAATCCTTCGTAAAATAAACACTTTAGTAGACCTCAGCTGTTCTAGCCATTTTTGCTGTTTGTCGAGGAGAATGTATACCTCACGACCTACAATATATCTTGAAATTTATTTTATTTTCATACTTTATTGTGCAAAACATAAAGGGTCTAAAAATACTTAAATATATTGTACAAAACAAAATTTAAACACAACACAGAGGTCGGTATTCACATGTAGGTATTCACATATTATAGTCATTAGTAATATTATAATTAATACAAAGGATTTTTTTGCTTTCCTGCCTTTTGTTAAAAGAGCACGGTCTAAAAGTTTAATTTTTAAAACCGAGACATATTATTTGTTTCTCTTTTGTTTCATACCTTTATCAAATTTGCAATTATCATCCTTTACGTGCGTGCTCAAAATATTTTACACAAATGTACTTTTATTTACATAATATACTGTATACAGGTTTAAATGAGATAAAAATCTGATTATGGAACGAGTTATATTTTTTTTTGTCCTGTCCTATTATTCGATTTGTAGGTCCTCAATGTGTGTGTTTTATGAAAACTTACTTTACAGTAGCATATTATATTAATATTCTTTTTATATGAAAAGCAATTTATTCATCCACACTACCGCCCCCCTAGCCAAGTAGCTTTCTGTTAGCGTAGCGTTCAATAGAATAGACTACGAATGTATGAGATTGACGTAAGCTGTAGATACGTTTGTCTACAGCTTACGTCAATCTCATACATTCGTAGTCTATTCTATTGAACGCTACGCTAACAGAAAGCCACTTGGCTAGGGGGGCTGATATATGATATAAATTTCCAAAGCAAGAGCATAAACTGTCTAGAGTAACGATGCAATTTGTCATACCAAAACGTTATGTTTATTAATTATATTTGAACTGGATCAACATTTAGCTCCCGAAAGAGCAACACTAAAAATTCAAATGAAACAGTGAACAGTTCCAAACTTAAAACAAAGCCGTACAAATTACTAGCGCATTGGAATTGAAATTTCAAAACGATTTATCGTAGAACATTTCGATTATTGAATCGTGAATGTAACGGTAAATTTAAAATCTAGATGGATGAATTTCAACGTGCTGTAGGGTGAGTTATGGCCAGGCTTGTCGCTAATGTGTTTCATCTATCATCCGAGCCTCTCCAATATTGGATTTTTCCTTTTGAATTGGCCGCTCATAATGTTCGGAGTTATTACGCTTTGAGGATACTTAGTCTTGGATCGTGGTTACTATTGTACTCGCTTGCATTTGGGAATGGAATCGTTTCTTCATTAATGATGTGATATATTTTTGGTATTAATATATTTTTACTGTGATGTAGGTATTACAAATTACAATATTGAAATATTTAACTGACACTTGTACATTACAAAAAAAAATATTTAGGTGTGCACTGTGTTCAGATTTTGATTTAGCAATCCACATTGTATGTATGGAAATATAATTATATATTATAAACACGCAATCCTTTTTATTTTCATTTACGAATTTAGTGTGTTTACGCCATAGAGTTTACGCTGTGTCAACGAAATATCTCAGCTCCATGTTGAATGTCTTAGAAACTCCCATTTCAAATGAACATATTCCAGATTAATAACCATTCAGATGAAGTTTTAATCAAAGAAGCGATACCATTCAATAAATCTGTACACCAAGTACATGCAACGTATTGCAAAATTAACATTTCGTCGTATTCACGGAGCTACTTCTGCACTAAAACTTCGCAGTTCGTGTTTAAATGCATTTGGAATTCCTTTTGAGATACAGCCTGCTCTCTAGTAATTTTCTAGATAGAAGTAACAAAGTAAAAACTGAATTACTTTCGTTTGGTACGGGTGATTTTTAAAAGGGATGCGAAATTTAATTACTCGGTTGTTATTGATTTTATGTGTATAATATAAAAATAGAAAAAACGCAGCAATAATAGGTAGTAACATAATATTAAATATCGTAGTTTTGAGAAATACTAAAAAATTTATAATTTCGAAAATATATTTCGATTACTTTCCCAGAATAGTGTAGGGGCAAATACCGGGGTCTCATCAAACTAAAATTTATTTATAAATCCTTCAAGTATGATTAATTTGTATTTTACATTAGGTGAATTCAAATAACTTTTAAATGTTCGCAAAAAATTGTAATATAGCGAATGGTTTTGAATAGTATTTAGAACTTAAAAGCTTCAGCTAAGACGAGAGGAAGCATGTGGACTAAAGCTAACCTCTCTTGGAAAAGTAAGTACCTACCTTAAGGAGTCTAGTGCATAATTCACTGGTAAGTACATAAGTAAGAATATTAAGGAATGAGTAAAAATGTGTCAAGGAATATTATAAAAAAATAATTATCGAAATCGGTCTACCCGTTCACGCGTGATGCCGTGACCAAGGAAAACGGGTTTCATTTTTGCATTTGGATTCATAAACGCGGCCTAAGTATTGCTTACTAGTACCTATCATATTATAAAGTTATACTATGCTAGTGTGCTGTTTAGTAGGTGTTATACAGTATTATATTTTTATCTGTGCAATTACTACACTACATTCCGAACACTGTCCCATTATCTAAAAAGCTACACCGTAATCCGTCAATATGGAATTGACGTAGAACATTTTCAGCTAAACGGGATCTCCATTCATTATGCAGCGGAAACTGGCTGGTTGCTATGTGCCGGCTAATTTGTTTGCGGTCGCCGCAGGTGCCGACTCGAACCTAACTCGATTCACGGTAATGAAGCTTTCGACTTTTCCGTTCGAGTTTTGGGTGCGAATTATTGATACTACTCATTTGAAATTTTGCATTGTTAACCGTATGAAGTGGCAACTGGCGAGGCTAATTACAGACTTTCACATATGTAGGTAATATGAATTGAGAAATTAAAAATTAAAAATTATTGACTTGAAATTGGTTCAATATTTTATCATACCAAAATGTCGGAATTACTGAATTGTAATTTGTTTCCACAATTTTTCCATTAAATTTTTACCGCATTTTCTGTTTATCTTAGCCACATTTTAATTGCAGATCATGAGCTTCAATTTATTTTATTTGTATTTACTTTACATTCACATTTAAACCATCATGAAAAAGGTTCTATGAAGAGAGTTTTAAACGTTCGATTGAATTTAATTTACATAGTCGATACCACAGTCGATACTGACAATATTTAAAAAGCGACATGAAAGCAAATCATTTTATTTATTATATTAGCTTCCGCCCGCGACTCCGTCCGCGCGGATGTCGATCTTCGAGTGGATGGTTTATTTCTCCATTTTGAGTAACTCTGACAATGACATCTTATAATTATATCTATTAGGCCTATAATAATACGCAACGTGTGTTCGCGGTTCTACAGAACAACGTCTATGGATAAACTGAAAAATTAAGATTATTTTTTTTCTACGTATTTTTACAGGATAAAAAGTATCCTATTTTACGCCCAGGATAATAAGGTAGGTATAATTATTATACCAAGTTTCATCGAAATCGAACCGTTAGTTTTTTACGTGATGTCTTCACATATAGACAGACAATCAAAAAATTTTTTAATCACATATTTGGGTTTGGTATCGATCTAGTAACACCCCCTGCTATTTATTTTTTCAATATTTTTAATGTACAGAATTCTACAGACCCTTCTACAGATTTAATATATTTATAGATAATATTTTTTTGTTCCTAATTACTTAGCTCCACGGATGTTATTAATTAATTTAGCTGCTTAGATGTTCGACGTACTTGAAAAAATTAATTAGGAATGAAACAAATACTAATTTTGCTAATTAAGAGTGTACGGCCTGTACGACAGCTGTATATTATTTTGAGTATTCCCCTTTCGATACATCTTTATTTCGTTTCTTTTGTTCAGTGCATCTTTTATTATTAGAATTAATAAGATCTAAGAAAATTGTGATTTATACAAAATTAATGTATGTAGTATATTATAAAAATAAAATATATTCATGTGTCTCAATAATTTAAACAGCTGCACACAAATCAACAAGCAAACAAAAATCTATGTACAGTTTTATTCATAAATAAAATATAAACAATCAAGTTCATATCACAAATACCAACACACGAATATCATGATAATAGACAAAGACAATATCATGATATTATGATATACCAGAGACACGCCGCTCTATATTATTATATCTTGAGTGCAAGATGTTTCTCTTTTTATTTGAATAAATTGCTCTTTACCCGGCGGCGGACGACCTCTTGTTTTCACTTAGATAACCACTCTAAGCAAAGAGATCCTAATATAGTGCCTGCAAAATGATAGTTTTATTCTGTATATATTTTAAGAAATAATAACGTGCTTGTTAAAGACTTCATAATAATATAATTCATAATGTACATATTGAACTTTCAAATGTTATACACGTGAATTTACATATAATTTGAGTATATTTATGGTCTTTATTATTTAAAAAAATATGTACTATTATTGTAGTTTAATAAATAATTTGTAATCATAAATCTCTACATGTGCGTTTATTGAAATTAATATAAGATACACTTCTAATTAATTATCTTTCTTACAAACGAATTCTTAATAACTCACCAATTTTCTATACCTACGTAGGTACGTAATATATTACCTACAATAATAACATCGTATTATAAACTAAACTTAATTACGCTGATTCTTGTTAGAATACAATATTATAAACACTTTATTGGTGTTAATATCACAATGATTATGTTACATGTAAAGCTGAGTTAATAGCGATTCACTATAAGCCCGTAAATCAAACAGCATATGGTTTTGTAGATTTTGGCGTGGTTTCACTTGACAGGCGCAAAATTATCGGTTACATAAGTTGTCTTATCATAAACTCCACTGGGTTATGCTGGATTCGCATGTTGGGGGGATTATTGAAACTTTTATAGTTATTGTAGATGTTGACGTAAATAATAATATTATTGCTATGAATGTATTATGTAGTATGTACATATTTACTTATCTTCTTGTTCTCTTTTCTTATACATGCTCTATTTTGTATGTATTTATGTTCGTAAATATTGTTAAAAAATCAAATATTACAAGTATTTTTATTAAAATAAATTTAAATTCACTAAATATTTAAACAGAAAATACTCGTTAACTTTAATGATGTATTCGGTATACATATAAAAATAATTTACTATGAAGTTATTAAAAGTTTGCAACTTGTTGCTAAATTCAATTATAAGAAAAATAATTGGACAAGACATAATTCATATTATTTCGAAGAGAATAAAATAAGTGAACTTTACGTGTTGCCCTCTAGGTCTCATGTCTCAACCTTAAACAGTTTATATTATTCTAATTTATTCTGATTTTAATAATTATAGAAATAAACTGTAACTTATTTGTTTGCCACCTATTAGCATAACAGGATTCAGATGTTTTAAATGCATACTTACATTTTACAAATTATGAACTAATAGCGACATCGAAGGTCCTATTCAAGGACAACTAAATTTAATCACACATCAGCTAGTTTATGTCAACAATAAAATTACACACCAAACATCTAAGATACAAACCAATCTAACACAATTCGATTAACAGAACAAACAAACCAAAGTGATTGTCTCTAATTCTACAAGTTCTTAGAACTTGCTTGGGTACCTATATCACTGTGATATAATAGTCTTATTTAATTTAATCAATCAATATGAAAACACGAGTTGTGCTCTGCGGTTTTACCCGCATTGCTCATTAGCGTAATGCTATATAGCTTCCAAGTTCCATGATAAATGGTCTATCTACTACTGAAAGAATTTTTCAAATTGGATCAGTAGTTCCTGAGTTGAGCACATTCAAGCAACCAACCAAACAAATAGCTCTTTAGCTATTTACTTAATATAGTTTTACTTTCTGCCAGCGGCTTCGCTTTGTCTAAAAGTAATAAATTATATATACTTAATAACTTAATTAATAAAAAAATCTTCCTCGAGAATCACTCTATCTATGAAAAATACCACATTAAAATGCGTTGCGTAGTTTTAAAGATTTAAGCATACATAGAGACGAACAACAGCGACAGCGACTTTGTTTTATTCTATTTAGTGAAGTATAATATATTGTATATTGATATAATCTACAGAGGCAGCTGTCTTCGCGAACGAAATTATTTTTCCTACATAATTCCGGCGTCTGAGTGAGTGAGTAATGACCTAGTGACAATGTTAATAACGCGGTAGGCCACGCACTGGGCTGTTTTCCCTGTAAATATAAATAAAGGTGGCTTGGAAGATCCGTGGACGATAAGACTTGTGTTTGTTATTCTTTTCCCGTCTTTTGTTTTTTTTTGTGTCATCTAGAAAATGATTTTTTCAAATAAATATCTTCTTAATCTAAATTCTGATGTAGTTAAATGAACTCTATTATAGTGAGAAAGAAAAATTATTAGGAGTATATAATACATAGTTATGTTAGTTGGACTGCATTAAAAACCTTACTTAACTCTACATATATTATATTTAATGTTTAAGAGATGACGTCCTAATAGTTTGAGTCTGAGTAGCCTTATCTGAAACTTGTCAAGATACAAAACCTGAAACATTGCAAGGAACAAACAGCGTCAAACATAACATGAAACGATTGACGTAATCAACACAAGAAGTGATAGAGAGGTAATAAAGAGACAGCGGGAGATGCGAGTGACATAACGTAGATATTAGAAACTATAGATAACTCAGTAGGTTACCATACATTTTTAACATGGTATTTATTTATGGTAACATTTCGTGATTTGGGACTTTTTTTTCGTTTACGCTGGTTTTATTTTAGGGGCCTTTAAATGGTAAATAATAAATACTTTGAAAATTCTACATTAATTATATAATTAAGTACTGAATGCTCATAAGCTTTTTATTATTTTAAACGTCGAAAGTATTAAACATGAAATATAGAAGAGCTCTTCAAAAGTTAATTAAAGACATGACAATATTGGGTTTAATTTCGATCTATATTGCAACCGCTCAAAATGAGACATAAACCTCGTAAAGTTACTGTTGTCGAAATGATTGCTTTGGAGAGATAATATTCCTTGAAGATAATAATTGGGATAAAGATAATAATTCTAATTGGGTTTATAGTGGAAAATATTACTTTCAACTAGCAGAGGAATCACATGTTGTGTATTAAAAGTATATAAAAGGGCAAGTAAAGGTTTTTAATCGAACAATTATATACATCTTTAAATGACGTGCAAGCAAATTGTTAGTCTGATAAGCTTTTCTAAAAATAATAGATCGGATCATTAGATATTAAGGAATCAACACTGGATCGAATATTGCTAATCCTTTCAATGTATCGTATCTTCTCTAAATAAAATTGGCAAATCATGCAAGTTCAGTAGTTTCCTTTGAAGAAGTTAAAATTGAAAACAAAACATCCACTGCAGTAGCGTCACATTACTGAGTAATGGAAGCGATTCGGCATTCAATGAATAAGCAGGAAGTTTATTGAACTGACGAGAACGTTAAATCTCGAAACTACAGAATTTTCATTACAATACAATTCGTGCCAAAGACAACGATTTCAATACTGAAAGTTGAATTGTGTTCCTGCCAAGTTGTCGACACTTAGCGTTGAGTGGGAAGATTTGATGTGCCACAACGTTTTTCTTTTATTATTTGTCAGTTTTATGTTATTGCGAACGGAGCTTACGTAGCATCTTGTGGTTACCGACTTTTGTACGTGGCACAACTTGTTCATGTATCATAAAAGTAAAACTTGTTCACTATATTATGTTTATACTAGCTTTCCGCGGCTTCGCCCGCGTTTTCAAAGAAAAACCCGCATAGTTTCCGTTCCCGTGGGATTTCCGAGATAAAACCTATCCTATGTGTTAATCCAAGTTACCCTCTACATGTGTGCTAATTTTCATTGAAATCGGTTCAGTAGTATTTGCGTGAAAAAGTAACAAACACACACACATCCGCATAGAGTTGTCGTTACTATATGCGAGAATAAAGCATGTATAATAAATGAAACTACAACAGTGAACATCAAAGGTTTTTGTTGTCTATTAAATTAATGTTCCTCCACAACTGTAGTGAAAATTTGTAATGCCAATAATTTCAGTATTCTGTTATCAAAAACAACCCGTTTGTAGGCTATTATTATTGCTGTCAAGGGTGTAATAATACGAGTCAGAGCAAATGTTTTCCTTTGCGAACTTACGTTTGAGGTTTCTGAATAAGATAAATAAGGCAAGTTCTACTTTTAAGACCCCATAAAAGGTTTATAAAATTAGTATTTCATGAACTTATACCAAACATTGATTTTACATCTCTAATATTGCGATAAATCTTAAATTTACAAGAATAAATATTATAATGAGTCAAGAATTAGCATCTATCTGCTGAAGAAAGGCCTTCATGAATTTTATATTTGCTTAAGTTTCTCCTTGAATAATATATTGTGAGGAGGATTGAAATACAAGTGTTGTTAATAATCAAAACCTCTTTAAAGCAGCTTGTAAAATATTTATTAGAAGAATAATTAGGTATTCACTTTCGAAGGATCGAAATTTTAATTGATACTATTCTAAAGGTAAAATAAAAATTAAATCACTACAGCTTGTACAAATCTTATATATGTATAAAAATGAATCGCAAAATGTGTTGGTAAGCGCATAACTCGAGAACGGCTGAACCGATTTCGATAATTCTTTTTTTATTATATTTCTTGAAGTACAAGGATGGATCTTATGTAGAGAAAACGTAAACTGGTACCACGGGCGAAGCCGGGGCGGACCGCTAGTAATAAATAAATACACTTTATTGATTTATTTACAAAAATAAAAAGACAATAATATAATGTAGAGCCAAAACCTACGTAGCCTGAACATAAGACTATATATTTTGGTGTGACCATCATCTAGTATCACGAAAACTTGATATTCCCAAACATTTTCAAGATTTTCTATTAAAATTTAAAATTCTTTGAAAATTTCGTACATTCTCAGCAATTCAAAGGAAGCCATATAACAGTAATTTCGAGTAAACTACCTTAATCTTTTAGTGTGCTCAGTCAGGTCGCCGGTGACTCCCGCTATCCACTTTTAACCTAGTTTTGAAGCTGTCTCCAACGTCAACATTATTTAGTTTTTACACTCATCCTCTGAATAAAGAGTTCTTTCCTAGAATTAGTTCTCATAAACTTATTTGCCTGTAAACTTTGACGCGCTGTTAGCATTCTGTAATTAGTATATCAAGTAGATCTAAGATGTTAAAACGTTGCAGTTTATTCAAAAGTATAGAACTTGCAAATGAAACGCTGTTTGTGTGTTTAAAGTTAAAACATAACTACCTACCTACGATACCAATGCCATTCCATATATGCAGAGATTTATGAATTATGACTGGGACAGAAATTTTTGAATCCAATATTTGGCCAAATAAATTTTTCAGCATTTTAAAGCATCTAGTGTTATTCTAATATGTAACATTTAAATATTATGATACCTAGTTCATAACTAACTTTAACATTCACGAAAGTCCTGTAAATTGGGCTAATCGCAGTCTTGGCGCACGTTCAAAACGCATAGTTCAAAACATATTTTTGTTTGAATGACGGTCTCGTGTTAAGCAAGCCAAATTAATGAAATTAAATGTAGTTTTAACGTATACAATGCAATATAATTACATACAAAGCCATCTTTCTGCACCGCATACCTATTAAATTGACAAAAATATTGATATAGTAGGTACCATTTTATTGCCAAAGCTTAGTTTATACATGAATTATTGTTAAAATATAAAACAACTTTTTATTTCAGACCGCCATGCAAAATTGTTTATTAAAATACATAACTTTAATACACTGCTTTATATAACAGCTACACTTCTATCCATCCCTAATTCTCAATTCATAGAAACAACGCAATCATAATCCATTCTTTGCCTCGTCCATATCAAAAGCGCTAATTATCCGCTTTAACCAATCCCATAGCAAGCTACTTATGAACTAGGAGCTCTCGTAACAAACCCTAAAGCGCTTTAATACTGGGTAGCAACGTGATTGTGGTGCAGGCTATAACATTTCCTATCTATTCAATGACCGGAATATTGTTCTAGTAATATGCTGAGCTTTTACGATAACTGTGCTCGATATTGGCTAATGCCGGCACTACACATAGGCCAACGCGTTGGCAAGCGCGTTGGCACATGCACTTGTCCAATGTGTAGAACGGGCGTTCGCGCGCTGGTGGTAGGTATTTGAACGTTGGCCAGCGCGCTTGCGAGCTTGCCGCGCGGTGTCGGAAACATCAAAGGACACTTGTCGCAAGCTTGGCGCACCATCCACACATTGGCCGCGCGATCAGTTTGACTGTAGCAGCGATCAGGAGTGCACGTTTTTTTCTTGCGGCGAATTAACACCTAACTTGACAAAATGGCGAACAATATGAGTAATGAGGAAACATTTAAAATTATATCGCGTCGGAAATGTGAAGTTATTATTGTCCAAAATAGTGTGAAGTTATGAGGGATATGAAATGTAAATTCGACTCATTGGTTGTTGAAATTTATTAAAACAATAAGCTCAAATATTATTTATTTTTAGTATTCACATTTCGTTTAAATTCGTATTGAGGACACAAATTATCATCACCGATTAAAAAAAAATTTAAACCCATCTTTATTGCATACTGTAATCTCAATCATTCATAACAACTTCTTAAAGTTACATAAGGACCTATTTCTCAACAAATTACAACTATAATCCCAAATACCTAAAGGTAATAATGTATTTTTTAAATGAAAGAAACATATAGCTTTGCCTATACCAACAGATAATATTCAGATAATAACTGACTAAAAATTGCGATAAATACGTAGCTACCTACTTATTCTAAAATGGAAAAAAAAAATCTTTAAAAATTCTATACATTCATTAGAAGATAGTGCTTCGATTGCGGATAATGTGCATAATATTATGATGTGATAGCACTTGCAATCCGACCTCATTAGTGATAACTTCATTTGTGCACCCTTGACATGAAATGTGGTATCTGTTTGCAAAAATCCGATATTTCAACGAAAAATCCATCAGCTCTAATGAACTAGTAGTTTGCTCTGGCTTCGTTTGCTTTATACTGAGATAAAAACTTAAATAATGTCTTGAAAAGTACAGTAAAGTACCGATAGTTTATGTCACTAGAAAGGATATGGTTTTTTATTGGTGAAATAATTTCCAGAACCGGTTGAGTAGTTTTGGTTTTTGATGCAAATACAAAAACTCTTATATTTCCCCGTTAAACATTAAATGGATTTTGAGGTAAAGTTATTGACATTATTAGCGCAAAGAACAAAAATAGATTCAGATAGACATTCATAGACACCTATCCATTATCTGATAACTATTTCAAAGTTACATTAAATCTTGAAACATGTAACACACAAGTTTAATGTAATAAATAAGATCAGACAAACAAGAATCTAACAAACAAAACTATAAAGTGCTATATTAACTTAGTCTTTCTTTTTGAATTAACTTCGTCCCTAGGTGAGGTGAAATTTATTTTATTTCCCTTTGATCTTAACGTCCGTCTTTATAGAAGCGTCTCTGAGGGATCAACTACTTCAGACCAATGTTTTAATTATTCTTAGTTTCTTTTTAAAACATTCTTAGTCTTGTATGGTCTAACAGTAGTTAAAAAGAATAGATTTAACTATCTACTTATTATAAAACTTGACCAGGTTTTATTTCATTTGGCCAGTTTTTTCTTTTACAAACAAATGTTTTGTGAAGGCATCGAATAGTTCAACATTTTCGAAATATTTCTATAGGATAATAAAGACACAAAAATTTAATTCTTTGATGACATGTTTAGACAAATAACCACTGAAATTAAATTAGAAATAGAAAACACTTTATTGTACACAAGACCAAAATTTACAGAAACGATATTATGTAACTTAAAATAAATGTACAATTTGGCGGCCTTATCGCATAAAAGCAATTTATGTAATTTAAATTATGTATTATATTTATTAATCAAAATTACCTAATACAAAATCGTATAAATAAATCTGAAATGAACGTAATAGAGATTTTTCCTTTTTTCGATAAGCTAACGTACGTTGTTTTTTATTGTTATAATATTTCAGTATATACATTGGCCATAAATTGTCAGTAACATCACAATTTTTCATCACGACGCTATCGTCATAAAACTAGATAGTTGCCCACCTAAAATAATGTATGTACATTTTTTATTTTTTGATTCGATAACTCTATTATAGAGAATAGTTTTTGTATCAAATTATAGTTTGCAGGTGCTGTTTATAAATAAAATTAGTACATCATTAATCATATTGGCGAAGAAAGAACGATTACCTACTTCCTTAATACTTATTATCCTTAATATATTATGTAGGTGCGTAAAGAAATTTATGCAAATTACAATTAATACTATAATTTGACTCTCTGTCTTCAGGCCTTTGTTTGTTATAATTATTTTATTTCAATAGAAAACTGTAACAAATTTAAACGTTAATTTGGAAGGACTCAGTTGCCGAGCGGTTAATAGGAAAATTAATAAAATGGCCTCAGAAATGCAGTTAGAAAGGCGGGAATTTTCATGTAAACAACGGATATAATTTTCGGGTTCGTTAATGAGCTAGGATATTTAGTTTCGTATAAATTAGGTGCCGCTTAGTAAAGCTTACTTTGGGTTTAATTATGTTAGTACGTAGGCGAGGATTTACGTTGTCTTGAGGTGATCGAAGTTTGTGTTTTAATAATATTTTGTTAATGGAAACGAAAAGAATAAGGCCAGCCGCTCTAGATTTTACGAGTATATCATAATTAAATGCTTATTAATAATAAATCTTGTATACAATATTCCAGAAAACAGTATTTAAACAGTTCTTACGTTTTAACAGATATGTCTATAATTCAGTCTATGATTTGGGCATATTTATTATCAAACTAGTGACTAAAATACACATAGAATATTATCGTTTATCATATCATGTTTTTGCAGTCGATCAGACACAAATTAGGTCATACTCTGCAGGGGAATTTACAAAGCATGTGTCATAGGGTCGGGTGACTGAAGGCTGAACTCTATTTCTTTCTTTTTTCTATAGTAGCTTTGCTTGCAGAGCTGTGACTAATTTTTAAGCCTATGAAGTTTCGGAAAATTTATTGGTGATGTAAATGTAGCAAATTTATTAAAGTTTTTTATGATATAATAGTGGAATGTTAATGCTTCCAATAAGTACATAAAAATTAGTAGAAGTGGTAAAATGTTATGAAAACAAGAGATAAGAAAGTCTTTATATATTTCATCTAGGGCAAATCAAATCTGTCTTGCTACTTTATCCTGAACTAGCTGTTGCCCGCGACTTCGTCCGCGATTAGGTCGTTTTTCGTCATTCGTCGTTTAAAAAAAATACGTGACACTTTATTTTAAAATGTTCTTAATTATTGTCTCTTATAAAATTGAACACTCTGATAAGAAAATCTTAAAATCTGAAGAAAACATGAATGAATGTGGTTTAAATTCTACATTACTTAGTATCAAATAATAATCTAAATTAAATGTAGATTAACAGTTTGAGCACACCATTATAGAATATGTACCTAAGTATTAAATTACGTTAGTTTACATAGTAACTTTACTAAAAACACGATGACTATCTTTCGCGCTCGATACCACAAACTAAGCATGTTTGTGGTACGTGGCCCGCGTCACTTGACCCCCCGCGAGTTCCCCTCCGTTGCTATGCGAAAATACATTCGTCGCCCTACTATAGGAAAAATTGTAATACTGTGGCCTGGGCGTTATAACACGTCCAGGGAGTTCCTGAGTGCCGATATCACCATCTTGAGGAAAAGCTTCTAATGTCGATTTAAAACTGCATACATACGAATTAACCTGTTCTAAAATTGTGAAATGAGTTCAGTATTAATTTGAGAAATATTGATTTCTTGTATTCCACTATTCGTTGTAGTCGAATACAAAATATATTTAAACAAACTTAGGTTGGCCTTCAGGCAAAAGGGATCCTATCAAATAGTAAACTTGACCTTGTATCTTAAAAGTAAGCATGAACGGATCTTCTGATAATTATTGAGCACCAAAGGATCATTTCAAACGCACTACTATAAGAGCGAATATTGTCTAATAACAGTTTACATTGCACCACAGAATACATAAGTAGCTAAACGCTAATTGAACAGTATGTTTACCTCTAAAAGTAGTGATTTCAAAGGTTCCGGTGTATCTTCAAACGAAAGCCGACTCGCCTTACCACACTTTAAAGCATTACAAAAAGAACATACTACGTTAATATCGCCTATACAGAAGATGATCTTTAATCAATTGTGAGGTTATAAGCAAACCCACTTTTATATTTGTCAGACCACACCACCGAATTCGTAGATTGTTTACCTCAAGACATTAAGACTATGACGAAATCTGTCTGCAGTAAGACGGGCCTCTCGCTATTCGTACGTTTCCAGAGACCGAATAGTTTCAATTCTTAATCTTTCATTAAACAAACTTATTAATCGTTCTTGTCTCATATAATTGTAATATTCGCGTCCCTACTCTAGTCATTGCTTATGCTCATGTTCATCTTATTATGATGCACCCTATCATTTGTCAAACGGTCTTCATATTGAGTAAAGTTTCAGATTCTCGAGATAAAATATGACTGTCGTGATCAGTAGTGAGACGAAATTCCCTCTCAGTGAGGGTTTCGGTCTCACGGGATAGTACAATATGCCGTTTGCGATCAGCTGTGAGACGTCATACCCTCTCAGTGAAGATTTCGGTCTCACGGGATAGTAGGGGAGACCGGGTTTGGTTGTCTCACGGGTTGGATGTCACAGCGGTCTTAATACAAAACTGAACAAACGAATGTCTGTTGACCAGCGTGGCTAGAGCGATACAGTGACAACGCTGTCCCCACTTCGCGTCAGACCGCCCCGATCTGCCGTGAGGGCCTCACACGTGTTTATTGTTTTCGCACAGATTTTTTATGATATGAGGACCGAATATGCTCCTCATAACATCACTTTTTGTTAACGAAACGACAGCACGGTTTAATTCAATGCCAACACCATCAGAAAAAAGGATTATTTTTAATTGTGAAAAAATGTACCTATTATGATTTACACTACATATTAACACTCTTTTAACGTTTAACATAAAATATAAGTCTGTGAGTGTGTAAAAATAAATCCAGCTAATTACACATTAAACTTATGTTTATAATTTCGTATACGACATGAAAATATATTAATTGTCAAGCAATAATAATACAGATAAATACTGAACACAAGTATAATAGATATTAAGTAGTATTAGTTAAAATATACTTTGACTACTTTGACTGTTAGTTAAAGTTTATTTTTACTAACAACATGTAAATGAAGAAGAAATTATAATTACCAACGAACTAACCTTTTCTATAATACTTAACACGGCACATTTTTCAAATTATCTTGCTCAACTCTACTCAAAAATTTGAGGGTATTGTTGGAACTTTAATATGTAAAAACTATGATATATATAAACTACGATACAACTTGCATGCGGAAATGCTCATTACAATTGTGAATCTAAAGAATAACTAACAACATACTATTCAATTTTATTGAGCTGATGAATATCTTTTGCCTGGAAGAAATCACCGTCGCCTAATAAATATAATGTGTTTTCTTATAAAACCGTTACATAATTTATTTTATCTACTTAAATAATGAAAATGATATATTTATAAAATATAAAACATAATATTATGTAAAATGATTAAAAATAAATAAATGAAGCAACTACGATTCAAAGAAAACATCTTTTTCAGTGTGAAAATGCTCTAAGCAATCCTGGATGATGAACTGTATATCATGTACCTACTCTGATACCAGTACGGTCGGTACGTCGATAGCCATAACGATAAATATTATAATCAGATAACCGCAAAGTCAAAATAAAAACATTACTTGTAAAGTTGTGAGTGCAAAATTTACGTTTCATTTGGCAATAACATTTTTTTCGGTACTAAAACGTAGTAGTTTGATATGTGGTTGGCTGCCCCTCCTCTCCTTCCTGAAAAATATCCTCCAAAATTTCCCGAGATACTTCCAATGATTGAATCATTGGACGTTGGATTGACGAAGCGGATGATTACTAATTTCCACTTAATCCTCGCTGCTACTGTCTTTATCATCAAATCATCAATTTTCAAGTGGTGTAGTAAAAACATCAGCAGAAATCGTCTTCCAAAGGCGATATAATTTTATGAGCATTGAATCTGTAAATAAAAAAATCAAAAGTTAACTGTAAATCTATAAAAAAAAGCTACTTACAAATAAAATTTTATCAAAAACTTCTGTTCCCAATGCACCTCAAAATAATAAAAGAATCATTCATTTCATTTCATTTCATTTCATTTCAATAAATACCCGTAAGTAACAACTTACCTTTTGTGGGAACGCATGATGGTGAAAATTCACAAAACACGAAGATTGCATTTGATATTTTTGGTTTTATGGCATTCAATTGCTTTATATTTTATAAATATCACTACATAGTATTAAAAAAAGTCGCTTTCTGTGTCCCTATGTCCCTTTGTATGCTTAAATCTTTAAAACTTCGCAACAGATTTTGATGCGGTTTTTTTAATAGATAAGACTGATTCAAGAGGAAGGTTTTAGTATATAATTTATTAGGTTTTAGACAAAGCGGACGAAGCTTTAAAACTTCGCAACAGATTTTGATGCGGTTTTTTTAATAGATAAGACTGATTCAAGAGGAAGGTTTTAGTATATAATTTATTAGGTTTTAGACAAAGCGGACGAAGCCGCGGGCGGTAAGCTAGTAAATTTATAAAACACGAAGATTTTTAAAATTGTAACTAATGAACACAATCATTAGATTAACTATAGATAATGGTGTCTAGTTTTACTTAAAATAATAAAGATCTACCCTCACTTTAAAAAAAATGTAGTATATTTATTATTTACACGAAATATATATCTTATAGGGAACGGAAGATATGGGTTAAAGAGTTAAATAAATAACATAATTATATTTAAATTATTATTCATTTTTACTAACATTGTGTTCAGTAGTGTTAACATGTAAATTGATTTGATTTTTACGAAATCTCATAGATGGCGCTGTTACAAAATTAACATTATACAACTTAAATTCTTTAAACTATGTTTCTCTTCCCAAGTTACTTAAATGGCATAATTTTTATAGTGTCAATCTAGATATTGTCAAACAACATTTATATATGCGTCATTTGATTATTAATTTCCAATAGTTAACGTGTAAATTGATTTGATTCTTATAACATTCAATAGATGGCGCTGTTTCTAATTTGTCTTTATTATACTACTAAATTCATTAAACTGTTTCTCTGCCCAAATTACGTAAATGACATAGTTTTTATTTTGTAAAGCTAGATAATAGCATGGCTTACTCGAAACCAACATTTAAACATGAGTCTTTAGATTGTACGCTGTCTTAATACACGGAATACGTAAGAAAAATAAAGGTTCACAGCTCCTCCCCCGTAGGTGATAGCTTGATAATATGTAGCCTATAGCCTCACCCGACCTGTGAGTAATATTCATGCAAAATTTGAAGTCAATCTATGCAGTACTTTTCGAGATTAGCCCGGTCAAACATACAGACAAACAGACAAACAGACAAACAGACAAAAATTCTAAAAACTATGTTTTTGGCTTCTATATCGATTATAGATCACGGCCCAAGTATTCTTTTAAAAAAATATTCAATGTACAGTTTTGACTTTCCTACGATTTTATTATATGTATAGATAAGATACAGTCATACAATATTTAGGCTTCGGCACAGAGCGGTGTGAGTAAACGTTTTATATTAGCAGTATTACAATACAAGGTTAGATTTTCTATCACGAGTATGCGCTTGCTTGAACCAGATAACTTACTTTTTCGTAATGGCCTAGTCTGAACTAACTGTTAGCCTAACAGCAGACGTGATATCCCGAATCTGAAGATTTCCGCATGGAATACCAAAGCGCTTGTTATGATGCTTCTAGAACATTCCAGCTCATTCTAATTTCTAGTCACACCTGCTGTAAAGAGAGCACGTGACTTCACATTAACTAAGTGGGCCTTTGCAACGACAGGGCAGGTACGGAATGGTTTTGGCACACGACCAAAGTGTACCTAGCGTGTAATTAAATGTGGCTTACTACCACAACTCACCAGATGAAACGAGATTTTAAAAACATTAAAGGAATTGGAGGTTCGGCATTCGGCAGCCATGAGCCATTTTGGTTGAAATGTGGCCACGTTTGCCGCGTGTTATGGATGTTACGGGCGTAATGTAATTATGATTTATTATGCTCTGCAACCATGCACTGAAAAATGATGTTAAGTTTTAATGCATGACCGCTGGCGGCTCCTGACCCAGTGAAAAATGTAAAAAATATCCAGCAATGAAAAGTGTTATGTTTTTCCTGGAATATTTAATCATTCTCGTTTCAAGATTTAAAATGAGTTGAAATTTATATTTAACATGAAAGATAAAAGTAACATGTAACTTCTAGTGAACAGCGTAGTTTTAAATCCGAAGTGCCATAGTTTTCCAGTGTACTTAACTCAATTACATTAATGCATTAATTAGTCTCATTCATTCTTCATATTTATAAATAACATTACCTACTACGCTTTGAAAGTGTCAGCGAGAATAGTTACATAGTTTTCATACAAACTTCTAAGTACTAAATAGTGTTGACGTCTCTCCGGACATTTTTAAAACTGGGTCAAACCGGGATAGGAAGTTGACTGCGACCCGACTGTAAAAGATTAAGGTAAAGGTATTTTGCATTTCAACTATAATTTGCTGGAGGTTTTACTGTTTAAAAAAGATATTTCATTTCTTTTACAGAATGCTGTAATTGCAAGATGTGTATTTTATGGTTATTTTCTAAATTGCTATTCAGTATAAACCAGCAGTTTATTAAATTATGAAACTGGATAATAAAGCACACTTTATGTAGTGTCTTTATTCAGACGATATATAAAATTTTATTCAACTCATAACTATCTCATATGAACAAATATTCAAATAACTTATTTATATCAAAACTACCAGCAACTTATAGAGATACTAGCTTACCTAATAATTTACATACTGAAACCTACCTCTTGTATTCTACCTCTATCTATTAAAAAAATGCATCAAAATTCGTTGCGTAGTTGTAAAGATTTAAGCATACAAAGGGACATAGGGAGAGAGAATGCGACTTTGTTTTATACTATGTAATGATGATGATACTTATCCAACGAGTTATTGAAATGCATATAACTACACTTCTAAAATAAATAACTATAAAGCATAACCTTCACCAAAAATCTTACCCTTTATTTTCATTCAACCCAACACAAATAATATTCGGTTTTGAGTTGTGACAAACTTAACATATAAACCTTCGGTTGATTTTGTTGCAGAACTCTAAAATACTTCAGAAGATGACGTATTCATATTATGAGCAAGTCTAGACATCCATTTCACCTTAAAAGTCGGTTAACTATATACATTATTCTGTTTGAAACTTTGTCACAAATGTTATTCGTGACGATTTTGTTGAAGTGTTCACAAAGATTCGGTTATAGTTTGCAGAACTGAATCTGAACTGGAGCAGAAGTATTGTCTTACATAATCATTAAAATCGTCCTCTATTATTCTTAAATTGTCACAGAAATTCTTTAAATACATCCTAGATACTTATATCTTCCTTGCATTCCCGTACCCATACTTACATGAAGGAAAGAAATAAGAAATATTGTGAGATATGAAAAAAAGGCTTCTCTTTGAGTTACATTCATATTCAAATGAAGTGAAGTAAATGTAAATTATTTATTAATATTTATTTGAGTTTCATCGAAAAATATTTTAGTTTCAATGAATCATTGGACAATATTCAATATTGTGTGTAGAAAATATTATATTTACATTGTTGAAGTGAAACTTCTTAATCGGGGTTGAAAAAAAATTGAGTGTAGGTAACATTTTTTCGTTACGCGTGACATTTTTCCGTTACGCGCCATATTTTTCTTATCCCTACCACGCGTGATTCGACGTATATCTGTAAAGTTGCATATTGTAAATTATTTTTTTTAAATAAGGTCATAAAGAAGTTTCACTTCTTACGTGTGTACACTAGTACACGCACACATTTTTATACTGCTATTTATATTATGTTAAGTAGCACATGTATTTAACTCTATATGATAGGTGAGAAAAGAAAATAACACATTTTAACAAGAGGCACTCGACTTCGTTGACAGTTAGCTGTTAGAGTGAACACGTCCCTCAAAAGTTTTCAATTTATGTCGCATAATTAACTTTCATATCTTACGTTGTTGTTTTATTATTCAACTGGGTAAAATTAACTCGCGTTGTAAAATTTTTAAACTATATAGAATACTTCTGTTAGGTATGTTTGCAATTTACACAATAAATGCATGACATGAATGTTCATGTTACTAATATGGTATTATAATATATGGTTTTTATTCTGATTATGTATTTTATAAATAGCTAAGACTGAACATTTTATTGTATATTAACAATTACAACGCAAATATAATATTATATTAAAGTAAGTTTGACACAGCGAGTAGGTATTTAGTTTAGTCCAAAGATCCAATATCACCTAAACATATTTTATGTTATCAAGGAATCAAATAAACGGCCCGTTAGCTATAAGAATTGTTTTCAAAGATGTCGCCAACGTCTCTGCCTAACGACATTATTAAAATTGTCACAAGGATATAACTCACTCAGAACTAGACGCTATGAATAATGTGGTGGAAAAATTAATTTATTTTATGTCATCGTCTTTTGTGTCTAGATAATATCACTTTTTATTAGATACGGTAATGTCAAAAGAAAACTGAATATAAAAGATTATTAATAAAAACGTATTATAAGATGAAATGGGAGTGGAAATACCAACCTTACAAAATATACCACATCTTTCTAATTTAATTACAGTTGTCATAATTCTTTCTTACAAAATTATAATAATGGATAATAAAGTATGTACATGATTTGAATTTTGTACATTGTAGTCCAAGCTTAAATTAGGTCAGGCGCACATTACCTGAACTAACTAAGCAGGTAATGTTCCTTACTAGTACTTATATTTTACACCACGCCAGCTCGTTACCTACAATGGATGTAAAGGTAGGAATCTCTGCCTTCATATCCCGCCAAGAAACCCATACTAATCCTGGGTCTTGTTCACACTTTCCAACCTAACAATTGTTTATTGGTTATATGTAATAAACTGATGGTTACTTACTGAAAACGTTTCTTCGTGTTTGTCTTCAACGAATCGAATGTATACAACATTAGTCTCTCGTCCCGGTTTCGTTCGGATTTTACCCGGGATAAAAGCAAAAAAAATAGAGCCAATGTCACTCAGTATATAGCTACAAATTATTCAAATCGGTCATTCATTTTAAAACAAACACATATTCTAATCCTTTCTGTTTTTAAGTATTAGTAGATGTTAAACTTTTATTAATACAAAATTACTCGAGATATACTACCCCTATGGTATACATAATATATCGCTAGTCTATATTGAGCATATTGATAGGGAATGATTTATTTATGGCAACAAATGAGGATAATTAACATAGGCGCAATGAATATCTTCTGTTGTACCAATCCCATTAATATACGAACGTAAATCCGAATTATATTATTATATTCCTGAAACTTTGTGCTTGTTGACAGTGCTTAACAGATTTGTATGGAATTTAGTTTTCAATTAACCAGTTTATTGCTCAAATTATCAAGTATGTTACTTACTTTTATCTTAGTTTCATAATTCCATAGTAGATGTTAAATATAAGGTAAAAGATAACCAAACCCTTAAACGATTTTTTCTTTATTTACATTATCTTTACATAAAAGTCGCTTAAACTTGCACAATGAACAAAGAAGTTTTAACCGTATTGTGTAAGACACCTTTTAGTTAATTGTTAAATTTACTCGGATTCCACCAGGAAAGTACATAAAAGTCGTTTTCCCTAAATGTTCCGGTGGAAACTTTTTATCCCATTTTCACTCTGCTACGAATTGACAAGTTGAAGCTTGATGTGAGTTTCACGAGAGTTTTCACATTATGTTTCACATTAGTTTATCATTTAAAAATCACTTAGTGTTGGGAACTTTTGTCTTGGATAATATTAAGGCTATGAGCTGGTAATGAAATTTATTTTGATGTGTTTTATAATTTTAATTATTACTTCGTTGGCTTACGTTTATTATTACTTCGTTACAATGACCAATTCAAACTAAATTAATTTATCAAATTGAACTTGTATGATTACTCTACATATTTCGTAGCTTGTAGTATTGTGCTTATGTTATTTTTCTTTATTGGGGATAGTAAACAGCAGAACAGTGTTGGTTATTAAATCAATATAATTAAAAAAAAAAGACAAATAAACTGGGACATTATAGTATTTTACCCAATTAGTATTGATTGGATATCAAACCGAACTAATAAGATTACGTTTACACTTTTAACTCAAGGAATACTAAGAAATTTTAGCTCCAGTTCAAATACAATTGCTCGTATATTATCACACACATGTCTTATTACTTACCAACATTATTTTATACATATTATAAATTAGTAAGTCACTACGGTCACTACGTACTCATAGGTCTATGATATATGAGGAAATTAACATAGAAATGGAGTCGCGAAAGATTAGCTCAACCGTGAACACTATCACTTGTAATTAACCAGTTCACGCTCGTCTAGGCATGCATAATTTTCACCTAGCCAAGAAATTAGATAATATTTTGCTGCCGTTGTACTAGCAAAGGTAATTTGCTTATCTTCAACTAGCTTTTCTTATGGCTTCGCTCGTCAAAGAAAATTAACATGGGGATGAGATGTTTCAATGTGGTAAAAAGTAGTCTATGCCACTCTCTTGTCTAAAAAATTATTGCAGACAATAAAATCATGTAATGGAATTGCGACGTGAAAGAAAGACAAATATATTTTCTCACATTGATTTCGCACTTATAACATTAAAGATGTATCATAGGCCCTGCCTTTCATCGCCTGATATCTGAATAAATAGATATGATAAATAATCCAGGATATAGAAAATGGAGGCTATAAATCACTTATAATAATTAAACTTTATTATGTTTTAGATATCTAACTTTAAAAATACACACTAGTTTAAAAAAATAATGTCACAAAGATTATGCGTAAATTGGAAACTGTATCACCTCTACATCAAAGCCAGGTTTAGTTTCCATCGCTTTGTAGCCTGTTCTTGAAACCTTTGCGATTTTACATAATGTGGACGAGAAAACAGAAATGACATGAGCTTGCTCTCAAAGGGAACTTTGTTAGTTGAATATTATATTACGTATATGTTCGTAGAACGTAGTAGTTCATTTTTATATTAATAAGAAAGTTTTCTATTTTTTTTTCATAAATATCGTCGATAGTTGAGTTTATTAAATTAAGTTATACATTGTATAATTGAATAAACTTCTTTGGCAAGATTCAAAGATACCAAAATCGTCACTTTGCTCCATGACGTGACGGTATTTCCATGAGGCGACCTTGAAATTTTACTCTCAACGCGCCATAAGAAGTTTCACTTCAAAAATAGTCATACCTAGATACAACATAAATAATGTCCCACTTTCCTAAATAACTCATAATTAATTATCTTGTTCCGGAGCTCTTTAACCGAGGCAAATAATTAAACATCCTCATGTGTAGTTACATTTTACCGCAGTAAGAAAGGCACTTTTTTCGTCCTAATTTATTACGTAATGTTTCCCATGAAACGTTTCCATCGTGAAATAAATTCCTATTTCGTACGAATTTTCTTTTCTTACAAAATTCTAAAGGAACTTTTTTAAAAAGGGAAATACTCATGCATGTGGCCTCTGGAGAAAAAATTCTTAAGGTACCAACCATCATTTAAAGATTCTGTTTAGATAACCAGCCTGTATGCAATTATTTCATAATGTAGTTTATTAGGTATTTTATACATTTTTTTTACATTTTTCTTTAAAACAATGTACAGTAGGTTTACAATTCGTTTTGGGGCTTACGAAGGAAAGGTATAATTTTGGTTTTCTCCAACATTAAGAAAAGTAAACATGTAAATTTAGCGTACATCTTTCATTAAAAACTGCTTTCTAATTTTGCCATTACGTTTTGGTTCAAGTGTTGCTAGTAGAATGAATAATTGAGTTTTAGTTTGAGTTCGTAATATTAAATAGACTTTAACATGTGTCATTAAAATAAATGACTCGACTATAAAGTTGGGTTTGTTAAGCTAATAATGAAAGGGTGTAAAAAGTTTGGGTCCAATGAGGTCTGTATAATATTCTATTATTTTATGAACGATATTTACATACATAACACTTTTTGACTATTGGTAAATAGACATATCAACTTGATTTGCCATTTAATATTACTAAGGACTGAAATAAGTGAAGTCCCAGGTCCCCTATTGGGGTAAGTGGCAGATGCATTATGCATACATATGTTTCACTGATTGATTTTCTTTAGAGATAAGTAGGTGATTAGCCCTCTGTGCCCCACAAGCCCGAGACATTTTTTTTCTTCGTCTCCGCCGAGAATCAAACCCGCTCACGCGTTAACACGCGTACCAAGGAGGAGGTCGACTGGCCGTAGGAATGAAATAAAAACTTAATTTTATAGAGTTATTTCCACACGAATTCACAGTTTCCCCGTAAATATGAGGGACTGAAGCAGATTAAAGAGTTCTCAGAGGGCGAATGGATAGGCATATTCAGGTTCATCAGAACTTGGGCGGAATAAGCGCTAATGTCATGACCACAATTTAAGTAGCAAGCTTTCGCGCCTAAAGTGGTTTCCTCAGCGTGAACAAATGCTCTCAACGAAGTGAAGAGCGATTTATTCAAATAAACGAAACCCTTTTGAGTGGAGTTGTAAAGCGGTTTAACCTTTGGTTTTCTTTCACTGTATCGTTATGTAAATATTTCATCTTATTATGGTTTTGAGTGATTTGTTTAATAGTGTTATGGTGTTTATTATCAATGTTTGTGTCTGAGTGCGTATGTTGAATGGAAATATTACTTGAATAGCTGGAGTATTCATGCTCAACATTAAGCTTATGTAAATGCTGTTATTTCAGGTACAAATAAAGTTTATGATTTATTTATTTATTTATTTACGGCATACGCCAAACCATAGGTACATATATTAAACTTAATTCTTAACTTATCACTATGCCCTTAGTTCTAGGTACCTCTTAAATTCTTCACCTATCATTCCCATCCCTGACACAAACAAATCATATACTGGTGCAGAATTGAGGATTGAGTTCAGCAGTGAAAGCATGCGAGGCACCGGAGACTGCTGGCGTTGAACCGTGCGTGTGCGCCAAGCAGCTCAGTTGGTGGCTACGAGCCCGTGTATAATTGTCAGGCACATTTAGCCGTAAGAGCATTTCTAATAAATCATTAGAATCACATTATAAATTATATAATCATGAACTTGACTGAAATTTCTGGGGGTCCGAATATAAAAAGTAATGCTTGCTTTATCAAAAACTAAGAGGATAAAACGTAAACCTAAATAAACAGAGTTAATCATTAACTACGAAACCACAAGGATGTCTGCCCAAATAAATTTAACGGTCTGTCACAAGCATATCAACCTTCCCGTAATAAAAATTATCTCGGGTTTATGGTTCAACATAATCATGAGGCACACTTGCAATAACTCTGTCTAAATATTCAAACAAAGGAGTATTAAAAATGAATATAAAGTAAGGTTGTTTTAACCTTACAAAGTTACAAGTAACACTTGAATAAGCTTTATAACCCATAACTTGTCTCGATACTGTAATGTTTTTGTGAAACTTCTTAGATCATGTGTGTTACAGCATTGTTTATTATTTGCGTAATCTACATGTAGGATAATTAATATACGACTATGTCTTCTCTTTGCTACGCAAGATGTTTGTTGTTTTTGAACTCAATATATTTGTATTGTCTGAATTATAAATGTTTTGAAATCGGGCTCAACTTTTTAAAATATTCTAACATCAAATTACTTATATAAAGTAAAAAGAAGATAATATTGTATTTATATACATTTTCTTATTTCATAGAAATATAATTTTCGTATCGAATCACCGCTTAAATATGAAAATATATGAAATTAATTTTAAATTTTTATAAAACTAAAATAAAATACTGGCTTTTAATATGACTTCTTGTTTTCGATTTAAGATTTCGTTCAAAATTCTTTTAAACTAAGCGACACTTTCCTTTCAGAACTTTATGGACCACTCTAAAGTTAGCTCTGCGAACGATTGCACTAGCCACTCTGGTTTACTGTGGTCAACGATTTTAATCATAGAACTTAAAAAATATTAATAAGTTTATTAATTTGTTTGATTTTGTAGAATGGTTTTATTTAAAATGATTTTTAATTGAGTATTTCACATTATATTAGCTAAAATTTTCTTTCGGTGTGTTTAAAAATAATTTTTTATTAATAAATAAGTAATCCATTTAAGTGTGTAAAATGTTGTTGCTTATGATGTTGTTCCTGCCGACTGTAGTTACTCTGTTGAAACTACTTTACGTTGTTAATTATTACTATAAATCTGCCTTATGTATAAAGGCATAACCGCTTTGAAAATAAACAGAATAAATAAATGTTTGAGCTCGAGTTTGTGAATGAACATATTGAAATATTTAAAAACAAACTTCCTAACAATAATGTTCCCATGACTCGATACCTACATAATTCTTACCTACCGAAAACTTCGTACTAAATACTTAACATGTAAAAAGTTTTGTTCGGATTTTGTAATAATGAATTCCCTGAACATTTTTCCTGAACAAAACGGGTATCCTTCATACAACCGTCAAGAGAATAATATCCAAAAACTGGAGGAAAAGTTTGAGAATTCCCAACATTGTTTTGAAAGTATAAAGCGTAGTTGATTGGTCCATCTGAAGCACTGGTCACGTCACTGGTGAACGATTACCCGTAAAGGTGGATTTACATCAATCGGACACAGAGCTAGAGCCAGAACAAGAGCATTATTTCATGATCTTTTGGTGTAAGCAGGCGTAGAGCATTTTTTCGTTGTTCTTAGAGATTTAGAAAAGATTATATGTAATGTTATAAGAATAAGCAAGTAGTGCTTGTGTGTTCGATCGTGCTCGCGCCATTGGACAGTTTCTTCAAAGTTTTCTTGTGTTCCAGCTCTTTGTTTGTTTGATGTAAACGCTGAATATGAGTTTTCGTTTACACCAAAATATCACGAAAGAATGCTCTTGTTCTAGCTCTAACTGGGTTCCTTCGATGTAAATCCACCTTAAATAAGTATTTTATAATTATCGCAGGCACTAGTCTCTCGCAAATGTTAGTCTTAAGATATAGATTACCAATGTATGTATTTCAGGATAAGTTCCGGGCTTATGCATTAACATTAGTAGGTATAAATCATTGTAAGTGCGTCCCGTCCGTTTAACTTGATAGCCTCATATTATACAAAACATAAAAGTAGCATAATTTGTTTTATTCTTGTGTATTATGTTTATTATTCACATAGTTCGTAAAACTTGTGGTTTTTTATGAACACACGGAAAAATAATGGTACTGATTCGTTTATAAATATGCCTAATTTGTTGTAAATTAGTTAAACATAAACTTAAAATAAAAATATAATTAAAAACCGCATTATTCATGCTTCACCAATAAACAAACATTTAAAACTTAAAATACGGCTTTCGTAAAATGTATGAAACTTGAGAACTTGTTCGCGTATCATCAGCTGCTTCCACAACATTAACATCGACTTTTTATGATATCGTTCTTCTCTTATATACAAAATCAAAACCACATTGCTCTTAGAAAAACATCAGAGGTCTTGAACACGAAAAAACAAGAAAAGTCTAGAAAATGGGATCGTATCATTAATAAGAAAAGATATAAATTGACATAAATATTTTATTAAAAGCATACCCAATAACAAAGAAATACAGAAAACAAACAAAACTTTAACAACGTTTTGATTTCTTCGGAACGTTAAAGGACTACTTCTCTTTTCAGCATCTTTTTTAACGGGCGGTATTATATTCTTAACGGGCGGTATTATATTCTTAACGGGCGGTATTATATTCTATTTAAAAATCACTCTCAGTTAATACATTTGCGAGCTTTAGCTTTTATGTGTCTTAAGACACATACTTTTAATATTCAACATAGTATTATAGATACTAATCAAAGTATTCTACTCAATGGCTTTCCCATACTTATAAATCTATTCAATATCCATTCTCAAATAAAAAGCCTCATATTACATAATAAGCAAAATATTAGTACCAAAATAACCATTGTTTATTTATTTCATACATCGGTTGGACACAGAGTAAATAAAATGTATCCACATTAAAATATAAGCACATTTATGTTAATTACGTTTATATTGACTACTCACATATTATTAGTGTATTAACAGCTTGTCAAACAAACTCTGTTGGATTTCAGTAATAAATAATTTCAGATGGACGTCGTGAAATATTTATTTATTTATTTATTTATCACACTTTATTGCACAAACAAAAATTAGGACAAAATAACATTAAAATACAAAAAAGGCATAGTTTGTACAAGAGGCGGCCTTATTGCTGAGCAGCAATCTCTACCAGGCAACCTGATGGGAAAGGAAATGTATGAAGTTAATGGGATAGTGCAAAGAGAAGAGAAAAAAAATAATGATAATAATTATACCTAATAAATAAATAAAATTATTTAAGTATCAAAGGTACCTACTATATAAATGCATAAATTATAATACAAAAATAAATAAAATACATAATATATACATACATATGATAATGTTATAAACTATACATACATATTATTATATAAATAGAATACATAAACATAAATATATTATAGCACAAAGACAATAAATTTATACAAAAAAAAAACAATGTTTGATGACGTCAGCAAGCAAAACAAAAAGTAAGGAAAAAAAAAAAAAAAGGAAATAATAATTATTGCTAATCCAGTCCTAGAATAACCCTATATTATTATTGAATATTTAATGATTGCTTTGAATCTGTAAAATCTGGAGTAATATATCTACTCAACGTTTCTATATTTTGTAATAATAATTTAAATATAATTTTTAAAAATTTACAATTATACCATTCTTTAATAAAATACTTAGCATAATATATATTTCAAAATTTCAATAAGAAATATAACTAGAAACTGATAAATTTAATATTATTTTCCTGTCAATTTAAACAAAGAGAAATACAATAATATAAAGATTTCAAGGTTCATCGTCCTACAGTAGACATTTAAAGTCTTCAAATGTTTGTGTGCCTCCAAACCGAATCCCTAAAATGTAATAACCAAAAATTAACATTTCGCAGACTTCGGTCGTTAATGTTAAGCTTCATTTTAACCTTAAAACACAGACACTGTTCTTGAAACGTACATAAGCGAGTAGGGTCTGAAAGGACCCAAACAAGATTTATGTATTTTAATAGTCATTCTTAAAAAGAATGGCCTTTTATAGTAAACAGATTATTAATCTGGCTAAGTTTACATGA